>NW_019174343.1:7804236-8422903 GCF_002260705.1 Seriola dumerili | reverse complement strand
TCCTCCTGTGCACGAGCCAGCACAAGCACATGATGAAAGATTAATAAATATTTCTACAGATAATTCTGGAAAGTATGATAGGATTGCAACTCAATACGAAGCCCACTCCCACCACCTGCTGTGCAGAAAAATAACTGGAGCACATGCCAAGTCTGAGGCCTGCCGTAGATACATCCTCTAATATTGTGGAGCGCAGCCAAGACACAAGATTCCCCAACCTTACTGTATCTTTAGATTTGTTTCCCTCCGTCTGCAAGAATTTATCAGATGCATTGATGTTAAAATAGAGACGGAGGGGTGGGGGGTGGGGGGGCGGNATCACTCTGACACACTAATGATGGGGAACTATCAGTATGATACATAAAACACAATTTAATTTTCAGAGTTGTTTTTTTAGGACACAATGTGATGACATTTGAGTTTTAATGTGTGCTGTACTCTCACACATCTACACACTTTGTTAAATCGAGACCTAAATATCACGTGAACGACAGCAAAACACAAAGGTGGTTTTATTCTGAATCTTTGTCACATATTGGTTAGAGTACATCATATTGTGAAGGCTGTGTGCTTGTTTCAGTTAATGCTGAAAATAGTGACCTCCTGCGTATCACCATCTGTCACATGCTCGCAGGGTTTTGGACGTGAATAGGTCGTCTCAAGAGGTCTGACATATACAGATCCATACTCCCTGTAACTTGTAGCTGTGTTTAAATTAACCAAAAGAAATCAAACAATACACTGGAAATGGATAATTTTTGTATTACTTTCTGTTTACACTATGTATAAAACTGTCTCTCAATTATCTTCGTATGTAAGTTATTAATATTAATCCTACATTTTAAATGAGTTTTTCTGTGGCTTGAGTGTTGAGAATAATTGAGCAAAATAGTTGATTAGGTTATTCTTACCATCTGATCTTTAACACAGCAACACTTCTCTCAAAGATGTCATTAGTTTACTGTGGGTACATATCCATGCTGTATACTGCGTGTTGTTCTCAGTCTAGGACCCAGCTCACTCTGTAATCCTATGGTGGTTTAGGGTAGCACAATAAAAGGTCAAACTATTTACTGTAACCCAGTAAAGGGCTTGACCGAGCGGACAGATACAGACACTAATCTTTAAGAGCCTAGGTCAGGGCAGGGTTAGGGCAGGGGTTTATGAGCACATACTGTCTTTGCAGGACACTTTAGACCCCAGTATTTGCTATGTTTAATATACTGTCATAGATCAGCTGCAGAGCCACACTCTGTCCTGGACATGCAGGACATGCATGTGATGTTTCTGTGCACAGGGATAGAGAGATTGATAGATGAGAGGATGGAAAGATGGAGAAGATAAGCTCTTCCATCTCCACTCTGCTGGGAAGAGGTGTGTTTGTTTGTGTGTGTTTGTGTGTGTGTGTGTGTGTGTGTGTGGGAGGGGGGGGTAGTTGATGTTGCATAACAGCTTCAGGGTCAGTGGGCTGCTTTCAACCATCAGAATGATCCCATTCTGTCATCGTATTGTGTGTATGCATATGTATATTACACCACATGCATTCTATAGATTCACCGTTAAGCTATACCTTAGTCCTGGCAAACCGCTCTGTGACACGTGTGTGCATGTGCGTCCTCGTAGCCTATTGCTTTGTGAAGGTTCCCACTGCAAGTAGAGCAGTTGCATAACAGCAGTTAAAATCGCTATGGCAACAGCAGCCTTTGCCGGGAATGAAATAGTGTCATAGCTTTTTGGGCCACTAGATCCACACCCCCGTTCATCAAAATATTAATACACTCTGTCACTCCTGGGTTCATTCATCAAAGCTGCTCCAACATCCAACATTAGGCAGCCATGGTGCACTATACATGCTGGCATGAGTATTGGAGCACACATTCATTCAGAGCACCCAGTAGTTGAATGAGACTCACCTCAGACACAACAATCCCATTACCTGGCTTTACAAAAGTCCTCTCGTACTGACTGAAGTTCACTGGTGCAAAATTAACTTACCATGTTTGTTGTCTACCATCAACTAATGTCCTTATCTCTCAGCAGTTCACACATTATCTGTAACATACTGAGGATTATCTAAGAAGTGTGATGCGCTTTCACATATTACACTGCTGAAAGGCAGTTAACTACTGCAAAGTGTTTCTGTCATTTGGGGGACAGGCCAGACCAAATGTGCGTTTCACCACCACAGCTCCGGACTTGTCCTTGGCTGTGTCTCAAATAGACATATGACATGACACACAAAGATCAGGGGAAAAAAAACAGCAGACCTTTCTAATTTTATATAGTGTTTGCAGTTTTGGTTACGTTGAGTTAATGTGTGTGTCCGTGTAATTGTGTGTTTCAAATCTATTTTCCATTTTCTCACCCTGTGAAGATTTGCATGAAATCCTGAAAGACGACACATGATATTAAGCTTAATTCCCTCTTGCATAAACTCTCCCACATACTCTCTCTTACAGACACGTACAGGAACACAAGGCCTGAAATATCACACAGGTCGGCCCTTTTTTGGAGGGGGTCGTTGGTTCAGAAGGGAAATTAGTGAACACAGCCAGTCTGTCATGGCTTGCAGGCTAAGTGTCCGATGAATCCTTCATGTGATCCCCAGCAGAATCTCCCATCATGCCTCTCACTGCCATCTGAGAATTGCTCCATTGTCCGTCACACAATTTAGCGTACAAGCATGCAGTAGATGCTGCTGCTGCCTCTGGGTGTGAAAACAGAGTGGGGGTTGAAACCAGCCAGCACTGTTGTGGCCAAGGTACGCCGGTGCTATCCAGTTTTTTCTATTTATAGGGGAACCAATCTGTCATACCAAAATCTCTATGTGCAGTATTTCCATGTAAACACAAATGGCATTAAAACATTTTTAGTGCAGCTGCATGCTGCTTGTGATAAATTCTATATTTAAATCTTGTAAGGTTTGAATTCGGCTTCATCAGAGCAAAAGACACCAGGTTTTTACATTAAATATTAAGTATTCATTGAGTAGATTATGAATACCAAAATGAGCAAATATAGAGCCAATGTTGTGCAAGATATTTATATTTTGTTTTGAGGAGGAAAATTATCAAAATTTGGCAGATTTTCATCGACATTAAGACAGAAAGAAAGAACTGCATGAATCAGGAACGTGGCCAAGCCTGTTTTGACAGGTGCTAAATTGAGCTTACATGATGGTGACAAGCTACACACAGGCAGTTACATAAATGGGTCAATAATGTAATGAGGGGGGGTGAAAGGCAGAAAGACAGACTGAATGTAGAAAAAGCTTTTCTACTCTCTCTTATGTTCCTGAAGATTATGGAGACAAAAAAAAAGAAAACTCGTGTGATTAAGATGATGATGGCTGAGGGGATTAATCTGCTGACCTGCTTAAATCTGTATATGATTTGATAAGAATTGAGCCACGATGAAGTGTGTGTGTGTGTGTGTGTGTGTGTGTGTGTGTGTGTGTGTGTGTTTGACTGCACCTACTCGTGCAAATACTGTGAAGTTATTTTTCAGGTCAGTTTGGAGATATTAGGCATGTGTGCTTTAATGAAAGGATGGTGTGATGAGAAGACAGAGCTACAGCAGGAACGTATGCTGCAAATAAATCCACTACACTCCTTCGTGAGGCTGTAAGTCAGTGACAGCTGTGTGTGAATACCGGTTTGATCCGTCCCTGTCACAGTTTCTCTGTGCATGTCTGTTTGATCCATATAAAGAGCCTATAAAACGTATTCACTCCCATTAAATGTGGATTTTTGACCCTCAACAGAAAAAAAACACCTTTTACTTTCAAAGTGAGGATCACAGATGATCTTCATTTAACTCATTATGTAACTTCTAAAACCAACTGGCTGCACTGGTGATAATTTAGATGTGTCCTATAAAAGAGGCTGAATACTTATGCAAGCATGTGTTTTGTATTTTAAATTTGTAGACCACTTATTAGAGAATTGTTGGTGATGTTTTAACTTTTTTGTTAAATCTACTCTGATTCAATGTTGTAAAAGAATAAAACACGAAAACTTCCAAAGGGTGTGGATACTCTGTACAGGCACTGTAGGACTGCGGTTGTCCTGTGATTTATTCAACTTGTCTTATTTGTCTATTGTACCAGAATTTGAAATCAATTGTGTAACCGATTTTTGTTGCTTCATCTTCAGCCAAAAGATACTTCCTCAGCTCTACTAAAGGAAATCAAGTTTCCTTCATTGTTAGTGTGATCAAAGATGTTTTATAAAGACAATGTTTATCCTCATTTTGTTCAAGGGATTTGAATTTATTTATAGTTTGCTGCCCTGTTTAAACTACACAAACAATGAAATTCCAATTTGTCACAAATGATAAATCTGAAATGAAGCTCTGAGTCTGCAGTCCAGCCGGCGGCTCTGTGAAGTTGACACTGCTGTTCTTTCAGCTAAATGCTAACATCAGCATGCTAACATGCTCACAGTGACACTGTTTACTTGCTGATGTTCAGCAGCTAATGTTAACCATACAGATCAGTTTAGCATGTTAGCATTTGCTAATAAGCACTAAACACAAAGTACAGCTGAGTTTGTTGGGAATGTCATTAGTTTTGTATGAGGGCTGAAAGTGACAAAAATGAATTAAAATATTTAAAATAGAGGTGATGATGATGAAAATGCATTTGAATTGAAAAATTGATTTCTTCATAAACCAAAGTAGTAGACATGTGAATTTGGTGGCATCAGATGAAAAATCAGGAGACCATGAAAGTTACAACTGATCTTGAGGGAAACATGTCTGTACCAAATGTCTTCGCCATCCATCCAGTAATTGTTGGAATATTTCAGTCTGAGCCAAAGTGATGCACTGACCATCTGACACATGGCATCCTTAAGACACTGGTTTGGCTAAAAACATGCAGAGCCTCCCCCTTCGTCACTGAATTAATACCATGACAGCTGACCCAACTGTATTTGTTTATGACGACTATGAGATATGGCTGAGAGTTCTGGAAAAAGCCAGTAAGATGACATTGAGAAGATTGTTTGGTCAGAATTTGGATGATGGACCAGATGGCACCTGGACTGGAAAAAAAGGTTGAAAATAAACTTGTTTCCAAGCTTGAGAATGAACTTTAGAAGCTCTAACATGAATTATAAACATCAAGGTGTAGGCTGCTATATTAAAAGTCTATTTACACAAATAAACAATTTTAAAAAACGATGAAAAAATCATAATGGATTTATGATGTTACCAGGAATGATTTATGAAATAATCAGAATAAATGTTACAACATGATGTAACAGAAACCAATGATCACATGAAGATAAACCATGCACTAACCCATTTCTCATCTAAATCATTCAATACATAACTCTCACTTGATCCTGCCCTCACATATGTACAGGCTGCAGCCTCTGCAGTTAAACCCTGTTAATACTAACAGGAGCCACGCCAAGCAGGTTTTAACTATAAAATAGATTCAAATTGATTTATGAGAATGTCAAATGACCACAAAGTCACAGAACCAGAGCAAGGCAGAGAAATGGACAGCAAAAGCAGAGGAGGAAAGGCCAAATCCAGCCAAGATGTAATTAGAATGTTGCATAACGGTGGAAGTGACGCTGTCTGCCAGGCGTCGGGCCTCGAGCTGGCCTGGGGCTCCTGCCGTACCCTCGCCGGTCCACTCTGTCAAACTCGTTTACACTGACCTCTTAATTATGATAATGAACCATCTGAAGCACACATTAACACTAAACACACTCTTTATTCAAGCTCACCCATGAAGGTCAAATGAAGGAAGACTTTCTGCCCTCTCAAATCAGTTCCTGGGTGTTACAGTGGCTCGCATCACAGTGCCAGGCCTCGATTGGATTAGTCAGGGATTACAGCAGTTTGGGCTTTGGGTTGGAAAATATATAAATAATGTGAATATATAAAACCATTGTGAAACACTTTTCATAAGTGGCTGTGTCTGCCAAACACAGCCTCTGCTCTTCACTGTCTGATGTGGTCTCAGTGACAGAGCGGTGCCAGACGTGGTGTTACGAGGGCCAAATTATTATGAAATGAAAATCAAATATTGCAGCCAACGGTGATAAGTCAGCTCTTTCTATCCTTCCAACTGTGCTGGGATTGTCTTTACCCACTGATATCCCTTTTCCCTTCTTATGGACAAGTCTCCGTCCTCATGGGTGGGTTTACGTAAGCCTCTCATATACATAAATAGTATTTGCATGTTTATTTCAACATGTGTATAATGTGTGCTAATGCGCACTCCCAGCTGGTGAACAGCTCAGGACTGTAGTTACCATCTGATCGCTGATGGACAGGAATGTGACACGATTATCTGACAGTTTCAGCGCTCAAACACACTCCACAGAAAAGCAACTCATCAGGGTTAAACAAAGAAAAGAAAGATAAAAAACATCATGTCTGTCTGTGTGTGGATGAAGTGTATAGATTTATAACTCCCAGGCTGAGTGCTGTTGCTGGGACATGAATAGTCTGGTGTCATGGCCGTCCATTATCTGCTGATAAAACTGCCCTCTGACTAACAAAAACTCATGAGCTTCCACTTCACTGTTTACATTTACTCATCTCTAAGAATAAAGAAGCAAAACTCTGACTCATCTGGAACAGACGCAAATTACCCAACTAACCGTGTACCGACATTATCACTGCGTGTGTTCCTGTTCACGTATAAGCTTCCCACACCTCAGGCAGGCTGCATGTCTGTGTCACTCTGCACAACAGCAGTATGTGGAGGCATATGTGGTGCGTTTTTTTCTTTTCTTCTGAAAATGAAGTCAGAACACATTTGGTTGGACATACTGATATGTGATGTATTTTATGGCAGCAGCTATATTTATGAAGGGGGAAGCAAATGAACACATCAAGAGTGAGTTTGCTTCTACTTCTTAAATCTTCTTTTCTAGGAAGAGAGCGTGATCAAAGAGGACGTGCTGCCGCTTTTCACTGAGAAAGAACTCACTTATAGTGAATTAATTACTGTGTTATCTGTTCATCTCTACTGGAAAGAAAGTAGAGAGAGTGTCATCAATTGACAGTTCACATTCATTTGTTAGTGTTCACAGCTGAAAAAGAGTAACTCTAAACTATACTGGGCTAAGTACTAAAAGTATTATAACCACCGCTTTGTTTTCTTAATAAATAAAGAGGTTTCTTTTGCCTGCACTATGAATTAATAAGATAATATCAAATATTAGCAAACTCTGGTAAATAATGTACAGCAGAGACAATTATTCAATTCCAAGAGAAAATTAATTGGCAACTATTTTGATGAAAAACTCAGTGTTTGAGTAACGGCAAATATTTGCTGGCTCCATCTTATTAACTGAAACTTCTCTCTCTCTTTGATTTATATGATAGTAAGCGACATATCTTTGGGTTAACTGGGATTAGGACATCAGTCATTAGTTGCGGCCCTAGAGTTGTGTAACTTTCACATATCCTGTTAATATCGGGCCTGAATATAAGTGGAAAATCCTATGCACAATAAGGCTCGTGCTGATTTATTTAGCCCATTTATGAGAGTTTAAGTTGTTTTTCTCTATGTGGGTGTATCTTTCTGTGTTGTGTGTCTGGAGCTGGGCAGACAGTCTACTGTTCTGGTGCAGCCTTCATCACTCACCTGCAGACGATCATCAGTCATCAGGTCACCTATACACTGCTGCCAGATAAAAGGACCGTTTCATTCCTTCACTCTCTTCCAGATCGTCCGTGTACCCTTGTGGTATTCTGTTTGGCTCAGCTTTTGAATTCAAAAATAGTGTAGTTACTCATGTCCTCTTTGTGTTGGTTAACACTGCTCTATGTCTTCAGGTCCCCCGTCTCCGGTTCCAGTTCACTGCGCTTCAGTTAGTGGATCCAGACCTCCACCCAGCCCCTGCTCTCTGTTCCTGTCCTGCTTAAGGACCAGCTCTGTACCCTGCCTATGCTCCCAGAAACCTGGATCAACCTGCCTACCCTGCCACTACCCTGAAGAACCCCCTCCAGCTCCCAAAGAACCAGGACTCAAACCCCAGACCCAGCTCAGCCAAGCACATTTGCCTATTCACAAACTGTACAATAAAACACCTTGTTACACCACAAGCACGTCTCTGAGTCTGTGTCTGCTGGATTTATCCTTTCTGTTGTCACGGTCATTATAACGATCAACTTTATAGAATGACACTGAGATGTCTTTTTATCCATTATCCGTTCTATACTGACATTACTACATGAACCTCACATATAATAAATCATTTTCTTTTCACTTAAATTTGAATTTTCACCCGGTGATTGATCTCATATGCTCATATCTCCAGAGGGTTTATAAGGCATTATCTAACCAAACTGATTCATGCTAATTCCTGAGTACAGATAAGGTAATCCAGGAGATCGGCGCCTGAAGCATATGTCCTCTTCCTGTTAGTCTCTATGCAAATGTTGAGTGTAAATAGTGTAGCCCAGGTCTATTTCCATGGCCCTGGGTTCCATGTATCAGACACAAGCTGACACACTGGTGCGTTTACATAGTTGAAGGTTACAAACAGACACGATGTTCTCCACAGGGATACACAGATACACCTTCACTGCAGGGGAAACCTTATCAAAAAATTGGATCAGCATTCATGTTTTATTTGCTAGTATTTTCTTTTGTCTACAAAGGTAATAGATATTTGTTTTTATTTGTGCATCGTGCACTCAGGGATGGATTGCTCATGGTGTATCAGACTGTTATCGTTTCTAATCGTTAAAGCGCTGCAGATTTCACATTTTCAGTTCTGGATCGTTCAGTTTTCATGAATGAACGTGCATGTGATTCAATCAGAAATAAACTCACAATTATAACTTCTGTTTGACATATCAAAGCCAAAGTCGACTACGTTTTCCTCATGACTGACAGTAAAAGCTCTACAGCGGATCTTGAATATAAGAGGCTATTCAAAGTGCTGTGAGAAGCAGAGACTGGAGGGGGCCTGTGTGGTATTTGCTTGTCCTCACCTCTGTGTTAGCTCACAGCTCTGTGGTCATTATGTAACCACATGAACAAATATCTCTTTATCTGGGGGAAGATGAGCAGTCTCTCGACCATCCTCCATTACCTCTGTGTGCGTGTGTGTGTTTACTGCTGTAAGACAAATCAACTGGTAGATGACAGTAGGTCCGAAGAGTTTAGGCTGCTCACATGAGCAGATGGCTGAAAGCTCCAGTCATTATCATGCTTGTGTTTCATTATTATGATTCAGTGGCTAAGTGTGCCACCAGCACTGGGCAGCCAAAGGTGCTCACCACTATTCAATACTGTAACCACTGACCCAGAATTTGACAGCGATACAGACATTATCCACAAACACTTTGATTCAGCCTCTCTTCAGTGCATCTACATCATCTCAATTTAATGTTTGTAATATATGTTGTTTGTTCTCCTCTGATACAACTCCACTTACACTTGTACCTCTATATCTTTGTGAGGACTCTTGTTTGCAGAATGTATTCCCTGGCCAATTACTAACCATTACAACCAATGCCTAATCCCCACTGATCTGTTTCCAACCCTAAAATCAAGTCCCTCAAAATGTCCTCATGTGGTAAGGTCTATAACTCAAACAAGTCCTCAGAAAGATAGAAATAAGAAATACAGGTACACACACACACACACACACACACACACACACACACACACACACACACACACACACACACACACACACACACACACACACATGCTAAATATCAACACTGGGACAACACTGAGCTCTAGTGGTAAAAACTTGTTAAGATAACATAAATATAAATGAATATAAAATGTGAGTTAATTAGAACTAACTTCATTATAACACAACTGTGTAGAAAGTCCACTAAATCAGTGATATCCAGCATATGTACTATGCAGCAATCACATTTTAAGTGATAAAAGTGGAGCATTAAACAACAAAAGATAATATGTGACCTACAATCCTGGTGCAAGCCTTCCTGCTGGTTCTTTAAAGAAAAAGGAAACCAAACTTGAGTCAAATAAACAGGAAACTGTATGGTTGAGGTAAAAAAAAAAACGACTAGGCCTGTATCTTTTTTCCTGGTTTCGTACGTGACACCAGACAGTGTTGAGTAGTTTGTTTGCATCTGTGCAATGGTGGAGGTAGTATTGAGATCTTTTACAGATAGTGAAAGTAAAAGTCCTTCATTCAAAATCTTACAAAGGTAAAAGTATAGATGTTTTATCAGCAAAATGTTCTTAAAGTATTAAAAGTAAAAGCAGTTATTATGCAGCAAAATGGCCTCTATGAATGTTAAAATAATTATATATTACATAGGCTATATTATTGGATTGTTATCCCTTGTAATTGATGGAGGTGTTTATATTTAAATTATTGTTCATCCGGCTAGTTAGCTTACAGAGAGTTTTGAGTATTTGTAACATTTCAACAGATTATTAGAGATTCTCAGTCCTTCGACAGAGAGTGTGTATAGTATCAGATAAGGAAAAAAAACTTGCAGCAGATGTGCGAACAGAACAACATATTAGATTTACTGTATGGCCAATCAGGATGGATAATTATAGATTGAACAATAAATGCAGTAAATTCTTGCCTCTGATGTGAAGTTGAATGTGACATAAAATGTCAATTCACAAGTAAAATACAAGTACCTGAACTGTTGCTGAACTGTTACCCACAGTTGGACAGCTGAGGTAAGGCTTTTATTGAGGAAATAAGTGTGTGTGTGTGTGTGTGTGTGTGTGTGTGTGTGTGTGCGTGTGTGTGTGTGTTATTGTTATTGTTAGTTTTTAAATACCTAACTTTCACAGTTTGGGTGAGATTTACAAAAAGACAACATTAAATTGATCTGACAGAGGAATTAGATGTCTTTAGGGCATCAAAAAGACTGAGGCTGCTGGGATCACAATAAAGGCTGTATAGTTAGTATAGTTCGGCTTTGACTGGGTTGCAGTATCATTTTTTTATTTGCCCTTTTATTTAGTAACACACCTATCCAAATTGTACAGATATTATAAATTATGTGTCTGCAAAAATACTGGTAACAGAAAGTCTCACAAAATTTGGTTATGTCAGAAGCTTTAATGCAAAACTGTGAGGAAAAATAATTCCAAATTTATTTGTAAGGTAATATTTAATGTATCAATTATCTACAATACCCCAGATAACTATTCAAAATGCCTGCTTGATTAGTTAGAAAGCTATGTGCTGATCAAAACACTTGGTAGTCACTTATTTTCATTATATGCATACATCATCGGCTCAGATTCGCAGGTCTCTCAGGGGGAGGGGTCAAATGGAGGAGTGTGTAGTCCGCTGACCAGAGTTACTGATGAGTGCAGGCTGGAGCGCCCTCTGGTGGATGGGAGAGCTCTGGGTTACAGCGATTAAATTATAAATGATTGAAATTAAAAATCGTGCATTTTCTCAAGTTGATGGGACCTATATATCCCCTTGGGTAAAGTGTTTGAAGAGACAGGACTGTGCGCGGCCCGCATCGTGCAGTTTGGCATGTGTATGTGTGTATCAGAGAAGTGACGTGTGTTATCGCCTTGTCTGGTGACGTGTCTCTGCTGCTCTCTCTTTCCTGACGGAGCGGCTGGATGGAGCCACACTGACCCCACTGAGCACTCACACTGGAACCAGAAACACACCGGGAGTCGGCCTAAGGACACCATGGGGAGTACGTGACATTCTTCTATTGTACACACGTGTCGACAGTGATCTAAAATACTCGCTGTCTCTTTTTATGTCGAATAGTAATGGATATAAAGCGCTCGAGGGGAAGCTAATTGGCTAACCTTGGGCAGGTTAGGTGGCAAGTTGAGCTAGCTTATAACGGGAGCTAATTTGAAGTTTGTATTGTAATCACACTTTGTCTCGCTGTGTTTAAGTTACGTGAGCGATGTTTGTTTCACAGATGCGATTCCCGAAGTCTCATGAATATTCTTTAAATTAGCTTCCTGTTTTTCAGTTATTGCTCACTCGTTTAGTGATTGAGCGCTAGTTAGCAACACGCTAACGTTAGTTAGCTGTATGATCTGTTCATGTAGGATAACTTAATGTAAAGAGAACTTAAAACTGATTTCTTCCCACTTATTGTATCAGTACGTTGATACATTTGCGATGGCAATTTGACGGTCGAGTACCATAAATAAAAAATAGTGGCATATGATTAATCACTTCTGTCAAAGTCAGTTTCAGTGATTGACACAGCTGATCAAGCCGAGCCCAATCATTCAGCAGCGCAGCCGCAAACAGTATAAACATGCATACACACTGGACACTAGTTCATCTCAACCTTGCCAGAGTTTGTGTTTGTATATCCCGTTATTGTTGGAAAATACAGTGCTTACTGCTGCATTGGCCAGGTGACCAGACTGCCATGTTCAGTTTTGCTGGCAGCTGTTTAGCTGCTGGTTAGTGATGACGTAGCGTCTAAGCTAACCTGGTTATAAGTGGAAGAAAATCTTAAAATATCTCAAATGTTGATGATTCTGCAAGGACAGGTGCAGACATAGCTGCAAATGCAAAATTACTATTGTTTTTTTTATAATCTGCCAATTTCTTTCTGCAGTTAAATTTTTGGAGGTCATCAAGCCATTCTGTGCAGTCCTGCCAGAAATTCAGAAACCAGAAAGAAAGGTATCATGTTATCATATATTAAAATTGATTATATACTATTTATGCACTCTGCAAGTATGAATGGATATGATTGACACCTGCTCCTTTCTTAATCCTTACAGATTCAGTTTAGAGAAAAAGTACTATGGACTGCCATCACACTATTCATCTTTCTGGTGTGCTGCCAGGTTGGTATCTGATGACAAACCTTGATGACTACCAACCTACTGGTTATGTTATTGGTGACAGTGGTTTGCAGTAGTTTTTTTAAAATTTCTTTTTGTTGTTAATTCAGATTCCACTCTTTGGCATCATGTCGTCAGACTCAGCAGATCCCTTCTACTGGATGAGAGTAATCCTGGCTTCAAACAGAGGTGCTTGAATTGTATATGTTAAATGTGCTGTCAGTGTTGAAACACAAATCCAGCAAGAAGAAATAATTGAATTCCAGTATTGTTATCAGAAGTGACATCATCTCTTTATCACATTAGTCAAAGGTCAATAGTTGTAAGGCCTTCTTGCATTGTTTTTGGTACTGGAGCTGTTGTTGTGGTAAAAGAGCCTGATTGACTCTACCTGCTGTCCACTTTGTCATCCAGGTACTCTGATGGAGCTGGGTATCTCACCCATTGTCACATCAGGCCTCATCATGCAGCTGCTGGCTGGTGCCAAGATCATCGAGGTTGGAGACACTCCTAAGGACAGAGCCCTCTTCAATGGAGCTCAGAAATGTAGGTTTTTATTGCTCACTCAGCTGCTTTTTTTCTAGATCTTGTCACGTACCTTTGAAGCCCTGAAGATATCTTATACTTTGAAGCTTGCTCAATCATAGCACTGTTCATTTGGAACATCAGTTTTGCAGCAGCTCTGCCTGTTATGTTTCCAGTTGCAAATATTTTTTTTCCTGTCTTTTCGCAGTGTTTGGAATGATCATCACCATTGGACAGGCCATTGTATATGTAATGACTGGCATGTATGGAGACCCTTCAGAGATGGGTGCTGGGATATGCTTGCTCATCATCATCCAGGTTAATAAAAAATAATAAGCAACAGAAAAACATAAATTAATTAATTTCTCTATTGATCAATTAATTCTTTCTACCTGCAAAAATACTTTTGTCAACCAAAATGTTTTAATTATATTATTTTAAATCCATGCATTGTAGTTTTTGTTTGTTAGTTTTTGTGTACTTTTCTGCAGCAATCAGACAAATTGATGCTAAGTGAAAACTTTTTATGAATAAATGGATTCTTTTACATTATTTCATAAACTTAAAGTAGATTGTCCACTGTAATTTTTCATGGGGAAGACAGGCCTTTCAGACCCCATCTGGGTATATTATTGATTTGTTGTACACTATAGCTACATATCTACCTGTCCTGTCTCAGTACAAACATTGTGCCTGTTTCTTTAGCTCTTTGTTGCAGGTCTGATTGTCTTGCTGCTGGATGAGCTCCTCCAGAAGGGCTATGGTCTGGGCTCAGGTATCTCCCTCTTCATTGCAACCAACATCTGTGAGACGATTGTCTGGAAGGCTTTCAGCCCCACCACCGTCAACACTGGCAGAGGTAACAGCACTGGGAGCAAATGCTTTTTCTTTTTTTTCTTTTTTTCTTTTCTTTTTTTTTTTTTAAAGCTGAGTGGTCAGACATGAGATCAATATCTTAATCTGTGTTATATTGAACAGCCCAGTGATTCTTCTGGTTTTATCCAGGTACTGAGTTTGAGGGAGCCATCATTGCTCTCTTCCATCTCTTGGCTACCCGCACTGACAAGGTGCGTGCTCTGAGAGAAGCCTTCTACAGACAAAACCTGCCCAACCTCATGAACCTCATCGCCACCGTCTTTGTGTTTGCAGTGGTCATATACTTCCAGGTGAGCCGTCAACACCAACTAAATGTAGTCCAGAGTTCTATCTGCTTTTATTGCATTAAAGGAATTTCATATTCGGAGTACTGGGAATGCAAATACCTGCTCGGTTAGGAAATGTAGAAAGACAGACATTAGGAGTAATATTTTGCTGTCTTTGAGTGCTTTGCAGATGCTCTGTTGTTAAACACATATGCACTTCCTCACCAGGGCTTCAGAGTGGATCTGCCCATCAAATCAGCACGTTATCGTGGCCAATACAACACCTACCCCATCAAACTGTTCTACACCTCCAACATCCCCATCATCCTGCAGTCTGCCCTGGTCTCCAATCTTTACGTAATTTCACAGATGCTGTCGACACGTTTCAGCGGCAACTTCCTGGTCAACCTTCTGGGAACCTGGTCTGTAAGTATATAATGGGTGCTCTCTCTCCAGTACATCCAGTCCAAGTCCTTACAACATGTTTAAAGACCAAGAGATTGTATTAAGGAGTCTTAGTGTTATTTGTGTAAAGTTGATGTAATCTTGTCTAGTCAAATAAGTCATGGATATGAACTATCTCACTTACAAAATCTTTTTTAATTTAGGACACTTCGAGTGGAGGACCAGCTCGGGCCTATCCAGTGGGCGGTTTGTGCTACTACCTTTCGCCTCCAGAGTCATTTGGTTCTGTTTTAGATGACCCAGTTCATGCTGTCATTTATATTGTCTTCATGCTCGGCTCCTGTGCCTTCTTCTCCAAGACCTGGATTGAGGTGTCTGGATCCTCTGCCAAAGATGTGAGTGTGTGTGTGTATGAGGAAAACTTGGCTTTGTCAAAAAGTGTCATATTGAACTGTCCACTAATATCTTTTTGTGTGTTTCAGGTGGCAAAGCAGCTGAAGGAGCAGCAGATGGTGATGAGAGGGCACAGAGAGACCTCTATGGTGCATGAGCTTAACAGGTACAAAAACAACCTAAGAAAATAGCTTCCCAGGATTCTTTGTTTGCTACTTGCCGCATATAGAAAGTAGTCTTCCAGAATATTTGTGTGTTTATAATAGATTTTTATCTGCAGGTACATCCCCACAGCTGCTGCCTTTGGTGGTCTGTGTATAGGAGGGCTGTCTGTCATGGCTGACTTCTTGGGTGCCATTGGCTCGGGCACAGGGATCCTCTTGGCTGTGACCATCATCTACCAGTACTTTGAGATCTTTGTGAAGGAGCAGAGTGAAGTGGGCAGCATGGGAGCACTGCTCTTCTAGAAAATACCAACCTTCTGACGCAAACCAGACACAGTTCATCCACCCCCTCCCATCATTTTTATTATTTGCATTTTTGCAGTTCGCACAATCAGTACATTTTCCAGCTGGGATAGGTAATTTTTCTCTGCCACCTTTGTTCCCCACCATATTTCTCTAGCATGTCAATGCTGAGAAAACTGTTTGGGTTACTGCCAGGGTTGAGCATAGTATCAGTCCTTTTTATTCCAAGAGCTACTACCCACCTCTCTGCAGGCTGCCTAAATCCCCACTGACTGTCTCTTCAGCTGAAAAATGCCTAAAAACACACAAGTGTGAGGTGTTGTCTCTGACTTACCTCAGGCATTGTTCATTGCAGCATGTACAAGGAACACTAGACACTTCAGACAGTGACAACATGTAAGTGCTTATTTCAAGCTGAAGGCACTGTGCCTGGACTTTGCAGGGGGAGTTGAAAGAAAGCCATGTCATGTTCATCACATAACAGTCATGCTTGAGGTTTCTAGGGCACTATAGTAGGATGTGAAAAGTATAAATAAAGTATGCTTACACTCCTAATAAGGTTTCTGGTAAACTCTGACAAACTGTTGGTGGTTTTCATTTATCTTTATTTTGATATTTTAAATGATGGACTATGTCTATATTCACTCTGGTCTTATGTAGGGCACAGTGTTTGTCCTCTGTCTCTGATTCCTCAGAGGAAAGTGTTTGTGTGTGTCGTTGTGCTCTTTTATTCCCAGACTGAATCGCTGCACAATACTGCCGAGGTGGTCGGGATGAGGGTGGGTTTGATAGGGATGAAAAAGGGGTTTCATTTTGGTTTTTACTTTATGTAACAGACATAATTGTGTTATTAAAAAAACAGGATCTTTTTTTTCCAAATCATGTGGAAATTGTGTTTTGATTCCTATTGTCTCCTTGTTCTGTGTCATGGCATGTACTGAAAAGACTACAGGATACTAATTGTGGGTAAGATAATGAAGAATATTGCATAGTGGCATAGCAACAAAATGGTTTAGTGAAGTAAGACTACAAAATCAACTTGCAGAAACAAGCTTTGACATAGTTTGTCACATCAGTATCATGATTTTGAGCCTTATTCTGTTTTTGATTATATTTGGGATATGGTGTTTACATGACTAATTTGACAATGGAAACGATGATAAATAAGATGTCAGAGGTCCAGTTACATATGACTTATTACTTTTAGACATTCTATGAGCTGGAGACAATCACCAAACATAAGTTATGAGGAACTGCATTGATGGATATTTTATTGAGTGAGTGTTCACAATACATTTTGTGAAAGGATTTTTTTCTCAATTTACATTTTAGTTTTCACCCAAATTTACTTTTCATCTACCAGCTCTTCACATGAAAATCCGAAGCCTTATAAATTTTAGACTCAGCGATTATCTCCTGTAGTTTGTCATGCTCACAGATACGGCTGCAATGATTCACATCTAGAGGGATATAACAGACAAGAAACACAGCTTGTCCTGTGAACATTTTGGTAGAGTGTGTAAAGTGGTGTTAAGGGAGTCAGGTTAGGCTTAGCCTTAAGGCTCCAGAATGTCATTTAATAGAAATTGAAAAAATGAGAAAACTTGGTAAAACTAAGTTAAAATGGGAAAATATTGTTAAATGTATGTAAGTTCAGTTTATTTAAATATAGTTTAAGAAGGTATTAACTAACTCAGTATCTTTATAGATGTGTAAGCGGTTGTAGTCATTTCACTGTTTAATTAATTAGACTGTTTAGTTTAATTATTAAATGTAAAATTGTTTATTATTTATTATTTTAAAAAGGACGTGTGACGTCATGATCGTGCGCCCACATGTGGACAGGTCACAGGGGTAACGGGGCTGCTGGACGCCGGGTAGCTTGTCAAATGAAATCCTCGCAGTTGTGGACCAATTTCTTCCGCACTGGTGATCTTTTAGCACAGAGGACGAGACTCGACGGACAGAAACACCCGCAAACATGTCGTACTGCAAGCAAGAAGGTAATGTCGGTGCTCTTTCATTCATTTTCGGTCTGTGTCTGAGCAATGTCACCGAGTTAGCCACCATGCTAGGCTAACAGCGGTAACTCACGATAGGTTAGCTAACCGGCTAGCTGCGAGGGAAGCTAAGCCTCCAGCATTAAGGCTCTGAGTTCATATTGTTTTTTGGTATTGTAGTACTTGTACATAATAATCGCTGCAGTAACGTGTCACGTAAGCTAAGTGACAGTTGGGTAGAGTTGTCAAACGGTTAGCTCTAATCCTGGTGGCTCTGTTATAAGGCTGTCAGACGGTGGGGCAGGTTAACTCAAGCCAAACCTACCGACCGGGGTCACTGTCAACCAAACAGTACAGCAATACTATGTGTTTGTTGTATCAATGGAAAAACATAATTCTGTACTTTAAAATTATGCCACCGTATTGTCCACGACCAGGTCTTCTGACTCAAGAATTTATTGTAATTCCTGTATTTCTTATTTAAGGTAAAGATCGCATCATCTTTGTGACCAAGGAAGACCACGAGACGCCCAGCAATGCTGAGCTGATTGCAGATGACCCCAACGACCCATATGAGGAGCAAGGTTAGTCATTTAGTTATTAAGTTAGTTATTAATATGGATCAATCCTACTCACAAATATTGTCTGTGTCAGTGAACCACACTGATGACATGTCCCTTTATTACCGTGAAAACACACACTGTAGTTAATTTGACTCAATCCCTTATGGAAATACGGAAATGGAAATGCTTATGGAAATACTTGGGTACCGAAGCTGCAGCTGAAAGTAGTCCCCAACAATTACACTATTCAATCCTGGCTGGGGGGTGAGATCCACAGACAGGGTAGGGAAGTCTAGAAAGTGCATGGGGATTGTTGACATTAAATCACCAGACTTTTCCTGTCACTCATGAAGGAATTCTGCTGACTTTTTTGTTGTGTGGTTGACTGTTTTCTTCAGGCTTGATCTTGCCAAATGGAGACATCAACTGGAACTGCCCGTGCTTGGGCGGCATGGCCAGCGGACCTTGTGGCTCTCAGTTCAAAGACGCCTTTTCCTGCTTTCACTACAGTAAGGAAGAGGTGAAGGGCTCAGAGTGCATCGACTACTTCCGTAACATGCAGGAGTGCATGCAGAAGTACCCTGAGCTCTATCCTCAGGAGGAGGATAAAGAAAGCTCCAACCAAGCAGAGTCTGACCCTGGTTCTGCCTCTGTTGCCTCAACTGAGGGCTCTGCCTTATCCCCTGAAACTGACGCTGCCCCGTCCACTTCAAATCTCTCATCTGACAGTGTGTCACCAACAGACAGTCAGGCTGCCAGCTAAGGTCAATCACTCATCATCCATAGGCTCTTGTTCTCTGTGTGCAAACACTGCCCAGCATAAATGACTCGCCATGAGGAGCTCTGATTGGTCGCTTCTCCTGTTTAAGCCTACAGAAAGGACTTAGACTGACACAGCTCTGACACTCACGGGCAATAATTACAAAGGCCAGTAGAGGAGGACTTTGTGACTTTGTTAATGCAGAAAAACGTAGCGTATGTACAAAAGTATAGGCTGTTTTATTTGCTGAGCACTCAAAAATCATTGGATGATATGATTTAATGACAGCGGGCAAAGCTATTTGCTGCAGGGACATTAGCTCAAAAACTCACTTTATATGCAATAGGCTAATTAATTTGCTGCGTGTTCTCA
This sequence comes from Seriola dumerili, assembly GCF_002260705.1. NCBI lineage: Eukaryota > Metazoa > Chordata > Actinopteri > Carangiformes > Carangidae > Seriola > Seriola dumerili. Next base: position 8,403,501 of record NW_019174343.1, on the reverse strand, counting down.
TGTCAATCAGAAGAGTTCATTATGTTTGTTGTCCTGTTAATGACGATTGATCAGGATTATTACTTAGCACTGATTTATCACTAATCGTTCAGTATGACAGAAATCTGAGCAGTTTACAGTTTAACAGTTGAATCCATTTGCTTTCCATCACTTGAGAGACCAAAACACATGTAATCTGTAAGAAAACAAGGCTTCTGTTACAGCTTCCTTGCAGTGGACATCTCGTTGATATTAACACAGATGTTTTAAACTGTTTGTAGACATCTTGTAGAAACTTCAGGGTCTCCATCTACATCTGTTGTTCTAATGAATGATGGTTGACACTGTATCTGACCTAGACCAAAGTGGTTTGTCACGTTTAACTGTTGCTGCATAAATGTTTTTGTTGTCTCAACACTGTCTAGAGTCTCCAGTTTGGATGCTGTGGTCACCATTCAGTGTCATTCATGTCATTCAGGCCTTAAAGGACTTGATGGTATTTATCAAAAATTAAAATGATCGTCGAACAATCTCAACTTCTACTTTCCTTTTGTCCTTCCATTGACAAAGCACAACTACCTCTCATCTCAGTGATATGTCTTTTCACATGTGTTTAGTTTCATGACTTTTGTTTGAGCTAATATTGCTTAGGAGATTTGCAAGTGTTTGTGTATAACAATCAGTGATTCTGCATCATAACCTACAACCACACAGTTTTACAGCCTTCACTTATCTTATTATATTGCTTGTATGTTAAGTTATAGTTTCATAGCATTTTTTCAAATCCCCCTAGCTTTCAAAATTAATTATATTTACCATTTACAACAAAAGTGAAAAATAATTTTTAAGAAACACAATTTAACAAAAACAGTTTTACTTGTTACATATTTTCTGTATAGCTAAATGACTACTTTAAATTTCTGTACATTGCTCTTAGGTGGTAAAAAAAAAAAGTTGAACAGTTGAATTTGACGTCGAAGCATTTATTTCAGTCTTTTATTTTGTGTTACACACCCACGCATGGTGAGTACCTCTCTTCTAGAATTACCACAAGTTTGCCTCTTGGATAATTTGCCTTTGATGACGTGTTGTCCAGCCATTTTCAGTCCCTTCTCTGAAGTGTCCACTGACTCGTGACTGTCCTTTTGAAATTCTCTCAAGTGTGTCCCACAGTTTTGGATCATATCGCTCATGGACATCCGTTCGTCAGGCCCTCTGATATAAGCAGACCCAGTCGAGGTGTCCAGGGCACCACTACACTTTGCATGGTGACCAGCAAACGGCCTGTTCCGGCCTCCTCTGGGCCTGCAAGCAGGTACTCCATTCCTAGTTTGAAAAAGAAAGATATTGTATATTGATGTGGCCAAGTGCAATATCCAAAATTGCACTCCTTGCAATATCTGCCAAAATAGTTTTTTGCATATCGTTAAGTCCTACAGTATATCATGTTTAGCCTCCTGATTACGTCTGCTTCTCTTGGTGCATTACAGTTATTCTGGGTTTCATACACTATACCACCATTTCCTTTTCTTTGTCAGGTTTGGAATATGACCTACCTGGGTTTAGTATAGGACAGGTGCAGCCACGGCTGGTCCAGGACAGAGGATAGATGCTGATTGTCCCCTGGTACAGCGTCACCTGGCCTGATCGAAGGACTTTGCGAACTTTGACCTGAACTTCTGCATGGCTACCTTTGTCATGAGCAGACAGCACACTGGCCTTGATCACTGTCATGGGCCACACAGGTGTATCAATCGGGAGTTAGCAAACATTGAGATGCCATTTTAAAACATTAACCAATGAATAGCTCAATGTTTAGTTTGTAAAGGAGAAATGCACATTTTATTTCTCACCATAGTCATGTTTAGTCTTACAGAGGTCAGACACACTTCTCAGCTTCTTCTCCTTACAGCTGCACTTTCCTGTGTGCAATGCCACAATTTTAATCCTTACAACGCAGATGAACATCATAATGATCAACACAGCATCATTTCAAAGTCAGCTGACACAACACTCACCTGTATAATGCAGAGCAGAGACTGCGAGCTCCTTTGACCACTGTACCTCTTCTTCAATTGGGAACATATGATCCAGATCAGGGATTTTTCCACCAACAGCCACATTGAACACCTGATTATTTGTGTAGCTGCAGAAGTAGTATAGAGCATAGGACATTAAGGTTCCTTATTAGCCATTCTTGTTGTACTGGCACATTCAGCTCCCTTAGTGTTTGGTGAAAAATATGGCCACAGGTTAAGCATCCAGCTACCTGTCCAGACACTGCCCAGTGGTTGGATCACAGCTGAGAGGGCAGACACAGGGTTCACAGCCCTCATCTCCAAAGCCCCAGTAGCCGGGCAGGCAGTGGCTGCAGCTTGTGCCCCCTACACCTGATTTACAGTGGCACTGCCCACTCCTAGGGTGGCACCAGGGTCCCTCCTCTCCAGGATGAGGAGGCAAAGAGCCCTGTGGATCACACCGGCAGCCTGACAGACACAGACACAGACACAGATACAGGTCTGTGTGCTGCTGAAACATTTAGTTTTGCACTATAAACTACAGATATATGCCAGCAGATGGAGCTATAAGACATTGATGGTATTGATTCTCTCTATTTCATTCACAAACTTCCCTTCCTTTGAGATTAAGAAAACATTGGACAGATATCACAGATTTAGCTGGCAACACCTAGTGGCCAGTCATGAAACCTCTTTTCTTCTGTTTTTCAGACAGGTTCAAATCACATCCGCCGTAGAAACAGTAAGCAGTAAGTGACCCTTTGTTCTCTGTTTCTAGATTGTGCAGGCGTGGGGGGAGTTGAGGGGCAAGGATGGGTGGCGGTGGTAGCCATGGCGACATCGCTGGCACCGACGCCCGACAGCGTTGTGTCGGCAGTCATCACAAACACCCCCGCTGGTGCCACCAGATGACAGCCATGCCCGCTGAGAGAAGTGACAGCTGTCTGCGTGACCGTGGCACTCGCACTCTGGGGTCACAGAGGAGTGTGATGTCATGGCAGTTAGAGAGAGGAGAGAGAGACGAAGTGAGGACATCAGGATGAGGAGGAAAGAGAAAGTGAACGGGGAACATGGACGAGAGACAAATCATAAGTCTGTTAGATTTTTGTCTAGTCAGGCAATGAAAGTATTGCTCATCTAAAAACCCAAACACATCTTGGGTTTGAAGCACTGTTATATGGAACCTTAATAAGACTTATTGTAAGTATTTCATTCATTCATTTCTTCTCTAGCTTTTCTCTATCAGCAAACTGACTGTACTCAGTGATCTAATAGTTATGCAATCCTGTTGGTGGTCACTTACTCTGGCATGGGTTCGGCTCGCCGCTGCTACCGTTGGCAGGCCTCCAGGGACGATCATTGTAGAGCGGGGCACACTTCTCACAGTGATCTCCTGCTGTGTGATGAGTACACAGACACCTACCAAAAACCTGTAAGACACATCTGGGGCTGCTCAGTTACAAACGTTACAGACATCAGCTCTCTGGAGACAGCTATAAGATAGATCCAGGCAGGTGGTGTAAAGAGTAAATCAAGCTATTTAAAGCCCTTTAAACTGGTAGTTTTCCCATCATTGAGTACATTTAACATCTGATCCTAACATCTGGACACCTGTGCTCTATAAATCTGTAACAGAGCACAGGCCAATCCAAAAACTGACAGCCGTACTTTCTCTCAAGGTCTATGTATCTTCTTTTACTTGCACCTACACACACGGAAAAAGCTACTCACCATGTTACTGTCCTGTCTGGTGTCTTGGCTGCTGTTGTATGGAACACAGTGCTCAGCATGTCCGTGGCACAGGCAGGTTCCTCTGGCCAGTAAAGTATAAATAGCATAATGTGCTGAGGCTGAGTTTTCTGTAGTGGGTGTGGAGGTCAGAGCTGAGCCTGTGAGGCTTGTCCGTCCTGTGGGGGGGTTCAGAGGTGCAGAACAGGTCTGAGCTTTTAGCAGTCTGATGCGGAGGTTACTGAGGGTAAGGCGGGCCAGGGCCTCTGGACTGTAAGGATCCAGTGTTTTAGCACTGCTTGGGTCTAGTGTCCGTAATATTACCTGGGAAGAGAAACACACCACTAATCAGCACAGAATCAAACATTGCGGATCTGCTAAAAGATAAAACATTACATCTTCATGCATATTCTCGTACCTCGCCACCTCTGCAGGGTGTAGCACTAGTGTAACGAGATGTGCACAAAGACCCTGGCTGACTAAAATCATCAGACAAACCAAACTCTGCACTGCAATTGTTTGCAAAGAGCTTAAGAGTCTCCCAGGTCTTCCCAAAGTCAGCTGAACGTTCAATGGCCATGGCAGCAGGCCGGGGCGACCTGAACACCAAAACCACATGGGACAGACAGAACTGTGTTTCCAAATCCAACCGGATTTCATCCTGCTCCGCCTGCATGGTGGTACCAGCACCTGATGCCCACCAGGTCTCCGGATGCAAGAAAGGGTCGTCGGTCATTTGAGCAGGTGGGTGAATGTCCTCAGGGTAGAGGTGATGGTTCACGGGAGGATGGTGGCAAGGGCAGTGGTTGAGGGAACTGTTCCCACAGCAGCTTGAGAGGGTGGTGAGGGTCCTGCCGCTGGCCAGGTTCCCTATGGGTGGACTACAGGCATGGTCCACACATCTGGAAACTGACACAGGGTGATGGAGAGAAAAAAAGTGGAAAGTAGTTAGGGACTTGTGGATCACTGTTTTCATATCTGGTGACTGAAAAGTCTTCATGAAAGAACAAGCATTCAAGTCACCAAAGTCTTCATTGTGTTTCCCATGAATATTTAATTAACCCGATCATTGTGCTGCTGCTGCTGCTGCTCTGATGTGACACAGAATCCTGCACTTTCCCCACTGGATACCATTAAGAGGTTAGGTTACATGTGATGCCAAGACGCGAGGCAGCCACACTATCAAATTTATCTGCAACAGGTATGACACTTGTTCTTTAGACAGCAGGAAGCAACAGATTCACTGTCACCTGCAAATGAGAAACCATGCAAGACACCATTAGGTCATCAATTTCATGGACATTTGACGCAGTTAAGTGACCACAACTGTCTGCTCAATCAGGAGCATGGCCAAAGCACAACGGGGAAAACGAGATTGCGAGTTTAGTGACAATGACGCAACTGATTCAAAGAAACAGAATCAACAGTAACTGCGACGTTGATGCTCCTCACCTGCTCCGCTCCGCGTCACAACCACAAACAGCCAACAGAGCGCCACCAGCATCTGATGCCGACATTTCCCGAGCATACTAGACACTCTCATCCTCGTTTCTTCTGTGTTTACAGCATACACGGTGCGATAAACGCCTTGCAGAAGAGATGAGTCCCAACATTATCTGTAGCCTGTCTAGAGAACATGCGCATTTCTTTGCCAGTTACGCAATGCGCAAAGCTTCCAGATGATTTGAAGAGCCTTTATTCGATGTCCTCGCAGAAATAATGTTTAAATTTTTTTTTTTTTAATCCTAAAGCAGTTCAAAACATCGTCCAGGACAACTAGGGCATCTCTCTGACAGAGGTGGATTGTGCAATCAAAATATAGATCACTGGAGAGTCCAAGAATTAATACTCCACGTTTGACATAATAACCAAATGTTGCTTGTTTCCATTTGATAGTTTGTCCTCGTCTATTTTGCACAATGAAAAGTCGGCCCTTTTCTATGATCATTCATTCATACAAATACTTCCTTTAATTCACAGCCAACCCGTGAGCTCCGTGCCCCAGCCAGGTCTAGTGCTGTACGCGTTTACGCACAGGAGGCGAGTGCGCGCTCTATTTATCCATGGTTCTCCCCACCCCCTCCCACACACACACACACACACACACAGAGTGTGAGGACGTGGTACTGCAACAACACTAAAACCCAAAGTACCCTGGACTGAGAAGATGTATGTTTTCTTCAGTCTGGCAAACATCCATCCCTGAGGACTCTGTCAAAGATCCTGCGCAGAGGAGGACAGACTTGCGACTTTCAGGGGCTCGTCAACGCAGTTAATGTGAACCAGCCGCACAGCGCATACCAGCTACACAAGGTCCCTCCACTAACCAGGGCCTCGTAGCAGGTCGAGGAAATTAGTTTATCTGCCTCTGCTCTCCTGTTTTTCAGCTGCAGTAATTCCAAGTTACAGGTCTCTTTGAAGTCTAGCAGGAAGAAACCTGAGTAGGGAGACAAAAATAGTCCTCAGTGCAGTTATTTGCAGCTTGATGGCGCATTGTGGCACCAAAAGAATCTGACAGCCTGGAGTTTCATGCAAATGAGCCGGACAAGAAAAGGGCCTTTCTCCCATCTGTCTGCCTGACTGGATAAATTACTCTGCCAGTCTTCATTATAATAAACACATGGTCTGATACATGACAGTCCTTCTTTTATAAATATTTTAACCGCACACATCAGGAAAAGTACAAGCCTTTGCTGAGATTGATGTGTTTTCCCTTCCTGGCACAAACACACACACACACACACACACACACACACACACACACACACACACACACACACACCCGAGTTGATGAATAAACACCATGTCTCTTCAGTTTTATGGCTCAACTTCAATTACAGGGGGCTCAGAAAATTGGAATAGATGCACAGAATTGGATTGGTTTCCATAAATGTCTTTAATGCCTTACAAATTGTTTACAGACCTGCCTGCTCTGCTTGCTTTTCCCCAGAGTGGAGAACAAAAACAGAATTACTAAGGAAAGGCATATGGGCCAATGATGATGATAATCTGTGTTGTGTTTGTACTGACAGAAAATATAATATGATGTCATTTTAGGAGCAGCCAGCAGCGGATTACTCACATCATTTTGTCCCAGATATCAGTCCTTATTAATGTGAAATTTGTCCATCTGTAATGGTTTTGAAAGGATCTTGCTGTTAAAGTTTTTTATGCCTTCTCCACCTCATATATCACTCCATCTTTATCTGTTGTACATTTGTCTTTGTTCACCCCTCCCCGGTCGTTGCTTTCATCTCTCTGTCCTCCTGCTTTCCACTCTAACACCAGCTATAGTGTCTGGCAGGCCTCCACACAATAAAACCCCAGAGGCTCTCCTTCATCTTCACGCATCTCAGTTTCTCCTTTCGTCTCACTCCAGTGGTGCCGTATATGCTAAGAACAGCTTCATGGAAGATTAGGGTAATGCCATTTATGAGGGATTTGCCGTTATCTGGTAATGTTAGTGGCATACGGAGAGCTTCTGGCTGATTTAGACTCGGTTCTGGCTCACTAGGACACATGGAAATGAGATCCACATCTTCTCACAGGTTCCTGTGTGCATTTGTGAGTTTGAGAAGGAAGGGTAATGGATAAAACATAGAGTCACACTGTAAGTGTGGCCCAGCTGTGGTTTTGCCTTCATTGACAAAATCAGGCTGGGTCAGGAGGAAGTTCATACTGTATGTGACTGACTTTTTAGTAACAAAGACTGCAAAATTGTAAGTTTCAGTAAATGTAAGCCACTGAGGTTTGAGGTCAAGGTTTGCAGACCAGAGCCATAAAACATTTTTACGAGCAGCCAGTTCAAGTGCAAGTTAACTGTGTTTGGTTTCTCATTTTAGCTTCAATAAGCAAAACACATTGGATTCTTAATTGACTAAATTCTAATTAAGGGTAATTTTCTGTGACACTGGAATGCAGAGCTGCCCACAGCCAATAAAGTGCTTGTTTATCAAGGAGGACAAACAACAGAATCGCACACCGCAACACGTTTCATTCAAAATGCTTAAGGAAAAATCCCCCCCCCCGTTTCAGCAAATCCATTCTGTCGCTGTTCAGGATATATCTTCATCATGCCCCCCAGCGCTGAGAGGTCAAATACCAACCAAGAAAGGTCACAGGGATCTCCTACCTGCCCCATGACTGCCTCTCTAATTGCTCCTCTTTCTCTCATTTTCAGGGCTTAATGGGGGCCGGGGGTTAGAGAGTCAGGCTCAGACAAACAGGGACCCCCCCCCTTCCCACCCTTAATAATCCTCAGTGTTTGTCCAGGCTGCTCATACATGCGTGTGTCAAGCACATGGTGTCACTCTGCACCTCTCCATCTCCTTCTCCCTCCATGTCGTCTCTGTCTTTGTGTTCTACATGTCAGCTCATATGTTCCTCCAGGAATGAAGAGGATTAAGCTGCTTCCTTACATGACTTTACTGCATGTAGGCCTGATTGGCTATCATGACCAGGCCTTGATTTGTTTCTCTAAATACTACATTTTACGGTATGGTATGTGGATTTGGTACAATCAAGCCTATGCCAGTCTAAATTAAAAGTCTCCATTTCCTTTTGTTAAGAAAACTATAGTGACACACAGTAGGATCTCATATGACGTTATCCACTGGCCGCAAGAGCAACCAGTAAATGCCATGCTTAATTGGGTGTGCTTGAGTTAAGCAGTGAGGTCAGAGTTAATTATCCTGTTGAATTTTTGGAGAAAGACTCATACATGTAGCTACAGTGTAAAATACACAGTCCTGATGTCTGATTTATAGTTCCAGGAAATTCTAGCTTAGACAGCTGTTCTATTGAAGATCATACAAGTAAGTCTTCCTAAATACTTTACCTTGAAAACCACCAGTTAACATAGCTTGAGGTTAAAAGGCCAAGGTTACAGGTCAACTGCAAAGGTCTACAGTTCAAGTCCAATAAATAAATAAATAAGCAAAAAGCAAGATGACTGTATTTCTCTAGGATTGTCTGAATTAGTCCGTTACTTTTATTTACTGTAATTTATGAGCGTGACCATTCGCTGCTGATGTTTGTTGTCATGATCCTCGTGTCATTCAGGGATTTTTGATAAGATGAGAGGCAGTTTAAAGTTAGTCTGTTCACATGTGCGTGTGCAGATCCATCATGTGTGTGTGTACTTATGTGCTAGCATGATAGGTTTAGATTGCATGGTTCCTCTTTGATGTGAGAGAATGAATGACACTGATTAAGCTGTCAGACCAGAAACTGATAAAGGCCAGATGAGGTAGGATGACAAATCAAGGCCTCTGTGAAGCACTCAGGCCCACTGCCAAACCAATAATGTGTGCATCTGTGAGCTTATGTGTGGATTTGTGGGTGTTTGCTCAGGGAGGAGTTATGGTCATAAACTCTTACATATGTGTATGTGACGGGAAATTATGCAGAACTGTTTCCATTTATTTTTTTATTAATTCTTAACGAGGAGGAATGACGGGAATGTTAAAGAGTGGCTCACTTGAGCAGGCTTCATTTGAGTGGTGATGACTTATTTATAGCTGAAACTCCTGTTCAGTATAGGACAACAAGTTAACCTCCCACCCAGAAACACACTTGCAAACACACACACTCCCACTAGTGGCTCCCTCAATCTTGTGTCCCTGTGTGACTTATTTATATATGTTTATGATGTTATCAACTAACAAGCTCAAGATTTACTTTTGTGCTCACTGACATGAAGATGCACACATACAAACACAGACACAATTTCCTGATAACTCTTTCTTGGCTTTCCATCGCCCACTCACATAAACAAATTGAAATGCCAGCACACACAATGGTTTTCTACCACAAAAATACACACAGACATGTGTTACAGATTCAACTCAGTGCTTTCTTATTCGTCCAGCTCATATTTGCACACCCACATAGATAAAGAACACTGACTTGGCTTACATAACAATTTATTTGAACTGTCTCAAACAACATCAATGGACTCAAAGGAACTAGTAATTTGGCACTTTATTAAAACGACATATAAAATGTAAACAGCAGGACAAAGCTAATGAACATCAAGGGTGCTGTTGGTCAGAGGTCAGCCCAGGGAGGTGAGGATGAGTACTGGGCACTTTTTGAAGAATAACATAAGTTAGATGCAGACAGCCAAAAACATAATGCTTACATTGCAAAAATACACAGTTTTAGTTACTTTTTTAAAACTCTACATTACGGTGGTTCTCCCACTATGTTGAATATCTTTATGACCCGTGGTGTCTGACTTTGGTTCCCCTCCTAAAAGTCACTCTGAGAGATGGAGCAAATGAGAGGAAAAATCAAATGCAGCTGTTTGTCCCGGGCCGCAGGTTGGGGGTTCGAGTCTGTCTCTCATGTCTGGCTACTTTGCTGCTTTGAGGCCCTTCTCAGCTCATTAAACATGCCTTTATTGGCATGCCAAGAGTCCACCTGTGATTCACCCAACCCATGACGGCAGCTTCATGCTATGGCCAAACATAAGGGTCACAGTTAAACAACAGTACCTCATATGACCGGGCAAAGTCAGAAATCAAATCTGCATGGAGGCAGCCTCATACATTTATTGCTGGTTTCTGCTTTGCTCTCGTAAAATGCACAGTGACAAAGCACCATGATGTTAACGTGACTTATGCTGCCCTCATGATGATTCTGTTTCATCTATGAAACCAGTGATGTTCATTGGCCACAGTAGCACTGTCACTCAGATCAGATCAGATCAGATCAGATCAGATCAGATCAGATGACCTTTAAAAGAGAAAAAGCACTTTGAAAATGGTGTGTAGTGATGGGTATTATGTTGTTAGTGGTAGGTGTAAAGAAGATTTTATAGCTCTGCAGCAAATGATCCCTTCATGTTTTTATTTTTTTGATATTAATATAAGAAAGTCTAATGAAACTGTGCGGGAAACTACAGCATGCTACTACATGCATGTTTCCACTCCTGTGTGCAAATGTGAAAATAAAATTGCACAGTAACGTAAGGGTGTGCCCACATTCGTAGCTGGATTATGGGCTTCTGCAAGAGAAAAGAGGTATGTAGGAATATGTGTGACCGCTAAACCTTCCTCGCTTGCCCAACAATGTGACAGTGAGAAGGGGATAGCACGTGTTTGATCCTATCAGCCAACATCTGGCCCTCAGGAGGAGCTAAAGTTAGCAGCACATGCTGATGTCATTAGTGTAAAATGGGAGTTACATTCACAAAAGCATGACCCTCTCAACATCCCAATACTGTAAAAGTAGTAGAGAAGGAAAAAGAGAAGTAGATAAAGAGGGGAGAGGATGGATAACACATCTGGGTGAATGTAAGTGACTAATATTGATGTTCTTTAATGGTTGATGTTAAGCCAGATCTTTCATATCAGCATTTATCTGCTGCTGGACTGTTTGAACAAGGAGTGAGGCATTGTGGGAGAGACAGAGGAGTACAGGGTGGATCAAAGCTGTAACAAAGCTTCCACATCTGTCCAATCAAGTCCCATCACCATGGTGGGCTCCTGGCTCCAGAGATGGTTGCAGTACTGCCAACCAAACATTGGTAGGAGACCACCACCTCTTCAGAGACTTGTGGCTTTCGTGTGGTTTTCTTCGAAACCTCTCTGGCCTGGATCTCCTCACTGATTCAGTCAATGGCATTAGGCATGTGTTAGTGATTAATACACTGCTGTGGTCAGGATGATTTCAGGCCACTCTGATATGATAATGTCATTATTAGATGTGGGTTATTTAGACCCTTGGGGAAGTCTTTCATTTGGTTTAGGCTTCCTCATAGGGTGAGGTCATTATTTTGGGACTGAGCTCAATTGAGGGGAAGCCAATGAAGCGTAAGGCCTCTTATGAAACACTTCAATAGGCCCATCTTGAGTAATGAGCCAGTGCTGCACAAAACTGTAGTGTCAATAGCATCCATATCAAGTCACTCTGTGTATGTGACCTTTGCTCTTTGGCTCCACTGTAAAGCATTTTGTCAAAGGCCTTCTCACAGAGCTGAGTACAGTGATGTACAGTAGGTCACCTCTGACCGCCTTGTTCTCATGATCCCTGCCACAGCCAAGCACAAGAACTCCTGTGCCCTCAGATTTAATTTTTACTAGCCTATACCTCAGCTACTCTCCAATCCCCTCTCGACCTTAATTTATCCCTATCAGCATGGCAGTATGTCCTTCACAAGTGACACGTGAGGGTTCAGACACATGAGACTATTCATTTGTGCTTGGCTACCCAATCTCAGGCTGCTCTGATGGGTTTCAACTGAAGAGGCCAGGGGCAGGAGCAGGGGCTGCAGTGCATGATGCCTCTGATCTACCATGGGAAACAGACGAGGTTATGATGCCCTTGTGACCCAGGAGTGTGGGGATCGCATGGGTCAATGGGGTTTTCCCCGTTATGGACACATTTGAGCTGTCATGAGTGTGAAAGAAAGAGATTTCAAATTCCAGCACAGGAAAGTGTGCATTCCAATCAAATTCCATTAGATTATCATTACTGCCATTACCATCACTATCTGCACCAGGAACAGCATGGGATATGAGTGTTACGGTGTTTACCTGTGGAGAACAATGTCATGTGAAATTTCTGTGGTGGTTACCTATACATTTACTCACAGCTTTGAGAATCACTGTCCAAGATGCTCAAAATATCTGAGATATGGATTGATATTTAACTTTTTGAGCTACAACTTTGTTTCAGGTCTTCTACAACTGCTTTCATCCAGCAGTTATTCAGATGTTTAAATTAGTGGACAGTAGGATTTAGGGATTGGGAGTATCTTTAATGAGAAACGATTTCACTCATTATGCACTAAAACACTACTGACTGCCTTTATTCTTCCCTTACCAGATGCAAGGAATGTATTCAGAACTTTTATTTCAGCAAAAGTAGCAATATTGACATTTCAAAACACAAAAAAATCTTAAAATCTTTAGGTATTTAAGTATTAACAGTAAAATGTTGCCTGCTTTTAAGTATCAAAAGTGCTTATTATGCAGGAAAATAGCCCATAGAACATATGGCAACCTATTATTGCATGGTATTTGCTTTCATGGTGTAGCTGATGGAGGAATACTATTAGCTACTTTCATCTATAACGTTGCATTTATTTTTTAAACTGATCAGATTTTTTGTTTAAAATCTGAATCTACAAACCCAAGAGCTTTCACAACCTTTATGTGACAGAAATGTAGTGCAGTAAAACGGTACAATATTTCCCTCTGAAATGTAATACATGTATAAAGTATCATAAAACACACGAAAAACAGTTCTAACTGGAAGGAAGTACTACCTAACGGAGGAACAGACTGTGACACAACACCGGAGGCGGAGCTATGCATCTCCCTGGCAACCGTTGCCGCGTCCGACGTTTGTGTCCTTACGCTTGGAAACTGAGATTTTAACCGTTCAGCTAGCCAGTATTTCACCAAAAGTTATATACATTGTACCTAAAATGAGCGTTACAACTTGTGACTACATTTAAGCTGAGGTATGTCCAAACGTCTGTTTGTCTTTTGGTAGCTAAATTAAAATAACAAACTTTACATAGGCTACTTGTTTATAACCATTCAGACAAGTGATTTAGCGAATGCAAACGTTGCGTTTAACGGTAGCTATATGTAGCTATGTACACTAACCCAATAAAGTGTTGTTAAGGTTAGCTCAAAAACCTTTAGTATATCACCTGTTCTCCTTATATAAGTTAGGTGTTTGGTTCTCCCGGGTCATAAACAGTCTTGGTGGTCTGGGTATCATCGCATAATCAGTCATTCATTTTTAAATCACAAATGAATTAATGATTATCCGATTATAAGCAGACAAAAATGGTCCTTTATAGGTTTTTGGCAACTGCTTTTTATCATTATTTTAGTTTGAAACCAAAAACCGAATTCATATGTTTTTATTTGATTGATGAGTTTTCATCAACATATTACATTTAGCAATACAGTTTATTTAAAAAGTACGTACCACCAGGAAATGAAAATCGAGTATACTTTGTTCTTACATAAATTATTTTATTCTGCTAGAAGATGGAGGGCAAAACTACGCCTTATTTCGGAGCACTCGTGCCATATCCTCCCAGCAAACCTCCAGAGCCCAGGCTCCCAACTCAAAGTCACAGACGCCTCCATTTAATCAGGAAATGCTCTCTGAATGAACAGGAGGGCCTCTACTCACAAGATATCATTTCACCCGGGTTCCAGGTAAAAAAAAACATAAGCTCATGTATTTGATGCTAATTCAGAGGTTTTATTATGAAACCCATGCAAGTAACAAAGCTTCTTGCTCTGATCTAAACTTATTTTTAGTTTCTTACAGTTGGACCTAAAATCCAGCAAAGGTCACAGGGCCAATCCAACCTTCAGTTAAGCGAGTACAACACAGCAAAAGGTGAGATACTATATTACATTTTTAGGCATGCATATGTTTTAAGCATTTCTAGTATTTCTGATGTGCCAACTTTTGCTTTGGTAAGATGCGCATATTATGCTCTGCTGAAAAAATGTTTAATGTTTTGTAAAATCTTTGCCCTTCTGCATGGTTTTCCATAGTTACAACAGTCAAGACTTCATCTGACCAGTACAAGTTTGTTGATAAGGATTACCATGGACCTATCTCACAGCTATCTCAGAATCCTTACTTCTGCAGGCGTGGAGATACACCTAAGGTCCAGTTACCCTATCAAACCATTCCTGGCCAGATACCCCGCAAGTTAGCGATAGAAAGGTTTGTGCTTTTTGTGTGCACCGTGTATAACAAAAGAGGACACTTAATTTGTGAAGCTTTCAGCTTATTGCATGCCCTGTAGTGAGCCTATTCTATGTACTGCAGGACCAGATTCACTGGTCACATAAGAGTGAGTAAGACACTGAACTTTTAGCATACAGTGGATATGTAGCAATTTTCTCATACTGCACATTAGCTGGTAGTGGGGTCCATCAATTAGTTTAATTGCCTTTTGTTATGTCTTACTTATACTGTTTTATATTATTTTCTTGTAGACGTCGAAGGGAATACTTGAAATTAGATTTTGAACAGCTCCTGGCAGAAAAAGGCATAGACTCCAATCTTATAATGCCAAGAAATCCGAGCAGTAGTGATGAGGATGTGACAACATCAGACAATCATGTTTCCCCCTGTCTCCCACTGGAGGTGAGCCAGTTACTGCTGCAATGCTGTCTGAGGCATTTTGGTTCCCAATTACCATTATATCCAACATTTTGGGGTTCAGTACCATGCCACACTTATCTTTCCCATGTATCTCCCTTAGATATTTGACAATGAGGAGTATGACTGCTGGACTCCAGAAGACTGGCTTGCCTTGGGCAAAGCTGAAGGATCACCTGATCAAAAACCTATCCCTGCAAAAGCACTGCTGCCTACAGATAACAGTACTTCTTCTGGTAAGATGTCCTCAGCAATATAGAGTGTAAACAGAATAAACATAGAAATTACTTTCTGTTCTTTAAAGGTTACTCTCTTCTCTCTCTTTTGAAGAGGACACCAAAAGCTCCTGCTTGGAGTACAGCTGGCATTTAGTTGGGGTTCTTGACTACAGTAAAGACAAATGCCAGTACCTGGTGCAAAAGGTTCACCAAGTGTCAGATGAGGAAGGAAATCCTATTCTAAACGAAGGACACAAAAATAGCAAATTTCCTGGTTTGTTTTTATGTCTTTGTGCCATAATAAGACGGTATTGTCTCATAATTTGTTCTTTGTTCTCTAAAACCCTCTGTTTGTCATGTTATGTCATGTATGCCTTCCCTGTCCCTCTGTTGCATAGGAGTAAACCCTTTGCTACCAGGCACTGAGCACTGGGTACCCAGGATCAGACTGTTTTTCTTTGCTGAGGACCCACGTGTCTTTGTTGAACGGATTCAGTTTGCCCTGCGCTTGAGGGAGAACACAGAGGCCCTGCTCTTCTACCACTTGTCTGTGGACTGCATGCCTATCTGGAAGGGAACACCATCTCTTGATACCCACAGTCTCCAGTATATGAAAAAAGCCCTTTCAACCCCTGGGCTCAGGCTGGAAATGTAAGTAATGTCAGATTCATATTACTGCTATAATTTCCCCCTTGTTCATTATTGCCTGATTTATAAGAGAGCTCACAGAATTGAAAATGTAAACTAACTAATAAAAGGTGAATGAAGCCAATATTATCTTTGCAGTATTGAGAAGTGTATAGGGGACTTGGAGAAAGAGGTCAAACTGGAATATTACCGTACTGTGAACTGCATGACCTTTGACAAAGTTGTGATGAGCAATTCAGAGGAGTTTTCACACATCACCCTGCCAAAGAAGGACCCTGAGCATCTACCACAAAAAGGTGAGCCAGTTGGCCTTTTATACATTTGTTTAAGTCATTGGAGTCAAGATTAAACTATTTGCAGCCAAAACATGGTATTCACCTCAGAATCTAAATACTGGGTTGCTTTACTTACAGGGTGCATTCCAATTCCTCACTTTGACTATAAGAAGAACCAAGCTGTATTTGTCTTCCGCTCCCTGCTGAGAAAGCCAGAAGTGATCTGTGTATTATCTGAAATAAGGTCTGAGTGTAACAAGGTAGCAACCATGAGGCTGTTCAATGTCACCTTGACCAAACCGCTGCAACTGGATGAGTTTGAGGTCATCCAGACTCAAATACATACTAAGGTACTGTAGCATCAAGGTAGCTTTTCTTCTGCAATTACTAGATAGGAAAGATAGAATGTTTTTTCTTTGAATAAAAAGGTGAATGCATAGTTTGCTTAAACAAAGTGTAGCTTATTCATGATCAACTAATTTGATAAAATTTGATCATGATCAACTTTAACTGCAGATTAAAGGCTTCTATTTTTTCTAAAGCGTTAGTGTGCACAAATCCAATTCATTTCAATTTATCAGTGGTTACATTTTGTGACTGATGTTAACTGGGAATTACCAGAGAAGCAAACCATGAAGAAATAAAAGATACCTGACTTCCATGAATAAAGAAACATCAAATTTTTTCCTCTTCAGATAAGCTTGCTTCTTCGGGAGTCATGGACGAACACGCTGAGCAACAGCATCCGTTCCAACCTGGGAAATATTGGCAAGGGCTCATACAACGTGAACGAGTCTCACTGGGATATGTACAAAATGTCCAGGCTATATGGACTAATGGGTGTCGTGCGTTTCAGAATGCAGGACTCCCTGCGCCACCTTGTGCAGAACTCACTGGTCAGCCTGACTCGCCTTGTGTTGGACGCCTGCCACAGTGTGCTGATGTGTCCTCAGGACCTGGTCTGGGGGAGTGACCTTATCACTAGTCCGTACAAGTAGGACAACATGCACTTGCACATGTAGTATAAACACACATGGGCCTACATGCACATGGTTATAAACATCACACACTTTTGTTCTCATACGCATCCATATTGTCTTACATACTTTATATACTTAGTTCAGTTTTAATGAGTGACAGTAAACAAGACATAACCTATTACTGTGTTGAATATTTAGCATTGTGTTGATAATATTACTCCATTGTCCATATCTAGGCCAAAAAAGAACCCTCTGTTCCTGGTGGACTTGGTTCTGGACCAGAATGGGGTTCAGTACAGCACACCGCTGGAGAATTTTGAGACGTCTATTGTTAACTTGTTTGATAAGAGCATTTTGGCAACGTACAATGTACCCCAGCTTGATAAGGTAAAATTAAATCTACAGTCACCTCAGTCACATAGCATTAAATTAAAAATTAAAAAGGATTTAACTGTTTCTCTCTTGTTCATGCAAGTTTGTGATGCAGAAGTTGTTTATTGGTGATGATCCATTACTGGAATCAGTGAATTTGTGGGAACCAGAAGTAACTGAGCAGAGAGAGAAGGTCCGCAATGCACTGATACAAGCAGCCATACCCCTCAGGGCTTATGCTACTGAATATGAAGAACATTTAGATCTACACAACTTGGACATAGACACCCTTCTCAAGTAAGTTTGTATACTGCCCTGTCAGTCAATCTTTTTAAAAATAGGTTAAAAACTTTTCTCCTCTTAACAGCGTTTGATTGAATGTGTGTGTGTGCGCTTGTCTACTCTGTGCTATTTGTATTGTTTGTTATTGTTTTGTTGTATGCTGTAAAGCGCATTGTGTTAGCCTTGTGCATGAAATAAATAAAGTAAAGTAAAGTAAAGTATTTAAAATTACATATCTGAGGTCTCACAACTCCCTGTCACAAGTGTAGGGACATGATTTATGGTCCTCTCTGGATGGAATCAATGTTTTCCTCTGAATAATTCCTCGTTTCTGTCTCTATTTTGCTTCCAGCTCTCATACACATGCAGAACAGACATCCCAAGAAGTGAAGAAAGAGGTGGAACAACATCTCAAAGAAATGGAAAAGATCCAACACTCCTTGCCATCCTGCATTGTGATTGGTCCATTTATTGTCCGTGTAGACACTGTACGTCAGGCTCTCTCCAGCAAAAGAAAGGCTTTAGCCAATGCAATGCTGCGTCACCTGGCTCTGAAGCTACGCAAGAAGGTTGATGATGTAAGTCATTTGTTAAGAGGCCAGAAAAATATTTCATTATATATACTGTGTGAGTAACATTTATTGATGTGTTTTGATCATTTTTACACAGGACCTACATTTACTTCAACTTAACAATGACCTTTTCCTGCCTTTGGTCACTTGTGTTCTGAACATTGTAATCTTGTGTGTGTAGGCATGTGAAAAGTGTAACATTATAAGTAGAAAGCTACAGGAGACGCCCAACAGCATTGAGGAACTGACTGAAAAGAGGGACTGGATGAAACAAATCCCAGAACAGCTCAAGAGTTACAAGGTACGGATTGAAGTGATGAATTGAAATGATGAATATTTCTGTCATTCATATCATGTGGAGGGTTACTTTGTCAATAACTCTTATTTTTCCAATCTGTCCACAACAGGAACTTATTGGCAAGACCCTGTCAGACTATGAGGTACTAGAGGAACTTTGGTACTGTCTTTCAGATGAGGATGCTAATAAAAAGTAAGTGCAAAATCATCATGTTTATTTAAAAAAAACTGATATGAAGTGATACGAAAATTTCATTAATATGTTCTAATGTGGGATTAAGAGTGATTTAATGGGTTAGTGGTTAGAGCAAATAGATCAGTTTTTATGCTGATTGTTATAGTTACTTATCTATGCAGGTGGACAGCTATTGGATGGCCTCAAAGGATAATCAACCAAATGGAGGCAGCAGCTGTCCAGCATGTGGAGGATGAGGAGCGCTTCCGCAAGATCCAGCTAACTGATCAGAACAACTTTGGGGAGCACCTAGACGCTCTACAGGTCAGCTGAGACAACTAGGGTTTTTTGTTTAATAAGTACTTCCTACAGTATCAACTAAGGCCAGGTGCCCACTAATAACAGAACTACTTCCAGATGGGCTCCGGATGATTTTCAGATGAATTTTCAGAATATGTCTGGAATTGGACCTATGATTATTCATAATGACTTGTCAATGGCTTTCTAGTGCACTGTTGTCCTTTAGTTTCAGGAAACTAAGATCGTGTTATTTGTTTATAAATCACCCTAACTGTGTTTATAGATGCTGGTTGCTGGGTTTACGGCCCATGTAGACATTGATCATGCCCATGATATGGCCAATGAGATGAGGCGTGCACGGGAGCAGCTCAAGGAATGCCAGACCTTGGCCCAAACCTACAACACCAGAGAACGTTTGTTTGGTCTTCCTGTCACAAACGTAAGTGAAAAGGAGTGCGGAGGTGGTAGGATTTTTACAAACATTTTTTCATTACAGATGAATAATAATAATGAATAATAAATTAAATGTCATGCTTTTTCTGACAATTAAAAATGTATATTACAGTATGATCGTCTGCAAAAGCTGGTTAAGGATTTCCAGCCTTTTAAAGACCTATGGACTACCACCTCTGAGTGGCTACATTCGCATGAGAGCTGGCTCAATGATTCACTATCTTCCATTGATCCTGAGCAGCTCGAGCGCAATGTTACAGATGCCCACAAGACCATGCACAAATGTATTAAACAGTTCAAGGACATTCCTGGTAGGTGACACATCTATCACCGTCCAAACTAGACAAAGTAAAGTGTGTTTGTTTGTGTGTTGTGGCTGACCTGTTTTTTCTTGGTCTTCTCCCTTTGTCTTACATGACACTAGAGTGCCAGATGGTGGCAACTGTAATCCGCAACAAGATTGAGGACTTCCTTCCTTACATTCCTCTGATTCAAGGCCTAAGGAACCCGGGGATGAAGAGTCGCCACTGGGAGATGCTTTCTGAACGCATTCAGATGAAAGTAAAGCCCAAAGCGAACCTGACCCTCTCCCGCTGCCTGGAGCTTGGCCTGCAGAACCACGTGGATGACATAGCTCATGTGGCTGAGGTGGCTGGGAAAGAGTACACCATTGAGCAGGTACCTTTGAACCACAGTCACACATGCAGTATCGAATTAAGTGTTATGTGTGTTTCGTAAAGGGTTTGTGATGAATAGAGTGTTGCTGTGAAAAGTTTGGACAGGATTTGGGCAGCTTATTTTTGTGTCTATGTGCACCTGGGTGAAAGTAGTCACACCATAGCTTTTAAGCTATTTACGCCTGTATGGAATGGCTATCTAAGCGCCTTGTGTTTTTTTTTGCTGTTATCTTATTTTTATTATTATATTTAGTTTTCAGTCGCAGTTTAGTTCAGTTTGGGAAACAAAACTACATGGTTAAGTTTAGGAAAAGATCATGGTTTGGTTTAATATAGACCCTTTCACAACATTAACCATGTGTTAGAAAGACTTTCTGCTAGAACTTCTCCCATGTGACTCAGTGAAGTGGTCCAGGAGAGCCTAAAACCTGGGTGTAAATAGCCACATGCAGATAGCAATGTTCAGTATCCACCCCGGGTGTAAATAGCATTGTTGGCTAAGCACACCTGGGTACATACAGCACCTGGCCTTATTTTTAACCTCTGCCTGAACAGAATGTAGAAGTTTAGATGCAATTTCCACAACAGGAGCACTTCAGTGGAGTTCTACACCTACAAAATGATGAAATAGAAGCAAGGTGACTGATGTTTTTTTAGTTCAATGCGACTCCACTTAACTTTGCTGATACAGTGTGAGTGTGTGAATATCTCCAATACAAATGGTGTTTGCTACCTTTGTTTCACACCGTCTCACCCAGGCGCTGGAAAAGATGGAGCAAGAGTGGACAACAGTAGTTTTTGATGTGCTGCCCTACAAGGAGACAGGCACCTACATTCTGAAGAGCCCAGATGAAGCATCCCAGTTGCTGGATGACCACATTGTCATGACGCAGAGCATGTCCTTCTCTCCCTTCAAGAAAGCCTTTGAGGACCGCATCAACACCTGGGAGAGCAAGCTCAGAATGACTCAAGTAAACTCACGTACACGTGCACACACATTCTAACATTATCATGCAGTGACTTATGTTGTGCTGTGTTGTGCTACTGCCCTCTTCTGGTGCTTGCAGGATGTGCTGGAGGAGTGGCTGACATGCCAGCGCTCCTGGCTCTACCTGGAGCCCATCTTCAGCTCCGATGATATCAACCAGCAGCTGCCTGTGGAGGGAAAAAGATACCAGCACATGGAGCAAATATGGAAAAGAGTCATGAAAAGTGCCTTTAACAATCGAATCGTCAGTGCTTCCACACTTCTTATTCAAGGAAAGAGCTTAGAACAGATAATAATGATATGTTTGTTTACCACTTATGTGTGTTTTTGTGTTTACTTCTAGGTGATTAAGCTGTGTCCAGATGCTCGTCTACTGGACAAACTTAAGGAGTGCAATGCACTTTTGGAGCACGTGCAGAAGGGTCTCAGTGAGTACTTGGAGACAAAACGAGGCTCCTTCCCCAGGTAAACCAGTGAAAGTGTCCTGAAAACACTTATAGCATTCAGTTTCTGATGGTATTAATAATATAATTTGTCAGTGTTTTGATTCTACACAAAGTTCACTATTAAGTCACTTTTTCATATGCTGTAACCCCTGTCACCAACAGTGAGAGGCCAAACAAACTCCTATATGCTACCATGAAAGAAAACAAACAAAAATCTGAAACACACACACTGTGTGATGTAATATACAGTGAGTATTTGTTTGTAGGTTTTACTTCCTGTCAGATGATGAGCTCCTGGAGATTCTCTCCCAGACCAAAGATCCCAATGCTGTTCAACCACACCTGCGCAAATGTTTCGAGAACATTGCACAGGTTTGTTTTGCCTGGTTGTTTCTTTACAATTACTTTGCTTATAGACCACTGACATAACATAACATCCATACCACATGACTGAAACATTTGTTGGTTCTCAGCTTCAATTCCAGTCAGATCTACAGATCACACATATGTACTCTGGAGAAGGGGAGGAGGTGAAGCTGTTCCTGCCAGTGTGGCCAACTGGAAATGTGGAAGACTGGCTGAGGAATGTGGAGAAGTCTATGAAGGCCACGTTGAGGGATAACATTGACCGCTCACTCAAAGCCTACCCTGAGGTCTGCAGTCTTGACTTTCAGTTATGATGTGTTTTCTACTCTTATAGGTTGTTTTTTATTTCAGTTGAAGCATTTTTAAGGTGTCCAGCTGTTGTAAGATCTTTGTGTGTCCTCTTGACCCCTCAGCATCCTCGTGTAGAGTGGGTGTTATCATGGCCTGGTCAAGTGGTGATAGCAGGCTGTCAGGTCTTCTGGACTGCTGAGGTGTCTGAGGCTTTGGAGCGGGGAGACTTGGCTGACCACCTTTACCCCCAACTACAGACACAGGTGTGGACTTGGTATTAGACGGACAAATATTAAACTGAATAACATTTAATATCTAAAATTAATGAAAAAAATGCTACTATTTTATGTTCACACTTGCACTGAACAATTTGCACATTACAGAATATGTTAACATTTTGTTTTTCATTTTTGCAGCTGGGTGACTTGGTGCAGCTAGTGAGACAAGGTCTCTCTATGATGCAGCGAGCTGTGCTGTCAGCCCTCATCGTCATAGAGGTCCATGCTAAGGATGTAGCAGCCAAGCTGGTGGAGCAGAAGGTCTCAAGCATCAATGACTTTGAATGGATCAGCCAGCTCAGGTTAACTGCTTGTTTTGTTCTGTTTTTTTGTCTTTTTACTCCTGTCACTGTTACTTCTGTCACTGATCCTGACCTTGGAGATCACTGCATATTACTATTCTTAAATATTGTGTGCGCTGAAATGAGTGACAGTACTGATTGTTTGTAGGTACTACTGGGCAAAAGATGACTTGTACATCCGTGCTGTGAATGCAGAGTTCTTGTATGGATATGAGTACCTAGGTAACTCTGGACGCCTAGTCATCACACAGCTCACTGACAGGTAGGCACCGAGCTGTTAGGAATAATAATAAGTTGTCCACTGTTTTTGACTGAATCCCATCCTTTGAATATACTGCTTTTTGGGTCTTTCAGATGCTACCTGACCCTGACAGGAGCGCTGCACCTGAAGTTTGGAGGAGCTCCAGCAGGTCCAGCAGGGACAGGAAAGACAGAAACCACTAAAGACCTGGGAAAGGCTCTTGCCATCCAAACAGTGGTTTTCAATTGCTCTGATCAGCTGGACTTCATTGCTATGGGCAAGTTCCTCAAAGGACTGGCAAGGTTAGAGGCAGTTACCTTTAAGTGTAATGGATTGTCAGTTTTACTATTAAATGTTGCAATCAATCATACTCTGGAATTTCTTATCGGTCTTCCATTCTGTAGCTCCGGTGCTTGGGCATGCTTTGATGAGTTTAATCGTATTGATGTGGAGGTGCTATCTGTCGTGGCACAACAGATCACCACTATACAAAAGGCCCAACAGCAAAGGGTGAGAAACTGATTCACTAGAAATTCACACAGTGGCACCTACAGTACTAATCCACCTACTTTACTTGAGTGTTACAAGTACTGTGCACAGTTACAGTGAGTTTTTTATTTATTTTGTGTGAATAGATCATTTTTTGTTTTGTATTTCAAGAAAGAACAAAGATATTATGCTGAAGTAGATTTTGCATATTTCATATATTTGATTAAAGTATAATCACTGAATAAATATCACATCCTGGGGCCACTACACAGACTTGGAGGCATTACTTTACAGTGTAATGTAAAATCAATCAGTGGTATTAATAAATTAGTATGTCATACATATCTGAATTATCACACATGGCTGTATTTCTATAAAATGACAAATGCTGCTCATACATGTCAGCAAAAATGACAAGTAAACTATCTGTGATATTAGTAATAAGTTCAATATTATGCATTACTAGTTTTTACATTAGTTGAATTAAAGAATATTTTATGTACAAAATATACCATTATCTCATTACATTTTTTTAAGACATTATACTGTAAACCAATAAAGAAAATGTGCAGGTCAACCACATACTGGAAAGAGGCAGTACTATGTTTCTCTAAAATAATTTTGTACGTTAATTAATTTTGTATGTTGCGCTTTTAGGCAGAGCGGTTTATGTTTGAGGGGTCAGAGATCCCTCTTGTCCCTTCTTGTGCTGTATTCATCACTATGAATCCTGGTTACGCTGGACGCACAGAACTACCTGACAATCTTAAGGTTTGAAATGATAATTGAATCATAAGTAACTGTATAACACTGATGATAAGCAGATGGGGTTCAACAAATTACATTTGATCTTCTACAGGCCCTGTTTCGTCCTGTGGCCATGATGGTTCCCAACTATGCAATGATAGCTGAGATCTCCTTGTACTCCTTTGGCTTCAGTGATGCCAAAGTCCTCTCCAAGAAGATCACCACCACTTTCAAGCTCTCCTCTGAACAGCTCAGCTCTCAGGTACTGTAAGGATCCAGAGAACATCAGAATTAGAATTAGTTTAAATGTATGTGTATGTATATAAGAATAACAAAGATATAAAGATATGCTGGCTTTTGCTCTTGTTTATCTGAAGGATCATTATGATTTTGGTATGAGAGCTGTGAAGACTGTGATTTCAGCAGCTGGAAACCTGAAGAGAGAAAATCCTAACATGAATGAGGTTAGAAATGCCTCTTTTGTTTTTGATGGAAGTAAAGTATGAGAAAACACAACAGTTATTGTATAGCATTTGAAAAACTCCTCTGGTTCCATTAATATCTTATTCTTCTGCAATCTCACTGTCTCCCAGGAGCTGATCTGTCTGCGAGCCATTCAAGATGTCAATGTACCAAAGTTTTTACAGGACGACTTGAAGCTCTTCCACGGTATTGTGTCCGATCTTTTCCCTAAGACAAAACAGGAGCCAATCAACTATGGCACACTCGAAGAGTCAATGCGCAATGTTTGCACCAAAAAGAACCTCAAAGATGTGGATGGTTAGTGTTCTTATTGTTTCTTTTCAGATATGCTGTTGCCTGTATTACTGAATTAGTAGATGACCATATTGTTGTCATTGCAGGGTATATTAGTAAGTGTATTCAGCTGTATGAGACTACTGTGGTGAGACATGGCCTGATGTTGGTGGGACCCTCTGGATCTGGTAAAACCAAGGTGAGTCTTTTACATGTTGCTATAGTGTTCACAGTTTTATTCACTAAGATGATTTTTGCAGTGTAGAGTCCAGCATTTAAGTATTGCTGTTGCATGTTTTAGTGTTATGAGATACTAGGCGCGGCAATAACAGCTCTGAAGGGCCAGCCCTCTGTGAGTGGTGGTGTGTATGAGCCAGTTCACACATATGTCCTCAATCCCAAATCTATCACCATGGGACAGCTCTATGGGGAGTATGACTTGCTCACACACGAGTGGTAAGAAATGCTTTGTTCCACAGAAAATACAGAACAAATAAGAAAGACACAGACATTATTGTACAGACCCACTTTGCCTTTTTCTGCACTCCTATAGGACAGATGGTATCCTCTCATCACTTATACGTGGCGGAGCAGCATCTATGGACAAAGAGAAAAAATGGTACATGTTTGATGGGCCAGTGGATGCTGTGTGGATTGAGAACATGAACACTGTGCTGGATGACAACAAAAAACTGTGCCTTAGCTCTGGGGAAATCATTAAGCTCACTGATGTAAGGTTAAGTTTTTAAAGTCTTGGGTTTTTAGCTGGTGTGTTGCCTTCTGCCCCATGTGCATTCAGATGTTTTATGTCTTCCTCATGCAGGTGATGACCATGATGTTTGAGGTGCAGGACTTGGCCGTGGCTTCCCCAGCCACAGTTTCTCGCTGTGGTATGGTCTACCTAGAGCCCAGTATTTTGGGCCTCATCCCTTTTACAGAGTGCTGGCTGAAGCAGGTCCCTCAAGTCTTGAAACCATACACGAAGCAGCTCAACTCCCTATTTGCCAGATTTCTGCAGGTGAGAGGGAAGACGTAACAGAGAGACCTGCAGGGAATCTTAAGGACTTTTCATTTTCATAGATTATGATGGGATAAAAATGTGCATAAAAAGTACTGCTTTCTTTTTTATTTTTGCATACTTTTACACAGGACTCCATCACATTTGTCCGCACATCAGTAAAGGAGGTCATTGTGTCCCTTGACAGCAACCTTGCCTGTAGCCTGCTTAAACTAATGGACTGCTTCTTCCATCCCTTTGACTTTAAAGAGGTGTGTGTGCAGTTTTGCTTTTCCACAATACAGGAATATATTGATGAATGTGCAAATATGCTGTTTAAACAAACAAAAAAACTGATAGAAGTTTCAGCTCTGTGTCCTATGTTTTGTATCGCTTGTTCTATGTCCCCTCATCAATCGATAATTGTCTTATAGGATGAAAGGCCACTACCTCAAAAGAACCTGGACTGCCTGAACGAGCTGATCGAGCCCTGGTTTTTTTTTTCTCTGGTATGGAGTGTAGGAGCCACAGGAGACGCAGCCAGCTGCCAGCGCTTCAGTGCTTGGCTCAAGAACAAGATGGCAGAGGAGAAGGTCAGATCACAATCTCTGCTTTAGCATCCCAATACCAAATTATTTCAAATGTAATGAGTATTAATTGCTAGATTATTTCTAGACAGAGGTGTATTTTAATTAACATAAATGTATTTGTCCTTCAGATTAAATTATGTTTTCCAGAGGAGGGCCTTGTATATGACTACAGGCTTGATGATGCAGGGATCAGTAACTTGGAGGATGATGACGAAGATGAGGAAAGAAAAGTAAACAGATGATGGTTAAACATACAGATTATGTATGCAGCAGCAGCTAAGACTCAGATACATTTTTTCTGTTAAACCATTCATCATTTTTGCCTGTACTCTAGGTCCAGTGGGTCAGCTGGATGAAATACGCAAAGAGTGTTGTAATCACTCCAGAGACAAATTATGCTGACATCATCATTCCTACTGCTGACACAATGAGAATGTCCTTCCTGATGGATATGTTGTTAACCAATAAGAAACCTGTGAGTACTTTGATTGTAGTTAATCTTCACACATCTGTCTACAAATACTTTTGTTTGAAATAAATGTGCCTTCATTTACTTGAAAAGATACCATTAGACTAGATTTATATTTGTGTGTGTTTGTGATCCAGGTGCTCTGTATTGGGCCAACTGGCACAGGAAAGACTCTGACTATGTCAGACAAGCTGCTCAAGAACATGCCTTCTGAATACATCACAAACTTCCTCATGTTCTCTGCCCGCACCTCAGCCAACCAGACTCAAGATTACATCGACAGCAAACTAGACAAAAGGTATACCTCATCTACTATGATAAGTCCAACTACATATTATTTACAATACAGCAATATATTTGTTACTCACCATTTGAATGATGCATGTACCTGTGTGTCAGGCGGAAGGGTGTGTTTGGGCCTCCAATAGGGAAGCACTTTATCTTTTTCATTGATGATCTAAACATGCCAATGTTGGAGACCTACGGTGCCCAGCCTCCTATTGAACTGCTGCGGCAGTGGATGGACCATGGAGGCTGGTATGACAGGAAGCAGATAGGTGAGAACATTGATGTATATTTTGTTTTCTGTTGTGTTCATTTAAAAAAAAAAAGTTGATCCTACAATATTAATTGTTTATGTTGATTGACTAAGATTTGTGTTTAGTTTATTTTGGATCAGAAATGTGAAAATTCCATCAGATTGAGCTTCCTCTTCGTTTTTCCTGCCCTTACTCCACAGGTGCTTTCATGCATTTGGTGGACATCAATTTTGCTTGTGCCATGGGACCTCCAGGTGGAGGCCGGAATCCCATCACCCAGCGCTTCACACGCCACTTCAACTTCCTGTCCTTCACTGAAATGGATGATACCAGCAAGAAGATGATTTTCTCCACCATTCTAGGCAGTTGGATGGGTGAGACAGTGTCGCTAATGTGTTTAAATTTGAAGTCATATGTTAGTGGCAGGAGAGTTGTTGCAGGGTAGAAAATACTTAAATGAATTTTTAACTGAATCTTTTTTATCTTTCAGAGGGAAATATGAGTAAAAAGGAACCAGGAAGTAAGTCAGGGACACAGTGAAAGGAAGCAGATAAGGATTGCAAATCATAATATAATAGTATAAACTATAAAAAGACACATGGTTTGAATGCTTGTCATTTCATCTCATTTTATGTAAACAGCACATAAACAGCATTTATAGAGCAAATTTGAAAACAAAAATGGTGATCAAAGCCTCTAAAATTGTATCTGGTAAAGCATGGTCTTAAAGGGCTTAAGTAAATAGATTTTTTAAGTGAGTTTCATGTTTTAGTGTTATCACTTCTCACTTCTCTATCCTGCTGTTTTTCATCAGGACCTGTGCCAGCAATCCAGCCACTGAATGAGTCTCTTGTAGATGCCACTATCCGGATCTATACCACCATTACCTCCCAGCTTCTTCCAACTCCATCCAAGTCTCATTACACCTTCAACCTGAGAGACCTGTCCAAGGTCTTCCAGGGCATCCTCATGGCTGAGGCAGGCATGATAGAGGTAGTCAGATCTAATTAATGTTGAAATAATCACATTACTATAGATCTTTTTTTCAGTTTCAATAGCCGCTATAAGCAGTGTGTCGTATGTCCTGACATCAGAACAACATTTTATGGGTCCCTATGATAATGATGTATGAAGAAGATTTGATGAGAGCAGAGAAGGCTGAAAGGGTTTTTGTTTGTCTCATAATCTCCTATGTAAAAGTATAATATTATATATATATAATATATAATATATAATACATATATATATATATAATATATTTATAATAGTATAATTGCTTTGGTGTTTTTAGGAAAAATTGCAGCTGCTGCAGCTGTGGTACCACGAAAGCTGCCGGGTTTTCCAGGACCGCCTGGTGTCTGCTGAGGACAGAGACTGGTTCAACAGGCTCCTGAAAGATTGCATTCAGGGGTTTGACTGCAGCTTTGAAGACGTTGTACCTTGTCAACCTGTTCTGTATGGAGATTTCATGATTGCTGGAGCTGACCACAAAGTCTACACCCTCATAGAAGACAAGGAAAAGGTGAGTGGAGCCATGACCTATTTTGGAAATATGTTAGTGTCTTATGCTATTGCCCCTGTAAACCAGTCAGCTAACAGACATTCAGACATGAATTTATATTGCATTTCCTTATTTTATCCAGTTAGCAAAAGTGATGGAGGAATACATGGAAGACTACAACCAGATCAGTACCACCAAGATGAAGCTGGTGCTCTTTATGGATGCCATTGAACATGTGTGCCGTATCAGCCGTATCCTTCGCCAGCCCCTGGGCAATGCCCTGCTGCTTGGAGTGGGTGGCAGTGGGCGCCAGTCACTCACTAAGCTGGCATCACATATGTGAGACATATGTGTTTTTTTCTCCAGTTATTTGGTTTGTTAAGGGAACATACTATTGGTTTTGCATGTTTTTATGCTATAAATGAATACTGACATTTTTTTGAAGGCCTACAGGGAGACTTTGGATTGACACACAAATTTACAAGCAGCTGTTTGTTTCCATTTCTTTCAGTTACATCACTTCAATATTTTGTTGCCTTCATTTTAAGCATTATTGTTATGTGATAGTGTGGGTACAAAATGGTGTTGTTTTTAAAATGTAAAAATGCTTTTAAAAGTGGTCAACTGAAAGAAATTCTTTTACTGATTTTACTGTTAATGTGCTAAAACAACAAAAAAAACAACAGTATAAACCTTTAATGATGGACAGTCCTCACTGTGTGTTTGTCTATATTCAGGTCAGAATATGAGTGTTTCCAGATTGAATTGTCGAAGAACTACGGTCAAACAGAGTGGAGGGAGGATATTAAAAGCATCATGCTGAAGGCTGGTCTTCAGAACCAGCAGATAACCTTCCTCTTTGTAGACACACAGGTAAACAGTAGCACTACTACTCTTACCTCCTCTACATGTATTTATGGTAATAACAGCATCACTACCATACATGTTTCTAGTGTAGTGCTGTTTGTGTTGTGTTGTTTTAGTGATGCTGCTGTATTGTTGCTTTTATTATTTTAAATCAATCTAATTTAGAGCATAAACAAAATATTTAAAATGTTGATCGAAATAATCCTAAATAAATTTAAATTACTTCACCTTTGTGTTTATCTCCCAGATTAAGAGTGAGTCATTCCTGGAAGATATCAACAACATTTTGAACTCTGGTGATGTTCCTAACCTGTATGCATCAGACGAGCAGGAGCGCATCCTGGCAGCAATGAAGCCAGTGGTGCTAGACCTGGGGCAGCAGCCAACTAAAGCCAACCTCATGGCTGCCTACATCAGGAGGGTTCGCAGCAACATCCACAATGTGCTCTGCATGAGGTTTGTGACTTTTTTTTTTACTGATTGAATGAAAATGAAAATAAATGGATAAAGTTTGTCCTCCATCTTCGATTTACCCTTCTTTTAATCTCTCCTTTCCCCATTGCTCATTCTCTCTCCCCTTTTTTTGTCTCATGCAGTCCTATGGGTGAGGTGTTTCGCGCACGGTTGAGGCAGTTTCCCTCACTGGTGACATGCTGTACCATAGACTGGTTCAGCGCCTGGCCAGAAGAAGCTTTGCAAGCTGTAGCCACATCGTTTCTTAATGAGCTGCCTCAGCTAGAAGCCAGCCCCACAGCCATGAGGGGACTGGTGAGGATGCTGTGTGTGTGTGTGTGTGTGTGTGTGTGTGTGTGTGTGTGTGTGTGTGTGTGTGTATGTGTGTCATTGAGCTTCATTTGTATGAATGTTTAAAAAAAGCATTGCCAAAACAAGGAAGCTCTGTATATTGACAAATATTGATAATTAAAATAACAATACTTCCTGTTCCATAAGCTAACTGGTTGTCATACTGAACTCATATTTTGAGCTGCTTGAGCAACTTTTAAGTTTCTTCAAATTTATTTTTATACCTTGGTTAAATAAACAGCAACTACTGGCTGCCTGAAAAGAAAAGGAAAAAGGAAAAAACTAGAATAAAAAAAAATCTAAAATACTGAAATAACTTTTCATTAAGCACAGTCTTTATTGATTCCCTTCTCCAGACGAGTATGTGTGTAAAGATCCACCAGATGGTAGCCAGGAAGAGTGAACAGTACCTGGTTGAGCTTTCACGCTACAACTATGTCACACCCAAGAGCTTCCTGGAACTTCTCAAAATCTTCTCAGATCTCATTGGACAGAAGAAGCAAGAACTGTGTGCTGCTCGTCAGCGCATGAAGACTGGTCTGGACAAGGCAAGGCACTGGGAAGAAAAAAATAATAAGAGAAATCTTTTGTTGTGTTTGTGTTTCTTTGTATTTTGCACTCTTAAGTTACTCAGTTATCTGTCCTCACTTGTGTGAATATGGATGTTTAGTAGCATGAATGAATTTGTAATTTGTGTCCATATTAATTTGCACTCTTATATAACTACACTATACTGTGGTCCTTTAGCTCCTTAGCACAGCAGAGGATGTGAGTAAAATGCAAGAGGAACTGGAGACAATGAGACCTCTTTTGGAGGAGGCTGCAAGGGAGACTGAAGTCACCATGGAGACAATCAAAGTAAGGAAATATTAATAGAGTTTAAACCAACACAAATAGCATATATACCTTTTTTCATAATTCTCCTGGCACTGATATTACTTCTTATATAATTGATGCTTTGGTTCACTAAAGTGAATATTCAGGTTTTCTTGACAACCAAAACTAAATTGTACAACCTGTGGATTTTGGGTGTGCTGTTTATTTTATGCTGACAGAAAGACACAGTGGTTGCAGAGGAGACCCGAAAGTCAGTGCAGGCAGAGGAGGCAAAAGCTTCAGAGAAAGCCCGTTTTGCAGGCGCCATCGCAACAGATGCCCAGAAAGACTTGGATGAGGCTCTGCCAGCCCTGGATGCTGCCCTCACCAGCCTCAAGTCACTCAATAAGAATGACGTCACTGAGGTCAGGGGTTTTGATAGTGATACTTCAAATACAACTGAATTGTATGTATTATTTGTTACAAGTGGAATATAACGTCTGAATAATTTTATTTTTCAATTCAATGATTCCTGTTAATTGGGACCAAATGTTTTTCACAGGTGCGAGCAATGCAGCGACCACCCCACGGGGTGAAGTTGGTTATTGAAGCAGTTTGCATTATGAAGGGCATCAAACCCAAAAAGGTACCTGGAGAAAAGCCTGGCACCAAGATCAATGACTACTGGGAACCTGGAAAGGGTCTGTTACAGGACCCTGGCAAGTTTCTGGAGAGCTTATTCAAGTATGATAAGGTAGAGCACATATCTAATGGACTGACAGTATTGCTACATCGTTGTATGAATCGCAAATGTTGTCATAGTCCCTTCAGAACATAATTATTGCCTTTTTTTGCATTTCAGTTTCAGGGTTTGATGCTGATTTGGTAATTTCCTGTTTGAGATCTGTGAGATGTAATTAAAGCAGCTTTTGTGACTTATAATTCCTGCAGGAAAACATCCCAGATAGTGTGATCAGTTTAGTCCAGCCCTACATAGATAATGAAGAATTCCAGCCAGACTCCATTGCCAAGATTTCAAAAGCTTGTACCTCCATTTGCCAGTGGGTGCGAGCCATGCATGTCTATCACTTTGTGGCCAAGGGTGTGGAACCTAAAAGGGTAAAAACTGAAATCCATGTTTGAGCCATTGTCTTGGTTAATTGTTTAAGATATTTGTGACACCAATGTATTTAAAGTTAACTTTCTTCATTTAAGTGTCATCTAAACACTAAAAATGTAAGTATTTGTACAGAAAGCTCTCCAGGAGGCCCAGGAGGACTTAGCTTCGACCCAACTCATCCTGGATGACGCCAAAGACAAGTTGGCAGCGGTGGAGGGCGGCATTGCCACTTTACAGGCCAAGTACCAGGACTGTCTGGCTAAGAAAGACGAGCTGGACAACAAGTATCAACTGTGTGAGGCCCGCCTTGTCCGAGCAGACAAGGTCAGAAGGAGGGATAAGATAAGATAAGACAAAACTTCCCAGTAGGGAAAATAAACATTACAGCAGGTCAAGAAAACAGACCATAAAGGTGGTTAGATACAGGATACAGAAAACAGAAAAAATATACATATAGTTAGTTTCAAACTATATATACTATGTTATCCTAAACCAGTTTGCTTAAATGTAATGTATGTGCAAAAACCCATAATGTAAAAGTACTAGATACAGTATATTTGGGAATATATGTTGATTGGTGTGTATGCGTGATGAATATAATCATAAATTGAAAACATAGATATATCAAATAGATATAATATGGACAATACATTTAAATATAATATGTGATATACATGTTCACATTTATTATATATATGTATATGTGTAGTATATATGTAATATATACATATTAATGAGAAAACAAGAAAACAAATAGGGAAGATTTACTGTAACAGGCAGTATCTGCTCTTAAAAAGACAAGGCCAAAGACAATGCAGTGTGATCGTGTCTTAGAATAACAATTCTCATTTTTATTTTATCTCAGTCTT
The DNA here is from genome assembly GCF_002260705.1 of Seriola dumerili. Classification (NCBI taxonomy): domain Eukaryota; kingdom Metazoa; phylum Chordata; class Actinopteri; order Carangiformes; family Carangidae; genus Seriola; species Seriola dumerili. Next base: position 8,369,900 of record NW_019174343.1, on the reverse strand, counting down.
TACCTCTAATTTGCCTGCTTTAATATTAGTAGGTCATAATGATGCATTTATTTTCTCCAGCTTATAGGCGGACTGGCAGATGAAAAAGTGCGCTGGAAGGAAACTGTGCTTCATCTGGATTACATGGTTAATAATGTAGCAGGTGACGTGCTTCTATCTGCAGGATACGTTGCATACCTGGGACCCTTCACTGTAAGTGGGTTGTAACTCAGTGAGTGTGTGAGTGTGAATACCTATTAAAAAGTTGCATTACATATGTGCACATTTCCCATCACAGTCAACTTTTTTAAGATTAAGTATTATGATATCTTCTGAGTGGAAAGTTGCCAATTTCAAAAACGTACTTTTGTGTATTTTGTTGTTCCGGTAGACATAACTAAAAATTAAACCTATCACAATCATAAAATTTAAACATAATTGTTTAGTATTATTAAAAATATTAGAATCATAATATTAATTTTCAGTAGGTTTGCACTAGTGTGTACCTGTTTTTCTGTTCATTCCTGTACTTACATATATTTGTGCTAATCAGTGTAGCATTATTGCATAATTTACATGACAGTTCATTTTTTTTAATTTAGGGGGAATACAGGGTAGCCATGGCAGAGGAATGGCTGCATTGTTTCAAAGAGCTAAGTGTTCCACACACTGAAGAACCCAACCTGATCAACACCCTAGGAAATCCAGTCAAGATCCGCTCCTGGCAGGTCAGACGCAACCTGTTTCTTACACGCTTTTAGACTTCAACTAACCTTACTCACTTACCTTTATTGTCATCATACTTTGTCATTGCTATGTGCATAGATATCAGGTTTGCCCAAGGATAATCTTTCAGTGGAGAATGGTGTGATTGCTCAGTACTCTCTGCGTTGGGCTCTGTTCATTGATCCTCAGGGACAAGCCAACAAGTGGATCAAAAATATGGTAAGGACACTTTCTGATCTGACCACAGCTGTGGAGGGTACAAGTGAGATAAAAGATGAAAAAATAGCCATATCAAGATTTTAATCTTCCTTCACATCACATGTATAGTTTAAAATGATATTTTGTTCACCAGTACCAATATTTGCCAGTGTAGAGGTTCTAATGCAGTTCAGTCTCACCCACAACTTTTTTTTAAAAAGCTTGTCAATATCTGCAGTTGTATTTGATCCACTGCTCATCCATACTTGCCTTCTGTTGTCACCCAGGAGCAGGACAATGCGTTAGAGGTTATGAAGCTTAGTGACCGGGACTTCCTACGTAGTCTTGAAAACGCCATTTGCTTTGGTAAACCCTGTCTTTTAGAGAATGTAGGAGAGGAGCTAGATCCTGCTCTAGAGCCTGTCCTGTTGCAACAGGTGAATAAACACGTCTATCACAATCAAAAATCATCACTTATATGCCATTGTTATGCAAATGTCTACCACACACCAGTCTGCTTAACTCGCATTTATGGCTCTTAGACATTTAAGCAGCAAGGCAGCACAGTGCTGAAGCTTGGTGATTCAGTCATTCCCTACCATGAAGGCTTCAAGATGTACATCACCACCAAGCTGCCAAACCCACACTATTCTCCTGAGGTCTCTACCAACGTCACGCTCATTAACTTCACCCTGTCTCCCAGGTAACACATATCTTATATCAAAGGAAACTTTGCTCATCTACTCAGTTAGGCAGGTGCATAGGTGCGTTCAGTCTTAGACCTTCATCAGGCAAATGCCAAGGTCGTAACATTGCAATTAAATTGTTTGATGCTAGACAGACAGTGCACAGGTTTTCTTTGTTCAACACATATGTATCTTATATACATAAAAGAAAAATTAATTTTTTCACAACTTTGATCTCTCTTTTGTAGTTTTTCCATCAATCCTGCCAACAAACCAGTCCAAGTTTAAAGAAAACTGAATTATTAAGTACACAGTGCATCTGGAAAGTATTCACACCCCTTCACTTTCCCCACATTTTGTTATGTTACAGCCTTATTCCAAAATGGATTAAATTCCTTTTTTTCCTCATCAATCTACACACAATATCCCATAATGACAAAGCAAAAAAGTTTTTTTGGAAATTCTTGCAAATTTATTAAAAATGAAAAACTGAAATATCGCATGTACATAAGTATTCACACCCTTTGCTATGACACTCAAAAGTGAGCTTAGGTGCATCCTGTTTCCACTGATCATCCTTGAGATGTTTCTACAACTTGACTGTAGTCCACCTGTAGTAAATTTAATTGATTGGACATGATTTGGGAAGGCACACACCTGTCTACTGTTGACAGTGCATGTCAGAGCCGAAACCAAGCCATGAAGACAAAGGAATTGTCTGTAGACATCCGAGACAGGATTGTATCGAGGCATAGATCTGGGGAAGGGTACAAAAAAATTTCTGCAGCATTGATGGTCCCGAAGAGCACAGTGGTCTCCATCATTCGTAAATGGAAGCCTCTACTCAGTAAAAGGCACATGACAGCCCGCTTGGAGTTTACCAGAAGGCACCTAAAGGACTCTCAGACCATGAGAAACAAGAGTCTCTGGTCTGATGAAACCAAGTTTGAACTCTTTGGCCTGAATGCCAAGTGTCACGTCTGGAGGAAACCAGGCACCTCTCATCACCTGGCTAATACCATCCCTACGGTGAAGCATGGTGGTGGCAGCATCATGCTTTGGGGATGTTTTTCAGCAGCAGGAACTGGGAGACTAGTCAGGATCGAGGGAAAGATGAACGGAGCAAAGTACAGAGAGATCCTTGATGAAAACCTGCTCCAGAGTGCTCAGGACCTCAGACTGGGGCGAAGGTTTACCTTGCAACAGGACAACGACCTAAGCACACAGCCAAGACAACGAAAGAGTGACTTCGGGACAAGTCTGTGAATGTTCTTGAGTGGCCCAGCCAGAGCCCAGACTTGAACCCAATTGAACATCTCTGGAAAGACCTGAAAATAGCTGTGCAGCGACGCTCCCCATATAACCTGACAGAGCTTGAGAGGATCTGCAGAGAAGAATGGGGGAAATACCCCAAATACAAGTGTGCCAAGCTTGTAGCTTCATACCCAAGAAGACTTGAGGCTGTAATCGCTGCCAAGGGTGCCTCAACAAAGTAAAGAGTAAAGGGTGTGAATACTTATGTACGTGCGATATTTCAGTTTTTTATTTTTAATAAATTTGCAAAATTTTCTAAAAAACCTTTTTCGCTTTGTCATTATGGGGTATTGTGTGTAGATTGATGAGAAAAAAAAGGAATTTAATCCATTTTGGAATAAGGCTGTAACATAACAAAATGTGGGGAAAGTGAAAGGGTGTGAATACTTTCCAGATGCACTGTATATACTCAACTTTTCCTTAGGATATGATTTAATTTTTTATTTAATTTTTTTTAATCTGTTCATTGTACAACCTGAGAATGCACTCTATTCAAAATATGTGAAACACCACTAGTATAATCTTTGAAATATTATAAGAGGTAAGCATGCCATAACAAGGGGTAAGTATTTGCAATCAATGGTAATGCAAATTCATGTTACTGAAGGTAGTTTTGAAAAATCCTACATTCTCAGTCTTGCTATTAATGTTTGTGTAAAAGCACATTTTACGTGTATTCAGTGGTCTAGAGGACCAGTTGCTGGCCCAGGTGGTTGCTGAGGAGCGTCCAGACCTGGAAGATGCTAAGAACCAGCTGATCATCAGCAACGCCCAGATGAAACAGGAGCTGAAAGAAATTGAGGATGAGATCCTGTCCCGACTCAGCTCCACAGAGGGAAACCCTGTGGACAATGTGGAGCTCATCCAAGTATTGGGGGCCTCCAAGATCAAAGCTGGAGAAATCAAGGTCAGGCAGTGGAGAGCTTTAATCTCTAACATCATACATCTTGGAAGTGTTTTTTCTCATATACATCTCCCTCCCCAAACCTCAAATACATTGTCATACAGTGTCATTTAACCCATAAGCTAATTTTGTTGGATTTTCTACTAACACAAACTGGTTTTACTGGCAGGCCAAAGTGATGGCAGCAGAAAAGACAGAGCGAGACATTGATGCCACCCGTCTGGAGTATGTACCAGTGGCTGTGCGCACGCAGATCCTCTTCTTCTGCGTATCAGACCTATCCATTGTCGACCCAATGTACCAGTACTCCCTGGAGTGGTTCCTTGGCATCTTCATGGCTGGCATTGCCAACTCTGAGAGAGCAGGTAGACTATACTGAGAATTATGCCCGTTCAGACGGAAAAACTCATGACAGCAGAGAGCAGTTATAAAAAATATTTTTCACTGACTACTTTGTCTTGACATGTTTCTCACAGACACTGTGAAAAAGAGAATCACCAACATCAACGAATTTTTCACCTTCAGCCTGTACAGCAATGTGTGCCGCAGTTTGTTTGAGAAGCACAAACTCATGTTCGCCTTCCTTCTCTGCACTCGCATCATGATGAATGAGAACAAAATTGACAAGGTGAGCAACAGGGGAGTTTGCAGTTTCTTATGTAATGTTTGCTTGTCTGTTTAATCTTCTCCTGAGACTCAAATACACAAGTTCAGTTAATCCAAGTACATTTAATGAATCTGTGTCAGGCTGAATGGCGCTACCTGCTATCTGGAGGGATGCCCATCCAAGAGATGACCAACCCCGCAGTGAGCTGGCTATCAGAGCGCGCCTGGCAGGACATCCTGGGCCTCAGTGCTCTGGACAACTTCAGCAAACTGGCAGAGAGCTTCGCCAAACATCTGCAGGGTTTCAAAAAAATTTTTGACAGCAACCAACCTCACAGGCATGCATTGACAACCTCTTTGTTTACAAAGGCACACCTTTTTCCTTCATTTATACTGTGCAGAAGCTGTCAATGTCTAACAAGGTCTGCATGTGTGTATGTTTGCCTACAGGGAGCCCCTCCCAGAAGAGTGGGACACAGAGCTGGACTCATTCCAGAAGCTGTTGATCCTGCGCTGTCTGAGGGCTGACTGCCTCGTCCAAGGCCTGCAGGACTTTGTCTCAGCTCAGCTGGGACAGCGCTTCATTGAACCTCAGGTAGACACCCTGTCCTACATCTCGACTGTGGCTTAGTGTGGCAATATTAACAAGGTAATAATTGCTCCATTTGTTTTTGCTGGGTCTGCAGCAGTGCAAACATCCATTAATGTTTGGAGTGCAGAATAAGCTGAAAAGGATTTCTGGTTGTTTTCTCAACAATATGTGGCCGCAGTTTTTCTCAGTTATGACGCTTATCGGCCCTTCTCTCTCCATCTTTCCACAGACGTCAGACCTGTCTGTGGTGTTTGCAGAGTCATCCCCCTCCACCTCTCTCATTTTTGTGCTTTCCCCTGGCACTGACCCTGCTGCTGACCTCTACAAGTTTGCTGACGTCATGCAATTCTCCAAGAAAATGAGTGCCATCTCTCTGGGCCAGGGCCAGGTCAGGGCCACAGGAATACCTGGGAATTTTCTCTCTTTGTGCCCTTCCTCTGACTCTGGGGAAAGCCACTATAAATCACTTTCTCACAGAACTAGGCCATTCTAATTTGTCTTGTTAAGAATGGCCACCTCAGTGCTAATTGTTTTCTCTATTTCTGATCGGGACAATGTACCATACTACTTTAACAGATGCTAGATTCCAAGACACTGCAATCGAGCTCACAAAACAACCTTAAATACCTCATGTGCAGGTTTTAAGATAAATCCAGATACATCGTCCACAAACCTGAAACCTGGTAACCAGCCAAACATTCTCCCAGCAATGTAATCCCCAGGTGGCTGTTCAGTTGGTATCAGCATATGTTTATCACATTACTTGAAATTATGTGAGTTATCGTGGCTAATGCTGGGCTCTTGCCTCACCCTGTCCTCAATTTCTGTTTATATTGAACTGAGTGCCAGACTTTTTAGAAATTGAAATGTTGTCTCTTAAATGAAAGTCTCATGTTAAGCTTGCTGTTTTTGGCACAACTCTTGTTGTTGTTGTCACATCTGTCCTTCCTTCTGCTGTTGTTTGTTTGATTCAGGGCCCCTGGGCTGAGACTATGATGCACGCTGCCATGGAAAGAGGTCAGTGGGTCTTTTTCCAGAACTGTCACCTGGCTCCCAGCTGGATGCCAACATTGGAGAGACTCATCGAAAACATCAATCCAGTAAAGGTCAGAACATAGGCACACACAAAAAAGCATGAACACAAACTAGTCACACACATAGAGCTTTCCTATGACTTGGACAGTTCTAATTACTTCATTTACCATATGGGTACCACATGTCCAACTTTCTCCACAGGTGCACAAGGACTTCCGCCTGTGGCTCACAAGTCTTCCAAGCAACAGGTTCCCAGTGTCCATTCTCCAAAATGGTTCCAAGATGACAATTGAGCCTCCCAGGGGGATCAAGGCCAACCTACAGAAAACCTACTTGAGGCTTACTAATGATTTCATCTCCTCTTCCACCAAGGTCTGTGTCTTCCTTACTCAGCTGCACACTGAGTTTGTTGCCACTCTTTATATTAACTCCTTTATTATTTACTTTTGATTTGAAAATCTGCCTCTTCAACTCAGTTTTCTTTGAAAACATCTACTAGTTGCGTGTTGTGTCCTTACATTTGCCTCCTCCTCTTTCTTCTACAGATAACAAACTTCAAGTCTTTGCTCCTGTCTCTGTGTCTGTTCCATGGAATTGCTTTGGAGCGAAGGAAGTTTGGCCCTTTGGGTTTCAATATTCCCTACGAGTTCACAGACGGAGACCTAAACATCTGCATCAGCCAACTCAAAATGTTCCTGGATGAGTACCAGGACATCCCATACAAGGTGGGGGAGAGGAGGCTTGTGTCTGTATTGAAATTCCTGTTAAGAGCAGTAGTTCCAAAGCCATATTTTCATCTTTTCTCTTGTTTTTTCATTCTCCTGTTGTTCGTCTTTCCTCTTTGTGGCTGTTTATCAGTCTGCTCCTGTCTCCTTAGTCCCCAAAACCTGTTGTGCATTACTCATGTCTGTTGCTATTTCACTGTGAAATGTTCCTTATCATCATGGATGGTTAAGGTATAAGCCTAGAGAAAAACAGACCCTTTAATGACAAACAAGGAGTGTTTTTTCTTGGTCAGACACTGTGTTTGTGTTCATCTGTCTGTCTCCTCTTTTTGTCCTCTACCTTTGCAGGTGCTAAAATACACCGCAGGGGAGATAAATTATGGCGGCCGTGTGACAGATGATTGGGACAGACGATGTCTGCTCAGTGTGCTGGAGGTTTTCTATTGTCCCGCTGTTCTTATTGATGATCATGTCTACTCTTCGTCTGGAGTCTACCGGCAGATAGACACAAATCTGGATATCAAGGTTAGATTCTAGGAAATAGACAGCATTTAAAAGATCATGATAAGAGTAGTGCCTTAGACTTGACCTTTGTCTGCATCTGTTTGTATACTCCACAGCTGTATGTTGTGTAGAGTTGAGAATGGAAGGTCTAACTCACTGCTCAGTATATGTAACAGCGACTCCTCAGTCGGTGATACACTGCAAGGCAGTCATATATAATTAAGTCATCAAACGTGATGATATCTTTGCAACTAAACAACATAATACTAAAACAGGATGATAACTGCTTAATATCCAAAAAACAATCATATGCAATATTTGTTCACTGCATTTAAGATTTCACCAAGACTGGGTGAACCAACTCTGTCTGACATGTTTTCATTTTATTGGTGTCAGTGTATTGATGACCATATGACAGAACTACGTCAGTTATTTGTCCTACCTCATGTATTGTCATCTAAAACAAAAAAAGAAGACAAATCAGAAATACCCTACTTTTATGAGTTTGTGTGAGTTTGTTCTCTAATGAGTTCCCAATAACAAAAACCTTTCTCTCTGTTCTTGCTGCATTTTACAAACAAGGAAATTTAAGAAGTGAGTCTGTAAGTATATGTCATGGTGCAAAAAAGATAATTATACTCATCTGCAGTTACACAGGAGGTGCACATGTTGAGTCCAGGCAGCACCTGGATTTTTTTAACATCTCTTGAATGACTATTTTAAGTGCTACATATAAATCAGAGCTCAGCAACTTGTGAACTGCTGACTATCAAATTAATTGATGACAGTTGGTCACAGTCATCGAATGACCAGTTGTCATGGCAACTCTGACCCTAGGGTTACTTGGCATACATTCGTGGTTTGCCCATCAACGATACACCTGAGATTTTTGGTCTCCATGACAACGCGAACATCAGCTTTGCCCAGAATGAGACCTTTGCCCTGCTTGGAGCCGTGGTTCGTCTGCAGCCTCGAGCTGCATCTGCTGGCGGAAAAAGTCAAGAGGAGGTACAGATGTTAATAGATTTGATTTCCTTTGCACTTATGTTGTCTTTATTAGTACTAATGTTATCTGCATGTATATTAATTAAATACAAGCTGTGGGACAGTTACTTTTTCCATTAATTAAACTTTTAGGTAAACATACTTAACAGAAAAATTTTGAGTGGCGTGTCAGAAATGTAGTTGTGATGTGTAAAGAGTTGAACACAATTCTTTTTCTGAATGCCTGAACTGAAGATGTGACTTGGTAAGTTTCATCTGTGATCCACCTCTTCCTGTACTGTAGATAGTGGAGGAGATAGTGGCAGGCATTGCTGAAAAGATCCCACGGCCTTTCAGCGTCCAGGAACTGATGGAAAAGTACCCAGTCCTTTATGAAGAATCCATGAACACAGTGCTCATCCAGGAGGTCATCAGGTAACATTACGCAGAAGATCACACTGCAAACCACACTACAGGTCTCCTTGATGTAATAACAAGTCACTCTTCTCTGTTGCTTCCCAAGTCAAATTTATACCTGGGGACAATAAAGTATATCTTATCTTATCCTACACTTGTTGAATTGGGACTAGAAAGATGTGACCAAATGAAGGTAAATTCAGATAATCACTGTTTATCGTAAAAAAAAACATATTTTTGGGCCAGTAATATGCCGTACTGGGATCTGCAGGATGAATCCCATGTACACGCATTTGAAATATTTAAATATAATTCTCCTCTCGTAGGAGGATAAATGTCCGCATTTCTTTGAGATCAGAGAGGGAAACTCTTATCTGTGCTGCACTTAAAGCCTCAGGTCAGATAATCAGAGTAGATCAGTGATTCTGCCCAGTAGAAATGTAAAATTTATTTCAATTTTGAGGAAAAAAAAAAAAAGAAATGAAATGTGAAACCAGTAATGTAATATTTCTATTGGAAACCAGTTGCTGAAATTGTACCCTTTTAAAAATCGCAGCCAGTAACCACAATGATATAGTTTTGTAATCATACTGTAATAGTTGGCTGTGTGTGAGATGCTGTAGCTTGTGATGTCAGCAACTTGTCTAAAGTGAGTTTAGTAAAACAGGAATCTCCTGACAGTATTAGTTCAGTCATTGGTAGTGATCAACAGTCAAATCAGGCTCAGGCATGTTCCCTTTTATACTATGGTGTAATAAAAGCATTTTGATTTTTTCCCATTATATGATGTTGTCCTTATGTCTTTGGTGGCCAACATTTTTTTAGGTTATTAGTTTGTGTGTCTGTGAATGAATTTTGATCAAGTTTGTTGTACAGCTTGTCCTTGTGCTAATCAAGGATTAATTTTAGAAATCAATACTTAGAAATCAACAACAGGCTGAAAATTTATTTCACTACGAACATCAGTCACTCCCTCTTTAAACTCTATAAATACTTATTTTATGTTTTTTCTCCCCTTTATGACTTTTAATTGCTATGTATTTGTCTTTGCACAACTTGATCAAATGAATAAACACAAGTGTTGCAATTGTTCTTGTGTTTGTTTAATGGAAAACTAATAAACGACTAGGATCCATTCATAACTATAACCTCAGACTAGTTCAGTTTAAATTATTAGTACTTCAGTAACTGGTCCTTGTATGTTTCATGTCTTTCAGATATAACAAGCTGCTTGCGGTCATCTCTCAGAGTCTCAGTGATATTGTCAAGGCTCTGAAGGGTTTAGTGGTGATGTCATCAGAACTGGAGCTTATGGCCAACAGCCTGTTCAACAATGTGGTGCCTGATATGTGGAAAGCCAAGGCAAGACACACAGACACATACCAGTTATTACCCCGCTGACCTTTCTTATCGATACCAGGAACCACTGGTCAGATGCATGTCACAGCCTCTGAATGTATGTTGATTAATAGCAAAGATTCATCACAAAATGGGATGTTTATATTATTACATTCTCCTCTTATTTTTAAACAGTTACCTTCTCATATGTTTATGTATCTCTATATTTAGCTGTTCTGTAGGCATAGTGGCTCACCCTGGCTAATTTTAAAGAGAAACCCTGACACACACGCACTTACTCAACACACATATGCCTCAAACTGAACTAAAATTCTGGCATCCATCCATGTTTTACTCTGTGCAGTTTTACTCTTGGACATTTGACAATTGGGAGTGATTTCTGTGTGCAACATATCAGATTAACTTTTTGTGACATTTCTGTCCTGCTCTAATAATTCCAGGCTCTGCTTTCTAAGAATACATAACTCTTTGACTGGCTGCATATCGCTCTCCCTCCAGGCCTACCCATCTCTGAAGCCTCTGGCCTCCTGGGTGTCAGACCTGCTTCAGAGGATCAGTTTCCTGCAGGGATGGATCTATAATGGCATTCCACCTGTCTTCTGGATTAGTGGCTTCTTTTTCCCACAGGCCTTTCTCACTGGAACCCTCCAGAATTACGCCCGTCGCTACAGCACCTCAATCGACACAATTGGATTTGACTTTGAGGTCAGAGAGTAAGCTGTAATGTCTGTCAGTATGTGTCACTGCCACTATTTCTACCTCAGAAGTGAAAAGATATGAACTCATATTTCTCTCAAGTTTAACACTGTATACTTGTGTAACACAAACAGAATTGAATAATGTCTGTTTGAATGTTAATGTATACAGTAATTTGTTCTTATTAGAATTTCTTTGAAATTTAATTTTTTAATGGTTTCTATTAACTATGAACCTGTTTCTTCCCCATCTCTTTTGTACTACTTCCTCTCTCAGGTAATAGAGAAGTCAGTGTCAGAAATAACAGAGAAACCAAACGCAGGCTGCTACATCCAGGGTCTATTCCTGGAGGGGGCTCGCTGGGATAATGGGGCAGGTCAGCTCACAGAGTCCAGGCCCAAGGAACTCTACACGGAAATGGCCGTCATCTGGCTTATCCCCATGTCCAACCGCAAAACTCCCACCTCTGGGGTCTATGTCTGTCCCATCTACAAGACACTGACACGTGCTGGTAAGTACACACAGTCACAGTATATGAGCATGATGGGATTGATCTATATTGCAACAGTTTAGTTAGAGTTGCTTAACTAACAGATTGTTTTTAGAGATCTGTGAAAAAATGTAGTCAAGGAAATGGATTAGCCAATGCTTGTGAAACTGTTGCTCAGGTTGTGGACTCTGTTTGCCAGTGTGACTAGATGTTGGGGTGCTCGTGCTAGTGTTTGTGTGCATCTCCTTTTTAGCGGTTTTATTACTCACCCAAAATAGACTCCAGTTAGTATCCTGTTTCATGAAGCCTCTGAAAGTGCAGCTCTGTATTTTCCACTCACAGCATGTAGCCAACGCCTTGTGCTGGCATATTACACTGCTTGGAAACACTTGAGTCAGTGCAGAGATGGAAAGATACAAACAATTTAATTACCCTTTTTTATGCCATTGAACTCCTCTGTGTGCTCTTGCAGGGACACTCTCCACTACAGGACATTCCACCAACTACGTGATGTCAGTGGAGCTGCCTACAGATCGCAATCAGAGACACTGGATCAAACGTGGAGTGGCCCTCATATGTGCACTGGACTATTGAACAAAAACATACACAGACCTTTTAATTTGCCATTGTGCTTCATACTGTGTGTGTGATTTAGAACCCACAATGATGATAATTGCAGTTGTGGTTTCTGAATCCTAATTCTAATCAAACAGATGCTTTCTCTTCACATACTATTTTACTAAAAAAATAGCTACTTAAAGCTCTTTAGTTTGTTTGTAGTTTGTAGTTGTAATTAAACGTTTTTCACAATGCAATATTAATTTGATGTTTTCATTTATAATTAATTGCTGTGTTGAAAATAGATTCAGCTGCACGGGTTTTCAAAATAAAATACTGTAACCTTTAAAGACTATAAACTTTGCTCTAAATCTACTTGCCCTCTCTAGTCTCAACAGCCAAGAAGCAGCGGCTCTCTTACTACGTACTGAATACTGAACTATATATACGGCCTGCTCCTTTAAGGCAGCCACATAGGGCCAGTTGAGAAATATGACTTAACCGAAGGAGGGTGGCGCTTACACAAAAAGTGACAGTGACTGGCCATGTGAATACATCTAAAGGACTCCAGACCGACGGGAAACTGAGATCAACAGAACCAACAGAGAAACCTCACCACAGCCGCCTGTGAAAGACCGGAATTGAATGCTGTTATTCAGAGGTGCCGAATTGTTTGGATTTCTCTGGGCAGACAGCCTTGACCGCTAAAGTTGCCAGAGCAATTTAAAAAAGAATAGGCGGGTATTAAAGTTCAGTGACAAGAAATTGTGTAGTTTAAGTAAATGTACTTGTTTTTATAAGCTATACTGAAGATACAGTGGAATTACTGTGTGGAGTTCTTACAGGGGCTTCGGTGCCCAGGACAGCCAGACGCACCACAGCTTTACGCAGTTACTGGAGGGCAGCAGGAGTCATCTTATTACTTTGGTGAATCACTCACGCCTGCCCCTTCTGAGAACCGCTGGTGACAACAAGCCGGTGTGAACATGCTACAAAATGGAAACGGAAAGGAGCAACCGCTGCAAGCGCCGATGGCTGAGGCAGAGCCGGACTCCCCGACTGACGAGCCCCAAGAGCAGCAGCAACAGCCAGATCTCTCAGCTGCTGACAGAAAGGACGCGAACACTGAGTCCGCTCACTTCCCCATGCCCGTTTACCCTAAACTGGAGATAAAACGCAACGCGGTGACGGACGATTACAAAATCTCCAGTCAGGTTCTGGGCTTAGGGATCAATGGCAAAGTCCTCCAGTGCTTCAATAAGAAGACAGGGGAGAAGTGCGCACTGAAGGTACTGAAGTCACCTGACACTCATGTTATAAACAGGGTAGTAGAGGATAGACCCTCTCTACTCAGTTTTCACTCCTCATAAGTAAACTGATTTATTCACTCATATAATAACTGACTGGTATGTTTTTTCTCAAATGATCAGACTTGTTTTACTCGTCTATTCAAACATTACTGTTTAAAAATAGGCTACTAAAATCTGTGTGAAAATACTTTTGGTTTTTGTTATATGAGCAGATGCCATCTTTTTTATCATGATATCAAAACAGGTCTGGTCTGTATGTTTAAGAGTTGGAAAACTGGGTTGACACTGTGCCAACTTAAAAGACCTTTGACCTTTATTGAGGTCAGATTTGTTTCCACAGACATACACGACTCAGACTTACCACAGGAGTGTTTAAGAGGTGACTGACAAAACCCATCTTTGTGATGTTGAATAGTTTTCCAGTCATGGTGCACTGATCTCCATTCAAACTGCCTGTTTGTGTGTGTTTATTTCTCAAAGATGGTGACTGGTGTACACACATACATGTGTTTGCATGTATGTGTGCCTCCTGCTCACATGGGTTTTGGCATATACATGTTGTGCTCACATGCCCTACATGTGGACATGCTGAATGTGAGCTGTGTTTGTTGGAAGTTCATTCTCACACTGGATCACAAGCAAGTTATGGGTATCATGGTTGCTGAGCCGTGAGCTGTGACATTTTACATTGCTTCATAAAGACACATAGATTTTGATGGTGACACCTTCTTCTGGAAGCAGTGGAAACTCAGACACGCCTTTACACAGGCATATATGCCCACATACATACACGGGGTCATCAGGCTGTCACCTGTCACCACTGGGCGACGGACTCAGAGAGATTTACTGGCTTACAGTAATCCATCTGGAGCTGAGCTGCCAAACCCGGCAGCAGCAGTGTCACAAGCAGAACTGTAGACTCAGGGATAGAAAGTGAGACACAAGATGAAAAAGAGATAAACTGCAGCAGGAAATAGGAAGTCACTAACAAGAGATGAAAGGCCAACAGGAATAGCATGCTTGATAGCATCATGTGGGACTGGAAAACAATCAAAATGTGTGTTGCCAGAAAATCTTCAGGCTACTTACTGACTTGAATCAGAATTGTTTTTTTGTAGCTTTTGAGCTGAAGAACTAATAAAACAGTAGAGTTAGAGCACTGAGCTGGGCACACTACCACAGCACAAGAGTGTCTTGTATCAGAGTTTTTGTTGGCTACTTTGTCGACATTTTAAAAGTTGTCAGCAACTTTTAAAATGTGAAAATGTTTTTGTTTGTGTTCATGTGAGTGCTTATGGCATCCATAACAGCGTCGCCTGGTACCCAATAAACTTCAGCTTCCACTAAGGAAAGCTAACAGAAGGTCAGGGTGACCCCAGCTTAGAGAAAACACCACAAACCTGCTGCACTCAGCCTCTGAATCTCCTCTGCTCTCTGAAGAACCTGTTAAAAGGTTTTAGATGCCAAGAGAAACACTCATGAAATCACAATTAGCCTTCTCTGTTGTTGCTTTTACTGGCGTCTCTTTTACTTTGCTTGTAAATGGGATTGCACTGGACCAAGTGACAGCTTTTTCAGTGTACCTGATAGAGTTATTTGTTCTACTTTATTGCCATTTAAGCTAATTTGCAACTTTCTCTGTATTTTTTTAATCTCAAGGCAAATATCAAGCAAATGGAAATAATCACGAGTTGTTTGATTTGCATGGGGTGGAGGAAAGTTGACCAGCTCACTGGCTTTTTAATTAAGTGTTGCTCTGAGCACTAAACATAATAAATGGGTAAAGGCTTAATCCACTTTACAGCAGAGCTGGGGGTGAGCCATCCGTTTAATCTAATTCGGTTATAGTCATCAGGATTCTTTTAACTTGGATTTGTCTGACTCCAGGGAGCAGAGGGGGCCCTGAGAGAGAGCCCGGTGGTGCTTGGCAGTCAACTTGAGCACCGCCATTAACTGTTAATACCGTTAGATGCACAAATTTGGCTGGTGATTGTTCCATTTTAGCGTCTGAAGTGCCTTCCGGCTTAGCGCATGGAAAACTGTACAAGCTACAGGTCTGTGTACAGGCTTCCATTCATAGCCAAAATCTTCCTTTCAGTGTGTTTGTGTATATTCACCTTTGTGGTAAACCCACTGGCATGCCAGTGACACATCTGGGTTTCATCTGGGACCCACAGACACCAAACTGTCATTATAAATTCTCCGTTGTTTAGTCAGACAGATTTTTATTCTAAAAAAAAAAAAACTGCACTCAGAGCTCATGCAGGTTCACTTCAGGCAGCTGGAGCTGTTAAAAAAAGTTAATCAGTCTCAGAGGTTTTGGCTTCATACTCTATCTGTGTTTTCAAGCCGACACTCACTCTCAGGCTTCAGCTGTTGAGCAATTCAAGCTCATTATCGTGCTGCAGTCTGAAGCTCTGAGAGGTCATCAAATGAATGCATCAGATTTGGGCTTTTAACCTCATTAACCTTTGTGGTTGATCATCTTTGTAGTATTCAAACGAGCTGAAAGTTGTGTTGGTGGAGATGACTCCTGCTCTCTAGTCATCTTATTCAGCACAGGGGAACATTATGTTTTTATTGTCCTGTGGGGACATTCAGTGGGGATTTTACTCACAGGGTTTTGTGTTAAGTGCACTACAGTGTGTTGATGTCATGGAAAATCTGCATACAAAAATGTTTTGGGTGTTTTTCTTACTTGACTTGAAAGTTGGGCGTGATGGTTGGGTTTCTGACATTTGGTTTTAAAAAATTTAAAGTTTTTAAATTGTTTTATGACACTGAGCAAGGGTACACTAAATAATTATTAGAAATACATCCTTGTTTCTTATCATATTTACCTTTGCTATCAGCATGGCTCAAGGGATGGCAACGTTGCTTGGTCTCTTCACTGCTTTGGTCCAGAATGAAATGTCTCAACAACTATTGGATGTATTGCGATAAATTTTATACAGACACTTATGGGGCCCAGAAGATCAATCCTACTGACTTTATCGATAACCTCAGTTTTCTTTTAGCACCACTATGAGATTGGCATTTGTGTTTTTTAATGAACTATCTCAGCTATGGGGTGGATTGCTGTTATAGTTTGCTTAGAAATTAATGTCCACCTCAGGATGAATTGTTACCATGGCGATCCCTTAACTTTTCATCAGGTTGAAATTTGAAAACAAATGACATAACCATCAGCCTTAGCTTTACCTACTTTTAGTGCTAATAAGCAGGTGCCAGCATGCTGACGAGCTAAACTAAGAAGCTAATGGTACATTACCTGCAAAACACCAGCATGTTAGTATTGTCATAGTGAGCATGTGAGCATGCTGACATTAGCATTTAGTGCAAAGCACCACTGTGCCAAAGGAAAGTGTCACAGAGCGCCTAGCATGGCTGTAGACTCTAGTTTAAAACAACGTTTCAAAAAAGCATCAACGATACATTAGTGTTATAATTAAATTTGCTATACATTTTGATTATTGATTAACTTTATATCACTTCCCAGACCGCTTTGCTGTAGACTACGAACAGCACTTTATTGGCAGTTGTTGTAAAGATAAGATGCCTTTTCATCAAGATATAAAGACAGCACTCTGACAACCCTTGAAATTCAATAGCGTGTAAACATGTTGGAGCAGTGTGTGTGTGTGTGTGTGTGTGTGTGTGTTTCCAGAGGTAGTGTGCTGTTAAACTCACACTTGCACACTATGGACATTATCAGATGAAAGCGTGTGTGTCTCAGAGTGTGTTACAGTCTCTTTGGACAGAGATCTGATTGGTTCAGAGAAGTGTGGATAGGTTGCTGATTGGGTTAGAGCAGAATCAGGAACAAGTGTGTGTTCACTCTCCATTATGTTGCCTCACAGAGGAATCCAGAGTCCATCAGAAGATTAACTATGTCTGTAGCATTGTCTCCAACATCTCTCTGTCTCCCCCCTTAGTGTTTTATATGTGTGTTTATACACACAGACCTCTTTTATTGTAGCCAATTCTGTGTCACAGCAGGAAATTAAGGAAACCAGCTCACACACTGTCGGCTCTGATTAAACTCATAAAGCTATAAATGACATAGCAGAAACCAACCTGTCCACTGCTTAGTTTAATGTCAAGTTCAGTGGGCGAGGTTGAATAAAGCAGGACGCATATAGCAGCAGATCAGACATGTAAGTCACCGGAAACCCTCAACTTCTACTTTCAACACCCCACTGTGCTCTGAACTCCTCACTTCCTCTTTAACATTAGTGAGCTACAACGCGACGTTACAGTTATGAGGGTTCGTCTCTGACATTTGGAGTTTCCAGGAAATACGAAAAGTATTTAATTTTCACCCACACAATTGAATCTGAAATTTTATAAATATTGTCTTCACATTTTGATCATTTCAAAGTCACCGGCCATACAACACAGATTTAATGTTTGTGTGTCTGTCATATTTAAATGAGTCAGTCGGTCTCTCAGTGTGTTGTGTACTCCAGGCTCGGCCTGTTGCCACACTGGTCTTGTGAACAGAGGGACAGAAGGAGATCACTCCATCACTGTCACATCCAAAAATACACCCTGACTGAAGATGTGTGCTATGTCAAGGTCCACCACCTGCTGTGTGTGTGTGTGTGTGTGTGTGTGTGTGTGTGTGTGTGTGTGTGTGTGTGTGTGTGTGTGTGTGCTTATGTCAAGACAGACATCCTGTTGTGTGACCAGGCTAACTATATGTGTGTCCTCGACTTACTTTATTGGAGCAGTACAGTTCTACTCTTTATTGTGATATATTTTATGGTTCTAGAGCAATTTAAGCCAAAAAAGTGGCTGCTTTTACAGAGACTTTGTCATTGTGTCATGTGATCCACAGCTGAAGAAGTGTAAAGAACTTGGCCCAAAATCTTTACTCTTCTACTTGTTTACTTTTATCATCAAGCAGATGAGAACTTGTGCTGTGTGCAAGTTAGATTGCTGTGCGGCTCGGCGGTTAGCGCTGTTCCCTGGTCGGGGTTTCTATATTACAGTTAGACAGAGGGTTCATAGTTCAAGCCCATCATTCACATGAGCAAACCAACCAAAAAGTTCAGTCCCTGCTGAAGGCGATTTTGTTATCAGTACAGTGTTGTGATAACTGGAGCTGTGTGATTGGAGAGAACTTCCAGCTTCAGTTGGACTGTCACACCAGTGTAGGTGTTTCTACTTAAATGTTCGCCACTGCACTGTCTACTTCCTATTCACTGCCCTTGATGAGGACGGAAGCTTTTCATCTTTATATCTTTCCAAACTTTAACTGCTCATATGGTTATTTTTCTTAAATTTACAGATTACTCTTCAACAAAGCAATGACTAATCAGCAAAAAGCTGTACATTACTCCTTCCTAAAATTTGAACTGTGGTTAACACTGCTGATTTCAAAATCAGGAGAGTTCAGGTCGAAGTAAGGCCACCTTTCCTGGATTGGATACAAATACTCCTGACAACACAATGTTTTCTCCTTTATTGATCATCATTCCTCAGTTCACTGACACTGTAAGTGATAGTTTACAACTTGACCCATGGAAGCCATGTTAGCTCAGTGCTAAGCGTTGCTGTTCCACTGCCAGGAGCTTCTGGATTCGATCCCAGCGACAGGTGACTTTAATCTTATTTAACAAAGATAATTAGTGTTCAGGTTAATGAAGTTGATTGATTTTAATTGATCACATGAACATCACTTGCTGCTTATTGATACTGCTTTTTCGCCTGTTTATGAACATTCACTTCTGTCCCAAGCTTTAGCTCTTTTGGTAGAGCGTGCTCCTTGTTGATTGAACATTGTGAGTTTCTGTCCCTGCAGTGTCAGAGGACATGTAGGTTTGAGATATCCTCTGGTGTTTATGAGGTATGAACCTAAGCTGTCAGCAAAAACAAAAAATATAATTATTATTTAACTGTATACGAGTACATAGATGATACGGGTAACAAAAAAAGGTATGAAAAAATTATTTTTTTGTCATTGACCAATTGAGTATAATATAATAATAGTAATCTGACATGATGCTGGAGATGTCAGGGATTTTAGATGATGTAGGTCTTGGTGATATGGTTGAAATTATTATTATAGTCTTAATAAATATGTTGCCATCTGATATTCACATTAGGGCAACTAACAATCATTTTCATTACTGATTCATCTACAGATTATTTTCTCAATTAATACATTCATTGTTATTCTATAAAATATATGAAAATATTAAAAGAAACCACCCATCGTGATATTCAAACCTGCAATCCAAAACCCAAATGCATTTAATTTGCAATGATAAAAAACAAAGAAGCGCATGAAGTCCTCCCATTTGTAGAACTATAACATGACTATATAAACACAATGCAATTCCATCAAAAGTGAATAAACTATAATATTGGAGCAGAATTGAGCAATATAAATCCAGATTGATGAAAAGTTAGTTTTCTGTTTATCACATGGTCGTTCTGTCTGTCTGTGTCGCTCAGATTCTGTACGACAGCCCCAAGGCGAGACGAGAAGTGGAGCTTCACTGGCGAGTATCAGGAGGACCGTACATCGTTCGCATCCTCAACTTGTACGAAAACATGCATCATGGGAAAAAATGCCTGCTCATCATCATGGAGTGGTAGGATTGACATTACATCACTCTATCTATCAGTTTATGCTTGCTGACCTATCTGAATACTTTCCTTGAGATAGCACATTTTCAGATAAAATGAAGGATTAATTTCACCTATGTATAACAAAATCATTTAAAATTGATTATATCAATCTTAAAACAGGTCTGTTCTTCTTACTTGAAAAGTTGACATTAAGCAGACAAATGGTTTCCACTGGACAGTGACGAGTTCCGCTATTTTAGTATCAGGCGCAAAACTTGCAATGCAGCGCACACTGACTACAAATTTCCATACGTCACATCTCTGAGAAGGAGCACAGATCTTAAAAAGGATGACGTGAATTTATCTAAAAAGCTGTTATAAACTGATATACCGTGTTTCTGTTTTTAAACTCCACAGTTTCCACACATTTCCGATGGAAATGTTTCATTTTCTTTGTGGAAAAATAACGACATGTAAGCTCTGTAGTAAATGATTCTTAAAACACACACAATAAATAAATTAAATATCGTCACTTCCACAACACACTTTTTATGATGCTTGAATCACACAGACAATCTTAAAACAAACTGAAAACGAAAATTGGACATTTCTGTAAGTTCAGTTGTAGCTTTAAATCGATAGGTTTATGTGAGCCACATATGTTACTCTCAGCAAAATAAAGCTCATATTACAAGTATCCTAAAAATACATTTTTCTGATATATGCGAACATGTTCATGTATCTTCATACTAAATAGATTTTCATGTGTGTCTAGAGTGACAAAACACAAGCTCTGTCCCGCTGAGGGCAGAACATTCATCCACGCTAAAGGTCGGTCATGAGACCTGACCTGACAAAGCGAAGACGTCGACACTGATGGTGAGATAGAGAGACAGAGCTCCATCTGGGCTTCACATGTCACGACAGGCTGTTCATAATAATACCCCGTATGACTCCAGAGACAGTGATAAAACACTGGAGTTTTTTTGCGAGCTTCTCCAAGTGTAAAAGGGGAAAAAACTGTTTAATTCATTAATTCAGAGGAAAAGAGAGAAACCAGAGGGTGACACTTTTCTCTGCTCGTGGGGATTTTAAACAATGACTAACTGGTTCTCATCATCACATCTATTGACACAGCAACTGTTTGTGTTGCTCTGTATAGTGACCTTGTGTGTGTGTGTGTGTGTGTGTGTGTGTGTGTGTGTGTGGGTGGGTGGGTGCTTTCTATATGAGTGAGGGTCAGAGTTGGACGGCAGTGCAGATATTCACTGTGGTTCGCCTTTCTGTGTCAGCTATCTGTTCATCTGTGGACTCATGGACCACAAAACTTGGTTCTTACTTAATGCACATTGAAGCACGTCCACGTCACAGTGAGCACAACAAGATGTTTCTGAAGAACAGGACGGGGAGTTTCAGGCATCAGAGACTGCTGTTTGATGGGTGCTTGTGAAAATAGAGAGTGGGAAACACAAACACCAGATTTTGAAACTGTTCGAATGTGAGAATGTCTGAGCTTTTAAAGAATTAGGTCATAGGTCTCAGTTGTGAAATGTGATCAGAATAGATGCATTTATATATATATATATATTCATATATATATATATATTCATGAAATTGTATCATTATATATGTACAGTGCGTTCAGAAAGTATTCAGACACCTTTGCTTTTTTCTGATTTTGTTATGTTGCAGCCTTATCCTAAAATTATTTAAATTATTTTTTTCTCAAATCGTGTACACTCAGTACCACATAATGACAAAGAGAACAAAACAGAATTTTACAAACGTTTGCAAATTTGTTAAAAAGAGAAACTAAAATATCCCATTGTCATTGGTATTCAGACCCTTGACTCAGTACTTAGTTGAGGTCTCCAGTCTACTTGCGTATGACACATACAGTATATTATTGTTAGGCTAATTATTGTGTTATAAACAAACATAAATGAATGAGACTACAGAGGAGATGAATAGTAGCCATATTACTGATAGACTTTTGCGTTAGTCAAAAAAATATTGAACTACTGTATCAATTCACATAAATCCCGTTGGTTCTTTTCACTGAGACGATTTTAGTACCTTTGCCCTCTCCCCTATTCGATTCAGGACTTTCACTATGTATTTTTAGAGTTTCAGTTTCACTTACCATTTCTCTTTGCAAGAGAAAGATTGAAAGCTTTAGGTGAAAGAGCTCTGTATATTTTGAGCTGCAAAACATCTCAACAGATTTAGCTCACAGTGTAAAATTGCCTGGACCTCACTTAATTGAATAGATTTAGTAGTTAGTACTTCAGGGTCTCCTACTGCACTGAGGCTTTGCTGTCGTCCCTCACTTGTAAATTGCTTTGGATAAAAGCATCAGCCAAATGAGTAAATGTAAAATGTGGTGTAGATTAATGTGGAAAACTGTATCTATATTTCGGTTTGTCAAACGTATTGTTATTAGCAGTTCTGTATGAAGAACAATCCGTCATTTCTATGGTGAATTTCTTTTCAAAATCATCCTCAGTTTCCCTGTTATAACTGTGATGCTTTGTGCCAATGTCAAAAGATCCTGATTTATTGCTAAACACGGTGTTTTTTCCGAGTGTCATCACTGCATTGATTGAAATGAGTACAAATTACTTAAATTCAAATGTGGAAAACGCTCCATAATGTCACAAACAGGTGGAGTGTGGAGTATGGAGTGTTATTTGTGCAGTTTGCAAATCGTGTTTGTGTGTGTGTGTTTCCAGCATGGAGGGAGGAGAGCTGTTCAGCCGAATCCAGGTCAGAGGAGACCAGGCCTTCACTGAGAAAGGTGAGGACCGATGGAGGGATGGATTTTGCTCACATCACATCAACATGTCAGAGAAAGAATGATCCATGCACCTTGACAGTTGCTGTTGTTGCATGACACTGGAAATGCTTCTGGTTTGAGAGATTGTGTTTTCCTCTTTTCCTCCCAGAGGCATCTGAGATTATGAGGGACATTGGCACGGCCATCGAGTTTCTCCACAACATTAACATCGCACACAGAGACATCAAGGTGCACAGAGATCAAGATCACAAAGAATATGATCATTTCTGGGTAATTAAAGGAAGTTTTGACATATTTCTTTTCTTCTTCTTCTGTCTCCCCCTCCAGCCAGAGAACCTGCTGTACACCACTAAAGAGAGAAACGGGGTCCTCAAGCTGACAGACTTTGGTTTTGCTAAGGAGACCACGCTACACAACCCGCTACAGACCCCCTGTTATACACCGTACTATGTGGGTATGATGCTTTATGTTATTTTCCAGTGATTATACAGCCTCCTGGCAGATGGACAGTTTGTAGAAAGTGTTATGGTTTAGCTCTCAAGTTTAAGGCCTTGCCAGATTATTTTTACAGGGAAATGTAGATGCTGAGTCATTTTTGCCTGTGCTGTATAAACCTAATCTCCATTTGTATATTGTTTCTGTGTGTGTGTGTGTGTGTGTGTGTGTGTGTGTGTGTGTGTGTGTGTGTATCACCATTGATAAGCTCCTGAGGTTTTGGGTCCGGAGAAATATGACAAGTCATGTGACATGTGGTCTCTGGGCGTCATCATGTACATCCTGTGAGTACTGTGTGTAGCTGGATGGGAACACATTAATGTCACGACTTATATAAGATTTTAAAGTTGCTCTGTCTGACCCACCATGTTTGTCCCTGTAGCTTGTGTGGCTTTCCTCCATTTTACTCTAACACGGGCCAGGCCATTTCACCGGGGATGAAGAGGAGGATCAGGATGGGCCAGTACGAGTTCCCCAACCCAGAGTGGGCTGAGGTGTCCCAGGAAGGTGAATCCCCCAAGAAACACACACACACAGGACTTGTCCATAGTAATATTTAGACATTTGAATTTTTTCTCTCAATTTCTAAGCTCTGAAAATGTAGGATTTAAAGAATATTCTGCAGAGTTGACAAATTTATAAATTGAAATTTATCTACACATTTATGAAAGGTTTAAAATCCCATAGCTATCAAATCATTACTTTCTTCTCAGCCATGCAGCAGTCTAACAAACGTAAAGATATATCAATTCTACAATTCTACAATGTCATTTGGCAGACGCTTTTATCCAAAGCGACGTACATATTAGAGTTTATACAACACAAGCAATCAATGACAACACATTTTGTGATCAGCTGCATTCAACACAAAATCCAGTATATGAGTCAGGTGATTAAAATACTAAAAGTTTCCTGCTGAGAGGAAGTAAAGTAACCAAGCTGACAGTCAAAGTACTGTAGGCTGTCAGTCTATCAGTCCAGCTCTTTACCACATGATGGTGACAATGCACAGAAAGAGAAAGATGGTGACATTTTCTGCTTGACATTTTTCATTGTGGACAGAGTGAGTGAGTGAATATATGAGTACTGCTCTAACTCTGACTCCTCAGGTTTACTGGGTGGCCTAGTCAAGACGTTCTCATATAGAAAACCTCAGTGCGTGATCAGCTGCAGCTGGTAAAAACTATCGCATCATGTGGGGGAAGACTGCAGTGTGCTTTTAAATAGCCTCAGTTTACATCTTGGTGCTGCAACCTTCAAGCTTTAGTTCTTACCTGAGTCTGTAAACACAGAGACTGTGCTCAGTCTGTTTAGGTGAACTATGGTCTCCTATGGACTCATCAACTCAACAAGTTTTACCCTTTCACAGACTATAACAAATGAGCATGCCCACACTCCTCTTACACACATCTTAAAGATAACTCAGAGACAACAGCCACCTGGTGTCCTCCTCCTAACCAGTGACAACAACAGTGCACACACAGTCATATTGCTATTTTTTCACTCGATCTCACTCCTCACTCTCGCTCTTGCTGTGTAAGTAGGCCATCCTGTCCCTGAGACCAGGAGCACGTGTGTGTGTGTTTCGTGCTACTAATAATCCAATGATCTTTGCATTCCCTTTACTCTTCTAGCAAAAGATCTGATCCACCAGCTCCTGAAGACAGACCCTAATGAGAGAATGACCATCACTCAGTTTATGAACCACCCCTGGATCAATGTAAGTATCTGTGTATCTGTGTGTCAAGTACAGATAAACGTTACGTACTTCCTACTTCCTGTTTGTCTGTGCATGTTTGCTCATATCTTCATCTGCATGTGTGTTTGCACTCTGCAGCAGTCCATGGTGGTTCCCTCCACTCCGCTCCACACAACCCGGGTCCTGACTGAAGACAGAGAGATGTGGGAGGATTTGAAGGTCAGCAGCAGAATAACACTGACCCCCTCTGGCCCCATGTTGGCATTACAACCTGTTGCTGTTCGGCTATTAAGGCTTTAGGTTTTGCTTTAGTTTGGCTGGTGGTACAGCAGTACTCCAGTAATTTAGCACGTAATTTGCATTTTCCTTTATGTTTAGGGCCTCGCGAGAGACAGATAAAAGAAACTGAGCAATGAAAATTGAAGCAGCAGAAGGCAAATAATCCTGACATTTAGTTTCCAGTATGGGGCAAGCTACAAAAATACAGTTCCCATAATGCAACACAGCGTTGTTCTTTAGACGCTATCTTTTAAGTTCCACTCCCACAGTTTATAACGCTTTCTGTTTAAATATATCCATTGACCTTGATGACATCACTATGGTGTCATTGGCATTTATAGAGCTCCTCCAGAGCCACAGATGACATACACAACTGTCTTTTTCCCAGTCCAAGTCGCACTTTAATGACTAGAGATTTCCATGTGAAAAATCAATGGGAAACCAACTTAATAATTACAATAATTACCACATGGAAGTCAGCTGAGGAAAATTATCAATATAAAAACTTCATATCATTGAGTGAATGAAACTAATTAAAAACTTTTTTGTGTATCACCATCATGATGATTCCCTGATGGCCACCAGGGGGAAGCCTGTCTCATCTGTTCTTTCAGTTTAACATTTAAAAAACACACACACACACATTTTAACATTTCATATACACACACTTGAGCACAAAGGAGCTCAGCTGCCTCTTCTCGACTCTTTCGCTAATTTACACAAAGGAATGTGCTTAAAGAGCAAGAAGCTGTTTGCTCACATCAAGTCACTGTGGGGTTACCTCCGCAAAATGTCTCAGTTGGGCAATCATATATTTTTTCAGTGGTGGTAAATGAGAGCACAAATCATGAGTAGCACGTTCCCTCACAACAGCTGAATGAGCGAGTCTGCAGTGATAATGTATGAAAAGAACTTTCTCGTTGAAAATGATATGCACATAATACACCACAGTTCACTTCTGCAATGGACAATGCAATGTTGCGTAAATTTTAACAGATTGCACTCCTGAACAGTCACTTCTCAAAAAGCACAAAAAACAAGATGTTACATTCTTTCTACATAGATCATGACTGACAAATGACCTCCAGTCATGAAGACTAAGGGATGAGGGGATTGAAAGTTCACATTTTCAGGGCTGTAGCAGCTGCAGACCTGTCTTCTGGCATTTTAGTGGAGTTCTCATGGTCTGAAGCCTGTTTTGGCTTTAGGCCCAGGCCTGTGATGACCTGACCTTTTTCTCTGAGTTCATAAAACTTGTTCCCAGACAGGTTTTTCTCTGCCCTGGTCACCTTTGTTTATTTTTCTCTGCACTTCAAATGGTTTAGCGTTTAAAAGAATAGTTTAACACATTTTGGGCAACATGCTTTCTTACCAAGAGTTGAGAGGTTGTATGTTAAATACAAGGCTAAAACAGGAGTTGGTTAGCTTAGCATAAAGACTAGAAATAACTAGCCTGGTTCTGTCCAAGGGTAACAAAATCTACTTACTCACACATCTTCAGCTGACTAATTAACACATTATATATCTCATCTTGTTTTGCTTTTTTTATCCCTACAAAAACCAAAGTGTAAAAACAGTTATATGCTGGACTATTTCTTGTCCAGGAGCAGTAACTTCCGGGAGTCTCTGCTGGTTACCTGGCAAAAATGATACATAAGATCTTAATTATTGAGCTTTACAGTTGCTGGCAGGTGAATCTTGTTACCTTTTACAGATCAAAGTTGTTTCTAGGCTTTCTGCTAAGCTCTGCTAGTCGGCTGTTGGCTGTAGCTACATACCACTCGTCTATACATGAGTGTGCTTACGATCTTCTCATCTAATTCTTGTTAAGAAAGCAAAAAAGCATATGTCCCAAAATCAGCTGCTGCTGATATATTTCTTGGATGTAGAAAAGGGGGTAAAAGTAGCAATGTCAATCATTTAGAAACTCTTATGGGTAAGAATAGGATTCAACAAATGAGTACTTATAGGAGTAGTCTTCACTGAACTAACACACTTTGCCACATCTGATCCTCTGCCTTGTCTCTCACAGGAAGAGTTGACCAGCGCTTTAGCAACTATGCGTGTGGACTACGACCAGGTGAAGATCAAGGATCTCGACACTTCGAGCAACCCCCTGCTCAACAAGAGACGTAAGAAGGCTGCTGCTGGGGCCAAGAGCGGGTCCACCGTCTGCCAGAGTCAGTGAGACACAGACGACCATCGGTGGAAAATCCAAACACAACAGCCAACGGTGGAGAAAAGCAGCTCAGAAGAGGAGAGGAGGAAAAAGTTGGTTTGTGCAGGATCATTTAGAGAGCTGCTTGGGACTCTTGAGAAACTGGATGTGGAGAGCATGTTCTCTGAAATAAAGGGACAACATAGGAACAACAGCAACATCAAAAGTGAACATTTATAGGACATATCAAGACATGATATCGCCCGTGCCGCCTACCTGAGGTGGAAATCAACAGCTCTGCTCACTGCAGGTCCATCTGTTTGTAATTGTTTTATGTATGTATGTAATTTTTAGAGCCTAGCTGCAGACATCAAGTGTCATCAAGTATTTGTAGAGATAATATTTTGTGTATTTGAATGCTGGGTTGCCTGTTTGAGGTATCATTTGTAACTATGCACTTGTGCAGACCACACACACAGACAGACAAACCAACTGTGGACAGACTGTGAAACTAGAACACTCAATATTAACTGTGTTGTCTTAATATTGTCTGTCTTTTGCTGTTTCCTTTCAGGGATTAAAACAAAGTCTGACACTGACTGTCTTGTCAATAAAATGGAGCCTTGATAATTACGTACAGATCAACCTGGGGGAGTATTTTTCATTGATGCAACAGTAAAGAGGCCTCTCGTGCTATAAAGGGATATATTTATGTCACTGCTACAGATCAACATCATGTCCTATAAATGTGGCTGTAGCACGTAGCTTGCCTGCTTCCTGTCAGTGTGAGGCCAGGGAGCTTTATGTAAGCAGCAGTGGGGTAATGGATGGTTGTACGACATGGATGAGTTGTGACACTTTTCTTGAGAACCGCTGTGTGTGTGTGTGTGTGTGTGTGTGTGTGTGTGTGTGTGTGTTTATGAAGGTTGAGTAAAATGCTTCTTGTAAATAGTGGTCACAGTTATACTTCACATTAACTCATGAGCAGGCAGTGCAGCCTTGCAATGGAAAATTCATCAGACTGCATTTGTTCATACACTTGTAAATTAAACCTTAGAAAGGCAGGAATATTCATGAGCAAGATGTTTTTTTACCGTGGACCTTAGAGCTATTGTTTTTGTATTTGTGCCGCTCAGGCTTTGTGAGGCCGCTATAAATAGCAGCAGTGGAGTAGTTATTTGGGACACAGCCATCTTACTTGGTGTGTGACTTGTAAAGGTCAACATTATTATGTTTAGATTACATGGTAAGTACCTTTCCCCCACTTCGATCACATGGTCCCCCCTGCAGTATTTAGGGGAAGCTAATCATAAAAACTACTTGGCTTCCCTGCTGTAAATACGGGATGTCAGCCATGATTAGCTGTGGCCCAAACAGTGCATGACCTGTCAGCTGTTGTTTGGTGCTCCATGTCCATGAAGGGAAAAAAAGCATAAAAGTTCTCAGAAGAAGATAAACAAAGTATTGTGAGTGGAATTTTACTGTTCTGTATGTTCCTGTTGGGGAGGCAGTGCTAAGTATTTTTCTGTTGTTAGTCAGCCATTTTGAAGAGACAAAGACAAGCCCAGTCATGATAACACCATTGTGGCACTAATATGATGTTGACATAACAGTGTGTCATATACTTCCTACTTGTCTTATTCCGCAAAAGTTGCTGATTCCTGTGCGGTGGTTTGCAAACACCAGACAGTGTAGCAATAACATAAAGGGAATGCTTGAGTACAACAGCACGTATTAGGTCAGGGGTTCATTTTTTCAGCATTATACACAGGAGCCAGAGGGACGTGTTTTCAGTATTTTCATTAGGCCTAGTTCATTTTTTTATTATTCCTCTGGGAGTTAGATTGAATCATTAAACGGTTTGATGTTTGATTTCTTCTTGCCTGTGCAGCAGCCCAGTGATGGATAAGAAATGAAGTCTTTGGTTCATTACTGTTACTGTCATACAGGCTGCAGTTCCCCCTGATAGATACATTAGGTGGAAGAATTCGGTTGACCTTAAGTTTTAAATTGTGTTATCTCATGTTAGGTCCTGTGATAAAGCATGGGGAGACAGGTCTGACTAGTGTTACACAGAGACTGTGTGGGTATGATGCCTGAGGGTTGGGTGTGAGGTGTACTTGGGGACTGTAGGATTGGAGGGGCTGGGGTGGGTAAGGGGGGGGTAGGGAATCACTTTGCCCTTTTGAGAGGAATGTATTGAAGGTCAGTCGAGAGCCATCTGACCTTCAAGTGTTTCTTCCTCTCTATCATGCTCAGTCTGTGTTGTTTGAACTGTTCTGAGCTTTGTCCCCTCTCCCTCTTCTTCTTCATTCCCTCTTTCTAGTGTAGACCCCACCGGTTCCCTGATGTCTTTCTTTCTGATATATATTTTATATGTGTTTGTGTGTGAGACTGTCTCATTAATTCACAGATGTGCAGTCGCAGGCCTTGTGCTTGACAATTAGTGTCATCATTATCATAGGCTGCTTTTAAGGGTATCATTACTGTCACTGAAATAGCCTCAAGTCCTCACAGACAGGTCACATGATGCTTATATTATCTCCAGAGGGTCACAGTGCTGTCAGGTTAGTGCATGTGTGTGTGTGTGTGTGTGTGTGTGTGTGTGTGTGTGTGTGCGCATGTGTGTGTGTTTGTGATTAACCTGGCCTACAAAAGTTACAATAATACCTAATAAATACTTAATAAAAAGTATTCACTACCACCCCAGCCCACATCAACCTGTACCTTTTTTTATGTTTTATGTTTCAGACACTGATTAAAGGAAAAATGACTCCTTCACTTCTGTCCTCTTCTTTCATCAGATCCATGGAAACTTTTAACTTTGTGTTCACAGGCCTCTTGTTGGTTTCCATCACTAATGTCCATCTCTCTAAGCAGATTTGCCATAATCTCCAGTACTCTGAGGGATATTCAGTGCCTTCTCCTACATCCTCCATGCGATTAGTACAGCACTTCTTTCTAAACTTGTCTGAGATTTGTGAGTCTATCATCATCCCTTAACACACCTTGATTACATACAGCTGAGCTCTGTTGATGACAGAAAAACAGCTTGGTTGAGGTGTGTCACAGACAGCAGTGCACAGATATACAGTCAATTTGCATTTTTTAACAATTACTTTGATTTGTTTTTATCATGACATAAAATGTCTGGTTTAATTGTGTCACAAAAGCCTAATTAATACTGTGTGATGCTAACTTGTAAAAAATTTTAAAGTGGGGGTAAATACTTTGTGAAGACAGTGCAGTAAAACAAGTTCTGCAAGTTGGACTGTTCCTGGTACACTGGTCTCTTCCTGCTTTATTCCTGCATGGACCTAAACTCTGAACAGCAACACTCAACTGTGAATACGCAGAGTCTTTAACACTGTGTCATTTAAAGAGTGTCCTGTAAAGTATAGTCCTTTCGTAAGTCTTATTTTATATATTCTGATTTTAATGTTGGATATTTGTGTATTTATATGAGTTAGTTAATAGTATGACTGTATAACTGACTCTGATAAACCTGTGCATTCAACTGCATGACTATGTTGTAACGTTTCCGTCAGTGTGTGTAGTATCCTAAATTTAATCATCAATGTCATGCACAACTCAAGTCCTGTAAGGACGCAGCTGTCAAAGGCAGGGTGGGTGGGGTCTAGGGAGGGTGCAAGGGGGCAGGTAGGCTGCTGCCTCATTACATCCAGTTTTGGAGAAACCTTTTCTTCCGGCCTGAGGTCCCACACTCACACAGTGGGTGTGTGCTCAGTGAGCATCAGTGTAGCGCTCGGCAGGCTCCTGTTGGACGCACGTACACACCGCCAGGCGCTGCGCTCCATCACACAGACGCCCATGATGAGAGGCTGCTCCAGCCGACCCAAGCTTACACATAACCAGGAAGGAGCGGGTGAGACACGTCGCTTTACGGGCTTTAGTAGATGTGTGCATGCTGGAGGTTGAATTGTGCATCTTTAAGCGGATGACAGAGAGAGTCGAGCAGCGAGGGGCAGGACGAGCAGCCGTTCAGACGTAAACAAGAGTCGACGTGTTTTCGGTGTGTTGTAGCTGTCACCTTTACCCTACATTACAACAACAGGCGACACTCTTTGTTTTGCTTTTTTTTTTTTTTTTGTAATAGAAACCACCCGCTTATTTAAGAGTAGCAGCTGTGCTTTACCAGAGAGAAGGAGAAGGCGGATGCTTGTTAGTGTTTTTTTTTTTTTTTTACAGCTGGCGAAATTTATAAAAACAAACCAAACGCTTCGTGTAGACGGAAGCTGCTCTTTTCGGTTATTATTACTATATTACAGCTTTCATTTTGCATACACTGATGATACTGGGGATGCTGTTGTAGAGGTCGGTGCTTTGCGTTTTATGGCTGTTTGTTGTGTTTATGGTTGTTGTGATTGCACAGTTCCTACTGGGCTGCAACACAGCACACACACACACACACACACACACACACACAC
Source organism: Seriola dumerili (assembly GCF_002260705.1). NCBI lineage: Eukaryota > Metazoa > Chordata > Actinopteri > Carangiformes > Carangidae > Seriola > Seriola dumerili. The sequence continues at coordinate 8,338,362 of NW_019174343.1, read as the reverse complement.
ACACAGTGTCTTACTAAACACTGAATGGCGGTTCATGAGCTGAAGACGTCTCTCCGCATGGTGAATACTGTTTTAGTGCCGAGTGTAATGTTAATATACCATACTGGGAGATGACTTGTCCAGCACAGCACAAGCTGAAGGCTGGAATCAGACCCTGGCAGCTGCTGCGAGGGGGAGGAGGAGGAGCTCAGATCTGTTTCCTGTTCATGCCCCACTGTACAGTATGCAAGATAAATCATTTACCCCCACTGAAAACTATCTGACATATTTCATTTACCGCAGTGCCCTTGTGAATGTCTACCTACAGATGTGTTCTCACAGGTTACAAAAGCTTTATGCAGATTAGATAAACCAAATAATACACATTGCCACAGTACACATGGGTCTATCAAAACTCTGCACTGTAGCATGTTTATTCTACCTTGCTGAAAAGGCTAAAAATATATGCTTTAGTTAGTTAGTGTGCCATTTATTTGAGGACCTGATGAACCTGACATATATTATAGTCTACTAGCAGTCAGGGAATTTGAGAGAGTGTAGGAGCTATTTAATTAGAAAACCTCCTTCTCATCATATTTAGGTCACAGGCCCTGTTGCTCCACCACCAAGGTTGACTCTAAAGCTTAATATAATAAGTGCGTCAGATAGTCCTAAAGCAACACATAAACAGATGAAAAGAGAAGTCTACTCACTTGAAAAATGTACAGAGACATACCACTTTATTACACCTGTGCTATGTAATTCAATCTGCAAAAAGTGCTGTCTTTGTCAAGCTTATAATGTTCAGCCTTTGTTGACATTTATTTATGTGTTGCTCAACATCACAAGCATTACATCTGGAGGAAATAAAGGATTCCCTGCAGAGCTAGATTGCATTACAGGTGTTTCACATACAGGTAGTTCACAATCCTGGGTCAGCACATATACAGGGAGAGCGAGAGTAATGGTGCCATCTGATGGTTATTGTCAGCAGTCACAGTCTCTAAGTAAGTGTAAATGTGAACAGCTGACATTAACAGTCGATTTGTGTGGTTTTAATTAAAGAAACGCCACACACATTCAAACTTTTGTCATTTAGTGGTAAATGATTTCATCTAAAACTTGCAGTGCCAAGAGAAAGTATATATACCATCATTTTAATAAAGGATATTTGTCACAGAAGATATTTTGACTTGTCCTGGTAGGAAAAGACCAGGTTTTACAAATTATATTAATGGTGCCTTCAGTCAATCCAAGTGTCCCAGTTAACCATGACATGAATAGTACCAGGACCCTGAAACTGGAGTAGCTGAATGGAATTCCGCCATTACTCATTTTAGTATTTACACCTGTGTTTTTCATGCTCATGCATCATAGTCTGTATACCACAAAACAACTGCACGATTAAGATTACTAAATGCTCAAGGACCTCAGTCTTCATGAGGGCTACAGAGAAGATGAAATTGCTGTTGGACTAGAAGAGTATTTTCTTTTATCGACTGACTCCCATACAAATGATTTGAACCCAACAATGCTCTGCTCGACTGACTCTAGACACCTACAAGTGAAAATAACACTGACCAGTTCCCTCTGACTCTGTTGGTTAATATTATGTTTTGCAAGCGCAGTTCTGTGCAATAGTCAAACTTAGCCCTAGGCTCAAGTCTTAAGCAACTATTAAAGAAAACCAGGGTGCTGAGATGAGGTCAAACGATGCTGCAACAATGAAAATGTGGTAAAAGTTGTTTCTTAATTGCCCTGCACACACACGCGCACACACACACAGGTGTTTTGAGTTATTCTTGCTGATTAGACCTCTGTTGAGTACTGTGTGGAAATATGTGATGCTGATCTTAAAGCTCCAAGTTTATTTTAGCAGGTTTTCTTTGCTGCTGTTTAAGAATTCACTTTTAGTACTGTAAAGAATGGTAATGTTAATCCACTAATGCTTAAAGGCCAACTCACCACTTTAACCTCCTTGACCCCGTAGACAGTACCTCAAGGTACACTAAGCTTTTCTCCTACAGTCTCATTCTGCTGTTTGTAGGCAACTTGAAAGACCTCAACAATATAGTTTGATGTGTTGTGGAGTCTCCAAATCAAACAATGCATGTATTTGATGAACTTTTTCATGTTTTTTTTTTTTTTGCATGTATTACGAGTGTAGGCGATTGAGACTACTCCAGGTGTAAATCTTCCTAAAATTGGCAAATTTCTAACTGATTCTTTCACTGTTACAGCTTTTACATACACAGTGGATCAAATTGGGGTTGCTCATATTGAAAAAGCCACACAATTATTACTCAACTGTAGTTCCTCTCGGCTCTGCGTCTCTCGGCTCATTGTTTTGGTTTTGTAACCTGCAACATACTGCCTCAGTTCGCCCTCACAGCTATTTTTAGTGAAAAGCTCTAAAAACTGACTGTACGCTACTTTCCCTGCACCAACTGGCAGACATACAAAGTTAGCGACCAACTTAGCAACTCCAGATCAATAAACAGGCAACCGTTGTTGTTAACATGTTTGCCATAACAACATCTTAACAATATGTTGTCTTATATTTTCAAGCTTCCCTTCTTTTTCTCTGAAAAAGCCCTTGCACCCAGACGTATTATGTTTTATGGGTGAGCACAGCTTATGTCACTTACGGTAGAGCAGAATACGTGTTGCGCCCGTACTGCGATCATTACTGCGACCGTTAGTGAGTTCGGCTGTGGTCAGATCGGAGCACGTGACATCAGAGCACAGAGAGAGGCACCGAGCGACCGGGCGGTCTCCATCCCCGCACAGCAGCGCGGATGAAACACCGGTCACCTTCGGAGCAGCATCACGGGAAAAGGCCCCGTGTTCCCGCCGCGGCCGCCTCCACCTCACCGCAAGACGGAATGGAGGACAAAACACCGTCCAACCCGCGGGAACTCACCCAGAACCCCCTGAAGAAGATCTGGATGCCGTATAAAAATGGCCTTCCAGAAAAACACATTTCTCAGAGGAAGGGTGCGTGCGACGACGTGGCGACAAAATCTTTGTGTACAGCTGCTTCATCCGTGGTTTAATGAATAGTAACAAATACTTCCCGTGTCTTTAGTGAGGTTTGTTGTTGTCGCGGTAACCCGCGGTGGTGACGTGACTAATTGATGCTAACCCGGGCCTTTGCATTAACATCAGTTACTTTGGTTGAGCTAGCTAACGTTACGCCGGTTTTAAACGCAGGGGCACGGTTTACAGAGTTCAGATGTCTTGCTGCTGCAGCCATCTGGTCCACACAGTTATGTAAGGATCCACACGATACTCACTGCAGATTAAGGCTGCTCGCATCGAGGAGAAAGGACTGGTAGTAGGGATGTCTATCTCATTGTTGCTGTGTGCCAAGTCAAGCACCAGGTGTTGGTAAACAGGGATTGTATCCCCGCAGTCATGTGAGTGATGTGCTGCTGCAGTTTATTTGCGCTCACGGCAGTCACTTTTCTGTGTGGCCACTGTCTCCTCACTGGGGCCTGAGGGACTGAGGAGGGATATGTGAATCAATTGACTCTTTAAGTGCCATTGAATTGACGAGCTTTGCAGTGGAGGAGTTTGTGATGATGAAGTGTTGCCCCAAAGTGTGAATTATTATTGAGAATAATAATGGCAAACGTAACAAAATAGAACAACACACGTTAATATCAGGAAGGTGGTAGTTAAAGGTATTCTAATGCTCAATATCCCTAAACCTGTTCCAGTCTTTTTGCCTGCTTCCACAGATGGGCTGCATCTTAAAAGAAATTACATATGGTGAAGCAGCACCCATTTAAAAACTACTGTGCTCTCTGACCCAGTCATCTGTGCACACACACACATGCTGAGTGTGGAAACTAGCTGTTAGCTCTCTCCAGATGTCTCGAACAGTTAAAGTGCAGTGTTTCACAACTGCTCAGACACGTCCTGGTTCCACCATGACCTCTGCTCCTCACTGGCATCATTCTCCCAGTAGTGTGATGTGACTTTGTCTTCGTAGCAAATAACACTGGATTACACACACGCACCGATAAAGACAATCTAGTGTTAATATTGACTCATTATAAATGATGTAGTATACGAGATAGTAAAAGGGAGTATTTTTAAAGTGATGGATGCTCATCTGCATGTATAATTTGTGTTTTATGTGTATCGGGACATGACTCAAGCTTTTCTTGCCCTCTCTCATTCTAGTATGCATGACCAACTGTCCCACCCTGATTGTGACAGTGGGCCTTCCTGCTAGGGGGAAGACCTATATCTCCAAGAAGCTGACCCGCTATCTCAACTGGATCGGGGTGCCCACTAGAGGTAGGACTTCACAGAATTGTCAGCTCCAGTCAATAGAGTCTTCTACAAAGCAAGGCACCGTTGTAGAAAAAAAACTTCTAGAGGATGAGGGGAATTTATTTAGTTTTAGGTTTTTGCATTTCAAGTTTAAAGCCCTGGAGAAAGTATTTAAACTGTCTCCCTGTCCATCTTTCTCTCAGAGTTCAATGTTGGCCAGTACAGGAGAGAATTTGTGAAGATCTACAAGTCCTTTGAGTTCTTCCGTCCGGACAATGAGGAGGGGTTAAAAATCAGGCGGTAAGAGTGGCTTTTGACCTTTGAATGCCAATTCAGATTTATTTAACTACCAACCATGTGACATTTATGACCAACATTATCTTTGATCTTTACAGACAATGTGCCTCAGCAGCGTTGAATGATGTGCGACAATACCTCTCAGAAGAAGGAGGCCAAGTTGCAGTAAGTCAAGTGTTCATTGCTGTATCAGATGTTTGATACTGGTAGGATACAGTGTACAATGTTAAAAAGTTTCTTGTTGCTACTGTCTTATATATTGTCGTGTGTTCTACAGGTTTTCGATGCAACAAACACCACCAGAGAAAGAAGAGAAACCATCATCCAGTTTGCTGAGCAGAATGGCTTTAAGGTGACTTGTTGGATCACTGGATTAAATACTTCATGAGTTGACATTCATACTAATCCTGACTTGTTCTCCTTCCCCTTTTGTCTCAGGTGTTCTTTGTGGAGTCTGTGTGTGAAGACCCAGATGTCATACAGGAGAACATAGTTGTAAGTGTTTGTGTTGTTTAGTTTAGTTTAGTTTATCTCAGGAGAAAATGAACTTCTGCCCCTGTTGTACTTATTCTTCTCATTTTTGTCCGCTCAGCAAGTGAAGCTGGGTAGCCCTGATTACACCAACTGTAACACGGAGGAAGCAGTGGAGGATTTCATGAAGAGGATCAAGTGTTATGAAAACTCCTACGAGACACTGGATGAAGTTCTGGACAGGTGAGATGGAAGCAGGAGCACAGTGTATCAGCAAAGATGTCCCAGGTGTGCAACAATGCGGGACATCAAATATATTACCATAGCATGTCAGCATTTTCAAGTGCTTTTTAGTCCTTTCATCAGAGCAGAGGGGCTGTAAATTAGTATTTTCAGTCAGTTTGAAATTTTAATCAGCATGAGCCTTTCCTTGTGCTTAACATTGAGGAAAATTGTTTCAGATCATTAAAAATTCAAAATATTTCTTAAGGTTGTTGTGACCTAGAATATGTGAGCTACTCCTCTGAGTCAGTGAACACATATATTGGTTTTGGCTCAGGCACATTACTCACTGTATCTGTGGTCTTCTCTCAGGGATCTCTCCTACATTAAAATCATGGATGTGGGTCAGCGCTATCTGGTGAACCGGGTATTGGACCACATCCAGAGCCGGATTGTCTACTACCTCATGAACATCCACATCACGCCACGCTCCATCTATCTGTGCCGCCACGGCGAGAGCGAGCTCAATGTCAAGGGGCGCATTGGAGGAGACTCAGGCCTCACTCCTAGAGGCAAGGAGGTATATCAAACTTTTTCAACGGAGGATATTTCTTCAGAGCAGTTATATTTTTTTCGTCAGCTAGATGAGTTTGTTAAAATTAGTGTTTTTTTCTCCTCCATGCAGTTTGCAAAGAAGCTGAGCCAGTTCATCCAGGCACAGGGCATCAGCGACCTAAAGGTGTGGACCAGTCAGATGAAGAGAACCATTCAGACAGCTGAGGCTCTCAGCGTGCCCTATGAACAGTGGAAGGTCCTGAATGAGATTGATGCAGTGAGTATGACACTCTTGATCGCTAAGCACAGACATCAGTGCAGTGTGAATGGTGTTTAATCTGTGTGTGATATCATTTCAGGGTGTGTGTGAGGAGATGATGTATGAGGAGATCCAGGAGAACTATCCTCTGGAGTTTGCCCTGAGGGACCAGGACAAATACCGCTATCGGTACCCGAAAGGAGAGGTCAGTTGCAAAAATTTCGTGTTATGTTTTGTCTAAAGATGTGATGTGGTTGTGTAACTGTTAAAGTGTATTTTTGTGTGTGTACATTGATGTAGCTTCGACAGCGTGTCTCTGTTTGAATTTTGGAATTTCAAAATACAGTCAGCCATCCTTTGTGAAGATAATGACACACACTCACTCTCATATACAGACACATGCACACACACACACACACACACACACACACACACACACACACACACACACACACACACACACACACACACACCATGGACTATTAAATTGTATCCAGATGGCTTCTGGCCACATACACTTACTAATGAGCCTCAGCTTGGACGAGCAGCCTCTCTGACAGATTTGGCTTAACACTAGATCACAGTAAACAAAGACTTAACATTAGTCTGTGTGTGAGTGTGTGTGTGTGTGCCAAAAATGTTGGGTCAGGGTGTTTACTGTGGGTCTGAATGCCCGCTGGTCTGTTTTCACCTTTAGTCCATCCCATTACCTCTCCATTAATCTCACACGGGAAGATGGATGTGGGCATTAGTTTGCTGCCCAGACAGGCAGTGCTGATGTAGTGCTTTGGGGAATCTTGTAACAGCCAGGATTAGTCTAAGACAGACTGCATGAATTTTCCCACTTGCTAAAATGTCAATCTGTTTACCTGCAATTATGCAATTATGTGTGAAAAAGGGACTGCCTAGAAGTTTTAATTTGCAGATTTACATCTTTCTTTCTGTTGTTTTTGTTTAACTACAGGTGTGTGTGTGTGTGTGTGTGTGTGTGTGTGTGTGTGTGTGTGTGTGTTCTCATCTTACCTGATCTCAAAATATCCTCACTACAAAAAAATATTGAAAGCTGGCTCTGGTTTATGACTGTGTGGCAGTTTCAGATGAAATCATCCTTATGCAATGAAATCTGTAGTAGTGTTGTATTCTGCTCTACAACTGTCTGATTTTTTTTCTGACATCTTGTCTCTGTCAGTCCTATGAAGACCTGGTGCAGCGGTTGGAGCCGGTCATCATGGAGCTGGAGAGGCAGGAGAACGTGTTGGTCATCTGTCACCAGGCCGTCATGCGCTGCTTATTGGCCTATTTCCTGGACAAGACAGCAGGTTAGTCCTTGTATTGAACCTGAGGCACGAGTCCTTAAATAGGCTACTTTAGGACACATACAGACACATACACAAATAACCACAGAGCCTGTTTAGTGAACTACTTCAGAAAGTTGCTGAAGAGCTTGTTAGAAGTGAAGGAAGTCACTAAATTCACAAAGTAGATTGAGGGAAACATGGACTCCCTAAAAAATAAAGTATAATACTTCACAAAATAACAGTTCAGTCACCATCACAGAATGCTTTTAGTCACACAGTTCTAATTTCCCACAGAATTGGAGTCTATTTGTGGTGGTTGAGTGCATTTGAGCTGCACTGCAAATATTTTAATTGCCGAGTACTTTCTGACAAGTGAGCAAATCAATGCGCTGCACTCAGCTCTACAATGAAAGATTTTACCCATTTGATATAGTAAAAAAAAAAAATAAAAAATAGAAGTCAATATGTGGTGGTGAATGTGAATGAATAAATCCAATGTATGGGAAACACTGCAATTAAATGTTTGATGGAATGTATTTAATGTATTAACACCCTGTTCAGAATAAGATAGGTGTAACATTTACTATGTGAAGCTGTGACATAATTTCATGGTGCTCAGATAGAGAAATGTGTTTCACACCTGGCTGACTGACCTGATTCCCATGTTGTAGACCAGAGTACTGTAGTAAAAATGTCAAATTAAAAATTATCATTTCTTTTTCTTTCATTCCTTTTTTGTGTTTTCAAAATACTACAGTAAACAGTATAACTCAAGACAGAGTGCAGAGTACAACTTTTGACCTTGTCAACCTTTTGAAAAATGATGTTTGAAAATAAAATGCTAGGTTACAGATGTAGAAATAATGGACACGAATTAGACTTCTGTTTATTGTGGTAGTTTCATGAACTGTTGGTCTGTGCATTTGTCTTCACACAGAGGAACTGCCATACCTGAAATGCCCACTGCACACTGTACTGAAGCTAACACCTGTGGCCTATGGTAGGACTGGTCTCCTAGCAGTGCACATTACACCCACTGAATCTATTTTCTGTTAAATACCACTGTGCACTCCTCTGTTTTCTGAACTAATATTGTTACCTTTCTCAGGCTGTAAAGTGGAGTCTATCAGCTTAAATGTGGACGCAGTCAACACACACAGAGAAAGACCAGAGGTGGGTATAACAACACACACACACACACACGGTTCACAAGCAGGTGCAGTTGACGCTGATGGTTGAGTTTCACAAACGGTTTTTGGAATAATAATGAACTCAGAGCAGGTTTTCGTGCTGGAGTATCTGAGTATTATAGGTTGTTGGAACATAACAGAAACAATGACTAATGCCTCTAACATTCGACACCCTTTAGGTAAATATACCTCCGAGTGGAAAATGTTACAGATTCTTACAGGGATTGATACTGAACAGCACTGATAAAAGTAGTCACACGATGACAGTTTGACAGCTGATGGCAGTTCCTAGTGAAATACAAATAATATAATTTTTTTTTTGTTTTTGCAGCTGGGGAATCGTCTGGTTTTCTAATAATAAGCATGTATGCAGTGGTTGAATTTCTTTCTGACTGGCACTGCTAACACAATACTGTCAAAGACAGACAAAAATATCAACCGTGAGAAAAAGTAAACTTACTACGTCTTTCCAAGTCTTTCACTTAGTGTGTGTGTTGGATTTCATGTCTCCTGTGTGTTTTGATCCCTTCCTCCTCTTTGTGTTTTTTACAAACAGAACGTAGAGGTGTCGCGGATGTCAGAGGAGGCTTTGCTAACAGTGCCAGCTCACCAATGAGGCAGTGCCCCCTCACCCCTTCCCCTATCCCTCCCTACTTTACCCTTCATTACGCACACTGTACCCTTCTGACGCACAATGTACCTGCCAAACTCAGAAATCTCTCTTCTGCACCTTCCCTTGATTGAATTTCTCTCCACTCTCGTCTTCTGTTTTTCCTCCACTTATATTTAAAGACGTGATGAAGTTGGTAATTGACTGGAATCCAGTTTCTAATTTTTGATTATGAATCCTATGACACGCTTCTTGTGTCAGTGAACGTTCTCCCATTTTTGGAGAATGAACAAAAGCAGAGGAAGGTTGTTTTTTGAACGGATGCTGTAAAGCCCAACTGTGAAGCAATGAAACTCCAGCACCTTCTCTTGAAGCATTGACTATGTGTAGTTTATTTTGTCACTTGTCTGTTAAACTGAATTAACAATGTTAATTTTTACCAGTGTCTCATCACTATATTCCTGTTGGTAAGAGTCAGAAAACTCTAATCTTAGCCTTATAGACTGGCACAAGCACAAAACAAAGTTGTGCTTTTTTACATTTTGCACATAAAAATCAACTCTGTTTAGTCCTCTCCGTAGTTTTAGGATGTCTAACTCTGTCTAATGAAGATGCCGAAGTACAGAAATACTTTGTTTTATTGTTTTTTGTTCAACAATGTGAAGGCTGTCACAGCAAGTCCATATCACTGATGAGAATTAAGAGGAAGATATTTCTGTTTACTGTTCCTAAATAAACTCCACTTAACCAGTTCATGTATCCCTCCCACACTCTTCTTGTGCTTCATTTTAGAAAGCTTGGCATTAAAGCTGCTGCTCTGCTCTTTAATATCTGAAAGTTAGGATCTTTGGTTGGCATATATATCCTTGAGGTTGAATCATAACATAAAATATGTCTAGACTGCTGAGCTGAATATGTCTTGCTCATGCTACTTGAAAATCAAACAAAGCTCGTCATTTCCTTCCTCTCTGTAATATCTGCAGATGACATGTTTAGGGCAGTGTCCTTCCTGCTTTTTACTTTGCTGTGCAAACCAAAGTCTTCAGAGATTTCCCCATTCATTCTTATGCAAAGACTCCACTGGAGTGCATAAGAAAGTGCCACCATTCATCAGCCTGAACAAAACACTCACTGTGTCACACACAGATTTCTTTCTGCCTCGAGTAAGCGTGATTACAAAATGTACACTTGTTGTAATACTAGCAAAAAGCATACATCATTCTCTTAGAAATTAAAATGATATTGGCAACATTAAAAAAACAAACAAAAAAAAAGACCAAAACGTTTATAAAGGTACTTTATTATAAACATGATGTAAGCAAAATTAAATCATCCTTAAAAATGCTTGAATTAATATGAACATTTAGAATTTATGACATTTACTGCTACAAAGTTGGATCATATGCAAATATTAAAGATGTTGATGATGACCTGCGGTTTGATTAACTTTTTTCAAAGTAACATGAGACAACCAGGGCTATACCAGAGGACAAGTCTTCTGTGGCCATAGTGTAGGTGCGTCTGTCAGAAAACTGTCCTGAAAACTTTGACACGTGCCAAACACACTAAGGTACACTGACAAACAGGAGCCTTGATCACAAGTGCAGAAACAACAGGGGTATGATAGACTGTGTACACTGTATGGGGGGGGGGGGGGAAATATGCAACCTCACACCTTGCTATAGGTGTGATCTATGGCAACTACATCACAGTTGTAAAGATTTGTTGTTAACTTTACTGTCCATATTTATTTTACCTACACGTATGTATATGACAGGGATCTGACACTGCTGCCTTCCTCTTTCCAGAATGTGAACATCTATCGTACGACTGAAGACGCCCTGCAGACCGTCCCTGCTCACCTCTGACAAGCTGCTACTGGAATCCACTGTGGATGAAGTCGGACCTCTTTCTCCTGTGTGACAGACTCTGTTTTTTTCACCTTTCCACTCTGCACTACCTGCTCACAGCGGAGTCTGTCTGGTTAATGTGCCTCCTCCCCCTCCTTCAGCACCTTTGCTACACACACACTGTCACACACACTCTCTGTGAAACTCTTATACTACTCTTTTTTAAGGGATTTGAAGGACCTTGAACACAAGATGAGCATTTGGGTCTACGTGTTTGAAAGCCACATGGTGTGGGATCCAGAATCAAATGGTCATCTTGCACAGAGGGAGATTTTAACACTTGTGTCACTGTAGTTTCCTGTCTGTTTGTTACTATATTCAGTATGGTCTCAGTGTGTTGATGTTGTGCAGCAGCAGCAGAATTAACACTGAAGGCTACTGCAACATATTTTATCATATAAGTATTAATCATATAATTTCATCAAATGATCATGTGACTTCCTGCTACATGTGTGACGTGTTACTGTTTTGTGCAATCATTGTTTCGTGTGAAGGTGTCTTTAGTGATGATGTGCAATTTGAAGGTTATGAGCCCACTCAGAAAACAATACTATGAGCTATTGCTTTTGGACAACTTGGTGATTTAATGAATGAATGAATGAATGAATGGACTGGGTGATTATTTTAGGTTTTCTATGGTGAAAACACTCACTTCAATTTAAAATTTTATATGGATGGCTAATGTAAAAAAAATAGTTTATCTTTAGCAGTGTGGTCTATGTCAAATATATGATCTCACCTGAAACAGATGTGTCATGCAAGTGATGATTCTACATGCAGACCTCCAATGACAATAAAACATGCCTTTAATACTTTTTGTGAGGAACACACAAAATGAACGTCCCAGCTCCACGATAATAAAGATGTTATTTTTTATAAGCTAACCTGTCACTATTTCCGTTTGTCTTCTAATGTTTACTTCAGATGGCATGATCGTTTGTGAAAGATATTACCTTGTGCGATGGCTTTAATTATTAGGGTTTCAACTTACAATTGTTTCCAGTATCATTTAATCTACTGATTATTTTCTTGATAAAATGATCAATTGTTTGGTCTATAATTATAAAATAGTGAATAAATGTCCATCACATTTTTTAAGAGCCCAAGGTGACATTCAAACTAATTGTTTTGTTCAAAGGCATGATGTTTGCCATCACTGAAGACACAAAAAACTGCATATATTCACATTTGAGAGGCTAGAAATGGCTTAAAAATGACTTTAAAAAATCAAAATCAAATCAAGTATTAAAATTGTTAGTGGGAAGGATGATGGTGAGATGTATTGGCTTAATACTGTCTGATAGCATGAATGGATGAAAACCACAGGACCCAGGATTGGAGAAGACTTGTACCTCTCTGTCCCCTGAGCATTTCCTGACATGAGAGACATGGAGGAATGAGAGGGTGAAGGCTTCATGATCAGAATCAAACAGGTGAACTGTGATGGCTCGAGGGAAATGATCATGAGCAGGGAGTGTCCAGGTGATGACTTTATCTATTGTTAGTCTATCTTGCAAATTAGGGTTATTCAAAGTTAATTAAAGTTAGGCCATGAAGTTCCTCCTCTGAATTCCCAAAGTGACCGATTAGTCGTAGTGGGTGAGTTAAAGAAAAACAGTTCTTAAACCAATATTACTTCAGTGCAGTTGTGCAAGACAATTTGCCTTTAGTGCTGCAAGCCTTGAGTAGCAGGTTTGAATCTAACTACATTGCATGTCTGGCAAATATCCCTGAGGAAATGAAAGTTAATTTAAAAAGAACTGAATCTTATTTTGAAAATGCCTTTCTTCTTTTTAACTATAATCTACATTTAATAAGTTGTGAATGTGAACAAATACCACAAAATAGTTCACGGGCTGTCTGCAGCTCTAAGGTATTACTTCCCCTTCCTCGCAGCTGAAACAACCTAACTGTGAATGAGATGTGGCCAAAGTGCTGACTAAAAACAAGATGCTCAAAAGCCAAATCCATATATAGGTATGGCCACAGCACATTCGCACACCATGAGTGACAGGGTTAGAAGAAGAATGACTGAAGTACAACAAAGGTATAAACAACTGAGTTTTATTATCTTTGAGTTTTTTCATACATGGGTTTTGGTGGCTTCTTTACAGACAGCTCTTGTTCCATGTGATTAAACACCACAGACTACTTTCCTCAAACATGGGTTTCCCGAACAGAGAAATTTTGGAGATTTAATTTGAAACAACAGTGACAGAACATACTGACTCACATACACAAAATACAAAAACCTGGCCATTTTATTTGCAACAGCACGTCCTAAACACCCCTGTACTCATGACTATCAACTTGATTAATACTTTAAGGACCCGCCTTTGATTGGGGATTTGTTCTAAGTGGCTGAAAATGAAACTGGTAAATATTTCATTATATACAGTCATTGATATTCATGAGTACAGGGAAATACTCGAGACGGGTGCAACGGATGTCATCGCCAGATTGGTCACGTTCCTCTCATCTCCTCGCTGATTGGCTGCTCACTCCTTCAGTTCTACACTCTTGTGCTGATTGGTCCTTGCAGCGTCCCCCGGTTTGTGTGGGACCACAGACAAACACTCATCAGAACTGTGGAGAAGACAGAATCAAATTATTTTCTCTGTCATCATTTCTGTTTATTAGAATTAAGAAATTTTGTAAATAAATAGATTAAACCAATGAGTTTGACATTTGCATGCAGTAAAGAAAAACCTTAAGCCATCAGAGCAGAGAACAAGTCTCTTACGTTCTTGAGGAATTCCTCAGCAACGATACGGGCCCTGGCGTTAACAGACAGTTTCATCTCGCTGATCTCCTTGTCTATTTCCTCCATGAAATGGATGACAAAGTCCACCAGCTTGTGTTTGTACATCTGCTCCGTGTGGAAGTTGGTAATCAAGAAGCTAATATCATATCCCTAAAATCACAGTGAGGAAATGAAAACAAAGTGAGTCAGCGAGGCTGGTCAACAAAAATATCACGTGTGTAATAGCATTAGGAATGTCAATTGTAATTATTGTAGCATTTCATATTTGTATACTGTTTCCTGAACATCTGTGCATTAAGAGCCTCATGACGCAAGACATTTGAAAAAAGTTCACAGTGTTCCTCGTTTTACTTTTATTCTTCCTGTTTACTGTATTTTGATTCCTCTTGTGTCACTCACTTTTTCATCCCATTATATATGAATCAGATTACCCCTCCCCCACTCTCTCTTACCTCTACTGGTTTCCTCCTCAGAATGAAGAAGTTCTCAGCTCTCATCATCATGAAGCGCATGAACTTGTGGCAAAGGATCTTCTCGATCTCATCAGCCTACAATCAATTATTACAGAAGTTATTTCTAACGCATACTGTCACAGAAAGCAGAAGCTCATTACAAATAAACTACTAAAACCCTGCTGGTTTTAATCACCTGTTTGACAGCAATGCTGACTCTGACAGAGTTGATGGATCCTTCAATGAGAACCTTCTCCTTGTCATTACGACTGATCACCACAGGCTGCAGTAACAGCTCCTTACTGCTCCTGTAATCACAGTAAAATACATCCATTAAATACATTGTAAATAAAACATCTTCTTATTCTTCTCATTGTATTGGAAAGACACCTGCAAACAGGCCACAGCAAGCCCCTGGCTTATTTTTCAGCTTTGCCCATGCTTGTGTCATTTTTTCCCCTCCTAGATTTTCTTATGCAAGTTTGCACAAGTCTGCACTTGTGTGACAGCAGCTGATGATCTACCAACAGCTTAAGGGCACGAGAAACAGGACGAAGCAGAGCAAAGGGAGGGGGACAGCCAGTGAGACTGTCAGCTCTCCAACCACATGCTATTTAACATACCTGACCTCCACCTCCGGCTTGTTGTGACGCTCCACCACCTGAGAGGAGAAGTTCTCCAGGCAGAGGGCCGCTTGCAGGGTGGCCCTCACAGCGTTTAGGTAGGGGCGCAGAGTCGCTGTCTGTGGAGAGGTTAAACAAGATCAGTGTCTGAGTCCAGGTCACAATGCACAGAAGATCTTGTTGGGCGATGTTATCTGTTATTTAGATCTGGGTACATGGCAAAATAAACCTCCCATTCTAGTGGGGGTGACTCAACACGCCTATTAGGTCAGGTGTGATGAGGAACCAGAAGGAGCTGTGTGCAGGGATGCAGTGTCTACAACTCAGTTATGACACACTTATACTCAAGATAGCTACGATATAGTTTTTAGAAATAGAGCCACCAACAGCCCACTTTAATATAGAAAATGTATTAAACAAATGCTAATTACATATACATACTGTTTCATAATACCTGAATGATTTTACTTCCCGTGCATTAACATTAATGCACGGGATGCTTTCAGCTGACCGAGATGCATCTCATCCTAATCATTTCCGTCTAGCCTCATTATCATTCTGTTTATACTTGATACATATTCACAGCGTTCCCGTCGTCTACTGGCAGAGTTTTGGTGGAGCTACAAGTCACAGTAACGAGGAGAAACAGGGCCGAGAGGAAAAGACAGCTCAGCTCAATCACTTTAGTTTCTGCAAACCCTGTCAAGGATGCCCGTTCTCCCATTTCACTGCCGCCAACCAGAAACACCGTCTATGACAAACACAGAGCTAGCTAGCTAACCTCGCCTTGAATGTAGCAGTAGTTAGCACAGGTACGTAGCTAAATAACAAAATATAGCACAGATTAAGAGCAGGAGACTTACCATTTTTGTGCTGTAAAAGACGGAAGTTCCTCAGCCACGCCTGGGACTCCTCTTCCGTAAATCCTACATCGTCGAGAACAGATAGGGTGCGCTCGTTTTGTATTAAACACGTCGTTTGGGGAGGCGGATGTATCCACGCACTCCATACACTGCTGTTTGTGCTTATTACTCCGCCCAGGTGGAATATAATGTTCTTTAAAACGAGCATACCCGACGATGCGCCCATTCTGTTCTGTGCGCAGGAGGCAAATCGCCCAGCGACCGTTGCCTCATAACTAATTTTGATATTTTGTGACCTGTAAACGAATTTAAAAATTACACCAGCGTCGTAACATACACATGACACAGTTAAAGTGCTGAATTGCGAGTTTAGCGCCAATATATTTATTATATCTCCCCTTAACACAATATGGTTTATTCCGATGATACTACTCTAGTATCAGATTATCTATTCTCAACGTCACATTTGTTTCGATAGATTGTACGATTTAAAATTCCCATTTGATTTTTGTGAAGTTGTGTTATTTCAATTTGTTATTAGAATTGTAATTGTGTCGAAAATGGGCCATAATTTTATTTGAATGTATTTCACACCCCTCTCTTACCACCATGGTTTTTTCCATCATGGACGCCATTCACTGACGGTATATATCGTTGCTCTTAAACATTCATAGATATATATCTGTACTTTAACTTCGTACCATTTAGCTCTTGTAATTCTAGAACTCCTTTGTGTTAAACGTTTGTTTTCAAAACAGTGAAAGTATAACGGCAGATATTAACATGTAAGAGTAATTTGGACAGTTCGGGCCCAGCGAGCTCGTCCTGTGGGAAACAGACCTGCGCGTACATGTATTTGGGCGCGTGCGTGCATGTTTGAGTGTGTATTTACAGTGTGTATCTGGTAGAGGGATATAGACTAACAGTGAGGGAGAGAGAAAGAACGGTGGCAGTACACCGCGGTGTCTCATCATGTGTTATTAACCACACTGTCATTCTCTATTAGTTCATCCGGGTACTGCCAGGTCTCTGCCTCACAGCATCATGAGTGAGCTGAAGGACTGCCCTCCACTGAAATACTATGACTTCAAGCCCGTCGAGCATGTCAAGGTGTGCCCCCGCTACACCGCAGTCTTGGGCCGCTCAGAGGACGATGGGATTGGCATTGAGGAGCTGGACACCCTGCAGCTGGAGCTGGAGACACTCCTGTCCTCAGCCAGCCGCCGCCTCCGGGCCCTGGAGGAGCAGAGACAGGTAGGACACAGATGGGAATTATCCCATGCACTTTGCTTGTTTAAGTGGTGCCACATAAATCACACACAAATCCTAGTTTGGTTTAAGAAGTGTCACTTTGTAGTTTTCATCCACTCCATGCCTTGTGCTGTTGGTGATTCAAAACTATGCTGTGCCTCAGATCCTCACTGACTGGCAGGACAAGAAAGGGGATAAGCGCTTTCTGAAGCTGGGGAAAGACCCAGACCCTGCTGCCACATCTCGCCACAAACCAAAAAAACAGAAGTTGGATGGCAAAGGTGGTCATGGTCCAGGTCCTGGTCCTGGCAGACCCAAATCCAAAAACCTGCAGCCTAAAGTCCAAGAATATGAATTTACAGACGATCCACAAGACATTCCTCGCACTCCTAAAAATGATGCTCCAAACAGGTCAGCATCAACTGCTTTTCATAGTAGCTCTCACTTCTGTCTATATTTGCCTTGCCTATGTGATTTCTTTGTTCCTCAAGTCAAATCATGATTTTATTTAACATATTAGTGAGACTGATTTCAATCAGGATTCTCAGTTTTTTTTCTGGTAAGGTATTTTGTCATTTCAATTTTTTTTTTTTCATTCAAATTGTTTTCAGATTCTGGGCATCAGTTGAGCCATATTGCGCCGATATTACAAATGAAGAGATACGATTGCTAGAAGAGCTTCTGAAACCCCCAGATGATGAAGCTGAGTATTTCAAAGTATGATTTTAAAAAAAAGCCTCTGAGCTTGTTCTTATTTCATACATATCTTCACTCAGGGCCATGACCAAAATTCTTTGTGCTTTTATTATGTTAAATATGTATTGAGCTTTGGAGCTGTCTGTGGTAACTGTAGATTCCAGCACTGGGGAAACACTACTCTCAGCGATGGGCTCAAGAGGATCTGCTAGAGGAGCAGAGGGAAGGAGCGCGAGCCAATGACAAGAAGAAGAGCCTCATGGGAGGACCGCTGTCTGAACTGGATGCAAAAGGTGAAGGAAGACTGCCACCTCCGCCTAAATGCAAGACTACATTTACTACACCTCACCACTCATCTTCATGTTTAACTACTGTTTAACTAGATGTTGACTCGCTGCTGAAAAAGTCAGAGTCCCAGCATGAATCTCCAGAGGACGGCTGTCCCTTTGGTCCTCTCACGCAGCGTCTGCTCCAGGCTCTTGTAGAGGTGCGACTCATTATTTTGTGATCCAGCATGAACACCAATAATACTTCCATTAATGCATAGTGGCTTTTAAAGACACAAATGACTGAAAAGTGGGACTTGGCATCTTGAATATTTATGTTTAAATATTGTGAAAACACTGAAATGTGATGTTTTATTTCTGTTTGCTTTCAGGAGAACATTATATCCCCCATGGAGGATTCTCCTATACCAGACATTTCCGGGAGGGATGCTAATGATGGCGCTGGGACGTCTCCTCGAAGCCAAGGAAAAGCTTTTAGGTATTTGTCCTACACTTTGTGAATGTATGAGATATCAGAAGCACCAAAATCAGTTCTCTACAGTAGATCCTGCTGCATTTCTTGCCATTTTCACACACAAACCACTCACACACAAAGTCCAATATCTGACGGGAATAATAATCATATGCATAACCTGTGTTGGACCCATTCTGCATTACTGCCCTAATAGTTTAATTCCAGGTCATCATCATTCACAACACTAAGGCCTGCAACTGTAACTCACTGAACTATGGATATATTTACTAGAGAGAGCTTTATGTGAATGGGGATATATATATATATATATATATATATATATATATATAACACATGGAGGGCTGAAATAATTGTAAAATGTAAGAATGGAGCAGGTACATTTTGGTTCTGATCCTAACATATGTAGAAGTTGTTTTTCCCTCACCACACAGACACAGAGGTGAAACAGTACTTTGAAGTGTGCTGCGGGATAAAGTTTACTGTAGGTGTCAAGTCGCCTTTCTGAATTTTTAACCTTTCATGTCATATATCGCAAATCTTTTGTCTTTCTTTCCCTCCTCCAGTGTTCCTCACACACGTTCCCTGGAGGCACGGATCAAAGAGGAGCTGGTAGCCCAGGGGCTGCTGGACTCTGAGGAGCGACCTGGACCAGGAGGAGACTCTGAGGACGAGGTCCTGGCTGAATTGCAGAAGAGACAAGCAGAGCTGAAAGCCCTGAGTGCTCACAACAGAGCTCGCAAGCAGGAGCTGCTTCGGTGAGGACAAAGGCCAACAGTGGATACATTTACCATGAAGTAAATTGTAAACAGTTATGGTCTTATCCACGGTCAGCTGTTGACATGAACTTTTGATTTGCTGTTGTTTCACAGGTTGGCAAAAGAGGAGATGCGCAAGCAGGAGCTGAGGCAGAGAGTCAGGGTGTCTGACAATGAGGTGATGGAGGGATTTCGGCGGATCATGGCAGCACGGCAGAAGAAACGCACTCCCACTAAAAAGGAGAAGGACCAGGCCTGGAAAGCGCTGAAGGAGAGGGAGAGCATCCTTAAGCTACTGGACGGATAGAAGAAGCAACAGTGTGTGTCTGGTTTTTATCCAGAAAAATGCTGGCAGCATTTTCCCCCCACACAGTTTAGGACAGTTGTGACAGATGTTAGATGGTCAGTAAACAGCTGTATCTGTGATGAATGATACAGTTTACTGCAGGTGTACATGATTTGAGTAGGGACATTTCTGTCATAGTTTTTATGTCATGTACAGCAGAAAGCAAAAATGACCCCAAACAAGTTGTTATGCATCAGAGACTTTTTCTCCTTTTGTTGAATTTTTTTCTTTGTCAGTGGATTTTTTTTATGTTGCCTTTTTTTGTTTACCATTGTAATGTTATGAAAACAGTACACATGAATGTTTGAATAAATGAGTATCATTAAAGACAGTTTTTGTATGTCTATGAAACAACAAATCAGATGGGATGCATCATTCATATGGTGTGCGTTCTGCAGTGTTTTTAGTCCTGACAATGGGCCCCCCTGGAAACTGTCTGGTTACCAGCATCAGAACCAGAAGATCTAAAATACAGACTCTTGTTAAGAATTCAAGAGTTAACACTTTTGGATCAATATAAATTTCTCATGTTGCTATGTTTATTTGCTTGTTGTTGGCCATATTCTGTTCTACGACTGTGCATTGGCAGACAGATATATTCACTTCATTTACTAAATTTGACAGAAAAATATACATTAACTGAACACTATGACTTTTACATATAATTATATTTGACTTTTATTTTGAAAACCAAGGGCTCAGTCTTATCTTAGGGAGATAGTGGCAGAAACGACAGAGACAACAGAGGCTTTACAGGGTTTTTTCTTTTTTTTTTGAATGTACCTTTTCATATAACTCAGCAACATGCGGCGATGTGTTACCCCTCTAACACTACTGATGGAACAATTGTGAGGAAAACCTGGTAAGCACATTAATGCATAGAAAAAATTTGCAACAACAATATTTTTTGCTCTTTTTGCTATTAATGGCTCTTCCTTCACTGAATTCTTACCTACATTTACAGAATGTAGAATAAATAATGATCTATAACCAAGAACCTATCCATCTATCTATCATATATACAGCTTATCCTTTTAGGGCCGTGGGGGGGTTGGAGCCAATCCAAGCTGACATTGGGCGAGGGCGGGGTTCACCCTGGACAGGTCGCCAGTGTATCCCAGGACTGACATATACAGACAAACAACCACTTGTGCACATTCACACCTTTGGGCACTTTTAGAGCCGCCAATTAACCTAACGTGCATGTCTGTGGACTGTGGGAGGAAGCCGGAGTACCCAGAGATAACCCATGCAGACACAGGGAGAACAAGCAAACTCCACACAGAAAGGCCCCAGGCCTGGGGTTCAAACCCACAACCCTCTCACTGTGAGGTGACCACTTTACCACCATGCCGCCATAACCATAAAATATTTAGCCATGGATTAACTGTCAACAAACATGGAGACCAGTGGTGATTATGCCTGAGGAGAGTTGAAGCAGCAGTTGTTTATTTACTGATATTACAACAATGTATGTTAGTATTATGTTAACATTATTACAACAACAGGTACCATTAGCAGAGACAACTCAAATGTAGCTGCCTTGCTGTCTTTGTAATCTGTGGACACCTTTTTTATTTATATGACATGTTATAAACTTTTTTTGCAGCAATGTTTATGTTTTAATTTCTTGTATGTATGTATGTATGTATGTATGTATGTATGTATGTATGTATGTATGTATGTATGTATGTATGTATGTTTGTCTGTATGTCTGTATGTATGTCTGTATGTATGTATGTCTCCTAATAATGTCTAATGTGCAAGTAATGTACAAATTTGTAGAATAGCATACAAGAACTTATTTTACCACTGTTGTGCTATTTAACTATTTTATTATTTTCATTCTTTTATTATTTGGCCTCATTACTTTCACTTTCCCTTTCTGAGAAAACAGCTCAGGTAGAGATGACCTCATGCTACCTGTGCAAAGCTTTCCTCTTCACAGAGCCACCACTAGATGGCAATCATTGTCTTTTAACTCACCAGGCCAACAGCATTTACATAGCAAAGGCTCTGTGGTTAATACTGCCTGAACACAGTGTGTGTCAGTGTGGTTTGTGTCCAGTTTTCACTTGAAGATATCCTCAGTGATCTTGATCCCAGGATAAAGCAGGAGACTGTTTGTCTCACAGTGTGCAGCTGTGTGCGAGGGGTCACCCGGTTCATCCTGTGGAGCGACAGACCAGCACAGTTATCCAGAGGGACACAACACAACAATAAGACACACTGCTCCCTCACCACCTCATCACATGGTCACAGCAGCCACCACCACACCACAGGATTTAGAAACAGGGCGCCTGGGTGGCTCACCTGGTAGAGCACGTACCACATGGATTTAGTCCTAATTGCGGCGGCCATGGGTTTTAATCCGACCCACTGCTCTTTGCTGCTTGTCATCCCCTCAGTCTCTCCCCCTATCTATCTCACTCTACTATCAAAAATAAAGACAAAAATGCCCAAAAATATAACTTGAAAAAAACAACAACAAAAAACATATTGTGAAGTAATGGGACTTGTCCCCATCAAATGTTTTTTGAACTATTATGTGAGTTTCAAAATCATAAGGCCCTTTACAATCTGATCTATGTAGGACCGATGCCATCATAAAGGGAACACTTATAATATAACTAACCTTAACAATGAGGCCACTTTTATAATTTATAAAATTTGTAGAAACTTAATTTTATGAAGGAAATTCATTCTTGTTATGTTCATGGTAGAGATACTAACCTGCTCCTTATCATTGAATAACAAAGGTTATTCAGCCCTTGAAAAAGCAGCGCAACACTAGACTATAGTGATGTTCGCTCACTGCACACTACAGCAGCATCATCACTGTTGAACTACAACTAGTCAGCCCGCTTGTTTATATTTTGAGCAGGCAAATCTCGAAGTTTTGTCAGAGGCAGAACACAAAGAAGATCTGCTCATTTTAGATTCAAGCAGGTTAGTATTTTAGATCACCTTTGTGGCCATTCAGCAATCTAACAAAAGGAATGGTCGGTGTCCTCTACGCAAATTCATAATGCCATCAGCCCATGTGTATGAAAGCTTTTAATAACATACAGACCTATTGAATCCTCCTCACAGGTGAATCGAGGCTGAATAGATAGCTGTGGCGGCCCCTCGAGGCTGGGCGTATCACACAGGGCTTTTGTTGCATTTGTTGTCAATAGGCCTAAACTGAAGGGCAGGTGGGTTTTGTGTTGATACACTGCTGATACATGCTCAATGATGCTCATCCGCTGTTTGCACATCTCATATTGAGCTGTTTTTTAAAGGCCAGCCAGACTCCTTTTGACAACCCAGGTGGTGCATCCCTGAGGGATCTGTGAGGCTCTAACAGCTTCCCTCGGTCACATAGCTCTCTCCTCTCCCCATGTGAAATTCAGCTACGTGGTGAGCTTCTTCACTCCTCTCTGTCATGGCCTGTAAACCTTTACGGCTGTTTGAAGAAGAGGGCTCTCCACTGAAGGGTCTGGGTAAATAATATGAACTTAAGTACTCTGGCACAAGCTGAGCAGCGACTACATGTCTGGAAGCTTTTTGTTTATCTACTCAGGCAATTATGAGAAGACAAATAACGTGTAAATGCTGTGCTACCATGTGGGCAGGCTGTGTGTTCTGTGTTAAGTGTTTACATTACACAGACACACACACACACACACACACACCACCACACACACACACACACACACACACACACACACATGCTACTATCACCCCAGATCTCCTGTCAGTGGGGGCTACTTTGTCCATTGGCTCTTTGTTTTGCCAGTTTGTAATGTTTCTTTCTCCGGGGCTCTCCTCCTACTCCACCTCCGTCCCTGCGTTCCTGAGCTGGAACTGAGCATGGACAGAGAAAGGCTGACACACACACACACACACACACACACACACACACACACACACACACACACACATACACACACACAGGGGGAGAGACACATAGGGGTAAAGGGATTTTACGTAAATCTGTTGATCCTTTGTCCTAATGCTATGTCAGCTTTCATGCTGAATTGAAATAGTGTATGTGACAGAGATACAGACAGAGGTTGAGACAGCTGCTGAGGCCGGCTGGTCCACTGACAAGAGCCTCTGTCCAGCCAGGCTACGCCTCAGCTCTTCTCCTGCACAGAGAACTATTGTCTTCAGTGCTGCTTCCACTATTCTGATGTCATGGTTTGTCCTTCCCCAGCAGGCTGCTGTTGCTGTTGTGGTAAAACTTGACAGACCTTTTAGCTTGAAGTCAGAGGCACGGACGACTGTGTAGACTAATGTTGAGATAGTCCCAAGTAGTGCATACACAAAACACCTTTTTGACCACTCCTTCACCCTGGTCCTGTTTTGAATCTTATTTGCCTCTCATTTGCATGGCAGTTGATGCTTTTCTTGTGTGACTCCTGAATTCGGCAGCTCATATGCAAATCAAACGTTTTTGGCTCATTCAGCCTCACCTGTCTGGGGTGCTTTGCTCATCTTGGATCTCTTTTCCAGCCTGTCATGAATACAAGGTATTTTGTACAAGTACAGTCAGACACAGACAAGCCATTCACTCAGTGTATTAGAGGCAACAAACCCAGTCAGACAAGCCTTGTCTATACATTGTAGGTGCAGTATAAGCCATCTTATCACCACTTTGGCCCAGACTAAAATATCTAAACAATTATTAGACGGATTGCCGTGGAATTTGGTACACACATGTTCATGTTCTCCAGATAATGACACCAACTGACGATGTTGGCGATCTCCTGACTTTCCCCCTTGTGCCATCAGCAGGTTTACAACGTTGACTTTTAGTGAAACAACTATTAGATGTGTTTCTGTGAAATTTGTTATGTTCATGGTGTCGTTCACACGGGATAACAACAGGGTCACCTGACCCTAACGACGGTCGTCCACATGAGACCACAACAATGGTCAGGTGAAACCAGTACTTTCACAGGTACTTTGGTGGACCCACCCACAAGAGGTTAAATACCTGGGTCCTACTCCACTTTCTTGGTCAGACTAGTGCGGACTAGAGAGACCAATACATAAGAACTGATGAAGCCGCTTGGATAAGAGGCGAAACGTCTTCCACAGACAAATACAAGTCCAGTTGCCTTCGATTTAATTTGAGAGAGAGATGGTGTCCAGAAGATGAACCCTAATGACGTTAGAGATCCTCTGACATTTCCTGTAGTGTCTCCATGAGGTTCAACTTTGTGCATTTCACTACATTACATAGAAAAATATAATTTTCCCTCTACCATGTTTATCTGAAAGCTGCAGTTACGAGTTAGCCTTTTTCGTCAGATTAAGAGTTTACATAAAAAACATATGATAAGATTATAAAATACAATATACTGTTTGGTTTCCAACATATCTGGCTTGTGAGTCACCCTTTACAAAAAGCAATGTCTAGTTGTAGCCCTTTGTCATTTTGTGTTAACAGTTCCACCAAGGAGACATTTCCTTTTAAACTGTTTGGTGCAGAGAGATAAGATGATCCAACATTTCACTACAAAGCAAAGATTCATTCTGATGTCAGTAATAATATACCTATGACATATAATACATCAACCTCAGGGGACATTTTACTGCACAGGGAGTATTTTTGCTTCTGAAGTACATTTATCTGATAATACCTAAGTTAGTGCATTTATAGAATCTGAAAATTTATTCCACCACTGCCTTTATGGTTTCAAGAGAAATTTCTCTACCACTATTAGATGGATTGAGATAAAATGTTGTACAGACATTCAAGGTTCTCAGACAATGTATTTTAATAACTCTAGTGATCCTCTGACTTTTTGTCTAGTGCCATCGACAGGTAAAAATTTAATTTAGTCAAATACTTGTTTGACTAAATACCTGCCAAATTAATGACACCCAATCAGCCTCTGTTGTACTCTGTGTTTAGTGCTAGTCAGCAAAAGTTAGCATGCTAATATGCTAAACTGATTTGCTCAACATGCTGAACATTATACCTGCTAACTATCATTGTGAGTGTTTTAGCATGCTGATTTTAGCATTCAGTTGTGCTTATACAGCATGACAGAACCACTGGATGTTTACTCTTGGTCTCATTGTATAAAAAGAGGCTGACATTGGGGAAAGTACGTGAGGGATATGTTCATGGTATTTGGAGGAAGTGAGAAATATTTATAACTGATAACATCTGGTGAGATCAGGATCAGGGACTGAAGACGAGTGGAGGTCTGATAGCTGTTACACTCAGTGTCAAGACTAGTAACTATAATGTGCTGTTAATATTGAGAAACTCAATTCTTAGCCTCGTGTTTGCTTAAGATTTTTCTCTTTTTTTACCTCTGCCTCAGTAGCAAAGTCTCCTGAGTGTTGACACTGTGCCATTAGTGTTTGACTATGCTTTGTTAGAATCACTAGGCAATAACTAAGATAAGAGACACAGAGATAGGTTGATAAGAGAGTGCCATGTTAGAGCGCTGTTTGTCATTGGCTGGAAATTTGGACAGCAGAGGTCAAAGCTATTGAGAAATATGCTTCACTTTGGAGATAAGGCCAGATAGGTATGTAGAGGAGACCTATGAGAGGACTATGTATAGATGTACAGTATATGCACATATTTCCACATAGTTTCATTAACAGTCTACCACCTCAGCCTAAATATATATTGGGTTAATTTGAGCAGGAGGAACTGGAAGAGACCCAGCCTGTGATTCTGAGACATCAGATGATCCCCAGTCTCCTCCCCATATGGCTGGATGGATAACATGTCCTTTTCTGAGGACTTCCTCCTAACTGGAGGATGGTGGGGAAGAGAGAGGACATCACCGGCACTGTGGATAATAGTCATTGAGGAGCAAAGGAGACACAATGAAAAAACACTTCTCTCACCACCCACCACTTCGCTGTCATCCTTCCTCCATCCTCTTCCCATTTCTCGTTCGTTTCCTTTGCTCTGTTATTATCACCCAGATCATTATCAGGCTCACTCTTCCTCGCTGCGATGGAGAGGAGGGCTGGCCGCCCACATGGCTTTGGTGAGAGATTTCTAACAGCAGCAGCACAGGAGGAGGGGAAGGGAGAAAAACGAAGACAAGAGGCCCAATAAAGTCTATCTAAATATAGAGGCAGCAGGGCCTTTTTCCCCTTGTCCTTATAAAGAGCTGCTGGTGAATCCGGGTGGACTATCCTCCTTGCTGTACTGAGCGCTTATTACTCCCTCCAGGATCAGGAACATAACTGTTGGTGCATGGAAACACGCACACAAACACACAGGACTACGTTGTTTTATGAGAGAGAGAGGACAGGGAGCTTAGTGAGTTTTTTTCCTTACATGAGGGGGCAAATTATGTTTGGTGGAACATACTAAAATAGGAGAGGTTTGAGGAAACCTCCAAGAAGAAATGAGTGAAGGGGGCTGGGGGGGGGGGGGGGGGGGGGGGGGGGGGGGGGGGGGGGGGGGGGGGGGTTTTTCCAGGCCTTCAAGATGGTGCAGGAGATTAGGAATGAAGATATAGATGAATTTATGGCCAAAAATATCTGTCCAAAAGATGCCCCTTTTTGGCTCTCACTCAGTCTAACCACTCTAATGTTCTTAACATATAGTCATTATGATCTTCTAAACTTGGATCTGTCTGAAAAAAATAGTTAGATGTTTTGTTTATTCGATTTCCAAGAGCTGTGAGGAAAGAATTTAGATTATTGTGATTCCACTCTCATGTCTATGTGGTAAAAATAGAATAGCAGCTAGCAGCTAGTTAGCTCACCTTAGCTTAGCACAGAGACTGGAAAGAGGTAATCTGGCTCCAAATCCACTATATTTCATTTGTTTAATCCATACAAAAATCCAAGTATAAAGTTTTGGTTTTGTGAGCCTTATTATGCTGTTTGTCATATTCAGACTGTAATTAGCAGAGTATGAAATCTGTCTGAGAGGTGTCACAGGGTCATATTGTAAGTTTCTGACAGCTATAATTCCCACTTAGAGAAAAAATTACACAAGTCTCAACAAACTGTTGGTAACATGACTGCAAAGCTTTGTCCACTAGTAGTTACATCTAAGTACAATCCAATATTAACACTACTAGAATAAATGTAGTTAATAAGAAAGAGTTATACACCGTTTATTTGTTTTCACTTGTTAAAGAACCACAACAAATAACAAAAGCAGCTAATTTAAAGGAGTTATTAGTAAGTTTTGCTATTGCTACATAGCTAACGTTATCAACAGTCAGGCACATACCGTGCAACCACAACTTGTTGTTTTAAACTTGAAGTAAAGTAGGCATTAGAAAAATGAGTTGTGAGGTGTTAATTGTGAGCTGTAGAGATTGGACGGAGCCAGGCTAGCTAGTTTCCCCTGACTAGTCTTTGTGCTAAGATAAGCTAATCAGCTGCTAGCTGTAGCTTCACACTTACAGATATGAGAGAATCTTCTCATCTGTCAGCAAGACAACAAACAAGTGTATTTTCCGAGATGTCGATTTGGCTCTTGACTGATCCGTCCCCTGTCCAGATGCTGCATTTGCATCTAAATGTAACAACTTTGCAAACAATATTCTTTGCTGTATTTGAAATAGTGCCTCCTGTTCAAAAGTGAAAATGCCTTATTAGCTGTACATAATCAGGCTGCAGTCAGCAACGTATAGGTGACCTCTTTCCTCAGACCTTTCCCCTCTTGAGAGTGAAAAAATCCAAACAGCTGCATCATCAATGTAAGTGACTAATGTGATTTACCCCCATGTCCCACACACTGTTGCTGTCTGTCTGAAGTGCTGTTATCAGTGATGGCCTGTTTTCTGTAGTTGTGGTGTGTGACACCGGCAGCTGCTTTCTAACCCCTACCTTCGTTAAATAACAGTCTAGGTAATAGACAGGTCATGTGCTCTTTAACAGAGACCACAGATAGATGTGTGTCAAGAGGTGATGCTGAAGCAGGTCACTTGCTACGCTCTGTGAAGCAAACAAGAAGTCATTTTTACAGCTGTCCTCATTTGCCAGCGGAGACAGCAAAAGTTCAGAAGTCAGGCAGAGGAAAAACGGTTCACTGTATGCTTTAACATCCTCTCTTACACCTGTTGCTTACCATCCCCTGCAGTGTGTTGTGTGTGTTGCCACACACTTGTGGACACACACACATACAGTAGCCTACACATATACAAAGTGCTTTCATTGTGGCTGTCTGAGCTGAGATCGTGCTCCAAAGGCAAAAGAAAACCTGAATAACAGCACACACATACAGACTCACACAATGAACATCAGCACTTCTTACATAAGAGCCCCTCTTCCACACAGACAATTGCACTGCACAGTCTGACAGAGTCAATGTCAAACTCTGCATGAGAGAGAAAATGGGTATAATTCGTGCATGACCACTCAGTTGCTTTGTGTACAGATGAAGTGGATTGATCTGTGTGTGTGTGTTTGTGTGTGTGTGTGTGTGTGTGTGTGTGTGTGTGTGTGTGTGTGTGTGTGTGTGTGTGTGTGTGTGAGATTGTGTCAATTTGTGGTTGTGAAAGTCCCACTGAGAGAGGAAGCTCAGCTGTCAGTAGTTGTCAGCCGCTGGGCCTCTCTTTCTCTCTCTCCCTTTTCTCTCTCTCTCTCTCTCTCTCTTTGCTGATCCTGTCATTGTTTACCCCCCCCCCCCCCCCGGGTTGGATTGGTTTGAGGTTGAGGTGGAGGCACCGCTCGTTAGTAGAAGCATGTTGGCTAGAGATAAGGAAATATGGCACACACACACACACACACACACACACACACACACACACACACACACTTCTGGGCCGAACACATGAACATATGACAATCACACACGCTTGCTGCAAACAAAATGTCAACAAGATGGTGGCTAAAGATCAAGGCATTTATTACCATATTCTGTGGTAATGTTTAGAGTTGGTCATGGCATCCATAAGATAAACAAGGCTTTGACCTCACTTCACCCATGTACTCACCTCCTCTCTTGTCTACTTGCACTCTGTCCACCGCTCTGTCTCACCCCTTGCAGGGTGTTACCCATGCTACATTAGTTGCTCACATGCAGAATGACACAGAACGAGCAGCCTCTCTCTGTGAAGCTTGCTCAACGTTTGGTGGGGGTGAAATCATTGCTGTGTGTGCATGCCGACACTGCCAGACTGGTGTGGTGTGAAATGGACATGAGTGGAGGATGTGAGCCTGGAAGCGTCTGTGGCGCCTCAACTCTGCTTGCCGTTGGGAGACGTGGGGGTGGGATGGGGGTTGTTGGTGAGGGGAGGGTGGGGGGTGTCTGAGCTAGTGATTACAGCGCAGCTCGGATGGACGTCCCCAGGCTCTGCTTGAGTGAGAAAAACTCAGATCATATTACAGAACTGGAGACTTGAATGATTGGAAGGAAGACGGGGACTGAACTACAACCCACATATCCATAGATGCACTGTTCATTGAGATACACTTGATCACTTCATTTTACTCAAAGTGCAACCTGTTCCAGCTGTTGTTGCATCTGTCTTTTTCTGTCAGGCCAACTCATTAATCCCTCTTCACTCCCATTAACTTTGATAAAGTTAACCATAAATATCAGTTCTGTGTGGTACTATCTCCTCTGGCTCATCTCATTATCACCAGCCCCAGTGGAAGTGCTAGAAAGAACTGGAGGTGTGAGAGTGGCATGTAGGGCCGTAGGAGCATGTGATAGGATGCAGGCCTGCTGTTGGATAAGCAAGTCTTGCTTCTGCGACAGCCCTGAGAACTCAACTGATCCACAAATATCTCTGTTTTAATCAAGCCCAGACTCCACAGTTCTGGTTGTACAATTTCCAAGTTACTTTCTAGTAACATTTTCATTATCAAGCTCCTCGCAACACAAAAGAAGTATAAAAAAAGTATTATCAGTTAGGACCAACAACATACACTATTCAGTATAATATTTATTTATTGTGCATTATTATCTTTAGAGGCTTATTGGTTTTTTTGTAGGGGAGTGAATCATGGGAAAGAAGCTGTGTAAGTGCATTATTTTGATGGCCTGAAAAACTCTTGGCAGTTAATGGGACTCTTGGTAAATTTTTAGTGAGGAAATAGCACATTTATTCTCTTACTCATGAAAAGTTAGATTCATAAAAATGAAATGAATCCTTGCTGAATTCAATGTAGTCAGGGGATTTGCCTCCAGTCTTACTTGGTCTGGTATGACCAGTAGCTAATGGTGGCTAATTTTAACTAATGTTA
Source organism: Seriola dumerili (assembly GCF_002260705.1). Classification (NCBI taxonomy): domain Eukaryota; kingdom Metazoa; phylum Chordata; class Actinopteri; order Carangiformes; family Carangidae; genus Seriola; species Seriola dumerili. Next base: position 8,307,594 of record NW_019174343.1, on the reverse strand, counting down.
CCATCAGTTACTGTATATAAAGATGGACGATGCGTCTCCACTTCCTCCCACTGTTCAAAAATGAAGCCAAAATATTCCAGGCACTGCCATCTTGCACCAGTGACGTCATTTGGAGCCAGAGTCTGCGCTATAGTGATCGGCCAGTGGAGTTGCGGTATCAAGGTCTCGTCCATATGCCAATCATGAGTAAATCACAGCTGTCAATCATGATGTCCCACCCCCTATTTATAGCACCAAATAAATAATTAAGACCAAATTCACCAGAAAATAACTACTTGTACATATATCAGCATGATAAGAACTAATTAAAATGACAGAAACCATCTTTGGGAAAAATTCATTTGACATGTACTTGGAGCCGCTAACACGGAAGGGGCGGGGCTTATGAGCTATACTTCAGCAAACCCCCAGGGGTTGATCAAGATATTTTGGCTTCACTTTTAAAGCGCTGTTATGTCATCCATCTATATATACAGTCATTTCTTAGCACATGTAATATTACTACTTTGGCTACTGTTACGGTGCATTTTAGCATTTAGCTTTAACCTGTAACTGTAGCCACAGTGCCTAATGTTCACATCAAATGGTAAGGACAAGATTCTTTGCTCCACTCACCTATGTTCTTTTTAATCAATAGCCCCTGCATCCCTGACTAGACCGTGGTACATTTACTGTCAAAAACAACAATTTCACATGGACAAAGGGACATGTTTATGTAAGTGACACAAGAAGCCTATGTTGTTTTCAGATTCTGCAATTCAATGTGTCTTGCTGGCTGTATCGGCTGAATTCCTTGGCACTCTGAATGATCAAGTTTGCTCAGCTTGTGAGAAGTTATTGGCAGCTTAACACCCAGCTGAACTGCTTTTAATCCATATTTCCTCATTACTCTTTTCCCTTTGTCCAGGATTGTAACAAAGGAGTTGCTATTGGGAGGTTTTATTTCACTCCTACATTTCCTCTCCATTTACTGTAATTTGGGTAAAATTTAAACCACCACCACATCATCAATGTAAGCAATACCATCTATAGTGCCATTCCTCACTGTGTGGTAGCAACAAAAGCTCGTATCACCTTCAGTCACAGCAGAGCTCTGCATACATATCCCATCTGTATGGAAATTTGGTATTAATGACTCTATTATTATCATTAATGACTGTTGCTCTGAGCTGCTGTTCCCCTCGCTTACAGTTAATCCTGTTTGTCCTACTTTCACAGGTAGCTCAGAGTGTAGTACACAAACAATGTTAATACACCAAATATGAACACATTTATCTGCGGCAGTGTTTCTGACTAGGTATTTTTGACCCCCCTTCAACTAAAGCCTATCACTGACAATGTTATTTGTGTCTTAACAGCAACTTTTACACTTCCCCTGCAGCTGCCTACTGACTGTCTCCCAGACCGGGCCATGTTATCTAAATGGGCTATTGGCACAGAAGAAGGCCACAGGAGAGAGTGTGTGATGGGTTTCTGGGGTCTGGTCATTTCTTCTGAGCGCCTGGGTAAATATAGCTTGAATCTGAGGCCTATCTGATGCCACTGGCTGACACTCCCCAGGCCCAGATAGACCCATGTGGAACAGAACTCTGACATGCCAGACACAGGAGGATCTAGAGATAGGGCCAGTCAAGCGTAAAACGCTTGGCTCAGGTTTAAAGATTCATCTAATAAGGGAACATTTGCGTGAAATAACATTAATGCATGATCACAGGCCATGACAAAATAATGAGCTCATAAAATAGCTATTTACAATTCTCTATAAAGCATTAACTTCCAAATGGGGGTTCCCTGAGTGCTCACAAATGTCATGTATCATTTCAGCTGATGAATGAAATGGTTTTGCTCCTTTGTTTAGATGCAGTTAATCATCCTGTTACAAATGCTAACGTTAGACACGGCGAGCATCCAGCCAAAACAGCAAGCCAAACAAAATTGTGCTCCAAAACCTTTACTTAGTATTGTTGCATTTTCACTTAAGCCTTAAATTATAACTAATGTTGTTCAGTAGCACAGTGTTTGTTAAGTATATATGTATATGGAAAAAGTATGAATTTTTCTTTTCATTATTATTATTATTATTTATTGTCTCTGTATAGTCATTGTATTCAATTACATTACCTAGAATTAAGAAGAAACTTGCTGATATTCTCTTTTTGTTATACGTTAAGCTAACCATTTGGATTATGTTTCTGATCACAGCCTTGATGATGTACCTAGAATACATTTTCACATGATGCTTACTCAAGCCAACTTCAAGCTATCCTACATGCTGTTCAGTCCACGAAAACAAGTTGTCATTGAATGGTTGCAATAAAAGTCAGGTTGAGGTCTGATAAAGTGAAACTGTTTTTATGCCACTTCTGAGGAATTCTTTGACGTCAGAGTTGTACAACAGGGTGAGAAGTGTGCTAGGAGTGAGATTTGACCGAGCCTACTTTGTATGTACGTGCGAAAGTGAGAGAGAGAGGGAGAGAAACAGAGAGAGAGAGAGGCCTTATAATGACTCAGCACAACAGGGTCCGCTGACCTCGTTCATCAAGCTGACACCCAGCTCTGTTTCTGCTCCTTTCTGGTGTGATTCACAAGGAGAACGCGAGAAGGAGAAAAAGAGAGAGAACACGAAGGGATGTTAGAGACAGGGAAGAAGGGAGGGAGAAAGAAACAGTGGCATGTGAGGAGAAACAGGACCATGGGCACTGAAGTGAGGAAAAAAGGGAGAGATGTTAAGGGGAGAAAAAAAAACAACACAAGTGACAAGCAGAAAAGTTGAGTAAATAAATGTGTGTGAGATCACTAACTGAGAAGAGGGAGATAGTGAAAGATAAACAGTGGTAAAGTGAGGAGAACAGAGGGACCAGAGCTGCCTCACTACAGTAACAGCCAGTAAACACGGCAACAGCACAGACATCAATTCTGTTGAGTGCAAGTGTGTTTAAAAATCTGTGACATGATTCAGATATAAAAACTGCAACTCGTTCTTTGTGTTGTCATCTCCTACAGTCTGTCTGAACACACTGCATGGTTTTCATCAAGGGTTTTTTTTTTTATTTTATTTGCTTGCTATAAAGCCATGTCACGTCCCTAAACACAGCTCCAGCTCTGCTGTCATCACTGAAAAACAATGTTGCTGTTTTATCTAACATATTTTATACAAAAACTAAAAACTACATCAAACTAAACTAAACTACATCAAAGCACCTTTACTTTGAGTCTAACAAAGGGACAGCCCCTCGATTTTACAAATCAAAGCCAGTTTACTCATCACACTCACTCATAATATCTTCTGTGGCTCTGGAGGGAGCGACCTAAAGTCTGAAAAACCACAAGTCTCAGTTTGGGCTTGGAGACTGAAATCCTTTTTACACCAAAAATAGCAAATATAAGCAGTTTTTTTAAAAAAGCGGGTAAACCTGTTAAAATAGGTGATTGACTCATTTTACACAGCCAGCCGAGTTTGCCTTTCTGAGAGGACACACCAAACTCTGTTGGTCTGTTGACCTTCGACTCTCCGGACATTTGTCCAGACTGAAATGTCAATTACTAATGGATGGATTGCCATGAAGTCTGGTAAAGACATTCATGTCCCTGCCAACTTTAATAGTAATAACTAATGCTCTTGACTTTCAGGTCAAAATTTTAGTTTGTCCAACACTTTGATTTATGACCAAACACCTGCTAAACTAATGGCATTCCCATCAACTTCAATTGTGATTAGTGATAACTGGTGACGCTAAACTAAGATGGTGAATAAGGTGAAAATAGATACCGTCTAAACCTCAGCATAGCATTGTCACTGTGAGCATGTTGATGTTAGCATTTAGCTCGAAGCCCTGTTGTGGATAAGTACAGCCTCACAGAGCTGCTAACGTGGTTGTCCACTCTACCCCCTTGATATACGTGGGACACTGAAAATACAGCTATAGGGGATGAGAATATGAAATGATAGGTAAAAGGGCAGGATGTCCATGTAATCAAGTGCAGCATGTCATGAGTAAATAAGGTCTGAATGGATTTCCATCAAAACAAAGCACCACAGAGACATCTACTGAATTCAAAGCCATGCTGTAAATCATGAGCGGGTAGATAAATTACACCCTGGATAGGAACAAAAAGATAATGGATGTGTTTTTGTTCTAACAACCTTGCCTGTGTTTTGTTCTCTGGGTCTAAGTGGGATTTAGAAGTGACACATCTTCTAAAGAAGCTGATGTAAGCACAAACATGTAGAGACGCTGCCGGGAAACGGAGCAAGCTGAGCTCGTTTGGCAGAGTGAAAAAAAAAAAAATGTTACTTGCAGCTCGGGGTAATGGGGCTTCAAACCACTTTTCATTTTTTTTCTAACCAAAACCTCTCAGAGAGAGAACGAATGCAAGTGTGTTGGCCGAGGGAACACCCAGCACCCCTGGCAGGTGGTGGTGCTGTGACTTGATAAAAGTCTGGGCCCCCTGCACAGGATCTACCAGCACACACTGCCTTGATAACAAGCACACACGCACACATTTAACTGAACCCTCTCACCCCACAGGCTTTTCACAGTGTCATCACAGCAGGCTCTGCATTTCAGTTACTCTGTGAGCACAATGGCACTTCAATACCGAAAACACAACTGTAAACACAAATAACTAAAGTGGTTGCATTTTGAAGTCTGTGACAGGATTGTGGTCTCTTTTTCAAAGAACAACTCAGGAGGCATCTTTAAGTACAAATTCTTTATTTAATTTTTTTGGTATGGCTTCTTTGAAGGGACTGTAAAAGACATTTTTTTATTGGGGAAAAAAAAAACAAAACAAAAAAAAAAACTAGGAGATGAGCATGAATGAGCACAAATGAGCATCTACTGTAGTTCCATGCACCTGGGCAAATCCACTGACATGGTGACAGGACAAAACAAAATGAATACCACACCTGTGGATCTGCAGATTAAATGACATCAGTGCCACAACTATAGTCATAGTTACCAAAAAAAAAAAAGCTATTTTAACTTAGTACCTCTTATAAATACCTACATATAAATATTGTAAATGTACTGAAAACATTTTAAAATGCTGTACATGAATGTCCTTTTGAGAGCAACAGTTTATGACAATCTCAGTGAGAAGAGAAGAAAAACAAAAAAATACACTGGTGTTTGAGCTCAGTGTCAGCTACCTTTCTTGGTCTCCATCGCCCACATACTGCATGTGATTATCTACATCCATCTGAAATGATCAAGACCCAAGTAAGCAAAATGAATATGACTGACTGCTGAAAACAGTCTGGCCAGTTCCAAAGGGCTTTCTGCACTTGGTTCTGCGACGGGGCGAGCGCTTGAAGAAACAAGAGATTCAAAAAAAGTTCTTTTGTTATTAAGGCCTCTTTAATTAAAAAGAATAAAAAAAAAAAAAAGTGTAGTCCTGACATCACACTCTCAAAACAATGGAGCTCCCACAGTCTCATACTGAAACTTTCTGTTTTGTCCTTGAGGTGAAATCTCGTCGTCCTCCTGGGTGGCGCTAAACGCTGGAGGTTTGTTCGTGAGGCAGTGCTCTGCCTCACCTTGGATAGCACCAGGATGGGACCACAGATATGCTGAGAGGCTGGCTGTATGCTTCCCCAATCACCACCCTTGCATCCTCATTTCTGACTGTCCCCTGTTGTCCTAAAGCAGCAGCACCCTTCATATCCACCCCAGATACTATGTAGTTGGAAGGAAAGAGGTGTTACATGTCCCAGACAGCTCTCAAAACATCAATATGTACCATGGACACATATAACTTCCACTGATTGAGCCACAAACGATGATAACATTGATAATAATGGCATATAAACAGAACATGACAATGACATTAATACAATAATAAAGGACAATAAAAAAAAAAACAACAACAACAATGATAATAATAATAATAATAATAATAATAATAATAATAATAATAAAAAATGAAGTGTCAGCTTCTGGAAGCCCTTGGAAGCGACCACATACTTTATGCTGTTTAGCTTCCCAACCTGAACCTTGACAGTCCTCAAATACCCACCCACCCCTTTTACCCCTTAACCAATGAGCAAATGGCTCATCCTGATCGTATAGTGCAATTGTCCTATCCTTTTTCCTGAAAGCTCCTGTTGACGACAGCAGGGTCACCCTATAGGGTGTTCATCATCCTCTGCTCAAAGGTCAGTGACCACAACTCCTTACTCCTCCTCCACCACCTTTATCACTCGCTCTCTTCCCCACTTCCTCTCCGGCTCACTGCATACGGTCCGGCTGGATGTGCTGCTGTGGGGCGTAGTGCAGGAAGGCTGGGGCTGGGCCGGCAGCGGAGGGGAGGGTTGGGTGGACGGTGGCCGGGGCAGTGGCGGCAGGGGCCGGGCCAGCAGTGGCTGTGGGGCTGGTGGCGTAGCTGTAGCTCAGGAAGCCAGCTGGTGATGCGGCATATGGGTACTGCTGGTCAAAGGCAGCCTGGGCGTATTGGGTGTAGGCTGTGCTGTAGTCCAGGTAGGGGCTGGTGCTGACAGAGGTGGAAACCTGAGTGGGCAGCACCAGGCTGGGCTGCACAAAGGCTTGTGGGTAGACATACGGCTGGGCCAACCTGCACATAGACACAAAGACCAAACAGAGGGGGGCGGTTAGACAGAGGGGCTGCAGCAACAGAGCAGAGAAATCCCAAGGCCTGGCTTCCATTGTTTACATTGCTCCCCGAGGGTGAGTGTGTTGGGAATATAAACTCTCTGTAGGTGTTCTGAACTTCGGGAGTTCTCTCACAGATCCACTGTTATTAAAGACTAAATAGACGAGAGACAGAGGAGGTCAGGAGGGGAAGGTGACTCAACCCTCAGTCTGTGTCAGTTAGTAAAACCTACAAAACCTGTTAGGTAGGGCTTCCTGAGGTAGATGGGAGGGGAGGAGTGGGGGGGGGGAGCTGAATGATAGAGTCAGCCGTTACTGGCAGGTTTTCAAGTTCAGGCATCAGAGTGTTTTAACAGCTGCTGCTCTTCACTCGCTGAAGACACACACACACACACACACACACACACACACACACACACACACACGGAAACACACGGAAACACACGGACACACACACACACGGACACACACGGACACACACAAAAGGGATGTGCATGAAGGCAGTGCAGAAGTTGCAGTCTCCTAGTTCTCACTTGGTGTGTAAATCTCACACCGACTATCACAGGTGATGATGCTTGCTGGGGGAGGTAACGGTGGCAGGGGAGCTCATCGGGGCTGGGTGCCAGGCTCTGGCAGGCCTCATGGGCCAGCTCTCTGATGTAGCTGATTAGAGCTGTGGGGTCTGGGGACAGCACTGTCTCTCCCTCTTTCTTTGCTTTGCCACTTTATCCACGGAGGAAAGGGAAGGGAAGAAGTCTTTAGAGGAGTCTATTTTTATTCAGGACCTGAAGTATCTCTCCTGAGATGCTGTCTAGAAGAAGGGGCTTTTACATCACCCATATAAAGGGTGATGTAACTGACTGTTTTTGAGAGCTTTATCATTGATACTACACTTTTAGGGGAAAACATCCACAGACACTCACCCCAAGACAAAGACAAGATAGTCACAACAAATGTCACACTGACTTACGCTCTTCAGCTGCATCTCAGTGCTGATAAAAACCTTCCTTTCATGGACTGTATGTAAATTTCAGTATTTTTTTGCCCACAGATTCAGTCCATTAGAAGAAGAGGACCAGCAGTGAGAGGCACGCATGAAGTCAACACAGCAAAACATGGAAGCATGCATGGATAGGGATGTCAACACACACACACACACACGCACACGCACACAAGTCCCCTGAACCCTCCCCCTTCTTCCATCCACCCACCCACCCACCCACACACCAGTTACCACTGCAAACCCCAAACCATGCCATAATAGGGAAAGAGTCACACCACAATCAGCATAACCTCTTCACTTCATATCACACAAGAGGGAAAAGATAAAAAGGCACTTCAATCCATCACAGCACACCGCACTGCACTCTCAAGCCATTACTGGCACCTTGGAGAGAGGCCGGCTGAGGGAGGGAGGAGGGGGGGGGGCAGGCAGACATTTTCTGTCAAACCCCTCCGCGGGACTAGTCCTGTACTGTGGGCATCTTCTGATCCTCTGCTGGGGCACTGGTCAACTGGCAGCAGAGAGCAACCATGGCATAAGGATGGCAGTGATTATTGTCAGAAATAACAAAGATCCTATTGAGTCAATAGAAAGATGTGTCTAAGAAAAGCGTAATCTCACTGTTAGACTGAAAACTCTATGTCCTACAACTATGAAATTAGGAAAAAGTCAAACCTGTGATTCAACAACCTGCATCAAACTTTAAACAAGTGCGTTTCTAACAGTTACAGACGCTCACTGAGACATCTGGCGATTCAGTGCCATGAAGGCATAAAACAGGACAACAGTGGCATGTAACGAGTAAGCATAAGCAAATGAAGGCAACCCCCACCCATGAGCACAATCTACACTTTGCCTCGCAGTGCTATTGAGCTGCTTACAAAGAGGCATTCACTCTCACACACAGCTTTCAAAGATGACCATACATTAATGCCATAGGGCATATGAGCTTTCACTTGCCATGTATAATGAGCCTGCCTTCTCTGTGGCCTTGGCAGTATGTCGCCACAGGCATTTTGCCTTAACCTGGGTTTAAAATCCAGTGACCTTATGTGGGTAAAGTGGATCAGAAAATAATGTAAATACTGCAAGCCTACAGGGAGTCAAAGAGAGACAAAGCACTCCTGTGTGATATATTTGGTGTGTGCAGAAAGAGATGGAGATGGGGGAAAAAAAAAAAAAAAAAAAAAACGGGATGGGGACCAAGGCAAGTTAGGGACAGTAACATGCTCCCTGGCCACAGAGATGCCAGATGCCAAGTGGATTGTGGGACCGTGGTTGGGGGATGCGGATGACGACCAGAAGATCACAGGTCAGCTGGTTTTGTGCTGACGGCCAGTTGGTGTGTGTTTGACATGGTGCCACTCTGCAGGCTTCAGACACTGGAGCGACACGCTCACCAGAAAATATCTGATACCAGTAAACCATACAAAATTCAGGCTGGAGTATTCATCATTAATGAAGGCCACTTAATGAGCTGATGTGAAAAGCTTGGGCGATACCACATGGAGCAGCTAAATATTTCTACACGATAAACACAAATGACCTTCAGCGCATGACTCACTGCAACACGACGTGTGAAAACAGACGGGGCTGGACTGGGTCGGGGAATCAAACAACACCTTACAATACTTGTATGAGGACTTGATATTCCTCCTTCCCACTTTGTTTAAGAGGATTGTGAATGTTCTTTGAAAGCAAGGGGAGGGAAAAAAAAAAGGTGTTTTGTTTGACACCTGTAGAGGTGTGTTTCCTAGGGAGCACACTGCCTCATTAAGCATTAGTCCCAAAACACACCCCCAGATACCCTCCCCCCTCAATCTCCTCTTTAAACCCCCACCTCCTCCCTCCCAGTCTCACAGAGGTGTCAGTTTTCAGTGTCTCCATCTGAAGTGCTGGTGGTGGCAGCACTGTAATGAGAGAAATTTAAGTATGAAACACTGAAAGGGAAGTTCAAAAAAAAAAAAAAAAAAAAAAAAAAAAAAAAACGGATTACTTGACGTGGGAAAGTGGTATGTCTGTGCATGGAGCGGAGGAGGAGATACATGAGGGGAGATGAATCTGCAGGCCACACTGACAAATCCTCCCCTCCCCATCAAAACAATGTTCCTGGCCTCTGTGACCCCTCGCACTCCACAGCATCTGCTGACCACAGCTATACACACACATCCACAGCAGTGAGTCCAAACCAGCACACCGCCGCGACATGCAACACCCCAGCACTGTTCAAAATCCTACCGCAGACCATGTCCTCACACCATATGTTGTGAAGAGGTTTTGGGGGTGGGGTGCGGTGGGGCTGAAAGAAAAGCCACTTGTACGCCTGGCTTCTTAGGGAGGCCTGCGTCTGTCACCCGCCATACACAGAAAAACTCAGAGGCAGGCGGACAGGTGCTCCGTGTGCCTCTCTAGGTCTCTGGGGTGGTGGTCATGGAAGATTAAGGGGGGTGTAAAAGGCTGTAATACGATCCAGCACCTGTCAGACACATGCCTCAAAGCCGCTCTGTGCTCCACATTTCAAACTCTCAGGGTGTAGGTACCATTCATGCTCACTATGGCAGCAGCAGCAGCAGGGACACAGGAGGGACTTTCCAGTGTCTTCCTTAGGTCTTGGAACATGATGAGACATGTCAGTGGTGGACCCCAAGATTTGTCATTCAGACTCAGTGAGACCTTACAGAGGGGGTAGTTTTGAGTTCACCGACCTCTAAAACCACCAAAGTGTTCTTATTTTGTCTTTGTCCCTGGGGACCGTCCTGGGATTTCCATGAAGCGCACATGCTTCGATGTCACAAACTGTATTAGGCTGCATTTACTGATTACTTTCATTATATATTCATCTGCAGGTTGACTGTTTACTGGGTTTAATGCATTGTTTTACAGGAGTAAAGCCTAAAACAAACCAACTCCACTTAACTCATTAAAAGAGAATATATTTTTATGAAATGAAACATTAACCTTCAGTTGTGCCGTTTCAACAACACAAATTTCATGTCATTATGAAGTGTCTACTGTTCAAGCAGATATTTGCCAACAAGACTGCTCATAAGATGAGATGAGTCAGGGATTTGGGTGGTTTACCACCTCCACACAATAATTTCCTGCGGTAAAAACTGTAATCGATTCATCACATAGTTTGAAAGATGTCAGAAAACAGTGAAACTGCACATCACAGTTCTTCAAGGTGTATTACTGGTTTTGTCTGAACCCCCAAAATATTCAAATAACACCGATATGAAAACTGAAAATCTTTACTTGAAGGGAGTTAAATCTAGCCAATGTTTGATGGATAAATTACTGTAATAATTAATGGTTTTAAAGCTGTCATTGATCGATTTTCTTTACACTGGCAAACCAATTAATCGACTTTTCGATTCAGTCATAGTCATATCTCAACATAGAAATATTGCTGTTTTATTAGTTTGTACAGCTGTAAGAACTGTTTGTCACAACATGTTCACCACACTGCTTTATAAGGTTGACTGGTGTTTCAGTCTTCCACACAGATCTGAGGCTTTGTGTGTAAAATATGAATGGTGGTGAGCTATAGCTCGAGGCGCGATATCTGAGAGCTGCAGGGGGTGACGAGAGTCATTACTGCCGTGAAATGCTCATTAGCTGCTCAGCAGACCATGGCTCCTCGACTCTACCCAGGCTGTTTCTACAACACAGCCACTGCTAGGAAGCCTTCTCAGTAACACGGCCGACTCAGGCAGGTACACGAGTCAAAGGGCTTCTGACAGAAGTTAACAAGGGAGTCACACATTCACCTCTGGAATGCTCTTCTATTATCACAGTTATGTGAATCATCTCCCGGCTCTACAAAATTCAAATATGCTAACAGACCACTTGTGGAATTGCATGTGGTCATAGAAACTGACATGTACTTTCCAGAGGCCCTGTTTGTCAAAGAAATAGTAGCCAAGTGGCGATCCACAGAGCGTAACACAAGAGAACACAACAAGCGCCCACTCCCACTCACTTACCCATACTGCCTCTGGATGAGTGCTGGGTGAATGGGCTGCACTCCGATGGATATGCCTGGAAGATAGGAGGCCGGCTGTCAGACACACACATTTGCATTTACAGAGGAGGACCGGAGAACAATACACAGAGGGCATAGAGAGACACAGGCAAGAGTCCGTTTCAAACCTACCCATAATGCAACAACAGTTTCAAATGTGCAGGAAACAGCAGTAAAAACAAGTGTTTAATTAGGAAAATTATTGTTATTTCATATGTTAATACACAATCTGCTCCATATATGGATCTGCTGTATGGATTGCCTTACTGAATGCAATGGTGAGCTACTACTCACACATTAAATGGTAGCAAACAATGTCTTTTATCCCTAAAGCAACACAGCAACACAAACAGTTTGAAAAGGGCTTAAAGAGGTGATTTATTACGCATTTGTTTGTATGTCTGTGCAGGCTGAGACATTCTCCTGACAGCGATGTGATAAGTCCTAGCCAACATTGGTTGAGTAGGATGGAAGCAGCATGATTTTCTGGATTTTATCAATGATTTAACATCTCACCTGTCTGTATGCTACGAGGCTTGGCACCCAGGTAAGCCAGGTTGACGTTGGCCTTCCTGCCGTCGATGATGGGGTTGGGATCCTTGCAGGCTCTCTCGGCTGCTCCTCGGTCTGTCATCGTAACCTGGCGACAGAGTCAGACAGAGTCACAACAAGGTCTCACAAGACAATAAAAAAAAAAAAAAAAAAAAATCATCTCATATTACAAAGCAGACAGCGGCGCGGCGTCCCCAGCTGGACACACATTTGGGTAAAACAAAAACACTTGACACATAAAACAGATTTCAGCGAGTTGGTCTTATCATAAAATTCCCCCCACAGACTTTCCACTGTTAAGATTCTGTTTCTCTGAAGAAGAAAGGAAACTACAAACAAAGCACAATGATAAGCTTTGAAAACTGCCCACAGCAGCAGTAGCCAGCCACTTGTCTGCCACTCAGCCATGGGCAGAGCTGCTGAAATATGGATCTGGGAAGAGCAACAAGGAGCTTATCCAATTAGGGACAAAATATTAAGGAGATTGGTATTAGTCTACCCCTCCTCTCTCCCTCCTGGCATTAGACGAGTCCTTCTGTTTTGATTGCCATGTTTTGCCAACTCGGAGGGTTCAGTCACCTCGGCGTGTGGGCCGAGCAGTGAATGTAGGCCATGGCTTGCATTGTTTAAGAGGACGTTTTTAAAAGAGCAGTAGGCTCCTTAATAGTGGAAGGATTCGGAACAAAGCCCACTCCAGAGCCTGTGTTGTGAACACACAGGAAGGAGCGAGGCTGTGTTTACACTGTGAAGAGTCTTGCTGTGGGGGGGGGGGGGGGTTCTACTAATCTACCTCTGAAGTGTGTTTAAAAAAAAAAAAAAAAAAAAAAAGGTGCGCTCAGCTTTGGGGCACCTCCCTCCCCTCCTGCTGCCAGGTACCTATCCAACTGGAACGCTTGGAAACAGAATTAGCAGGTTGCCTCATGCCACACAGAAAGTGTTCAGAGTGTAGAGTGCTGATTATTTCACTACCACGGGTATGCATGTCTTGTCCTGGGCAGCACCCACATTACCCTGAGCCTGTCTAACCTGAAACACCAGCCTCTGTGCTCAGCCGTTTGACACCAGCTAGACTCACAGGACAGCTTTCCTCTGGGTTAGAGAGCTGATGGGTAAACACCAAGAGCAATTGTCTTACAATTCTGCCTTTAGAAGTAAACATGCAGACATGACAGTTTTCCATTCCTTCTTTGGCCTGACAGAACATTAGTGCTGATGTGTCTTTCCAAGGTTCTGGTAAATATTTGCATTTCTTGTGCTGCTTCTGTTCTTTGTGTCAAAGAGGGAATGGCAGTCTTTATCTGCCTGGAACAGGATAAGTCACCTATTAGTGATGGTTTAAATCAGACATCACAAGGGACTTGGATATTTTTCATTGCAGCAACAGTGGCCAAGGATCAAGTTGTGATTAATGTACAAATAAAGTTAATTCCCCTCTCTTCCCCATGTGCTGAGATCAGATGGCAGTTCAAAGATCATAAACAAGCTGTTTTTTTTTGTTTTGTTTTTTTACATCATTTTACATCATTGCCTGTGGTGGCTTGGCCTGTCAACAGACTTAAAAAAAAATTAAGATCAAAGAGAAATCTTACATAAATTCACATGGTAAAAGAGAGCCATTTGTTGATTTTGGGATTTCTCTCTCAGCAGTCAAGATATGATATAAATCATGTGCTACAGCCAAGTGCTCCAGTCCGTGGCAATGGAGGGCAGAGTGTGCAAGGTCAATCTCCCCACTGCTCCAAAATAACCATATAAAGCAAGCAAGATGTGCATGCAGTCTCTCTCTGACTCACACTCACTCTCTCTCTCTTTCTCTCTCTCTCTCTCTCAGCCATAAGTCTGGGCTATTCAGGGGTGACTGGGGGGAGACTTCATTGGGAGGTTTGGGGGGGGTGTTGAGGGGGGTGGACATCAGACATATGTTGAAATATAATCTTCTTAGTTACCCATCAACTTGTGTGATCCCTCATCCTCATTAGGCTAAAATAACAGCCAGTCAGGCGAAAAAAACAGAGATGATGTGCAATTGTGCGTTTAAGCCTCAGTGGGGGGATTTCCTTTGACATGTATCTCAATTATTACATGCAGCAGATAACCAGTATTTATACTTAGTCATACACACGTGTAGATAAAATGGGGAGACATAAGGGAACATTAGCGCATACAAAGGTGATTGTCATGCAGAAGAGGATCACTTTGAGCATGTTTTAATGACAATCGCCAGGAACTGAGCTGTATGGCGGAAATAAAGCCAATAACTGAATGGTAATGAGATTTAATAATGTTAAAAGTTGTGAATGTGAGCAGCGTGTGTCTCATGGTGCAGGACTGACTTGTTTGTACTTACAAAGCCGTATCCTCTGGATTTACCGGTCTGTCTGTCCGTTATCACCACAGCCTCGTCAATGTCCCCAAAAGCCTCGAAGTATTTTCTCAGAGAGGCATCGTTCGTGTGGTACGGCAGCCCGCCCACAAAAATTTTGGTAAAGGTAGTGTCTTTCTGAAGCGGTGTGGGATGCATGACTTCCAGGGCTCCGTTCATGAACTGATGCAGAAGCATTGGTCAGCCGGAGAGAAGACCGGAGGCTCACTCAGCAGTCAACTAAGCGCCTAGCAGCGTCCCAGCATCAGTGAAAACAACACTCAGTATACACACGACTTTTCCTCTCGCGCTGTGACCTTCGCTCAAAGTTGCAGCAACCTGATGACATCTACGTCTCACACTGCGTTACCTCCGCCGTTCGAGTCCGAACTGGCTGCTTCTCAAACGATGTGAGGAAATGTGCTGGGAGATTTTATATGCCATGACCAAGGCCGCGCCCACAAATAACTCTTGACCAATCAGAATAGCCGCTGAGTTGCAACTTGGGCAGCGGTTTCTCCCATTGGCTCGCCTCCCCCCGGCCCTTGAGCTGCACCTGCTTTTGTCCTTTACAACACAAAGAAAAAGCCGTACTGTACGGCAGAAAGCCACATGGTGTATTGAAACGCTAATGGGGAAGCAATTGTCTCGGCTTCTGGCCTAATTCACCTTTCTGAAATTTAATAAGCGGTAGGTTAAGTTTGCTCATTTTACTCTCACTTCTCTTTCTCACCATGATTTTGCAAATATAGCCTGAGGAACAAAGTTTTATCATTCAGTTCAACTACAAATAAACGGGATAGTCGACATCACGCTTCAACTGAATACACAAACAATTGTAGTGTTCCTGAGTTCTTCCTAGTGTACCCTCACAATATGTTCTATCATAGTCTGGAATAATGTGTTACAGTACAACATGCCATATATTGTAAAACTACCACTACCACCTAAAACTACATATTAAACTTCCAAAAAGGGGTTTTAAACTTCCAACTAAGCCTTCCAACCCCTTTAAAACCCCTTTTTGGAAGTTTAATATGACAAATATGGCAAGTCTAATTTATTTTATTACCCTGTCATGCAAGCAAATGATTGCAGTTTGCAAAAATTGGAGCAAATGTAACCTGTGTGTGTTATGTTTACAACATTTGGCTACTCACAAACACTGATAACCTCTGTGCAGGGAAGGGCAGACTCAAGGGTTCAGAGCAACAGGTCAGTCCAACAGTGACAGCTGAAACTGTAGAAATGACTCTCCTCATGCTTATAGGTAGACCAGTAAGTCAATCTCTTTTAAATAATCATGAGTGCAGTCAGCCTGGAGGACTTTCAGTCCAGTTAGTTAAAAGAAACGTGGTGCAGACTAATGGAACAGCAGAGGAGACGCTGGTCTAGAGGAGTGGTACCTGTGTCACCCCATGAAAGTTGAGAGGAGGCGGTGAATTGTGGCAGCTGCTTATCTTCCCGCCCTCGGTGCCTTGCAGTTTCACTGCTAAGTACCAAGGGTCAGGCTAACAGTGAGGTGATACTCTAATGACCTCAATAAAATTTAATTTAACACCTTCTCCTCTATGAACTGGTTCACTTTTCACACATGGCCTTTGTAGCTGCCCATGCTACCTCATTCATATCCTCTTGATAAATCCCCCCATTTCCAGCTGTGTATCCCTGTCAAAAGAACGTAACCTGGATGAAGAACCCCATTGTCCTGCTTTGATCTCATTTGTCCTGTTAGCTCTCAGACCACAGATCCTGGTCTTATCTACAGGTAACTGAAGGGCAAAACGCTCACCCTGCTGGTTAACTTGGATTAAAACAAGCAGACAGAAGGGGTCATTGTGACACAGATGCTGTTCAAAGTTTATCATTTTGATTTTGCGATGATTCCAATGTCAGAGACCCACATGATGGAGAGATTTACAGCTGAAATATGAGATAGTGGTCATGGTTTCGCATGCACATTACAGTTCCGTAAACACCCAACAAACATTTTTACAGCATACTTACTCCCTCAAGTTGGAATAAACATGTTCAAATCTAAGAGTATGCACTTTGTTATTTATTTTACATCCCAGTTTCATTAATGGAGCTAAACCACAGAGTAACAGCAAATCAAATGAGAATGAAAAGTCTTTGGACAGCTGTAAAAAAAAAATGAGGAGCTGGAACTCATAAAAGAAAAAGACATCAAGATGAATGACAAATAAAGCCCTCCCCTTCTATGATGACCTCTAAGACCAATTGTCACACAGCTGTCATCAACGCCAGGTTGGGTAGGCCCCTCTGATTGGTCCATGCACAGTACACGCAGCACCATGGCATTGGTCCAGGTGTTTGCCGAAAGGAAGGAGTCTGTCTCGAGCGTATACACACACTAAAGCAGCAGGTCTTCCGCATTTCCTCACAAGAGATGCAACTTGGCACGACGAATCTAAAGACAGGAGGGAGCAGTCAGTCACAAAGAACATTTTTCTGAGGTTTTTTTTGTTGTTTATTTCTGAAAGGGGGTTCTCAGTGTGTCCCTTTTTGCACAGAATAAACAGCACAAAATCACTCTTCAGCAGACAAAAATAAATCCTTACAAATGATGATTGAGTCATTATAAATGAATGCTTGCATGTGTTCAGTATTCCCTTAATCTTTGCACTGTTATCTCAGTAACTTAAATAAATCCATAAATAGCTTTTTTATGTCACTGAACACACTACAAATCCTTACTACTTACAAACTAAATACTGTAAAAAGCCAGCAGGCTTCATCTCCCAAAGAATCCTGACTGTAGAAGTGCAAAGACAGCTTGTATACATTGTATACACAGAGAACACACAAGCCTTCAAAATGACTTCACTCAGGTCAGTGCTGCACCAATCCTTTACACAACGGCTACTTGTAGCAGTACTGAGATCTGAATCATGTCCTCACTGCCCAAATCCATGCATGCGAAGGGGTGCCTTGAAAGGGCCCAGAGCGAGTCAAAAGGTCAGAGGAAGTGGGGCAGCCCTGCCCGGCGACCGTGATCTCCAGGTTTACAGACAGTGGCTGCCCTTCTCTCACCATTTCTTGTTCCGAGGCTTCAGCTCCTCGGCAGCATTCCTCAGGAAGATGTAGTTCTTTTTCTGGGGGTTGTAGTACTCATGGCCCTGAGTGATACAGCATGGCAGTCAGTGACGACAAAGCAGGAATACTTTGGAGCACAATTATGAGTAGAGACCAGAATGAACTTTGTAAACTACAGTAGTAGAGCAAAAACACCTGTTCACAACTTCTATAAAGATTTTACACCTCCTACCTTCGACCAGTCGTAACTGGAAGCATACGCAAAGATGTTGCCATTGTGGTTGAAGCAGCAGGCTGTAATGGGCTGGTCGAGCTGCTCTGACGTCTTCAACTTGGTGCGGGCGTCTTTGTCCCAGAAGCTAAAGCGCCCGTCTGAGCCCACAGTAGCCAGTGTGCCGTGGACAGGATGGAAGGAGATAGCATTCACCTGATGGAATACGGAAATTAGCAGGTGACACGTGGAAAAAAGAACCACTAGGCTGGTTGACGGGTCATAGTGACTATATTATAATCAATGAATCTGTGAGGTAATACACAAGGGCTGAAAATCGACTGACATTAGAAGTCCAACAGATATCCAAGAGGGAATCATGCTATTATTAAAAGGAGACAGCAACATAGGTGTATTTAAAAAAGCTATTTACATTAATTGATGTTAATGTTATTAATTTTTACATTAATACTGATTTCAGATACTGAACACTGCACTAAATAAAACGCTATTAACTGAACTTTTTCACTGCAGACATGACACATCATTGCAGGTAAAGCACATGTGTAAATTAATTCAATTACTTTTAGTTGCAGTTATGCCAGTTGAGGGGCATCCAGTATTAAGGTCATTAGTCCTACCTGTGTTTTTCCTGCTATGACAAGGAGAATGTCTGCTGTGAAAAAGTTTATTTTTAGCAAGCTGCATCAAAACTCTTGGCAATAAAATCCACAAACTTGCATAATTTGTCTTTGATCTGAAAAAAAAAAAAGACATACTGGTGCAAGAACTTACAGCATAGATGTCCTGTGGAGTGGTTGTGTTGGTTCCGTTGGACCTGTGGCACTTGAAGGTGAAGTTGTCTTTGGCTCTAAGAGACATCAGCAAACACACGTGTCATGTTTTTCCTCTGGCTTTTAACAGTAAGGGCAGTGTCTTTTTAAATTTTGTAGTGATAATAAAGTGTTAATATTTGCACTTTAATGTACTAAAGAAACCCCTGTAGTGACTGATAAGACTTTAAAAATGAACTTGTATAAAATTGATTGTTTTAAGACACTCACGGGTTTGGAGGGTTGATATAGTGGATGGCCACTCGGCCCTCAATGCTTCCCAGTGCAAAGCCTGTGGGCTTATTCTGCTTGTCCTTGAATATGGCCACACAGCGGTGCTGCCAAGACCAGGTCAGAGATGTACATCAGATCAAAAGGCCACAATGTATGAAAAATGAAATGTTTATATTTCAAAATATTACATTATAGTTTCTAAAATTGGCTTCATTCTCATTGTCAAAGAAAATGAATCTGGTTATACATGCTGTATAGAGAGATACAATGAAAATATAATAGTTAATGACACGTTGTATTAACCTGATGTTTGAGAGGAGAGTCTATTCTACGAAATTCCGAGGGCTGGTTCTCCAACTGATACACTATCAGGCCTCTCTCGGCTGTGGCAACCACAGCCATGGGGTAAACCTACATATCAGGGTCAGGAAGGTGAAAAAAGAGAAAAAACTGATTAATCAATCAGCTGATCAGCAAGCATTAAAATACATTTCATAAAACCCTAAAACCACTTACAACATCTGCACAATAGCATCTCTCTGGCATCTGCAGAGACATCATGGGATTGGGAGAGCGGGTGTCCCAGAACTGAAGAGAAAAACAGACAAGCTGTCATTTTCCTCAGTGCTACATTAATCACTGCAAAGTTTGACATGTCAATCACTGAATAATTGCTTATGTATGGTTATATGGCAGCAGAGTTCCCACACCCACACCAAATTCAAGCTCTTTTCAATGACTTTCCACACCAAATTCCCTCACATTCAAGGCCCCAACACAGCATAGTTTGAGGAGGGCACGGATTAAGGTTAATTACTGAGAACACTACACTAAGAGTTTTTATAATGAGGACTAGCAGGTTTTACCGAAGCTCACAGACAACAATTGAAAAGAGATTGAATGTTGTGAACACTTCTGAATTGTGCTGTGTTACAGTGATGGTCTCTCTATGTGGTCTCTTGCCTTCTCCTTCACAGCACAGCAAAACAATATATTGTGTAAGTTGAGCAAGAGAGACAGAGACTTATTTATAAGTTGAAGAGCTGAGAGACAGCAGGAGACACTGCCCTATATACTCCATATAATAACCCTGTCTACTAATGTTAAGTAAAAACAAAAAAATCAAATAAACTTTCATTTCTATTTTTGCACAAAATATTGAAATTCAAGCACTTTCAATGACTTGTCAATTTGTCCATTTTCAACAACATATGAGGTCTTGTTTTTTTTTTTTCTAAAATGTACAAACTTTAAGGGATTTCAAGGACCCATGGGAACCCCGTGTCAGTGTCTACACAAGCATATAAGGAATAAAGACTAACTGACATCAGACTGACTGGGTGCTGATGAATTTCATGAGTCAGACTTTCTGAAAGCTGTTTAATTTCCTAATCTGGCCTCAATTACCACAAGAAAACAAAAGTGTAGTCAGTCTGGTAATTAAAAAAAACAGACACTCTGTACCTCCCCAAAACAGTTCTTGTATCTAAACACCTTTCTCACTAGCTTGTGATTCTAAATATGATATATTCCTTGTCTTTTTTGTCATTTTCTTGCTATGGAACCTCCCCATGAGCTGTGTCCTTAATAAAGACTGAATGAATGAATGTTATGGAAATGCTGTAATGATTATAACTGTTAAAAATGTCTGCCCCAAAAAATGTGCCGTACCTTCAGTGTTTTGTCCCAGCTGCCAGTCATGATACAGCTGTAGTTAGGGGCTTTTATCCAGTGGATTGCTTTGATTGGACCATCGTGCTGTGAAGAGAAATGGTGAGAGATCTTAACTGATTCTACTTCTTTCTTGTGACCACATAGTTGATTTGAGGGCTCTCATCCAACCTGTGCAATCTGCATCGCTTGATTGCTGTTAAGATCCCACATCTTGGCTGTCTTGTCACAGGAAGCAGTGAACACTTTACTCCCATCCTGGTTAAAGAGAACAGCACATCATAAATGATTCTATGACCCAGCACCCAGCATTTACTGCATGGATGAGACTACTCCGCAGGATGAGACTTACATCACTCCAGCATGCATCCAGCACTGGACCTGTGTGCATTTGCTGGGCTTTAGGGACAGTCTGTCCATTGTCTTGCACCTCCCAGCACCTGACCTGTGTCAGAAAATACAACAGTTACACTGTGTAAACTTGTGAGCATGCTACAAACATATTTTGTGCATAAGTAGTCCTTTGTAGAAGAGAATCCTGGTGAAGGCATCCCTCAGCCTCTCAACTTCACTGAAATTCCATATTAAAATAACAACTGATTATGTTTCACTAAATACACTAGATTTCACTGAGCACCATTTTATGACTGCAACACTAACTCACATCATTGGCCCAGGATCCCCCAATGAGGAAGTTCCCTGGCATGGTGGGTGGACTGAAAGCCAGACAGCTGATACTGTCATCTGGAGGTGAAGTCACTTCAACATCCTGTGAGACAAGTTAGGAACATCAACAACAAAGGAGAAACATAAAGCTGTCCGATAAAAAGGTGAAGGCACCGTTTTCAGCGAGCCACCATAACAAATTATAAGAAACCACGTCAAATATTTTTCTCCTGTAGTTCTCCGCCTTACCTTCATTGGATTATGACTGTCTGTTGTTGTGCTTCCAAAGACACCGGTCCCTCCTGTTCCAAACCCGGAGCTCGTCCCAAATAAGCTCATAGTTCTTTAAAGTTATTCCTAATGAACACCTGAGACAAGACAGAGGTACGGTGTGATTCACAAACGATAGACCACATTGCCTGTAGCTTTTGGATCCATCAACATTGTGAGAAGCCACATCGTTTTCACAGGTAACATGCAGTAGGTGATAAAAAAAACAAAAAAAAAACAAACTGGATGTGGCGTTGAATCAAACACTGTATGTGACGCTGGGTAGCAGCATTAGGTTGGACTATATTACTGATACTGCCAGACCTTTAGCATGGCACTCACATAAGTATTTTCACACTCATAATATAGCTTAGACATCACAGAGGTTAACTCGAGTAACGTGGACAAATACATCTGACACTTGACAGGACGCAGCTCGGCAGCTAACGTTAACGCTAACTCCGTTAATTACCGTTGCTAGCCTCTACACACCAGCGGTTAGCTCGCGTGTTAACGTAAGCATGTGTGGGCAGTTCAACCGTGAATTATATCTAAAATACATCTAAGCTCACGTGCTAATAATTGAATCGTTGTGTGGATCAGAAAATGTAGATAATTGAATCCTAGCTAACGTTAGCTAAGACCGTTTCTGAGACCATCAACCGGGACAACTTCCCCGTGCAGCAACATTTTTTGGACATTACATCTAAACACCGCAGCATCTGTAACACCGCCTCATAACAACATCAAAACACATACCCCAGATTTGCTTTTGGCTGTGGCTGTAGTTAAAGCGGTAACGCCGAAAACGCCAAAACTATTTGGCGCAGGAAAAATGTGGCGCTTGTTTCACGCTACGTCGCAGTTTGATGACGTAACAGCCCCGCTAAAAGCACACTGTTTCATGAAGTAACGCTTGGAGGCAGTGCATGACAAAAAGTGACTTAACTGTTCTGTGGAAAGCAGCGGGGGAGTGTGTGAAGCTGCATTCAGGGTAAGTACAGTCTCTCGTCTATTGCCATCTTATCCCAGCAGGCTACACTGAGAGAAAAATGTAGACGATTATCATGGGTCTCTTTGGACAAACCCACTGTCACCTCCATTAGTAGGCTACCGTATCTGTCTCCCACAAGTACCTCTCACTAGTGGAGCGCACATACAGTTCAATGTTTTTAGTATTACAGATGCATTAACAAGAGGCTAAGCAGCTACAGTTGGTTGAGATGATGGAGTTATTCTACTTTACATAGTTTTCAGATAAATACAGTGGACTGTAATATTTCCACCTGAAATGTAGAAGCAGAAGCAGTAGGCCTATACATAATGTATAAAGAAGAGGTATAAAGCAACATTAACTGCAAGACCTCAAAATTGTACTTAATTATTCATGTGCTTATGTACTTTCCAACACCCATAATAACATGCCTGTAGTCCTTTTTATAGCCTACTTAAATTTAGATTCTGCCTGCATGGACCAGCATGGACACATAATCTGATTGAAAAGGAGCTTGAATACAAAATAAAAATCGGGTTGATCAACAAGCTGTGTATATGATAAAAAGTTTTGGCGGAGGATTAATACCAATGTTTCACAGTTTAATAGTAAAACAGGCCCTAATGTATGGATAAAACAAACCAATTGCAGTGCTTCTTATTCATCTGTTGCATTACGTGCATTAAAATAATATGACACACAGTATGGTTGTAGCTCCAATACATTAAATTATAAGACTGTCAGTTGGGAGACATGTTGAGATGCATCCACCCTGCTTAAGAGTCCTTGAGCAAAGCTGAGTTTTACAGTCTTAAATAGTTACTGTTAAAGAGGGAGTAAGGTTTACAAATGTTAATGTTTGTAGTGGACAGGGAGGACTCTTGAGTTTATATGGGTTTCAAGGGATGAGTCATGTAAATTGACTTCTGCTGAGAAAAACATTTTTTCTGGTGCAACTGTAGCTTTGAATTACCTTTTTGTTGGTTAATTTTAGTTTGAATGAATCTGTTTATCCAGTGGTTCCCTTTATACAAAGAGAGGAGTTGAAAATAGAAGCTGAGAAACAGAAAAGCACACTAGTAAAAGGCCATTTCAGTTTGGTGGCTATGACACATTAACCTCTTCCCTTGATTTTTGTGTGCTGATCCAGTCACCGCTGTCCTCAAACAAGCAGATGTATCTGTACTTGTGTGATCCTTCCTTTGTCATTCATCGCCCGCCCTCCACCCCCATTACCTCTCTATTACAGCAGCCGCAGTGGAGTACCTTATCCATTGTTGTAGTAATTCATAGGGGCCGCTGGCATGTCCCTTCATGTACCTGGGCTCCTACTGCTGATCACTCCCTTCAACAATTAGGGTGGGCTTGACTTTATTGTTTGAGTTCAAAGGTGTCTGTGTTGAAGAAGGGATTAGTGGATTTCCGCTCTTTACCTTCAGACTGATCATTTAGTGTTGAAGTATCTCCATGTGCACAGTGTGGAGGCACAGTGCCAATAAAATTAAACTGCAGGTCTGTTATAAGCAAAATACCATGCGATGTGAAAATAAGTACACATGACCTTTGATGGTAGGACTGAGGAACTGTGGTCACAACAGAGAGAAGCTGGCTGCCAGACTTACAGAGGAGACAGATTTCCAGAGAAAAGATTTGCTTACCTAATTAATCCCACTCTCATCAATGGCCAAAGAGCCCTTTAAAAAACAATGGATGGAGTGATGGGAGACCCCACCCTTCCTATTAATGCACTTCATGAAAGGACACTGATCCATTCTCGCTCTACTTTTCATTGCCTCACTCCCACACGCTGCCCCAGTCTCCCCAGTCTTGGTTTATCCCATTCTGGACCCTTCCTGCCCCTCCCCTGACACAGCCTCAATAAAATCCATTCCCAAGTTGCCATCTAGAAGAGCGCAGGGCAGTATGAGACAGTGCGCAACGGCAGAGGATGAGGGAGTGATATTCCGAGTTGATAGAGGGTAGTGTGTTTTACTTCCCCACATGAAGGAGGACTCTTTAACAAAAGAACCACATCTCCAGTCTTATCTTTCGATTTGTTGGAGGCGCGCGTAAAATTTGGGCAAAAATGGTGACAAGCGCCTTGCCGACAATAATGACCCTCTTGTCCTGGTGTTACTGCGTGTTGTCCACGCAGGTCGCCTTCTCCAACTTTTCCATGGACAACGAGGTGCGCTCCAGCTTCATCCAGCGGCGGCTGCGGAGCCAGGAGCGCAGGGACATGCAGCGGGAGATTCTCTCCATCCTGGGGCTACCGCAACGTCCGCGGCCGCACTTCCACACCAAACACAACGCTGCCCCGATGTTCATGCTGGACCTGTACAACACTATCTCCACGGACACAGGGCCACAGGGATATTCTTATTACAAGCCCGTTTTACCGACCCAGGCCTCCCCCATGGTGACCCCTCAAGACAGCCGCTTCCTAGATGACGCAGATATGGTGATGAGCTTTGTCAACCTCGGTAAGTTAACTTGACTTTTGGAGGTCATTTCAATTTTTTTTTAAATCCTGTGTCTAACTTGCATTAGATAACATAGACACACTGTGTGTGTAGTGGCTCGGAAGCATTATAAAATTTGAATTTATGACTTTTTATTACAACTCCTCTATAAGGACATATAAGGACTCTGTGATACTATGGGTGTCAAAATCAGAATCTGCTCCTCCATTATCACCAGTGGCCACAAATTGATACCACAGGGACTGGTTCATAGAAATTTGTAACATTTAAAAAGTTATTTTGTAGTTATAATAGATTTCTTGACAAACTGCAAAACAACAAACAAAGTTCATTATATGTTGTTGTACAGGGGCAGTTTTATCTTTGTTATCTGACTCAATCACTTAAAGAATCATGGGTTTAAATGCTTTGTACTTTGTTGCAGTGTAGTGCCTGTGTGGTACTTGACAACAGAGTGCATTGATTAAGTGTGTGTGTCATTGCGAAAGACTCCGTGTCTCTGACATTGTGGCTTTTAGGTCACTTTCTTTACTTGAAATCAAGCATTATGCATTCCGAGCTGTAAATGTTATGACAACATGCCTGTATCCGATTTCACCAGAATCCCTTCAAAGCTCTGGGGGGCAGGCTTTAGCATGGCTTTGTTTCGCATGACTAGGAATTGAACAGGCATTTCTAAACCCCTGGGGAGTGGGAGACAAGTTGAGTGAGATCAAGATACAAACTGCATCTAAACTCATGTTATTGCTGCAGTAATCTCTGTTATCGCAGGTGTGCACGCATTCCTGCATCTACGTCTGTTTGTGTGTTTGTTTGGAGGGTGTAAATCACAGGGGTCACAGGTGAGAGTCTGGGCTCACTCAGACATTATTGAATTTATAAAAGGCAACTCCTGCCTTTGTTTCCCTTGGAGATCCTACCGCAGCTCTGATATCACTATGGTGAAACAAGCAGATGGCACGGTGCCTGTGGCTCTTATCCGGATGTGGTTACATCCAAGACCAACCCCTGCCTCCTTTACAGACCTCTGCTGCCTCAGGGCTTGGATGAGGGTTACAGGTCAGCATGAGGAGAGGAAGTTTGTTCAGATACGTCTCCAAGAAACCTTTAACCATCTGTTTGTTTGCCATTGAGATTGAACTGAAGCCTTTAAATGAGGAGCCATTCAGAGTTATTTTTTCAATCAGCCTATAAACGTGCAGTTAATACTAAACATTTGGAAACTATAAAAAAATCTGAACTGCATCACATAAGATTTTATGTCCTTAGTCGTGAACTTCTAACTGACAGCGTTTCGCTAATGAGATCTGGAAACATTGTTTCTGAAAACCAATAACAGATTTATGTGGTTCCACATCTGAAGACTGATTATAAATAGGAAGGAGGAAAAAAAAAAGGACACAACGAGTGTGTATTATTTCTCTCTCAAGCCACCACGGCCTCCTGTGCTGATGATTGGCAGAGTTTTTAGTTCATGCTCTCACATTGTGCTGGAGTAGATCTATCTTGGTGGTCCCTGGATGATCGCTTCAAGACCCAACTGGATTGTTTCCTTTCCAAAGACCACAGCTTCCAGTGTGAGGGAGAGTTGCTGTAGTGCTCCCAGTGTACTCCAGGTATATAGTGCAGGTGGACAGTGGTTTAAGTTGCTTATTTGAAATAAATCAGCCGCATTTACGTCATCTTTAAATTAAATTAATTACGTTAGAAGTAAAGTTAAAAGGAAGTATTCAGCCCCTCTCTATCATTAGTTAGATAGTGTTTTTAGAGGTTGTGCAGTCATATTGTAACGTCTACACACACACTCTGTATATCACATCACTGTGCACATGCTCATACATGTACACGGCTGCATATGTTTACTGCTGTTGGAATGCCAAACCACAGGTTGTGCTCCAGAATCACAGGAAAAAGCATTAGTCTCATTGTCATGCAACATTACACAATGCAGCTGCTATTGCACTGCACATTTGTAGTTTCTATTGTACAGTTGTTTATACAGAAAGGGATTGAACGCACAGCTGAGGCCTGACCTTGCTGTCAGTCTTATCAGTCGTAGCTGTTCTGCAGCTCTCTCTCACTCTCTGCTCTGCTACTCCTCACGACGGCCTCCTTGTTTACCGCTGCTGAAGTCTTTGCCTGGAGATGGATACACATGCATTCAGTATGGGCTTTTTTTTGCATTGAACACAGCACACCTGCAGAGCATGGGAAAAGGCTTAATGACCAGAAATGTCACTGGCTTTCATTAAAAAAAAAAAAAAAGGAGTGCAAAATGCTCTCAAACAGTTGGAGGAATGACCGTTTCACCGAAGAACAGAGGGAGTATTGTGTTTTTGAGAGCGAGCAGGAAGAAATGTGTTTGTCCTGCTAAGCTGATCTGTAGGTAGCATAAGGAGATCATATGAAGAATTTATTTTGCCCCGCCAGAAAATCTCATTAACCTTCTCATTATTTGTACATCCGTCTGCAAAATAATTGCTTTCTTTTTTACTCCAGTTGTAATTGCACGGCCGCCGTTGATGGAATTCCTTTCACCCCTTTTCTCTGCATTCTGCAGCAGGTTTATGAAATGGTGCAAAATTTATTCATCAAAAGCCTTTTTGGTGGTTCTAATAATCTGCCACGCACCAGCTTAAAGGGTGTTAAATATGCACACGTTCAATGCCTACCAATGAATGGCCAGAATAATATTTACCACAAACTTGAATAAATTAAACATCATACACATGACAAATGAATAGACAAATGCACAATAATAATAAAAACTTAAAACAATTGTTATTGTTTCTGTGCAGACATCGTGATGCATCCTATAACCACCCACACCTGTTTGTAAAGAAAGCTCCCACTTACTATAAAACTGCAGTAGGTTAATGATAGCTCCATGGCTGTGTGGCCCTGCAGTGTCAGAAGAAAACTGAAGTGTTGAAATGCCTCCCAGAAGGAACTTTGCATATCTGAGGTCTGATCTTTGCAGCTAATGGTCTCTAACGTAAACACACCAAGTCCTTACAAGCAATTATTGCTTTCATAAAAACACCCCTCGTTCCCTCCCAGCATTTAATTGCGGTCAAACAAATGACTCGCAGGGTTCAGAATGCACCGCTCTTAACGACGAATGGCTTGTGTGTGTTATTGTGTCGTTAGAAGTGTTTTTAGAAGACTTTGAGTGTGTGTGTGTGTGTGTGTGTGTGTGTGTGTGTGTGTGTGTGTGTGTGTGTGAGTGCTTTTGAAAAAAAAAAGTTATGTTTCTAGTGTTGGGGTACTGTGTGTATGGGTGTCTGCACACTCAAACAATGGTGGACCGTCAGGAGGAAGGCAGGGTGATGTCATGATGATGTCAGGGTGTATGCCACTGGGCAGGATGTGTTTAAAGTGGCTAATCGCTGCTCTGCACACACCTTCACAGAGACCTCCTCTGCTCTTTCCAAGGACAAACACATTGACTAACACTGTAAAAACACGACACTGGAAAGCTTCAGGGAGCTTTGGGGTCTTTTTTGACCAGCGTTCTTCTGGAAAATCTGAGTGTTGAGAGCTTCAGCTGGATCAGGGCGGGGTGGAAACCCCACTGTGCCACCCGCTACTGCTGCTTCACCGTATCCTCTACAATCAGAATGAAATCACTGGACCGTAATACATGGCAAAATGATCAGGGACGTGTGGGTGGTACAGGCTCTGGTAGTTAAGTCGCACATGAATTGGTGTGGCTCTCTATACTTTACGTGAGTGTGTTTGTAAAAGCACACTGGCTGCTGTGGTTTTCCGGGCAGTGCCTTAACAGGCCTTTTCTTGTGGTCAGCACATGTGTGCAGTTTAAACAGGGAGCCAAACTCAGCCCTGAGTACGTTTTTACTCCCCCACATTGGCATGTATGGCAGACTCGACTTAAGTGATGTTTAGATCAATCACTTCCCTCACGGAGGCCGGATTTTTCCTGTTTCTAACGGTGCTTCAGAGATGTGGGCAGAGCGACACACATCAGAGAATCCTTTGACTCGGCGACAGTTTTGACAGATATTGCAGCCACTGACTGGTTTACCATCTGATTGTACTCAGCGGTTTGCTTTTTCCACACATGTACAAACTTTCCCTGTGAGACTCAGAGATATTATTTTACTGTGTGTGTGTGTGTGTGTGTGTGGGGAGAAAACAGTCAACCATTAATCATGCTTGTATCACAGTTAGGTAGAATACAGTTTGAGAATTTGATGAAAAGTAGGCCTCAATCAAACGTTGATTTACAGCCTCTGACCTCTGTGTCACTGTCAGAAAACCACCTGTTCTTCAGATCTGCTCTTTATATCCTCTTCTCTTTCCTCTCCTTGTAGTTGATCAGGATCAGGATCTTCTCTACCAGCAGCACCGAAGGGAATTTCGTTTTGACCTTTCACGTATTCCAGAGGGAGAGGCCGTCACCGCAGCAGAGTTCAGGATTTACACGGATTTCATCCAGGAACGCTACGAGAATGAGACATTCAGAGTCAGCGTCTACCAGGTCCTGCAGGAGCCTCCAAATAGGTATGGGTGTTTTATTTTCAGCTCTCAGTCGTTTTACCATCCCTCTGTTATTATTTCCCCCTTGATTTGCTTGATCTTGTTTCATATGTGTCACCTTGATCTAGTGTTTCTGGACATTTAGAGTCAAATTGGCCAAATTTTTGAAAACATATTTTCTCACTTATCTCTAATGGTATCTAGCAATGCGGATAGTTTTGGTTTTATTTGAGTAGATTGTGAGATACGACCCGAATATGATGGAGATGATTAAAACGTTGTATGTGGTGTTCACAGCCTTGAAAAATGACATTCAAAAAACCAGCAACATGACTTTCCAGAAGCAGTGTCCCCATTACTCTGGATAATTCACAGAGCAAACTGTCAGTGCTTTTTATTAGGACTATGTCTTTCATAGAAAATAGTTCTGCTGTTCACAGAGAGGTATGTGGCTTATCCTGCTTATAAGACACATCGCTGGTGAATTTTTAACCATGCGAGTGTTGTGACTGTGGATGGTTATGTCAGTCTGTTGGTAACAGTCCACTCCCTTGGTCCAGACTGAAATATCTCAACAATTATTGGCTCAAGTTTCCCCATAACACCACCATGAAGCTGACATTTTAATTTGTCCAAGACTTTGATTGGACAAATAAACAAATACTGATCCTGACCTAATGACATTCCCATCAGCCTCAGCTGTAATTTTTGTTGAGTGCTAACCAGCACATGTTAGCATGCTAACATGCTATATGAAGATGGTGAACATGATAAATATTATACCTACTTAACAGCAGCATGTTAGTGTGCTGATGTTTAGCTCAAAGCACCGTTGTGCCTACGTACAGCCTCACAGAGCTGCTAGCGTAGCATTAGCATCTCAGATATGTTTAAATGTAATTTTTCAGTCACTATAACCTTATGAAATTCTGTTTTTTTCCGTTATATTTGGTTGGTGGCAGAAACCTGAGCATTTGAAACCAGCTTAAAATGAAATAATTAAAACTCTCCTCGTGGCTGCATATCACTGTAGTTAAGTGAGAAGATGTGTTTTTGTAATTTAGGTGAAATGACCCTTTAAAGCATTTTTCAGATGATCTTCCAAGTCTTCATGTTAGCTGGATGTGTCATATGATTATCCACTTATGCTAGTGACATGGTAAGAGTAGCGCGGCTGTGTTTAAATAAACAGATTATGCCACTCTGTTTTTCTGTGAAAGCTGGTTGTTAAGCTGCTGTACGTGCACACAGATCTGTCGCGTCTGTCTACATTTCCCCACAGGTTATTTCTGCTGATGTTAGTGTCAGCACTGTGGCTGTTTACACAGACATTAGTGTCAGTGACAGAAACAGTGGTTCTCTCCAAAGCAAGTTTACCCTCACACAGTCACAACAGTGCAGTCCCCGGGAGACCTGCATTTATAATGCGTGGCTCCGACCACAAATAACACTCTCAAGCCTCAAGACGTCATTTCACTCTCTGTTACACAGGTGGTTATTCCCCCATGTTTCTGTCTGTAGGTCTGTTTTATCTGTCAGTCTGCCAGTTTCTGTATTACTCTCACCCTGTGTTCTTGTTTCAAAAACATCTGAAAATCTGAAACATGACAGATCCTCTGTTGAAGAATAGTTATACTTCCTCCTCTTCCTCATAAATCAAAGCTCCGCCATCCAGCCACATTATAGAGTCTCTGCACCACATCAACCAGCCTCAGCCTGACGGGGGACGTCAGTGAGCAGAAGGAATCAGCAGATTTAAGTCTTTCATCGTGACTGTGGGGCTTACGATGGTGTTAAGGGCAACCCCATTGTCATTCACAGAAACACAGAGGCCACTCCATTCAGACGAGCAGGCAGCAGGACTACAAGACAGACGTCTGCCTGAGAGCCTGTAAACAAAGCTATTGTTTGTGAAATCTGCCCTTTAGACGACACATCATAGTAGGATTCTTCTTCTTGGATGTTAAGAAAGTGCTCGTTTGTTAAAGGGGGAATACATGGTTCAGGCTGTTGCTCTTGAGGGAAATCCCTCTCAGTTTTAATTTACATCTGATGAACAATGATGAGATTGTAGCACCTTTTATATAGAACTGAACACATAAGTGGGCAAGTTAATATAAATGTAACTAAAATGATCATGTTTAACATTTGATTCCTTTGCAGTTAATGGCTGTCAGAAGTCTACAACAGAGATTTGAAAACATCTGGTATTTTCCGTGGCGATGCTCTAACCTGTACGGCAGCCATATTCAATTCTTCCTTGTTTTGGCTCCAGCCTGGTCTTTAGCAAATAAAACACACTCTGAGGTCAGGCGTCTGACTCCCAATGTTTGGCCATAAAACTTCTGTGTTGCCATTAATGTATTATTTTTCCTTCTGCTTTGTCTGAAAACTGGAGGAATGTGTATAAAATGGTTATGATTCCTGCACAGTTTTTCCAGTGTGGATGTAAATACCTTCAAACACAAGGCTGAAAGTTCTTTAATCTCAGAGTTGTTGTTTCACTTCAAATCAAATCTGCTGATGTATTCAGCCAAAACAACATAGAACAAGTTGTCCTAATCCTGTCTTTCTACACTGCAGATATTACAGGACCACACATGTAGTTTGGGATTCTTAGCCTATTACATGCTCATTTTATATAATTTGCATGACAGCTGCCTATTTTGCTAAGCAGATCACATGTCTTCAGATTGTTTTCATAACTTCCAGACAGACATTGGATTCCATTAATTTCACTAAGGACTGAATTCAGTGCACAGGAACTTGAAAACAAGAGATGCTGCATGCGGAGATGGTTGAAAATCTTGCTTTCAAGGAAACTTCAATGAATCTGAGATTTGAGTTTATACCAGAAAAGCACCTGTTTATGGGAGCACTTCATCAGATACCTTGAAATGTACATCTGCCTCAACAATAAAGGTATATTGTTCTCTTCCCAGTGAAGTGGAGCTGTTGCTGCTGGACCAGCGAGAGGTTTGGGCTGCAGAGGAGGGCTGGCTGGTTTTTGACCTGACCACCACCAGTAACCTCTGGCTGGTCAACCCCGAGCAGAACCTTGGACTGCACCTGGTCTTGGAGGACAGCCACGGTCAGTTGCTGCCATACAGTCACGGGTTGGGATACATTGAAGCCGCAACAGTCTAAAGACTACAGTCTTTGTCTAAAGTAATGATTTATGGTTTTGATGAATGCTCTTTGAATCCTGTGGTTAAAAGCGACACCACATATTGAGTAAATCTCTAGAGACTCCTTAAACTCTCCTAGAGTTTAAGTTACAGTTGTGGTTGTTGTGGTCGCATTAAGATGAACAAATGATTGTTCAGTAGAAACTCAGATGTGTGTTGTTGTCATATTCAGTGGTTTGTTGTTTTCTCTCCCCTGACTCCCCCTGTAGGACAGAGGAGGAATCCCCGACTGGCGGGGCTGGTGACGGGGAGTGGGCCCCAGGACAAACAGCCCTTCATGGTTGTCTTCTTCAAAGCCAGTGAGGTGCATTTCCGCAGCATCCGCTCTGCCCATGGCCACAAAGGTCGCCAGTCTAATCGCTCCAAACCTCAGAGGACTGTTCAGGATACACTAAAGGCAGTGGAGGCTGCAACAGGTGTCTGGACGCTTAAAGTCTCACCATCATAGAACAATAATGATTTTGACCTCTACGGCTATGATACATTTTACATGCTTTTAATACATTTGTGTCTACTCATTCACTTCCAGATAACCTTGGCATGTCTAAAGAGGGATGTAAAAAACATGAGCTCTATGTCAGTTTCAGAGATTTGGGATGGCAGGTACAAATCAGAATTTTCATTTTATTGAATTCTGATTTAATTTCGCCTAACTTCATTTCCTTTCCAGTGAAGTGACAGTTTATTGACCTTTGCCTGTGGTTTTATTCTGATCAGGACTGGATCATAGCACCAGAGGGGTACGCAGCATACTACTGTGAAGGGGAATGTGCTTTCCCTCTCAACTCCTACATGAATGCCACTAATCACGCTATTGTGCAAACTCTGGTAAGTCCCAAACAGACCCTAATGAATTGCACTTTCACTGCAACCTCCACTTTCTGTGAGGACTGATTTATGCCTCTTCTAACCACAGGTACACTTTATCAACCCGGAGACGGTGCCCAAGCCCTGCTGTGCCCCAACGCAGCTCCATGGCATCTCGGTGCTCTACTTCGACGACAGCTCCAACGTCATTCTCAAGAAGTACCGTAACATGGTGGTCAGGGCCTGCGGCTGTCACTGATCGCTTGCCCCCCCCCCCCCCTATGAGTTTTGCAAATCTGGAGGGAGGCTTAAAAAGGCAGAGGTGGAGGAAGCAGAGACAAGACGATTGACTGCCTGGTCACAAGGGAGCTCCTGCCACAGAATAAGTTTTATTCTGGGAGACTGTTTTTATGATCGGCAGCTGAGCCGCCCATGCAGTATTAACCACTACCGCAGCCCGATCACAACTATTGGTCACAGAGAAAGACCGAACAAAGGATTTCCTTTGTTTCCTTTTAGTGTGACGAGAAAAAGTGCACTAAAAGGGCTCAGTATGGAGTTACTTCAGAGGCTAAAACAAAACATGGATTTCTAAAGACGTAATGTAAAAAAGTTTCAACCATTTTCCCCATTTCCAGAGATCATATAATGTACTACACATAACTACAGTTCAATTCTCTTTTGACTTCAGGCACGAGAATATAAAATGTTGCCTGGGTAGAAATGTGCATTCGATAACGCCTTACACAGCCCATAAAACTTTAAATCTCCACCTTCCTGTTGAACCACTGCACCTTGTCTTTTGGAACAGCTGGATGAACTTCCTGATCAGAAAAAGTGTTCTGCAGCAAACCTCACTGGTGTTGAAGTGGTTGTTAGGAAGGCCAGTTGGACCAGGTCAGGTGTAAGACATCTGGCAGCTTGTGTGTGTGTGTGTGTGTGTGTGTGTGTGTGTGTGTGTGTGTGTGTGTGTGTGTGTGTGTGTGTGTGTGTGTGTGTGTGTGTGTGTGTGTGTGTGTGTGTGCGCGCGCACTGCTGCTGATGTGGACGAGCTCAGTGGAGAATGACAGCCAAGACTGTTAATAACAGTGTGTGGGATTGAAAGCTCTGGCTGTTGGACCTGGTTTCCTGGTGCAGACATATATCACTAGGCCTGTGAAAGGCATACAGTCTGCAAGATGTCAGTGATTCATCTTTATGACGTGGCCATCAGGGTGTGCACCATCACCCCCGACCGCAGCTGCCTTCTTGGAGTCGGAGCAGAGCTGCAGGTGATCAAACAGAGGCTGTAATTTTATTTTGTCAGATATAAGTAGTTGAATAAATGGAAAATGATCAAACAAGAATCAGTGTTTTTACCTGATTTGGCCTCAGTGATATTCTTTACAGTGGCATTCAAAGCACCCTCAGCAAAATTGAGCTAATGTTGAGACTTTGGCAACAGTAGTTGTCAAAACAATCTCTCCACAAGGTTCATTTAGTGGTTGTTCTGACGCTTTTGATCATATTACACTATCTTCCTCAGCAGATTTGAAAATCTATAAGTCCTTGGTCACATTTCCATTTTCCTCCATGTGCTGAAGAAGACTGTGTGATGTGATTCAAAGCGGCTAAATGGACCTCCTGGGGTTTTTTTACACCTTTTTCACTTTTTTGTAAAAAAAATATGCACAGAATTTTACACAACAGATTTATTTAACAGTGAGAGAACCGTTTCACAAGTTAAAGACCTTATCTGTTGTCAGGTTTACAGCAGCCTGTGACGAAAAGTGTGTGTAACATCACAGTGCTGACACATGATGCTGCACACTGACTCCTGATTGTGCCTTTAAAGTACCTAGAATAGCACAAGCGTCTCCACTCCCCACTAAAATACACATTAGTACAAAAAGCAAAGCACGTACTTTACATAATGTGGCAAATAAAGGCATTCATAGTGACATTCACTGAGTAGCTGAAAGCTTCCATCAAAGCGTTTTACATCACAGCCCACACTGTTAAAAACACAATTATCTGTCACCGTAAATAGAAAATAGAGGTAGAAGCGTAAAACTAAATCCTACTGATACAATCAAATATGGTGTTGATTGTCAATGTGAAATTTCCTCTCAAACTGTATAATTGGTTAGCATGAAGAACCCTTACATATTATTAGGCAGAAGACAAACTTTAAGACGATATCATCAGTGAATCACCTGAGGGACTATTTTTATGTGCTTTTCAAGGAACATGAGCTGATTCTGAAAGAATACGAGCCCTCAGATTCAAATCTAAAACAATATTATTTGAGCCTACAAGATCTTTCACAAATTCCCTGTCACTGAAGCAGCTCCCTGCGGTGAGACGTTTTTACACTTTACCTCTCCACTTTCTCTCAAACTTTCTCTCTCGCATGAACAAGGTTTAACTCTGTGTTATGAGAGACTTGGCAGAGATCAGGCGCACAGAAGATGTGAAGTTTAACTCTGATTCAGCTCACATAATCAGCATGTGATCCCTGACTTACCTTGACAAATTTGTATGTGCTAACATAACCTCTAGGGGATCCTGAGACTCAACCTTATTGTTCTTCCTCAGCTTTTACTCCTTAGGTACAAGTAGAAAAAGACAGTCAAGCGCAGGAAGGAGGTAGAAAGACAGCAAATATAGGCTAAATGTAGCAGAGCTTAAAAGAGACTGACTTGCTCCCTGCCCATAAACCACTGACCCTCCTCACTGCAATTAGTCCCTGAACCTCTCAGCTCAGGGGCTGAATAGTGTCTCCTCCGCACTGCCTCTGCTTCCTTCTTCTGCCCTGCTGCTGGCCACTGTGGCCCTGGGGGAACCTGCGGGTGTGATGCCTTTACGGGCTCACACCCTCTCTCTGACTTCCTGGGTGAGGTTTTCGGCTCCGGGGCGGCTGTCGGTGGAGGCTGTGGAGCAGGGACGGGTGTGAGGGCCAGGCAGACGTCCCCCACGCAGAGCTGGCGGCACTGCAGGCCACAAAGACGGGCAGTCCTCTGAGGGCTGCAGGAGGACCAGCCCCGCCCACGCACAAAGAATGGGTACTCCACATAGACATCCACCAACTCCTGGTGGAGGGACACACACGTGTACAGTAGGATGAAACAGAGATGCAGTGTATACACTTGTTCACTAGGGGGTGGTGTTGTTTCGATTTGGAGAACCTGTTTGTGCTGAATTCATGTCAGATAGCAATTACAGTGAGAAAAATATGGAAGTGTAATGATTGGCAGATTGGCAAATTGTACAGACATTATACCTTAAAGGCCAATTCATGGTTTCAGTGTCGGCACGAAAAGCAAGGATCCTGGTTATTTCTGTGACAGTCTGTGGACTGTCTGCATTGTGACTCTCATACTGTTTATTTCCCATCCATGGTCCTACTCTTGTTAAACTGTTGCACACTGTTTTCTTTTTTTTTTTTTGACTTTTTCATGTTGCTCAGGCAAATACAGCAGGTGAAGGAAACGCTGCTTCTTTCTGTCAGGAGGTCGCCATCATGTTGTCTTGTGCGCATTCGTGAAATAGGTCTGCGTTCGCATACACCCCCAAATTCCGCAGTCTGCGCCTGTCTGAAAACCATGAACAGGCCTTGAGGCTGGAATTCCTCAATATATTTTTTTGTTGTGGACAAATCCCATAGAAATTCAATCTTTCTGACTAGCACCCTCTGTGGAAGTCAGCCACAAGTCCATTGATTCTCACTGAAGACATTTTAAAAAAAAAGACTCAATAATTTCCTGGCCAGTAGTTTTTAGCAAATGTTACTCTAACAGAAGTAGATGTTGCATTTGTTGGGGACTATTTTCAGCTGTGGATTAATACATGTTTTTTGTGTTAGTACTTAATGGCGCCAGGAAGGTGTACGTGAGAATGCTTGTATAAAGGAACAAGTCAGTCAAGTGTGGCTAATTAATGTATGATTATGTAAGAAGTACTTGTTGGTCGGATCAATTCATGGTTGGTTTTTGGTATTTTCAGTGGATGTATTCACAGTACAAAATAGAAACATCTTATTCTTTAACATGTCACGGTAAAAGCCTGACCAAAGGCATTGAAAACATTTAAGAATTTGTGCACTGTGTCCTAATCCAGTCCAACCAGTTATATTTATAACTGATGGATCTTCAAGATTGTGTTTATAGTCATTCCCATATGACCTGAACACAACATCTGGTAGATATGCTGCTTAAGGAGAAAAATGACTCACAGCTACTTGTGAACGGTCTGCTGTGAATGATGTATATTATAGAGTAATTTTCCTTTACCTGTGACTGTTGGTCGTGAAGGAGGATCAGGAGGCGTGAGATGGAGGAGGAGGAGGCTGAAGGGGAGATGCTCTGCACCGTGCAGCAGCTCAGACGCAGGTCTGGACAGGCCTGTGATCCCAGCTGGAAGTCTTCTGTCTGCAGGTGCTCCACTCGTCTCAGCCGCCCGTCTCTGAGCTCGATCAGAGAGCCGGCCACGAAGTGAGGGAGCAGCCAGGGGAAACGGTTGGGAGAGGAAGAGGAGGAGGAGGAAGAAGCATGTTCAGTAGAGGCCAGAACAGAAGATCTGACTGTGTCCTCCTTCATGGAGGTGTATGTGCTGTTTGAGTTATCACCAGGGAAGGAACGTCCAGAAACAGGGTGGCTGACAACATTTGTTGATTCGTGCAACAAATCATGTTGGTCCTCATGTGGAGAGTGAGGTAGGCATGTGCTCAACGATGGAGGACTTGGTTTTGCAACCCTGTGAAAATACTCAGCTTTCCTGTCTCTTCTCCTCACATATGGTCCTTTATTCGTGCCACTGCTCTGCCTGTTTGTGTCCCTTAATGTCTTGAGCTGCTCCCAGCCGTAGCCTCCACCCAGTCTGTGGAAACCCTCAAAGACCAAGGAGGTAGGGCTGAATCTGGAGGGGTGGTGTGGGTGCCCTGGGTGAACTGTGGGTGTGCCAGATAAGTGGCTGTGGTGCTGATAGTGGTGGGAAAAGTCCCATCCAGGGTGCAGGGGGTTAAACTCTCTCCACTCTGCCCAGCCATGGTGCTCCCTGAATGCAGACAGCACATGAGGCTTGGATCTGGTGGATGTGTGAGTCTGAATCCAGGGCTGGTAGAGTGCAGGAACCCGTCTTGGCACTGGCTGAAATGGGCCTGTGTGTTTTGTCTTAAACTCGCTGTGGCTCTTGTAAGGGTAAGGCGCCTTGAATGTTGCAGCATCACACTGCTGCTGCCGTGATGGTGAGCTCGGTCTTTGGTCCCTCTTTTTCAGTGGAAGGCTGTCCCTGTCTGGGACTAGAATCGGGTTTGGTGTGAAGCTCATTGGCTCACACTGCCTGTCGCTCACACTGGCACTGCGTGCCCTCCTGCAGAAGCTGAGGAGGTGTTGTGATCATGTGATACAGACTCCATTAGTCTTTTGGCAAGTGTTGCAAATAGTAAGGTCCAAGGTTGTCACGATCTGAAAAGAAGAAGAAACAATTTTACAAACAACTTTACATCTTCACAAACAACACGTCAGGCTGACTCACCCTCTCTCTCTTTCTCCGTCTGTCTCTCTCTCTCTCTTTAAAATATGGTGATAAATGACAGACACCCCCCTCCCCCTTCTGAATGTGCCACCTGCTGAGATCACTGCCTGTAAGTATCCCCCAGACATCTCAACAATAACTGCACCATCAGCTTCAAATGAGGGCTTTCCAACCACCAATCTATATATATGTATATTGGCGACAAACAGAAGGTGACACAGAAGACATTGTGACCATGAATCATAATAGACAAGTGACAAAGTGTATTATGAAATGATATATTGTCTGTTTGTGTGTATGTGTATATGTGTGATGTTCTAATGAAAGTTGATTGTACACAATAATAATAATAATAATAATGCTAATGCTAATGCTAATGCAAACAATGATATATAACAATAATAGTAATGAAGTGGTAATGGTGGCAATGTATGTGTGCACGTATATATACAGACAACATAATAGTAATAATATAGTACAATAATAATGTGATACGATATAATAATGACAATCAGGGTGGATGTAGTGAGGCTGGGGGAGAGGCACCAGAACGCCAGAGAGGCGGGTGAGGGGACCCCAGTCCAGCTACCCAGTGCCACAGTCGGGGGCCCACACAGCAGACAGCCAGGGCGGCCTGGCACAGGCCCATACCCCCCTTTTCCTCTCCTCCTTCCTCCAATTGAGGGTTTTCAAACTCAATTTCAAAACCATCATTCAAGACCCAGACACATACCGCTCATCATCGCCATCCACCAACACACCAAGCCGCTCCTCATCCCCACTAACAGTACATGACAGATTATGGGCCGATGGATATCTGAAGAATGATTAATCCCAGTAACAAGGAATACTAATTTTACATGTCATATTACATACATCTATCTATCAATTCTTTTTGGCTAACAACTATATCACTCACAAAGTAACTTATCCAGTCATCCATATCATCCTTATCTCTGACCATGCTCCCATAAGCATTACCCTCTTAGCAGAACACCAACCTCAGCCTCCCCCTAGATGGCGCTTCAACAACTCATTGCTCAAAGACAGAGAATTCCTCAATTACTTTAAACAACAATGGGCATCTTTCATTGAAATCAAACACACCCCTGCAATATCAGCATGCACATTATGGGAAACAGCAAAAGCAGTCATGAGAGTAATTGTAATATCATACAATTCACGCAAAAACAAAGAAGAAAATGAAAAAGAACGCAATCTACAAAAAGAGGTGAAGAGATTGGACCTTCTAGCCTCACATTCCCCCACCGATTCAGTAATAATAGAACTCCGAAAAAACAAACATGAATTAAACAATATAATGAGTAAGAAAACTGAAGATACAGACATTCCTCAAACTCCAACAACTTCACTTTGAATTTGGGAATAAAACAGGTGAGTTTTTAGCAAATCAACTGAAGCAACAAACAGAAAAATTCATCATTACCTCAATTAGAGACACATCTGGTACTATAACACAAAACCCCTCCATGATTAACGACTCTTTTAGATCTTACTACACAAATCTCTAAAGTTCAGACCAGAATAAATCACCCACAGATGCTGACAGCTTTCTGAGGGGTGTCTCCCTACCCAAACTAACTCAAACCCAATCCAAAACCCTAGAACTTCCACTCTCCCTACATGAACTCACCAAAGATCTCCATTTTATGCCTAACAATAAATCACCCAGATTACCCAGCAGAATCTTATAAACAATTTTGGCCTCTTCTCTCACCACTGTTCTCAAAGTAATGTCTGAAATCTACCAAAATAAAGTCATCCCCAACCACATGAACATGGCCTACATTACACTTACCCCAAAACCAAACAAGGATCCCACCGACTGCTCCAGTTATTGGTCCATATCATTAATTAATACAGACACAGAAATTATGAGTAAAACTTTATCAGTCAGGCTAGAAATTTTGTCACCAATACCAACAATATATATTGATGTGGTTTAGTTTGATGGACATCTACCAACTCCTTTGTAAAGAAAAAAAAAAAAAGTTACTATGGTAACAAAGTACTGCACAGAGTGTGGTTAATGAAGGAATGAGTGTAGTGTGGACAAGGCAAAGTAAAAGGTTGGGGGGTGGGTGTAAAGTTAGTGGTTAGATAGTATCAGTCCATTCACTTCCTTTGAGGTTAATGATCTCTTTAAAACTCATGTGTCATTTTCCACTAGAAAACAAAGGAAAGCGTGTGTGCTCAGTGTCCGAGTCCAGGATGTTAAACACACAGCTGCAGCGTTTCTCTCTCTTTCTTGTAGGACTAAAGTGATGTCCAACACCTCAAGCTACTGAAACCCCTTCATCCTCCTTACATGCATGCACAATGAGTCAGTTCACTCAGAGGGGCTAAATATAAGTACCTTGTGGCCACACGCATACACAACAGTTACCTTCAGTGGCTCTGCAGACATATTATTTACACAAAGTGATGCAGAGAGGTGAAGAGCAGAGCAGGACTTTTACAGCCTGTCAATGCAAAGCCCATCTTAATGCCCTGTATTATGTCATCATCATAGCCGAGCGCTGCCGCTGAATGGACCTCTTTGACTCTCTCTGACAGGCATGTTTCTGATAATACGAGCTGTTTCTCTATTACGTGTGCGTGTGAGATCAGACAACACCCCACACTTACATTCCTGTGTGAGCACTCTCCATTATACCATGAGACATAAATAGATCTGTCAGCTAAATGCCCACAGTGTAAATTTAAATTCATTCAAATGGCATTGAGGTTTGGATACTTACTCACAATGAGCGACACACAGGTATGATGAGATCATGACCTAAACAGGCCTAGACTGTGATGTTAGCCAGGCTTAATAACCTTATGAGGTGAACAGTTCACTACAGCATGTTAATCTATGGAAATGAAATGTATACACAGTGGTTCTGAGTGTGTTTGAAGCCATCATGATAATAATCTGCACTGAGGATTTTTTGCATATCAGCAGTGGTAACGCTAAGCACTCAGTCAGCTTGATGTTTCTATCTATGTAGTGCAACACAACTAAATTTAACCCCTGGTGCTGAATCCCACAGACAGAAGAGTTCCTCAAACATGCATTCAGAGTTTGACTAATGCACATATATATCATAACTGGCTCTTTCAGTGGAGTAAAACACAGCAACACATTCAGAATTTCTCTTTACCCTGAATCGAGAGAAGCTGGATATCAGAGAAGCTTCATGTAGGAGACTACACTCACATGTTCCTCCGTCCATCCATCCGTCCTTTTTTCTGTGCATCCATGTTCACGAGATGAACACGGACGGTCCTCACACACCTGTCTGCCTTGTGTCGTCCTCCAAGGCTGCAGGAGAAAAG
The DNA here is from genome assembly GCF_002260705.1 of Seriola dumerili. Classification (NCBI taxonomy): domain Eukaryota; kingdom Metazoa; phylum Chordata; class Actinopteri; order Carangiformes; family Carangidae; genus Seriola; species Seriola dumerili. The sequence goes on along the minus strand of NW_019174343.1, from coordinate 8,265,272 downwards.
AGCAGAACGAGCAGAAACATCCAGACGAGCTCAACAGACTGTCTATCAGACACTCTCCTCCTTTTCTCTTCTTGTCTCTTCTCCTCCTCTCTCTCTTCCCTCCTACTCGCTTTTACATTTTACACTCCCACTCTACTCAGTCAGTCCTGTTAACCTTTCTGAGACAGATTTGACGTCTCCCTATTTTTTTCTTTTTTTCTTTCTTTCTTTCTTTCTTTCTTTCTTTCTTTCTTTCTTTCTTTCTTTCTTTCTTTCTTTCTTCCTTTCTTTATTTTTTCTTTCTTTCTTTCTTTCTTTCTTTCTTTCACGTCTGAACTTGTTCACCCTGTGTTTGCTGCTGAGTGGCACTCTCAGCCTCTCTTCCATTTGTAATCACCCTCCTCTTCCTCTCTCCATATTCCACACACTCTCTCCCTTTCTCCATGTAGCTCTCTGTTGTTGGGTGTATAATTAGAAATGAGACTGCTGTGCAACTCCTCAGCTGATGGTAGGCGTACGACTGCCTGATGGCTTTGGCGTTTTGCCCGGTGTAGTGAGGGCGGGAAACGCTTGCTTTAGACTGGCCTGGACACACTCATACAAGATAAAAGGGATTGCAAATCAGAAATCTTGCTATCACATCTGCAGTCTGATAGCAAACAGCCCTCACTTATCACTAATTCTTCCTGCTTTTCTCACCTCAGGAGCAGATGTGAATAATGTTTCATCCCGACTCAGCGAGACACCAAACAGAATGATTGCTTTGAAATGGCTAGTAATTGCTTTGGACCAAAGAGCTCAAAGGTCAACATTAAGGACTAAAGTCAATCCTCTGCAGAAAAAGGAAGCCTTTAATAGTTGTGCAGACATCATAAACAGTTTCCGTCACCCATGCCCCACTGCCTGCTTTGCTCTCTATATGTTTTCCTCACTTTTCCTTTTTTCTTTTTGCTTGCTTGCCTATCTCTTTCATTTCAATTTAAAATGCAAGAAAGATGACTTAGCTTTTGCACAGCAGCCCGTGTCCCAGCTATTGATTTTTGCAGGGCTTCATCAGGTGAACCCCCAGTCATGAGAAAGCCCACACATAATTTAGTTTGAGGTGAAGAGGATTTCTCACTTTGAGTCACTTCATACTTCCTCTGCCCACACACTCTCTCTCTCCCTCTCTGTTTTCTCTCTGTCATTTTTTTTGCACTTTCTGAACACACACGCACACACACATGCTGGAGAAAGTTCATGGTACGGTGAGTGTTTGCCACGACTAGCACATTTCATCTAAACCACCACAACCACTGACATTTACAAAGAGTGTGTTTTTATTGATACAAATCGCCAATCACTCCTACCACTTCCCAACTGCTACATTACAGCCTGTTTTTGCAGTTTCACTTTGTAGTTTGGCACAGATGCCAACTGTGACTTTCAGTTGCAAAAGTTTCCGTGCTTATTCTATGCATTTGCAGACATAACAACATAAATGTTTGTTGTCAATTTATTGTATGTGAAGAACTTTGTACCACGGTTTGCAAAAAGTGCTCTATTGAAATGAAGATAATTCATATCATATTCTAAAGGAATATAATATGATCAAGGTTATTGTGCATAATCAAAAAGTTAGTTTAGTTTGTGCACACTCATAAATTTCTTCCCTGCAACTGAAGCAAGCCGCTGTTTAAAAGCCTCTCTCAAATGCAGATGCAGTGTTTTGGAAAGAGTCAATGATGTAATGCTGTTTTGTGAAGCCGCTGCATGCAAATATTGTGTAACCAGCAAGTCCAGCTTAGAGGAAGTGGAACTGATGTCTGTTCTCCACTAGATGGTGTCCAGGATACGCAGATTCTCAGATACTCCAGGTTCCCAAACAGTGTAAGTACTCCACTCACCATTCAAAGAAATATGATTTATACATATATATATATATATATATTTTTTTTTTTAACCAAAGTGTGCAACAGTTTTAATCAATACTTTTAAAAAAGATTATTTAAGTTTTGATCAGAGTTCTGTCTTTTCACCAAAACTAAAGGCAAGGAAATGTATTTTTTTAGCAGCTAGTTGAACATTGTGTTTAGATATTATGAGAATGTTATAAAGTAGATTGATATTATTTAGGTCTATGGATTCAAAATATAAAATTGTTGTGTGGGGAACAAAATGTTCTTTGTGGAGAGGAGACCTGAAAAAGCTTTTAAATTGTTCAGAAAAATCAGTGTTATTATAATGATAATAATAATAATTATTAAACATTATTAAACATCAGACATAATAATGACAATACAATTATAAAACAGATATTGTGTCTCTGAAATGTAACATTTTTTGACAACATTGACCCTGAAGGTTAGAGAGATGGTTTAAAAAAAGGGAGAGAGGGAACAAGAAACAGAAAGGGAGGAGGTGAGGGGAAAGAGGGGGTGTAAGAAGACAAAAATAACAAAGGCATGAGTCTGTCTCTCCTTGGTATTTTCCACTCTGTTACATAAAATCCGTCCTTCCCTATTCTCAATCCCTTCCTCGCTCTCTCCCGCAGCTCCTCCCTCCTCCCTGTCATTGGTCAGCTGGTCGGCTCCACAAAGCCACAAACTTGTTCTCGCCTCATCCAAGTGGCTCAGAGTCCACCGAGGGGAGAGAGGGCAGCGGGGAAGGAGAGCAGCAGCAGGGCAGCAGTCGGCATCAGTCACTTTGGAGCAGTGTCCAGTGAGAAGAAAGGGGGGTGGGAGATGAACGGCAGCCTCTCTGCTGAACTCTCACAGGGCTGACCGACCATCACACACTGATTTATTATATTCCCACGATCCTCCAGCAACATGAGCTCCTCATCATCCAACCTGCACAACAAACGCCTACCCTGTGAGTAATGCCTTAAACTTTAATCTCATAGATAAGGAGGTTATGTTGAGATGTGAACACAAGTTTGCTCCAGTGACACAGTTTTCATTTTCAGATGTGGAGCAGAACATTAGAGAGGAGGAAATTCTTCTCCATATTTGGTTGTCAGAAGTAGAGTTCACACACACACACACACACACTGAACATCTAAGGCAGAAAACACAAGTTACAGTGAAAGCTTGTGTGTGTGCAATTTTATTTTGGCAGCATGTAGCACCTTGTCACGTGTCAGAAATACTTTCCAGGATGAAAATCAGTGTCAATGTTCTATTAAAGGTGTCATATTAATGTAAAGTGAGAGAAGAAAAAACACAACTTAACGCTTTTCTGACCCTGTCTAATTTATTTACTGCTCCATCAGTCTGAGGCATAAGCTGTGTGTGTATATATGTGTGTGTGTGAGAGAGACATAATGTGAAAGCATTATGGTGTGACAGCTCAGCCAGTGTGTTAAATAGCTGCCGTTGTGTTGATGTTGCCTGAAGTGACTGGTCCAAGTGCTATGCCAGCCAAAAATCAGACAGGAATGTTGAATCATCACCCTGAGTAATGTTCACTAATACCAAGTGAATAGGTCACACTCTCTGTGCACAGGAACAGGGCTGGCTTCCCACACACACACACTCACACACACACACACACACACACACACACACACTGAGGCAGGCTTGGATTGGGGCCACCGCACAGCTCCAGACAAAGATCTCTTATTTCTAATGGGATTGTGCCTGCAGATCTCATCAGAGTCGACTGACTGCAGTGAGGTCTGCAGCTTGTTCCATGCAGACACACAAACCCAGATAGGACCTGAAATTGAATTAGTCCCGGTGAGATCAGTGTGTGATTTCATGAGGCTAAAAAGGATCAGGGTTGAGAGTCCAGAGAAGACGCCTCCCACCTGTTGCTTGGCTCCCCCCGGCCTCGTTGCCCCCGTAGACCATTCTGTCACGTTTCGGTTCTTGTGGGAATGTGCCTGAGAGAGAGAGAGGGGCATCGGTGTGCTGTGGAGTGAAGGACTGACCAGCTGTTGAAAGCGTGTTACAGTCAGCATGCTATTGGGTGTAAAAGAAATTGTTTCTATTCTCCATGTATTCTTAGCTCAGTCCCCTTGGACATGACCCACATAAGACTGAGGAGGTAGATGCTGTTTAATGAGCAAATTAGAGGGGTAAGAATCCATATCATGAACTGCCTGTATCTTTAATTAATGACACTCTGAGGGTATGTATCTGCTATCTAATCACTGGAGCTTAATATTTGAGATAGAATGGATACAAGTGGGACCAAACTGAACGCCCCGAAGAAGGTTTAAGCCAGAACATGTGGGTGTTTTCTACCTCCTCTACCTCCATCTCTTCAGAATACATGAGTTTGACAGTCACACTCTCATTCTCCTGATTTGCTTCTCTCGAGGGCCCATGCAGGGCCATATTGAAGACACTGAGGTTGTGTCATACTAGCGGCTCTGTGAAGCTATAGAAAGCCACACCAGTGCTTTGAGCTAAATGCTAACATCAGAATGATAACGTGGTAACCATTACAATGCTAATGTCAAAGAAAATATAGGATGAGATCAATCAGCTGTACAGGCTGTTTAACATTGATGAAGATGGGATTGTGCTTCTCTGAAGATGTCATTCAAGTTGTTCATACGGAGATACTGTTTGCTAAAGTGCAGCCTGGAGAAACCTTTCACCTTTACTGTTGCAGCCACTACTGCATATGTCATTTGCTACTGATTGGCTTGGCAAGCAAAAATAAAACAACCCACCTGTCCAAAACAAAATCCAAGAGAACATAAACTCAACGTCAGACTGAATAATGAGATAAAAATCAACTGGCAATTCAGACTGATTATCAGGTGGAGCAAATGCTGAACTGATTCAGTCAAATGAAAATGTAACTTTTTAGTCACAACCTCAGTATTTCTGCATTTCTGGCTGCGGCCCTGGACATGTGAAGTTAAACTTTCCACTGGTTTGTTGGACCAGACTGACTTGAGTTGGGTTGAACCAGGCATGATTTCACTCTCAAATAGTCACGTTTGGGTCATACAGCTTTGTGTTCAGAGATGTGGCTGATAAATACTGTCTAATATACTATAAAAAATGCTGCACCTGTTGTGGGTTTTAGTGTCAGGGGACAAAACACTGATGGCTACAGTTCTTTCTCAACAAAGCCACTGACGTTAGCCATGATCAAAATGCAAATTTTAAATTGTTAATACTTTGTTAGCTCTTTCAGAGATAACAGGAATACTAACAGGATCATTGCTTCCTGTTGTGAGGAAAGCTCACATGGTGCAAATACATACATCATTCCATTACAAACAATGCCTTGTGGCATGTCAGCACTTTAAGTTAATTATATGCGTGTGCTTGTGTGTGATTATACTAAACAGCCTTGCGTGGATGGCTGAATAAGGTTCACATCAATTCAATAATCTAAGCAGTGCAGCCCCGGGGGACACAGACCGGCTCCTCTCATTAGTTCTCTAACAAATCCATCTAGCTGAATCCTCTGTGTATAGACAGAGCTAACGCCTCCAGGCATACACTGACTGTTCAGGGCCCTACACAGGAGGACAGCAGCAATTCATCATGTGAACACTATTCCCAAATGTGTAAAACATGTAACACGAATTCAATTATTTATACTTGGGAGTTTGTTGGCGCTGATATCGCTGGGAGGAAACGGATACCTCTGACAATCAAAGAAAAAAAGGTGATAAGTTAAAGCTTACAGAGGATCAAATGACTAAGAACCAATACGGAACAGGTCACTCATAGTGCTCTGTGGTGTTGCATGGAAGTAAACTAGTTGTTGGTCTGACAAAACAGACAGTATGAGTATGTTAACTTGGAAATTGTGACATTGCATTTTGCTTTTTTTTCTGACATTTTTGGGACTAGTAATTACTTGTAATAATAATCATCAGAGATGAAAAAATTAACACTAATGTTGCTCTGTGTCTGCTAGATGTACCATGTTCATCTTAACAACTTATAATATTATGTGATAATGATAATACATCTTTAGATACATCTAAATAAAGTTTATTTGTTTAGCACCCTTCAATCACAGAGGCAATTCAACACTGGTGTTTTCGGTTTTGCCTGATTGAGTTGAAGACTTGTTCATTGGTTGATGAGGTTTAGTGACCAGCTTCAACCTGAGCAGGTCTAATTAGCCAATAAATGAAAACAGCTGTGTGGCTGTGGGAGGCCATTTAGAAGGCAGGAGGAAAGTGACCTCTAATGAAGTAGAATAAAATAGAAAATAACCAAATATACAGAAGAAATGAAGTTATGTGGCATTACAGTGCAGTATTAAGAGAAAATAATCACATTTAAAAGCAAAATGAAATGAAAGCCATTGTTAGAATTATAGTTATGCATAAAAAGACAAAATAGATGTGTAATACGGCTCAAAGTGACTGTGTTTAGTTTAACCAAACATTCCTACAGTTCTCCCAGCTGAGGAGAAGATAACTTTAAACCTCCCTCACAAATACTGGGAGAGGCAGGGCAGCGTTTCCAGGAAGAACAAGGAGCGGTGTGAATTTTGAAGTGGCTGCAATGAGAGACATCATCTCATGCGAAGATTTAATGGGGAAAGAACAGTTTCCCTCTCTCTCTCTCTTTCACTCAGACACAGAGAGCGAACCTTAACCGTGACCACTAGACACGGGATATTCTCGGTCAGCCTTCACTGGATAATTCAGTGTTTTTGAGTGTGATTAGAGATTTAATTATCAGATTTTCAAAAATGTGAGGGGATTTTCTGAGCTTAACTATGATGCTCTGTCCTCTGTCAGTCTGTTGACAACCACTCAAGATGCTCTTTGCTTTTAACAAGCACAACGAATCAGCGCTGTATTAGGCTGTATTACCACTGAGCCAGTAATTCTATAGCTCTGGCAGAGATCTTGGCTTTATTGGCTGTTGTATACGGTTAATAACCTTATTCTACCGTTCATAAATGGTCATTCTCGATAAGAGGATTTGTAAATGTCGGTAGATTGTCAGCTGGTGAAGCCTATTGTGTTGATCAGAACTCATGACAGTCTGCTTGTGGGCTTATGGAGGGTAGTAGGACATGACACTGACCTACAAACAGTCCCATTGTTAGATATCCATTGTAATCCAGGCAGGAGGGAAGGAAAGAGAGGGTTAACACTGATGTCATTGTTGCTCTGACAAACTGCGCTGATGGTGCTGGACACTGCTTTGTCCCAGTGAAAACAGCCAGATCTAATATGCAAACGAAAGCAACACATGCATGCACTGAAACATAGACCAGATAGACACACACACAAACATACATCAACAGCTGCCATAAATAATTCACTGTCCTTGCAACTGGAGCCCGATAAATGGCAGCTTTTGGAAAGGAAAAAGGGAGTGAGAGAAACCAAAAATAAAAGTGTGAGACAGAGCAACTGCATAGTCTACGGAGATGTTATTGTCCAAGCGTGGCTACCTGCCTGTTCCACTTCAGTTCAAGAGATTTTCTGTTTTGAAGAATGACAAATGGATACAAGCAGGGAATGCAATGGTTTTTAAACTGCAGCCACTGAAAACAGAAAGCTATAAAACAGCAGGAGTGACTTTACAGAGATCTTCAGGATGTGCCGACCAGGATGTGTTGAAGCACTGGATGACTTAAACATCATCTTTTTTTAATGTTGGAGATAAATTTGCGCTGCACTTCATGGCTGCATCTCTGCTCGAGCACTTAGAGCGGGATAACTCTTCTACCTGTAGCCACCCAGTCACTCCAGCCTTCTTCATGACCGCTGACACACCATTAATTACTGAGACAGTCTTAGACACTGATCCACTAATGACCTGCTGTGGACTGTTAACAGTCTGCTGCTGCTGCTGCTGAGGTCAATGTTGTGCTGGAAGGTACGGAAGAGACTTCTAGTAAAAATAACAAGACATCCTCTTTAACTAATGAGCTTGTGCAGAATTCCCTCTCTCTGTCCTCTCCTCATGTTGACTCACTTTTGGCTAACCTCTCTCCCATCATTCTGTAGATTTTTTAAGACATCCTCCTCCTCATGTTTGGCCTTCCTGCAAATGTTCCTGTCCTCCCTGACCTTTCCTCCCTTTCTCTTCTTGCTGCTTTTCTGTGTTTAACCACCCGCTCCCCACCCCCATCCCTCACTTGTCGCAGTTGGGAACCTGTCCATGTGAAATAAAATCTCTCTCCTCTGACAAACCAAAGTGTCTGGCTGGAAAGGGCAGCCGACCTCAGCCCAAACAAGTGTTACCTCAGAGATTCAGGTCTGTCCCGGCATGTAGGAGCCACCTCGCCAGCAGGTGATCATACGTCCTGTATTTAATATAACCAAGAGTGTGTTTGAGAGACAGAGAGAGGAGAGCTAGAGTGGTATTGAAGTATGAGGGGGACAAAAAAATGACCTGTACATCAATCAATCGATAAATAAATACATAAATAAATATATAACAATATAAGTATATCAAATAAATGAATAAATTAATTAATTAATTGGGAATTAATTGGGAAATATGTAGTAAATGTGTTACAGTACTAGAAAAAAAAGAAATAGAAATACATAAATAAATAATGGAAATAATGTAAAATAATGTACGAATGTAATGAGGACACTCATTAGTTTTATGTCCTGATTAATTACAAACATCAGTTTATTTGTGCACTTAATTATTTATTTCTGTATTCATTTTAGCCTTTGTAAATCACTTCAATCATTTCTGTAATTATCTCAGTGTTTGTTTATTTTTCAGTATTTATTTATGATTGAACAACTCGTTATTTGTCCTCCATACTGAAGGTCTTGTTTACACAGGGAACAGGGAAAAAGTAATGACATTTTATTTTTCTCAAACCCCTCTCACGACAGTGCCTGATGCTTTCTTGGCAGTCTGCTATTTAAAACTAAATAGCTGTGGCAACACATGGAAGCATGTACCACCGCCAGCGCCATTTAAACAGGGATGACCTCATCCATTTGTGCAAGGAAACCACTTCTCAGAAAAAAAAAGGCTCAGCTCGGATGAATGAAATCAAACTGAGAGTCTGGCAAACTGTTCTATAAGCAAAGAGGAGAAGGAAGCGATGGTTCCCACTGGGGTTTCTGTTTAACGACTGTTTACGGAGGGGTTCTTGACCATGCTGCTCTGACAACCAAAAACAACTGGATCATGCGGAGAAGCAGTTTTCTTTGCTCTGTGCTGCCCTGACCTTCCCTCTCCCCTGTCACAGGGGAATCTGCCTGTGAGCTCACATTTTCATTTAGCACAGTGATGGGCTAATGGCAGCCTGCAGATGACACCAAGCCCTGCTATCCCTTCATTTAGCCTCCAGATCAATGTGTTGCCTCTGCTGTTTGTGCGGTTGATGCTTCTAAACCAGCGTTTCAGGGTCCTGTCCTTGAAAATGTGACAGTTGAGAGAGGCACATGACATGCAGAACATACACAGACACAGAGTAAATATGCTCAGTTTAGAGAAAGAACTATAGTCAAATAGAAGACAGTAGAGCATTGACTGATCAATGTATCATCATGTGATGATGTTGTCATATATCTGCTGGCAGCTGTGCGTGTGTCATCTGAGAAGTCTCTAAATTAGCTCCATGTAACAGGTTAAAGGCTGAGTTTAGGTGTATGCTCCCTCTGCTACATCCCAAAAAGATTTCCTGTAACTGTGTCTAAGGAGTGCAGGCCAGTCCTGTTCCCTTACATCTTTCCTTTTGTCCAGTTGTGAATGGGCCCTTTCTCTCTCTGCCCCCTGAGCGGAGGATCTGGGTTTGTCTTTATGTGGGGAGGCAGAGTGGCACGCAGACGCATCCGGCCCGCTCTGTCTGTCTCTATCTTTCTGTCTGTTCCAGTCATTCTGCATATCCAGCTGGTCCTGAGTCTTGATCTATGACCTTTTCTCCCAGAGCTCTCAGAGGAAGGAGAAAGAAAGAAAGAAAGAAAGAAAGAAAGAAAGAAAGAAAGAAAGAAAGAAAGAAAGAAAGAAAAGAGACTGAGGACTAAGAGAGTTACAGAAAGTGTAGAAAGAGTGACAAAGACAAAATGAAAGACAGAAAAACACAAAGGACATAGAAAAATGAGACAATGAAAGACAGAAATAGGAGGGACAAAAAATACAGAAAAAGAAAGAGAGACAGAACTATTGAGTGAGACAAAAAAATTGAGTGAGACAGAAAATTAAGAGAAAGGGATAGAGACAAAAAAACATAAAGACGTGGAGAAATAAAGGACAAAAGAGAGAACAGCAGGTCAAGCTCATGCCTGCAGGTTGTTTATCTCTCCATCCTCTCTCCTGAGCAGCCACACACCCTCCAAACATCTTGTGGCATGAAACTAAAGACCCTGGGCTGTGGTCAGGCTGTAGCAGACTGGACATGTGAGCTCATCAGCAGTGGACACTGTGGTCGTGCTTTTCTTGTGACCGAGGATTTTCCCGTGTGAGTGGTTGCACTACACAGAGGTCACCGGGGTCGTCCGCAGCTAGGGAAGCGGTATTGATGAAGTTGATTCAATGGAAAAAAGAACTGAATAGGGAAGAAAAATCAATGTGAGGATATGCATCTGTAGCTAACCTTTAGCTCTCCACGGGCCTCGGCCTTTAAGTAGCAACAATCAATGATGTGATCAATCAGAACGCAGGGATAAGCAATTTGCTTAAACCTGTCGCCTGTAATGAAAAGCATCATTTTCATGGAGGGATGCAGCACAAATACACAATTTAACAACTGCCTACTCTCCTTTTGTAAGAAAGTGCAGTGTTTTGTCGGACATGATGCCCTCAGCTAGACATATTAAACAAGGACCTCTTTTCATTCAAACACATGTCAAACAGGCAGCTCCTGATTGTGACTGACATCTTGCTTTGTCAGCGCTGCTCCCTTTCCTTCCTTAAGACTATAAGACGATTGTGTATCAGTGCAATGAGCAGTGCATCACGGGCTCACAACCTCGGACATCTACACAAAGACAGTAACGACACAAAGAGAAAATGCCATGGAGACGACAGACAACATGTAACAGTACTGTGCCACTGCAACTAGGAAAGAGCAGTTGTACTCAGTCACTGACTGCACAGTCAAACTCCTTCACTGCATAATCACTAATCACATCACCTGCAAAAGGCTTATAGTGACACCTGCTTTCTGTCTCTGGTAAAGACCAGTGATGTAGATGGTATAAGCTTTCAGATGTGACATCCAATCAATTAAAAGCTCAAACATTTGAACCCAACACTGCCTGTAGATGTTTGTGTTTTCAGTCTATGGGGAATCCTGTCTATGTCCCCATCTACACCCACATACTGTATGCCTGTAGGTGCTGTTAGCCGCTCCAGCCCTGGGGTTTGAGTTGTCCTCTTCCTCACTTCCGTCCAAAGTTGTCTGTCTGATCCCAGAGCCAGTGAGGTCCCTGTGCCCAGGAGGCAGGCTGTCAAACAGGACAGAGCAGAGCTGCAGTGACAGGCTCGTGTCCTGCCGTCACCACAGACATGTCCCCAGGCGGGACTCAGGGGAAGGACTGCGCTGATGCAGCACTATGAAGAAGGCAACCTGTTGATGCTTTTAGCCAACATCCACATTATTTTCGACTTACAGTGATGATAGTCTTTTCCCGACTGCAGCAGTTATAAATTTAGTTCATTATGAGAGACTGTGCCAACGGGAATCTCTTCTTTTTTGTCAGAGACAAAAGAGAATCCCTGGAATCCTTTCTTTTCCTGGTATTGTAAACTTCCTGAGCTGGATGTCTTTCTATTCTCCCTCTTACCCAGAGGTGTATTTATAGACCTGCTGTGACTGCTGCTCTCAACACAGGCCAGATAATCTTCACATTGTTCCCAGTTTAGACATGGCTTGAAAGCTTCATCCAATTAGCTCAATTCCTGCCTGCAGGTTGCAGTAGCTCCTCAAAACTCAAACAAAAACATTGCTCTAATGACTGAGCAACATATGGCTACGGAGGAAATGCAGAGTGAGACAGTGACTCACAGTCAACTTTGCTCAAATATAAAAGGTATCTTTTTCTATCAACTGAATTTGCAGCAGTAGTTCCCTTTCTTGCTGAGCATTGGATAAGATGTTTACCACTCTCCATAGGTGTAGATTTGTTGTGTTGTGATTTCAGTCAGCAGCGGTGCAGCATCTCCTCCTCCTGTCCATTGGCTCCATGTGCAGGTTGATAACCATGGAGGGGCCAGAGGGGAAAAGGAGGAGGAAGTCCAATATTAGGACTTTTTTCTCTCAAAAAAGTCTCACAGCCGAGTACATTATGAAACATTAGGTAATGTTTTTCAAGTTTCCTTTGTTTGCTAGTGTGCAAAATATACTTAAACTAGTGTCACCTGCCCATAAAAGCTTGCTAGCTAGCTAAGATATCAGCAGACAAGCTGACAGACAGCAATGTTAGCTGTGCAGTAGCTGTCCAAAGACAGTCAAAAGGGGGTCAGCCCTATGTTCCCACATTTCTAAGAATGTTTTGAAAATTAGGCCCTATTTTCCCACAGTCTTATATGTTCCCATAAGCCCATGTCCACACTAACCCGGGTAATATTTATCTGGTTAGACCTTCCGTCCACATTAGAACGGTGATTTCGTAACTCAAAACGATGCTTTACAAAAATGATCGCTGAGGTGAGATAAATGTGAAGACGCCATGGAACGTGGATGCAAAGCGTTCTGAAAACGATTAGTGTGGATGGAGATCGTTTTCATTGTGAATGTGCATTTTTATATTTACCCAGGTTAATGTGGACAAGGCCTAAGATTTTTCTCAAAAGGAAACCCTATGGTCCCATATTTCTTAACATAGGGCTGTGGGAACATAGACACGCTCCCGTCAAAAGAATGGCAGCCTGTGGTTTGTTGACAGCGTGGGACATTTGAATTTGAGAACCTAACTGCATGATAATTTATTGTACTTTCAATTGTCACCTGATGAATTAATTTCGTATTTTCCTTTACATAAGTAAAGACATTTCGGCCATAAATTGATGCAGATAAGCCTCAAACAATTGACCAGAATGCAGTAAATGAAGTGTTTGATGCTCCAATTTCCACGGAGAGAAACCCCAGACCTCCCGCTCAATGTGCCCCCCAGTGTCTGAACTAAACCCACACCCATGCTCCTCTCATATGTATCTGTAAGATGAATATGAAGCTACAGCCAGGGCACAGGTTAATTGACTGCCCCCGTTTCCAGGCTTTGTGCTAAGCTAAGCTAACACTCGACAAGAAAGCATATTGGTGTCTGAACTCAAAAATACTGAATGCCCTTTAACTCAGTTGCTTCCTTTGTATCTAAAATTCTTCTATAAGTTTTTTCTTTATGTTCACAGATAATGTCTGGACTGCAAAGAGATCAGTCATTGCTCCTTCAGTCTAATTTCATAGTCGGCAGTCATAGTCGCTGTCAGTATTTACTGAGACCAGCATTTTCCCCTCTCCTCGTTCCTCCTGCAGTCACACTCTGCTGCAGCTCACCCCTCCACTCACACATTGGACTTGCACTCAGCGATATTACAATGATGCTGATGGGGGGAAAAAGAGATCGCACGGTTTCTCAGAACAAGATTAACTTAGTGAAGGACCTGAGCTGGGGTCGGGACTGATTTAGACAACCAACATGCTGGTACAGTGCGGATGTTTGATTAGATGGTTTAATTTGTTTAATTAGTATTCTGATAAAATCAGCATCTGTGTGTCAGTGGAATGAATCATATCCACATGTATAAAAGTTCAGTGGGAAAATGAAAACATATGCCATTGTTTAAAGTTTAAATATCAATAATACCTATTTAAATTGTGAGGTATGTGATTAACTTTTAAGCCTCCCTCCTATGTTTTGTTTCAATATTCTCAGCACAGTCCAGAAAAGAAGAATCCACCTCCTTTCACATGTCTCTCATAGCTCAAGTTCTCCCCATTCTAACTCCCAACCTTTGACTCCTGTGACTGTATCTCAAACTACAATATGTCTCACATCACAAGGTGATCTTACTGACTTGCACACCAACCTCCAGAGTAGAGAAAGTAGTCTGTGTTGTGTTTGAATTGACTCCAGCCTTACATGATCTCTGGCCTCCAGACTCCAGGTATCAGGTGTAAACACTTTACCTGAGCTGGCATCTGATGTCCTGTCCTCCTGTTGTGTTTGCCAGCGGAGACCGAGCGAGGCCAGAGGCTCCCAGATGCGGATGCAGCGCAGCAGCTCAAGCTGAGAGAGAGGCAGCGTTTCTTCGAGGAGGTCTTCCAGCATGATGTGGACGTCTACCTGTCCTCAGCACACCTTTGTATCAGAGACTACAAGAGACGTGAGTTGGACTGGGGCCATTTCTGTGAACACATGCACATTCACATAAAGATGCAGACAATTTCTTATCCTCCTCTCTTCTGGCAGCCCCCATTGGCAGCATCTCGTCTATGGAGGTGAATGTGGACTTGCTGGACCAGATGGAGCTGATTGATATCTCTGACCAGGAGGCTTTGGATGTCTTCTTCAGCTCTGGAGGAGAAGAGGGAGTGCTGACCTCCTCGCTGCCAGGTATGGAAGCCGGAAGCACAGAGATTTAAATGATTTAACAGCCAAATTGCATCCCTGACAATGTTTTTCATCTGACTCACAGTTCAAGGAAACAACAACAACGAAGAAGTCATTAGTAACGGACTCTTTCGAAACGTCCTCGAGGGTCTTGACGCCAAGTCCCGCATGTCCTCCACATCCTCAAACTCCTCCTCCGACAGCCAGACCACCAATGCCAACGGGGGAGACACACCGATAGTCGGGTCAGACGATGAAGAAACACACACCAGCACAGTTAAGAGGAGAGCTGCGCCTCCAGAGATAGAGAAGCTGAAAACTCAGACTCCATCATCGTCTTCCTAGGACGCAGCCCCCTGCAATACATCAACACCTGCAGCACCATAGCTGACACCTCGGCCCGGGGGGCAAAGAGTGGCCTTTGTGATGCCAGGCTGTCAGCTACGACTGTCTTCCACATTCTTGTCTCCTGGCTCTTATCACTGTTTTAAACTTTCCTTTGATTTATGAGTTGTGGGTTGGGTTCTGTGTGTTTTAGAGGTGGGGACCATGAACTGTAAAAAGGCGTATGGAGATTTCCTATTAATCCTCACCTGTTTCATTCCTGTTTTGGCATGTTTGAAGGACGAGATTTGTTCCTCTATTACTGACCTCACAGGATTTGTAGTTGATGAATGATGAATTTTGTACAGTATTAACATATCCAGGGCTGTAAAGCAATGACAGGAATAAAAAATTGTAATAATTGGATGAAGTATGACTTCGGGTAAATTTTGTTGAAGATTTCTAAAACTCAAATATGCTGTTTTTGAAAGCTACACACTGTCCTGGCAATGCAACGTCTCAGTTTTCTAGCTCAAATTCTAAATGAATCTCTAGTAAG
The DNA here is from genome assembly GCF_002260705.1 of Seriola dumerili. NCBI lineage: Eukaryota > Metazoa > Chordata > Actinopteri > Carangiformes > Carangidae > Seriola > Seriola dumerili. Next base: position 8,249,958 of record NW_019174343.1, on the reverse strand, counting down.
TTTTTTGTTTTAACAATAAAGGAAAAATGTTTCCTTGTGTTCCTAAGAGTTAATGAAACAGTTCCTGGTTATTTCAAGCTTTCTTGTTGAGTGTGATGAAGTGCTTAGCGACTTCCAGACAGCATGAAAAAAAATGATGCTTCCTGGGAAGCTTGGAGACACAACCAGAACTTGCAGGGCAGCCTCATAAAAAACTTTAAAAGTACTTCATGTTAGAAGAGTGGTGAAACCTCTTCATGTGTGTTCGAATCACAGGAATCAAATGTAGAAAAAGTGGAAAGATTGTATCTACTTACAGGATCAGTGCTTTTGAAAGATTGATGATTGATGACAAATAGTGCACACTGGACATCGGTAAGTGTAAAGCAATGTATTCAAAGCAAACATTGTTCAATTCTTGAGAAAATCTCATGAGCAAACAGTGACATGCTCGAAGGTTATAGATGTAGTTTGATTAAGCACACCCATCCAGACACATACACATACACACACACACACACACACACACGCACACGCACATGGACACGATTACTATGTCCATGTGAGTGGGTGTGTAAAGCAGAGAGGGCAGGATCTTGTCTTCCTTTGCTCAAATGTCACAGAGGCCAGTCGTCATACACTCGGAGCTGGATGTACTGGAGAGCATCATGATCTGCTTCTTCCTCCTGGTATGTAACAACATTGACTTTTCCTCTTTCCGCAGTCACTTCAACTTTATATATGTCAATTTCTGACTAAATCCAGGGTTACTTAAAGAGGGTGTTGTGGCGAGAAGTGGTGGATCAAAAAAGGAATCAGACATGGAAATATGACACAATATTACCTTAAATGATGTCACAAGATTGCAAGGTTTTGATTGTTATTATAAACAAACTTTTGTGTATTTTTTCCGCTCTCTAAGTTTAAGGACATATTGTGCAGTTGATGTTTCTGTATAGATTGTTGTCTTCACACGGCACATAAATAAGTCAGAAATCAATTGGTGTAAAACTGACCTCTTTGATGCATACAGGAAATAAAAGGAAATATTCTGTATGGTCATTACAGAAGGTGCAAAGTACGATGTGATACTGTTGTTTCTGAAACAATCCCCATGTGTACACTTCACAGAAAACTGGTTCACCAACTGAGGACAATAAGTCAAGTTAATTCCCAAGTGAACTGACGACATAAATCATGAGCCCCTGCCTTTCGCCTCAAACAAATAGTCCTACTTTACATACTTGAACTCTCCTTGTATACACTGTGAACTTCAGCTGTCTTATGACTGTTCGTCTTTCAGGTTTATTATTTGTCAAGTGCAGCATGCTCAGAGCTGCTGAGTCGTCACAGAAGGACTTGGATAATTGACTCCTTCACAATCGAGGAGGGGCATCCAGGACCCTTCCCGTATGAGCTGGGCACGGTGAGAAAACCACCAAGCAAAGAATCTGGTCCGACTTTGCATCAATAAGTAAATTGTTTGACCAGAAAACTCAAACACCAACTTGATAAATCTATTAATTATAATGAATATAGACAATCTAAAACAATCAATTCTTTCACTAGCTGTTTTTATCTGTCTGCAATGAGCTTTATTTTGACACCTGCAATACTTTTCTTCAATTTTCATCACTTTGATCCACGTGTAGCCTATATCATGAGTTTTTAATCATGAAAATTTATAAATGATGAATCCAAGTCTGAGACTCCTAAAAACTGACTGTGAAGTGTCTGATGCTGGGTTCTAGATCAGTATTGAGCGGGACCATCGAGTATACTTTGATCTCTATGGGGAAGGAGTGGATGAGGATCCAAAGGGAGTCCTCTCCATTGATAAAGAGTCTGGAATCTTGTCTATCCACAGGCCTGTGGACTATGAGGAGAAGAGGTTGCTAAAGGTTAGACTCAACACATACTCCATACACAGTTCGAAGTCTGTCATGTAGTTGTTGGACTTCATGAGTTTGCACAACAAACACATTGGAAAGTGCTCGTCCTCAGTCCTCTAAATAACTGATTCAATCAAATGATTTCAATTATGTCTGCAGCTCCTTCACAGTAAAAGTCGGGACTCTAACCGAATCAAGGCACGATGCAAAGATATAATGCATGTTGGATGTGTGGAATATTGTTGCTATTGCCATCTTGAGTTAAAAAAGAAAATAGTGAAGAAACACACACCAAAGAAACAGAAAATGCAGCAAACACCGCCAGGTCATTTTCTGAGTCTATAATTGGAGTTAATATGGGAAGGAGACCCAGTGGAGCTGTACAATATATTTTATTTTAATGTTGTTTATCACCATTTCATATCACAATTACAATGTCCAACAATTTAATTACATTTTGTCTTTATATTGTGACTAACCTTGAGTCATATCTTCCAATTCACAGCTGAGCTTTGAGGCCAGAAAGGCAGATTTATCTATTGAAACTAAATTAGGAATTGAGATTTCTATACTAGACATCAACGACAACCCACCGCGCTTTCAGATGGATCTGTATGAAATCAGAATTGATGAGGAAAACACACAAGGTAAGGAATATGCTGTAGTAAATACACATCTTCTTTTTTACAATAATTTTCTCACAAAGTGCGCTCCTTTCTTATTTCTTTATTATTCTCCAATCTCCAAAGGCTCCAATCTCCTGACTGTGGTGGCCTATGACAGAGACGAGGCAGGGACACCAAACTCCACATTCCACTATGAAATCAAATCTGTGTCTCCAAACACTCCAGACACTGAATTCTTCATTAATGAGTTTGGAACAATTTCCTTTAAAGGATGTTTGGATCATGAGGCAAGAGCTTTTTTTGATACTGCATGTCAGGAAAATCCACACTGTAAATGTAATGACAGCAGCATTTCCTGTTCTGTTAGTTCTTCACATGACAGAGAATATAACACATGACATGTGGTATTTATGCAAATATGTACAGCATACTTTAGTCTAATTATATGTGAATTAAGATTACTAAGGGAGTTGCAGGGTGAGTCTAGAGATTTTTTAAAAGTAATTTAATTTAGTATGTATATTTGTCTCACCGACACTGGATTTGTTGCTAATTACATGATATTTAATAGATTTATTTATAATAAATAGGAGTACCAGTAATAAATAAAACTCACTTTATGGATTTTGTGCAAAATGATCCAGCTACTTTGCAATGAAGATACACAAGAAACAAAAGCAATATGACTGGCTCAGTAACCTGTTCTGTATATAGAAAGGCCTATATTGATCTGATCTAATAATATGTCGACTGATTACATCAAGGTGGCTGAAATGTTCACAATACTGGTGGAGGCCAAAGACCATGGGGAAATAGTCAGCCTGTCAAGTTCAACCACTGTCATCATTCATGTGCAGGACGGCAACAACCACCTCCCAATCATCAGCGGACAAACGGTAGGCATGGCCAGGTTAACCTCCCAGCATGCCCCGGGGCCCCTGTTGACCCCCACCACATTACACATGGTGGTTTCTCCACATCTGAAATGATAATCTGATAAATCAGTTAGTCAACTGATATTACTATTAAACTTATTGGTAACAATTCATCACAAAAATGCCCAAAATATCAACTGTTTCCAGCTTTTCAAATGTGAATATTGGCTGGTATTTCTAGTTTTGATTATAAGTTTTGATTATAGTAAAGGCGACTTCTTACATTTTTACTGTTGAAAGATGTTTGAATATTTTAATAAGTTGTTTTTAACTATTTTCTGACATTTCATATAGTGAATATTTGATTTTTAAAGGAAATAGCCATACAATAGATAATACTGCATTAACTGAGGTTTTCTATCTGTTGATTAACAGACAGAAAAGTAAAGCAATTTTTTTGAAACACAACTTTACAACAATATAGCAAAATATAAACTAAAACAGTTATGGTCTTAAAACTAGATGTGGACACAGGGTCCCTCTACAAGACCAGGGCCACATGATGGAGGACCAGACGTAGCTGATGTCATACTGTAGTGGTGCAAATTTCTAACAAAGTTGTGATCATCATACACAATATACAGTATGTTATTGTTGTGTTATTTTCTACACTATGTCAGTGTTTTTCCCGGTAAGTTCACACATTTATTCCGCTATATTAGCTCTATGAGTGAATAAACAACAGTATAATCAGCTCAAAGTAATCGTAGGTGGAAAATCTATGATTGTTAACACAGTTAACACAGTGTGCAGTACATGCTTGATGTGAGCAGTAGAAAGTACCAACAGATTTCACATTTTGTCCTTGACCTCTGCACGTTCAATTCAAACACCAGGGCACCGGCAGAGTGAAGGAGGACGAGACTGGGTCTTCTCCTCTGCGGCTGCATGCGACCGACAAAGACACCCTGAATAGCCCAGCGTGGAGAGCCAGGTTCACCATACAGGGTGACGAGGGGGAGCACTTTAAGGTTGAAACAGACTCAGATACCAACGATGGAATCCTGACAGTAGTAAAAGTAAGTGCTGTTTGGCTGCATGCTTCACATTACAATGACACCCACCTGTAGTCTGACATGTAATTACTACATGTTTACTACATGCATCTGCTCAACTTGAAGTTCATGTTTTTAAATGTCTCTGCCTTAATTGAATTAGAAAATATTTTATGGTAATACATATATGATAAATTAACAACTAAATATAACTGCTGTGTAATTTCAGCCTTTAGACTTTGAGGAGGGAGTGCAGAGGGAACTGTCCATCTCTGTTGAAAATGAGGCGCCATATTTCTTCTGCAAAGTGAAGGAGAGGACGTCCTCAGGCCTCTGGACAGTAGGGACCAGTAAAGTGGCTGAACCTCACTCTGTGAAAGTCATCATCACAGTAGAGGACATCAATGACCCCCCAGTGTTCAGTGTGACTGTCAAAGAGGCCATGCTGGAGGAGAACGCACCCATTGGAACCTGGGTAGAGAGAGTGACTGCGGTTGATCCTGACTCCAGTCACGCAAAAGATTTTGTGTAAGTGGGAAGTTTATTTTGACATATATGATTTATTTTGACATTTTATCTTGGATCTTCTCCCAAGTGGCCTCTTCATTGTATCCGTCCACAGGTACAAGATAGGAAGTGATCCTGCTGGCTGGGTGGCAGTCGACCCCCACGCAGGCGACATCACAACAGTCAAAACACCGGACAGAGAATCTCCTCATGTTGTTAATGGCGTCTACACCATCTTACTGCATGCGGTGGATAATGGTAAGAGTCAGAGAACTGCAGATCGCAAAGACAAAAGCCGATTATATCATCCTCTCATGACTGAGTAAATGTTTCACTCATTTCTCCACTGCAAAAAATTGGACAGGGAATCCACCTCAAACAGGCACAGCTACACTGCAAATCCATGTGACTGACCAGAATGACAACGTGCCGCAGCCAACAGTTCAACACATGGATGTGTGTGTGTCCGACAGCCCCACTACCACCAACATCACAGCCTTTGACCTGGATGAAAATCCCTTCGGAGGGCCTTTCACATTTGAGCTGCTGGGAGATGTCAAAGGAAAATGGAAACTGAATCCCTCATATGGTAGAGAAACCTACGCAGTGTAGTTAAATATCATAGCAAACATTAATAAAGGAAAAATTGTGAAATTGTGATTATCTCTCACAGGTTACACAGCTGGTCTGGTGAAGGAACCCGGTGTGTATGCCGGACCACACACAATTGATATGAAGATCTCTGACCTGCAGGGGGAGTATGGCGTTTACAACCTCAGTGTGACCGTGTGTGACTGCTCTGCAATGGCCAACTGCCGAACCCACCGAGAGGGCGCCACGAGAGCTACCTCTGGTGCTGTAGGCGTGGTGTTTGCCTCTCTGTTCTTACTCCTGTGTAAGAAGCTGCATCACTGGCTTTTGTTAGAATCACTGCATGTTCCAATTCTGACAACTCACTGCATGTTCAATTTTTGTCATCTCTATCTCATTGACAGTTCTGCTGCTGATGGCTGTCACCATCTCCTGCAAAAAACAGTTCACCGCGGTGCAGACGGATTCATCTGGAGAAACCCTCCTCATATCAAACACTGAGAAACCAGGAACAGACTGCAAGGTCACTGCTCAGAAACCTTTACAAACCACTGACATGTTTTCATACAAACATTACTATCAGTTTTATTTTATTTTTCTAAGGTGCCTGACGGTGTCCTGGCAGTGTCCACTGACAAGAAGCACCCTGATCCATCTCACTGGCAAACTATGCATGATGGGATGCAACGCACAATCTTTTCAAATGAGGTGGGTACAATGGAATTAATATGGACAAATGGTCACTGGTTAAAATGTAAAGATCGAGGTAGATCTGTGTCACATTGCTCTGATTTTTTTGTGGAATAGCATGTTGGTCTCCTACAAGTTTTCTCAAATGTAATTTGATGAAAACCTTGTCTGTAAAAATGTCAGACTGCTGGTATAGGAGTGTGTGAATTTGTTGTACTTTAACTCAGCTGCCCATCTCAGTAGCTCCTGTCATTCTGTTCAACAGGATGTGGAGCAACACTTAAGAGGAGGAGGGGGTTACAGAAGAGAAAATCAGTCCTACCAATTCACTGACTGTAACCAAGTAAATGTACACCACTGAAGGCAAATGATATCAGTCACAACTGTACATTCAAATATTTACTTTAATATTGACGCCGCTCCTGCTTTCCTCAAATCTTAGACAAGCTGGTGTTCTTCTATGACCAGTGACTTCCAACACACACACCAGGTAGCGTGACAGTTGTTTGGTTTGTGCTTATTTTGTCTTTGAGGCAGTTGCTGCTGAAGAAACTTAATCTTTGTGAACTTTTTGTTGTGTACAGTTTGAGGACATGAGCACAATGAATTTCCTCAACAAAAGGAACTCCACCTATGCGTCAGATGTGACTCTTCTCACTCTGCTTCATCGGGTTGGTAGTGCACATACAGTTTTCTGTATACTTATAAAAGCAGTGCTGTGACTTGTCTACTCGTAAACACGTGCGTGAGCCCGTCGCAGTAAAATAAGCACTGCATTTAGTTTGACTTTGATATTTTCCATCGTCTGCAGAGGCTCTCCTCCCTCCAGAAGACAGAGGATGAGCTGCTGGACTATGAGCCTCACCTGTACGCAGAGGAGGGGGACTCGGATCACCTCTCAGAGCTGGAGAGCATCACCGTTCCTGATGAGGATTCACTCCAGAAAACACTAGAATACTTGGGCCCCAAATTCAGGCAACTGGCTTCCATTTGCAAGCCACCACATATACAAAACTGAACACATGCCCTTTAGCCAGTCTGTTTTTTTTGTGAGCTGGGTTTTTAGGTTGTTGTTATGTTTGTTATAATAATCTCTGGGTGCAACATGTTAAATAGTTTCTCTTCTCAATGAGAATTTATAGAACCAGAGGAAAATCAGTGTGTTTATCACATTATTTAATAGCAACTGTTACGTTTCCCCAGTTTTCATTTTACAAAAGAAAAAAAAAAAGAAAAAAAAAAAAAAAAAAAAAAAAAAAAAAAGAAAGTACAGCTGTCTGTCAACTTTAAGACAGTCCTCCAAGACAAATTTGCAGTTACATTTGTACAGTCAAGTAGGCTAGAAATATTTAATACATTTCAGACAGTTAACAAAAAGGGAAAAAAAAAAGAAAAAAAAAAAAATGCATGCTTGCTGGCCTGTTCAAGTGACACTTTCCACATTGCATGCTTCCAAACTACCAATGAATATATTTGCTTTTAGTGCACAGCTGCTGGATTAAAAATAAATTGCTCTCCCATTTCATATAAGGGTCCAAAATCGATTTGGGATAATGGGAAAAATTTTTTGCTTCATGTGCTTCAAAACATGGGAAAATAGGGAGGAACCTTTTTAAATTAGTAGAAAACTACAATATTCATTATTTACAGAAAATGGTAACAAAAAGACAAACGGAAAGAAAAGCCTTCAAACCCTCCCACTACCAACTTTTGGGAGGGGTCGCTGCTCAGCGGTGCTCTGCCCTCTGTGTCCCCGGCCTCTGAATCCTCGGCCTCTCAGGAAGCGACCAGGCACTCCAAATGTTTCCATGTTCAACTTTTTCTCCTCTGCCCACGTGGTTCTCCTGAGGACACAAACACACAATAAAAAGCATATATATTGCAGAGCATGGGACTCTCCTGAGGTTAGACAAAAAGGAATAGGAAAGATTACATAATCACCTGGGCTTAAGGTCCGATGAGATGTTGTCAAAGAAGCATTTGGCTTTGTCATAGTACTTATCACCGACAGTTTCCTCCTCCTCCTCCATACCCTGACTCTCTGGCGCCTCTGCAGAATCCACTTTTTCAACTGCAGCATTTCACAAAAGAAAAGAACACATACATATATGTACGTCTAAAAACTGTTTTATATATTGTGCCCACTGAAACTGAGGGGACCGATATAAACATACCTACAACCTCCTTTGTAAGGTCATCTTTAAACTGAGCGTTTGCAGTTTCAAAATCAAAATCTGACTCAAACTGCAAAGTTGTAGCCTTTGAGTTTTTCACGAGAAGTTGGCCTCTGCTTCGGTTCCTGGACCTGCGACCGCCTGCACGTGACCAGCGGTAAAAGAACAGTTCAGCCAAATCTGTTTAGAACATGTTCAACCCTAACCCTAAGATATTTACTTTTTTAATCCGTTTCTTGCAGACAACATTCCGACAAACAGTCAAGACAAAACAAATATTGCTTTTCTGTCACTAACAAATAGCTTATAATGTGCATTTTTCATTTTGATACCTTGTTTTTGCCTTTGCTTCTGGTTCTCAGTACTCTGACTTTGAATCTTGACTGCAGTTGGCTGAGATGACGCCCGATCTAAACCTGAATTAATTATATGTTGAAGATGTTTCTTATTTCAGTTTAAAAAGGAATGCAAGAAATTAAAGCCTATGAATGTTAAGAGCCACTGTGAAGTCTGCTTACTGGTGGGTACATTCTCCTTCTGAAACTGGGAACCATCCCGGCCCGAGCGCTGGGTCGGGCGGACAGGCTGTCTGCTCTGCGGCTGGGTTGATGTCTTTCCCCTTCTCTGGGCAGCACCGGCCAGTGGCATGGTCTGGACAGCCTGCTCGACCATGGGGGCCCTTCTGGCTGGGATGCCATGAAGTCCTGGTACTGAGAGCAAAGGAACAAACATGGTGGAGCTGGATATATCGTCACCGACATGTCTGATGTGTCCAAGATGTCATTTACTGTACCTAGGCCCAGTGCTGCATTGTACTGCTGGTTGAGTAGAGAGCTAGCTGCCAGCTGGTTGTAGGTGGGCATCATGTCCCTGTATGGACTCCATCGTGGGTGATATGCAGCAGAGGAGCTGCCAATGGATGACTGAAAATCGCAACAATCAGGACAAAACAAGTTTGAGAGTAATATGACATTTTGTTTTATGCCACAGTGGAAATTACAAAGTCAGACACATCTCCCTGAGCCACACACCTGCACAATAGCAGGGTCACGAGGCAGACCATGGTGTGGTTTTGGTGGTTCTGACACAGTGATATCCTTGATGTCACTTCCTCTGAAAATTATGTATTCATAAATTTCATCTTTTGGTGGCACTGGTCTATCAGTGTGTCGGTCCTCTGTCCCATAGGATTTAACTGTAATGAAGATAATTGAAAAGTGAGGTTTAGTTTAATCTTCAGCATTCTTAATTGACAACTTAATGTATAAGAATTAGTTTGATAAAGAGAAAGAAAAAAAACACAAGTGTGTTCAACATCTTGCAAATGATCAACTTACCTTTGGCTAAAGCAACCGTGGACCTGTCTGTGTCGACAGAGGACAATATTCCCTCATAACGAATCTGTGCCTTGGAAATCAAACTTATTTTACTGCCGATGTAAGGGGTTCCTGATCCTCCACTCATGCCTGCGGTGAACCTCGTCAAACGGAGAAGTAGCAGCTAAATCACAGAGTATTAAACCGCAGCAAACATTTCATCACGTCTTATCAGCAATGTACACAATCAGCCACCACCTGTGCGCTTTATAACGTTGGCAATGACGCTCCTAGTGGCTGCTGGGTCACCTGCGTGGAAAGTACGGTGAGCTTCTTTAGCCAGCCGGCGTACACCTGCTGGAGCCAAATAGTCTGTGGAGTCTGTAGCCTAGGTAACATCAGACACAGACAGGAACTGGCGCTCTGTGGTGGCAAACTACCCTCCTGTTTAGGCTAGTTGTCCCACTTAACCTTAATGCAAAATGAATAGAGAAATGTAACGTTTATTGAGAAAATGGAAAATAAACCATTATAAGCCTATATTGTGCTACATATACACATATAGGCTACATAGAGATGGAGATAATATTCTAATTGCTGATACATTACTGAACAAAAGTTTTAGGACACCTAAGCTTTTCCATTTGTTATTTAAATTTACACAATTCAGTGTCTCAGTGTTTTCTGAAATTGAAGCATAGATCAAATAAGCAGGTGGAGATTTAAAAACAAGGAGTCATGGAATCTACTTGCTAAACTACATTTTTGACTAATTCAGCAGCTGAGTACACTTATGATTCTACAATGCATCAAATATTGTTCAGAAAGTTTGTTGCAACACTGTTCAAGTCAAGTGAAATCAATTTTTATTTATATAGCGCCAAATCACAACAGAAGTTCTAACAAGGCACCTTTAGAGCAGGTCTAGACCGTACTCTTTATAATACATTGTCGTTGAGGTTCCCATGAATGTGCTGCACTTGTCGTTTGTCTTGCTTTCACCTTCTGTCCAGTTCATGCCAAACCAGCTCCATGGTTTAAGTCTGGAGTTTAAGTCTGCTAGTCTCTCATCGTATATGTTTTGTATGTTTTGGCTCATTATCTTGACCAACCTGCCTGTCTTTCTTTTCTCACCATTTTGTGTGATAGCAATATACAGCACTACTTCCTGCAGTACAGTCTTGTCCTAATACATTAGAGGTGTAGTAACACACTTTGACAATGCAACCTTTGCACAGACAGAGGGTTTGTAAGTCATCAGCAGATGTTTGGGACACCTGTAGGAATTATTTGCATTAACGTCCAAGGCTTCATTCACTTCCATTGCCGCATAAAAAACTATGAGTTAACCAATTACTTGAGCCCTGAAAAAGGCCTGTTTTCTATGAAATTTATATGGTTTTGTTGTTGTTTTTTGTTTACCTACAACTTACCTTTGCACTATTAAAGGTTTTTCAATGGACTTGAACTGCTAAAATTTCAATAATAGCTAGAAAAATTTGATTGCTCTCAGACTCAGACTCAGACTTAGGCTTTCATTGACTGGTTTGCACCTGTAGCCTATACTGCAGGTCAAGGATTCGCACAGGTAGGTAGGTAGGTTACTTTATTTATATCTGTAGGTAAATTTGGTTTGCAGTAAAAGAGTAATCAATCTTACACATACACATTTAACAGACAGTGCAGACAACTCCACATGCACAGGGTAAATAAAGATACATAAACAAAAAAATAAATTAAAACATTGCATCTATGCAGTGTCACTACAACTCATGAGTGATGGCTGCTGGAACAGAGCTCTCTTTAAACCGTTTTGTTCTGCACTTTGGGACTGTGAACCTTTTTCCAGAAGGAAGAAGTTAACTGGACCATTTAACAATTTGGTTGAGAAAATTCCTGCTCTTTAAAGACAGATTTCCAAACCATGACGCCACAGAAAAAGATAAAAATCGATTCAACAAAACCACAGTAGAATAAGATCATCATGGTCTTGTCAATATGGAAATACGACTCAGACACCTCAGACACAGCAAACGCTGACACAGCTGTTACCTTCAGCCTCATCAGGAAGTTAGTGTCTGAAGTCTACAAAGCAACATCTGGATAAGCCAGAGTGATTTAAACAAGTTCTGTGGACAGATTCAGATTCAGACAACTTTATTTATCCCAAGAAGGGGAATTCCTTTGCAGCTTACCCAGTCCATACACACAACTTAAAAACTCACAGGCAAAGTAGTTATATATCAGAGGCAACAGATCAGCATACTTTGGTCAATACAAGGAACAACAAGCAGCAATAAGTAAAATGAGAAAAGGAATAAAACAAGTAAAATAGATTAAAATAACAGTTTCTATAGTAAATAAATAATATGAATACATAAATGACTGAATTAAAAAATGTTACTTTACATATATCATTTGAAATGAGAAATAACAGCATTTAGTAGCCTGATAGCAGAAAGAATGAAGGACTTGAAGTGGGGGTTTGTTCTCTTAAGGGGCACATTAAAGGTAAAGGTAAAATTGGTGAGGGTGAGTATGGCCAAAGCATGATGAAAAGAGCAGGTTGCCAACTATTAAGGATGTGGGGTGGAAATATTCTACTTTGGGGTTGTGTGGCAGCAGGTGGCACAGGAAACACTACATGGACACAGGGAGGAATGGATTCTACCGAATATCAACAATTTCTGGATAAAAATGTCTTATAGTCAGTGAAGAAAATGAAACCAAAAGAGACTGGTTTCTACAACAGGACAATCATTCAAAGCAGACCTCAACTAAAAAGTGAAAGCTGAAGTGGAACAGCCCTTATAGTCACCCTGAAAATCAGTGGGTAGATCTTTAACATGCTGTGTGAGCAAGATAGCCTCAAATATGTCAGATCATGAAGCGATCTGCAGAAAGTGGCTTATATTCTTAAATCAAGAGTACAAGTGTGCACCTCATTCAGCAGCTACTGATGGCACTTTTGCTTTTTAACAGCCTCTATGGACGGTAAATTTGTAATTTGAATAAATTACATACTGCACACTTGGATTTATACTTCAACACATTTAAATGAAAGCAAAAGAAAACTTAAAAAATTTTCAGTCAAGACACGAAGGAGTTTGACCGCACTACATCCCGTTACTGTCTGACAGCACATTACAATATTTCCTCTCTAGAGAAGGGTGGGGCGTCCTCAAACGCCTCTTTTACAACAGCAACTTCACTAGCTGGCCAAAACAGTGCAGCCATCTTGCACGGCGCATCGGGACCGACTAAACTCTGAAATCTGGTTTGTTAGCTTGTTGTAAACCCCGTTATTATTCGACCAAAAGTCACTCGGTACGATTCTGAGACGGGATAATTAATGGGACAGCGTGAACACACCGGCGACGGTGAAACATTTGATGGAAACATTTCGTCTCCGGTACGATGTTGTTCCGTCTCGTGCATCCCCTGGAATGACAGCTGAAGCCATTGGTACCGCCTTTTACAATGTGGAACAGCCAATCACAGCTCGCCGAAGTCCCCGCACGGAGACGTTTACTTGTTGTGCGCACGCGCATGTCAGTTGGTAAGTACCTCACTTCTCACAAGCACACAGGAGTGTGAAGATGGCGGTTCGCCCGGGCCCGCTGGATGAGCTGTTTTTACACACAGAGGTGAATAAAGCGGTAGTTTGTCCTCCTGTCCGGTCTGTAGAGTCACAACTATCGGTCTTTTGTCACAACAACCACTGGGGTAGGCACGAAGCAGCCGGTAATTACATGGCTATAGTTCCGGGACAAGGGGGTAGCGAGAGCTAATGTCCAGCTGGGACTTGGTCAAGACGATTGCTAAAGCAGGTACGCTGTAACTACTTATGTTGTTTTCCTCTTTGTCTCAAAAAGAGTATACACGAAAACCAAGCACAGGAGCTGTCAGAGGAATTTAGTGTCAGAGTCTCGCCCCATCACATTCAAGATTGTTTGTACTCCGTCTAAACAAGTTGAAGTGCAGGGGGTCTCATCATAGCGAGGTCCCCATGGTTCAACTATGGACGCATCGACGGCCAGCACGGACTCCTCTCCGGGACACGACCCTGGCAAAACACTTGTTGTTAGTGACGGTGCAACTTCTCTCCCTAATCACCTGCGGAAAGTAGGCTCATACTCAGTGCAGACTTTCAATGGGAGCCAAACTATGAACTCTCACAATTCAGGAAGCGCTGCCCTTCTCGGGGGGACGACAGTGACAAGTGGCACGGGTAACAGCAGCGTTCCTGCGGTATCTGTCGCAGCTGTCAACAGTGGACCAGTGTTGTCTAAAGGGCTGGCCAGTGCGATAATGCCCCCCTCGTCAAACAGTGTAATCCAGACGCATCTCATGAACTCGCAGAGTGTTGTCGCTTCAGCTCAGCCCGTGAGCCAGCCAACAGGACACACTGTGACACTCGTCAGGCCGCCTATGCAAACCGCGGGGCTGGGTGCAACTTTGAATGGGAACAATAATACGAGCCCTGCTGTGGTTGCCAATACAACAGGGCAGTCAGGTATCAGCATACAAACTCCGCTTGTAAACAATGGCCAGCCGTCCAACTCGGTGTCTGTCAGCGCAAGGTCGCACATTATCAAGGCAGAGCCACCCACAACAATAATACAGTCAGCATCGCAGCCGACTGTCACTCCTGGCGCCGTCAGCGCTCCCCGGACTCCGGCCACGGTGGCTGCCGGTCCAGGCGGGATCCGAGCTCTGACGCCTCAGATGTTGGCCCCAAGGGTCCCCCAGACCTCCCCAGGACAGCCCAGTATACATAACATCCAGCTCCCCCCGGGTGAGTGAAGTCAGAACTTTTTATTGTGTGTGTACTGGTATTTATTTCCACACTTAACTAATTTATAAAACTGGTTTCATTTTCATTTGCCTCTTGATCCAAACAAAAGCGTATGATTACATTCTTATTGAATGTTGTTCATCCAAGTACATGGCAAATCTGCAAATCTGTGTCCCTTTAGACTTCCTATCATAATACTGCTGAACCACTGCTGTGGTGTGATTTATGGTGTCTACCTTATGATTTACAACAGGAATTGATCAGATTTGCTCTGCATGGTGCTGTTGCATTTATTCAGAAGAACATTGGATTTGACACTGCTTCTACCCAGCAATTTCATTTGCTAATATAATTATATTTAAGTTGTCTCTTGTCATCTAGATATATTCAAGTTGTCTAATGTATTTTCTGACTTGGTTCAGGGATGGTGCTTGTACGCAGTGAGAGCGGACAGCTGCTGATGATTCCTCAGCAGACTCTGGCCCAGATGCAGGCCCAGGCGCAGGGAGGCATGACACCTCGGACTGCTACACCAACAAACGTGCCTCCTGGCCAGGTAAAATTACACAGTCTGCCAAGCAAAAGCTTTACATCTGCAACAATTATGTCTTACTTCTTGAGTGCCCTGGACAGTATTGCAGCCCATGTTCTGCTTGTCTTCCTGCCTGCAACTATAAGAATGACCTGTTGAATATAATATTAGATTATAGCTCATGTGTAGTTATGTGGAAAGTGGTGCTGTTGTATATAATTGTATTGTATCATTAGTCTTCATTTATGCAAAATCCTAAAAGACATATGGCCATTGTTTTTTTTTATTAATATTTAAATGTAAACTATAGATGCCTTTTCTGGTTTGGTGGAAGTGGGTGTTGCACATCATATTTTGCTTTATGCCTCCTCTCAGGCCCCTGGAAACATAATCAGCAGACAAGTGGCTCCCAGCAATATCATCCGACAGGGCTGTCCTACTCCAACATCACTCGCTGCAACCACCACTCTTCACAGACCTCCTGTTCTTCAGGTAACCCTGTCTGTATGTAGGTGTCACATCATATCTGGTAATGTTCATTTATGTTGTTGCGCATTGTTTTGTGTCCCCTACTTACATAAGCTGCAGGTTTTCTCATTCATTGTTCCATGTCTGGAGCATTTTGTCACTAAGCACGTTGGCCACAGAACGCAAACATATCGGATTTACATTTATCCTATTTACATAAAGTGCCTCATTAACTGTTTGAAATTGTGGCAGCGTGATGTTATATTATAATCCACCAGAAGTGTCTTATTAGTTCATTTTCACACAATGAAAAGGACACAAACTCCCATTTTGTAGAAGTTGTGTTATTTGGTGCACAGTGTGAATAAATGGTTTTCAGTTCCCTGGATTTATTGGTAATCCTGAACCTTGTTTCCTGGATTTACTATGGCAGAATTGAGACGTAGATTTGTAGGAATTATGCTCATTTATAGTTATATTCTATAAATGCTTTCAGCTACAGGGCTGAGGATATGCAGGACTCTGAACAAGATGTCTCATGTCATCTATTAAGTACAAAATAGATGAGAACACAAGACCAGAGTAAGACCAAAGTAAACCGTGCAGACAGATTTCCATGGCACGTAATATAATGCAAACGCTACCCTATAGTTAAATAAATAACTGTAGCATAAATGGGTTTGATGGGATGGAGAAAAAAGTCTGGTCATGATCATTTAGAACAGCATTTTGGTGCAAACTATCAATCCTCTGAGTTCATTTCATTTTCTGCTTTTAGGTCATTAAAAAATTATTACGAGTCAAATCCAGATCAAGTTTCCTTTAGACTATTACAAATATAGAAGTAATGTAAACAAATATTTTCTGGATAGTCATTTGATTTTTGAGATTGTTAAAAGAAAATAATACAATAAGTGGGTTTGTTTGTTGGTACTCTGTTCAGCAAACACGGCATGAAAAAATGTTTGTGTGGACTTCTTCCTCTTACAGCCTGATGTCTTTCATCCAAGCAGGCTTCATGCTGAAAAGCATCAGCAGCGTTTGTTGTTTATTCATAAAATTGTCACAAAATTATCAAGACATACCAATGAAACACTTTTGCTCATATCTTTGAGGTAGTTCTTTTTTGAGGAAGAACACTAAACTGAAATTCAGTGCAGGAGAAGCACACCTGTTTCCTAATAGGAACTTGAAGTTTGTTTACTTGAGCAACTTTGAAACAGCACTAAAACCCACCCTCTCCACTAATGACCTGACAGGCAAGTTTTAAAACCTTTCAACGACTTAAATAACATGTTATGATGGCGATATCTCTATTCCCAGAGTTCCGTTGGGGCTGCAGTACCAGGAATGACCACCAGGACTGTCACCCAAACAGCTGGGACCACAGTTACCTCAGTAACAGTGAGCAAAGTGAGTGAGTTGTATTAAGCCCAAGGGATCTGATAGAGAGAGCTGGATGTGTGTCTGTACTGTAACAGTGTACTGTAGAGTTAATACACTTATATTATATTTATGACAAGTACAATAAGATAAAAGAAGGCAAAGCATTCTGTGACGTATAACATGGTTATTCACTAATTAGACATGAATTTGTTCATTATCAGACTGTGTTTTGTTTCTGACAGGAGACAATGGAGAATGTGAAGAAGTGTAAGAACTTCCTGTCTACATTGATAAAGCTGGCATCCACTGGAAAGCAGTCAACAGAGACTGCGGCCAGTGTGAGAGAGCTGGTCAAGGACCTGCTGGTGAGTGAGCCATACACACTGATGATGACACTAACATGTCAAATGCCGTGACAAGGAATGAAAAGTCCTTCCTGGCAAGCTTTCAGCTCTCACTCCCAGTTTGTTATGTTTACGTGTTGTACTAGGAGGGCAAACTGGAAGCTGAGGAATTCACCAGCAGATTGTACAAAGAGCTCAATTCCTCACCCCAACCTTACCTTGTGCCTTTCCTCAAGGTGAGAAAAATGTTCTGCTGTCATTGTCCTTGATGAATTGTTCAGAGAATATCAGTAGAAGGTGTGGTTTATTTTACCTGGACCACAGGAAACGTGTTGATATTTAAGTGCATTTCTATAATGTTTGGCTACCTGTTTGTCTTCTGTAGAGAAGTCTGCCGGCCTTGAGGCAGCTCACTCCAGACTCAGCAGCATTCATCCAACAGAGTCAGCTCCCCCAGCCAGCATCAAGTCCAGTCGCCTCCACCTCACCCACCCCCACCCCTACCACGGTGGTCCTTGGCAGCCCTGCCCCTCGCCTCACTAGCCCAATCAGCAGGCCCCAGCTCCAGCCAGGTGTCAACAAGCCAGGACAGATCCCCCCATTGGTAAACTGAATGCTCTGTTTCTCGGATGTCAGCTCAACTCAACTTGAAAACTTTGAGTTGTATTTATATCAAATATAACGCAAATTAAATTCTCCAATCCCTGAAACCGCACAATAAACCATTAGTTATACATGTCACTGTGGTAATAATGACATAATCAGAACTTGAAACCTTCTCAGGTTCTCCAGCCTCAGCAGCAGAGAGCAGTGTTGAGACCTCAGGTAACCTTACCAACGACCCCCATGGTGACTCTCAGGAATCAGGCCCCTGGCCGCATCATGCTGGGACAGCAACAGGTCCAGCTTAAAGAGCTGCAACCAGGTGAGGATGTGAATCTAAAAATCATCTGTCTGTGTGTACGTGTCTTTCTTTGGGTGACCTTTTAATGTTGTGATTTTTGTGTCTCTACCAGTTCCTGTGAGGCCAGATGTGTCACCTGCTTCTAAACAAATCTCTGCTGCAGCCTTGACGCCAGCTCAGAAGAACAAGCTGAAAGAGGCGGGTGGCACTTTCAAGTAAGAGAGTTTATAATCACAAAGGTTTTAGTTTCACATCAAAAATTTACTTTTTATAACTTTTATTTAAGCAAAATAAAAATGTTTTTTATTCCCATCAACATGCCATAGCTTCAAAAACATAGTGATGGTGTCACATAAAGGGTGATAAAAATCTAACAAATAAATAAATAAATAGCTGTAAACACATCACAACTATGTGAATCCACTATATCTTTGTGGACTCATTATTATCAGGCTAGTGTCTTGGTTTGTCTCACTGCGGTTATGTTGACAGGGATGATGACGACATCAACGACGTGGCCTCCATGGCTGGAGTGAACCTATCGGAGGAAAGTGCTAATATCCTAGCAACCAATTCTGGACTAGTGGGAGCGGTAACACATTCCTGTAAGGATGAGACTTTCCTCTCCTGCACCATGCTGCAAAGGAGGATGCTGGAGATAGGTGAGACACTTGAACTTTAACAACATTGACTACATACAAAATCCATTCATCCATTCATCCTCTTCCTAAAGCGCTAAGGTACAATACTGTTTCTTTTCCAGGCAGGAGGCATGGTGTGACAGACCTGGGTGCTGAGGTGGTGAACTTTGTCTCCCATGCCACTCAGCAGCGACTCCAGAACCTGCTTGAAAAGGTTTCCCAAGTGGCCCAGCAGAAAAATGTCAACTTAAAGGTTTGTTTAAAGCTGCAGTATGGACAGAGTCATACTAATACAACCTTTTCCCCTCTTGGTTTAGATTTAACATTAACCACATGCTTGCATTGAAATAATACTGGTGCTATGACTTTTCCAACATTGTTTTTAACATGCTAATGACATGCGGATCTAACAATATTTTGTGTCCACATATATGCAATAATTTCTCTACTGTTTGTTGGCAGGAGGATGGAAACCATGAGCAGAGCAGTGATGTTCGTGCTCAGCTCAAGTTCTTTGAGCAGCTGGACCAGTTAGAAAAACAACGGAAGGAGGAACAGGAGAGAGAGATCCTCTTGAAGGCAGCTAAGGTACGGCATAACTTCTTTCATGTTTGTTATTTATTTTTTAATGCTTAGATGAAATCAAGGCCCTTTTATTAATGATAGTAAGTGTGCAATGAATGATGATTTGTTTGGCTTTGGATTTGTTCAGTGTTTGGGTGTCCTGCAGCTTTTGATTGATATTCTCTAAAGTTTGACAAACGGTCACCTGCAATTGGTTTTGACTCACCCTCAGGATGACTGTTAGGATTTAGATCAAACTGCACTGTGTGATATATCAGATGGCACTGGAGAACAATTTATAACACCAGATTTAATTCCAGTAACTGTGTGACATTAAAAATAAAATGATATGTAGATTTAATAAATCATGTGGGCATTACACAGCATTTAAAGCAGTGAATAAAGTTTTATTCATTTACTCTGAAGTCTAAAAAACCTTTCAGATTTAAAAAATAAATGCTGTGATGTGGGAATATTGAGGGGACTTCAGGTTTGGCCAAAATAAGTACTTAATGATCTTTGGTCTTTCTACTGCCAACATTAATATGTCTCGCTTTTGGCCCTGCAGTCTCGAGCTCGGCAAGAGGACCCAGAGCAACTACGTCTGAAACAGAAGGCAAAAGAGGTAAGATGAGAGGGAGGCAAGAGACAGCTAGCCTCTGTGTCTGTATGTGTAAACACTGTATGCTTGAATTCCATGTTGGCATGTGTGTGTGTGTGTGTTATCCAGATGCAGCAGCAGGAGCTGGCTCAGATGAGACAGAGGGAGGCCAACCTGACGGCACTGGCAGCCATCGGCCCCAGAAAGAAGAGGAGGATTCTGGACTCTCCATCCTCGTCTGCTGTGGCTGAGGTAACATTAATGACAGTACATTTGCCAAAGAGTGTTGCTTATACTGGGAGAGCTGTCAAGTATAAGTCCTGTCGTAAAAATGTTATGTACATCTGATACTTTACTTATTCACAACATTTACTGTCCTCGCTCTGTAGTGAACATCTTTTTACATTACCAATCGCCATAAGCTTGACAGGAACTGAATGAAGAGCCATTTAACACCAGGTTACAACTGAAAAGCTAATTTCTTTTTTAGTATAAAATATATTGTTTATAGAAATAGCAAATGTTAGCATTAAGAGTTTTTCAGTTATTTTCTCTAGTGACTGTGTCAGACAACATTTGACACAGTCACTGACAGGCCACACTACCTTGACAGAAACCTGCTGTCAGTCATCTGTGCTGTTCCCATACCCTGAGAGATAAAAATGTATCGAAGCTTCTCTTTAGTTCTGGCAGAGCAGTGGACTCTTGTAATCACAGATCAAATTTAACAAGTCACAGTCTTCATAATGTGACACATCTTAACTCACCATGCTGCAGCAGCTGGTTATGCTTGGCTGTACCTTCTACACATCGCTGTCACTGGTTGAGTTAATTGATTTTTCTTTTCACCACGACACCTCCAGATTCTTGGTTCCCTTTGCCACGGTGCATCTTTCCTTGTTCTCCGTTTTTTCATACATGTATTGGGTTCTGCTCTGTTTAGTGTTAGGGTTTTGGGGTTTCTTTGACTTGATTCACTGGGGAGCATCTACAAGAGCAGGGCCTGTTCTGCAAAATAAGTGTTTAGTCATTTGCTGCAATAAATGTATCCTTTAAGTCTGACAGGAATCAGTATATAAAAGCAATTGTTCAGGAAACAATGTGGAATACAATGTGGGGGTGGGGGGGTGGGGGTGGGGTGTCTTTCTGTGAACTTCCTTGCAAGAGAACATGCAAACTCTGCACAGACAGGCCCCAGGCCAGATGGTGCTTTCAAACATTGAACAGACTAAGCCACTTCACTTCTCCTTATTGGTCAACATCAGTCATTTAAATGTGAAAAGCTACAACACACGTGGATAGAGGTGCATGCAGGCATAAACAAGGTTCTGAGGCATTATTTTTCACCCTGTCTTTCTCCCTCCCATCATTATCATCCTGCAGGGATCAGGAACAGGTTCCTCTCTGTCGGGTGGGGCTGGTTCATCGGGCTCCAGACCCACACGGCAGCGCATCACACGTGTCAATCTCAGGGACCTGCTCTTCTGTTTGGAGAACGAGAGATTTACCAGTCGCTCCCATTTCCTTTACAAGGGCTTTCTCAAATAGGCTTGATGTCAGAGAGAAGAGGAGGAGGAGGAGAGGTGAAAGGGGGAAAATGGCGTGTGTGGAGAGACCAACAGCTTCCACCACAGAGAGAGCATGAGAGACTCTTAGAAATGAAGAGGAGAGGAGCAGCAACTTGGCACATTTCAAGGTTTTTCAGATATACCTGATAACCTGAAATACAACAGTAGCTACATTTGATGGCCTCTCTACCTCTCTCCTCCAAAAATGCCTATTTTCTTTCAGAGCAGTCCTGGACTTGTGCCCCTTTATTTACCCTGTACAACTTATTTTTCAAAAGGTGCAAAAAAGGATTATATTAAGGGTTTTTGTATGAACAAATGACTTATTGTACAATTATGCACTGCAACATAGCACAGTTTATTTTCTGATTATTTGTATGTGCATTAGGCTTTAAAGCAATGGAAATTTGTTTGTTTTATTAGACCACCAACTAATCTTATTAATGATTTTATTTTTGTTTGTCAACTGAATTAGTTTCAGCTCCAAACTGTATAACCTACTGAGTTGCCTTCCTAACTATGAATAAGCCATATAGCCATCCCGAAGCAATTAACCCTGCTGTATCTCCTGAAGCAGTAGCTTGCTCTCTATCTGTCTTCTCCATTACTTTACTTGATTTCTTTCCCCAGCATATTTATTAACTAAACTCAAGCTTAAATTAATGTTTAGTTATTTATTTAATTTCATGTGACACCTCAGTTGTTTCATGTAGCTTAGATTCAAAACAAAATGTGCATTTACCTGCATAGGATGTTTAAAATCCTTTTTGGACATTTTGTGGGGTGTATAGATTTCATTGTGTGAAGAGAGGTGTGTTCTTTGTTTTTTAAAAAAAAAAAAGTTCAATTGTTCTTTAAAATTTGTTTTACCTGTGTTCATTTTTAAAATTTCAACAGTTTTCAGAGGCTTTTAACCTGTACTGCTATACCAAACATACATCTACCTGAACTGATTTCTATTTTTGTAGCTGCCCACCAACTCACATTTTTACTCTTTCAATAGTAACTGACAGTGTCCTCCAATCTTTTCCTTACCTGCTTATATTTTTGTGCGCTACTGGACAGCCCCTTAGGTTTTTAGTACCTACGACTTAAGAAACTGGAGTTTCTTCCTGTATATTTGTAAATGTTACACCTAAAGTTTTACACATGGTTTTGTATAGAATTGAGAATTTACCCATACAACATAAAGAAAAACACATTTTCTCTATTGAAAGTTTGAATAAATAATGATTTTACAGTAACTGTTGTGGTTTGTCATTTATACAGATTTCATTAGGTCATAAACAATTTATTTTTCATTGTAATGCACTAGGGGGCAGCATTGCATTGATAGAACATCTGGACGTGTGCTACATGTGGTATAGAGGATACTGAGTGAGGCTTTGTACATGAATGAGCTGAATGCCTTTAATTCCCTCTTACTCTACCTGTTCACAGATAATTCCACGTAATCCTCTAACATCTGCAGAGCCACATGTAGTACGCAGCGTGTCTCCCCTGGGTCTATACAGGCGTTTATTGAGTAACTCCCATGAGTGCAATGCACAGCGCTCAACCCAAAATGAAAGCACACTCACACACAGTCTGCTACCAGTCTGTGCTGCTCTTTGTTGGACTGTCTTGTTTGAGTCCGTCTCCATTATCAGCCCAACACACAGTGCATTGGCAACAGCTGCCACATCAGCTGCTAACATTCACCACAGCCACAGGCTGGAAATAATTAGGCCATTCTGCCAGTGGGACAGTAGCCTGATGTTACAATGATTGGGAGCAGCTTTTGTATCTGCATTGACCAAAGATGAACAATAAGCATATATTTGGAGCCATCAGCGGTGATGAGCCACAATTTCATTCTCCATAAAGAAAGTACATCTAGGAGCCACTAGGGGGCAATAGCTCATTTTACCACATCACTGCTGACATGGACTGAAGCTGCATCCCCAGGTTCTTTATAGTTGATATTACCTGGTTACATTTGGTTGACTTTGTTGTTCACATGCTCATGTTATTTGTGCTATTCTCAAAACATAGAATACAGACCACAAGACCAACGTGCCAGGTGCTCTCATTCTCATTCATTCTAGCATTTTGCAACAAATACAACAATTAAAAAAGGGAGAAGCAGTCTATATTGTTGATGAAATAAAAGCAGTGTGCTGCTGTGAGAGTGCAGAGCCTGATAAAAGCCAGGCTTTCTGTCATGAACCAGCATGACCCGACAGTCCTTCATGGCATCTCTGTCTGGTGGTGGTGGTGATTCAGGTAAGGCCTCACCCTTTGTGCCTCAGCCCAATCCAATATTTTTCCTAGTAATCCCTCTTCCACTCCTCAACACTGCTGCTCTTTCAGAGTTAAGTCCACATAAGCTCCCACTTGAGTGCCAGAGGCAGAGCAACAACAGGGATGGCGCGGTTGCCTAGCGACGTCTCAGTCACTGCACCTGAGGGTGTTGGGTAAACACCCTGAGCCTGCCAGGGGGAAGAAGGGATAAGTAACACCACTGTTTCTTTCCATGGCATTTATTAAAGGGGGCTGTTATTAATTTGTTACATTCAGGGTTGTCATTTTTGCTTTCACCCCAGGGTGAGATTATATAATAAACCATATCTAAAGCAAGTTTATTTATGTGTTTGTGTGTCTGCCGGCACACACCTGCCTGTGACTGTTCATCTGTGCTTGGCTGAGGATGCTTTTGTCTTATTCTAGGATTTGACTGCTCTGATAGTGCTTCACAGCGGGTGTTCCTCTTGCACTTTTATGATAAGTCTCTGGTCTAAAATTCTTTGCTTGTTTACTCTCACAGAGGGGCTCAGTTTTAATGATGGTTAGAGGCAGATGACAGCTCCCCCAACTCCCATTACTTACATGGATCGGAAGGTTATGAAATCCTTTATTAAGGTAAGATCCCTATAGCTAGATGAATAAGAAGGTTGTGATATTTTTTTCATTGACATTACTTTGCAAACCAATGAATTCAAAATTCCACTCATAATCCCACTGTATTCATGCTGTGAGACAAATGCAATACTAAAAGACAGTTAATTAATTTTATCCTTTCAACGCCTCCTTGCATATTGTTGATTAAGCTTTGAGCTTATGAATAAAACTCTCTCCTAGGAGGGACGTGAGAATGTGATTTGGATGAACTGATGTGGCATAGTGTGATTCAGTGGCTGCCCTTTATCATCCATTAAGATGCACAAATCCTGTAACCAATAACACTTTTATCCTGAAATGAAAGAGTGTGATTTTAAGCTTCTTCCTAGGAATCAAACCCTTAAATATAAAATTCAGCAACAGTTCATTAGTTTACACCTCCTCACAGCTCCATTTCATGTGCCTCTGCGCCCTTGTTCCACCCAGGTTAATGCTGACTTTAGGCTTCTTTTGTTATGGGGTCAACCAGGGCGGTCTGCTTTGGCCCGGAGATGCTATAATAAGGCCAGTGTTTATGACTGCTGCTGAAATGGGTTTGTAAGCACGGCTGAACCTGTGAGGTATTGACGCAGGGGTTAATAGCCTGTTGGCCTCTTTAATGGAGCTGAATCAGGTCAGGCAGCAGGCAGTGTCAGCCCACAGGAGAGGAACATCTCCATTTACAAAGTCATCTCCTCTATGAGGCGGTACAGGCACCAAAATGTGTTGAGCATACACACCTGTGGTGCACACAGAGAGATGTGTGATATCATGTTCCTGAACACAGGAACAAATAAAGCTGAGACTCTACATGACACAGGCTGATGTGGAAGTCAAAACGGCCATTTGCATTTTAACCCACTGATCTTTTCTCAAATTGGGGTCAGACTCTTGAAATACCTGCGTGGCTAATGTAAATCCATGTCAGGAGATACTGGTAGTACACTTAAGATGGGAGACATTGAAAAAACTTACCAAGACTGAGAGTCCACAGCCATGAGAGCGGCTCAGTGAGGCTGTACTTAAGCACAGTATCATGTTCGCCATCTCAGTTTGCAGTCAACATTTGCACTAAACACAAAGTAGAGCGGAGGCATGAGTGTGTTAGAAAAAGTATTAGAAGAACTGAAATTTTGTCCCAATGATTCCACAAAATGAATACACTCCTGAGACGAAAGAAAAAAAAAATCATGTTGACACCGCTGGGAAAGTCAGTACGATTCACCATGAATGTACAAAACATGGCAATCCATTCAAAATTCTTTAAGATACAGTATTTTAATCTGGACCAAAGTGGTGCAACAACAAACAGAACCAACACTGCCACCCCCAGAGCCACACCACTCGCCTGGCTGATGGTCAAATGCTTCCACAAAAAATAACCATCAAATAAAATATCTGCACATTTATAATCAAAACACCAGCAGAGATATAAATGACCAGGACACACCTTTAGGCCAAAAACCTCACCTCTTCTACGAACACTTTTTAAGATTCAGAAAGACACAAATGAATTATGTATGAAAAGTGTTATCTCTTCAGTTAGGACTCACCATGAAGCGTATGTAAATGATGCTCTTTAGACGGAATAAGGAGTTTAAATACATGAGACAGATATATAAGATCAGAGTCATAAAACTAATCAGCTTACACTGGGCACGTGGCCAGATAGGTGTTGTTACTCCCCGTCGTGTTACTGTAATATCATCATTACATTTACAAGACTAATGCTGTTGCACATGTGTGGTGGTCAATTATTTATTTATACTAATGACTGTGCTGTACATCCATTATTCATGCTAAATGTTGGTCTGTCTTACTGGAGTGATGCTGACAGAGGAGAATTGAGGGGCAGATGGGAAGAGAAGCTTGATTGTACCCTGAAGGACACCAGAGACTGACTTGGCTGCGAAGGAATCATCTTTTAGCATTTAGAGATGTAGCCAGTGTCCTGGGGAAGGCACTTAACCTGTGGCTGAAGTGAAGAATAACATCAAGTTGATGAGAGCAGCAGCTCTGCTCGAGGATGCAGCTCGGGTTTCCCACTGCACTCCAGCATGTAATCACACAGAGAGGCTGCTCTCTGCAGAGCTGCTCAGCAGCAGCAGCAGCAGCAGCAGCAGATACAGGTTTCATGTACTTGTGTTGAGGACGTCAAATAACACAAGGGAAAGCCCATGATGCATCATTCATTGTGACGATATTACAGGTGTTCCTGAATGCCACCTACTGGCGACTGGATCCTTGAGCCCCTAAAACGGAGACTTTTGGATTTTTGGTTTTAGTTTGAAAACTCCAGGGTTGTTTTAGTCTGGACGGCCAGATATAGAAACTGTGTGCATTTGGTGGGCGGGGCTACAGCACCATTACAAACTACTGTACTAGTACAACTTTATATTTTGAGTTTGATAGTATAGCAACGTATTCTATTATCTCAAATTTCTGTATGTTTAACATGTAAAAATGCAATAAGTGAAAAACCTAGTAGTTATCAAATAAATGAAGTGAAGTAAAAAGTACAATATATTCCTCTGAAGACTATAAAGTGAGAAATTGTTTTTCGTTACTGTCCACCTTTACTTTCTTTTTTGTTTGATAAAATCTACAACAGAAAACAACAGTGATTTGTAGGAAATGCTCTTTTTAAATGCTGTTTGATAACGCATAGACAGTGTTTCAGCACTGACTGATGTGAGCACCCTGTCTTGTTAATAGCAGAGTGTCTCCACTGGACCAGCCATCCATATCATAAATGGCTGGTCATTAAAAAGTATTCTCTCCCCCACTTGCAGCAGGAACATCAAATTTATTCTGCTGCTTTGATCTCATTTTAGAGTCCTGAAATAGCAGGAGGTTCAGAGAGGTGTCAGCAGAAACGCAGCCAGCAGAGCCAGCCTGTCCTGGGCGGCACCTCTGCTGTAGAGCGACATCAACACTAAACTGTGAACAGTTGATCGCGCAGCCAGCATCAGAACCAACATCAGCTGGTGTTTTTCAGATTGGACTGTTCCCAGCACCGACCCAAGAGACCCACTATAGCTACAGTATGAGGAGAGGAAATGAAACGAGCCAGGCTTGGACATGTTTGAAGAGGAGAACTTTATTTACATCACACAGGGCCCTGGCTACGAGCCAGCAGCAAAGCTCTCAGTCCATATACGCCGTTTATCAAGGGGGCAACTTGAGTTTGCTTTCTTCTTTCACCCTGCGTATCTGCCACACGGAAACCACGTGAACTTCAGCTAAACCCATCAAAGAAACCTTCCCTGAAGTTAATCTCCTTATCTGCTGACCAGCTACGACCAAGACGACTTCTTACCATCTTGATTATTATTTCAGAGCAGTGCAGCCCACCTCTGATGGCTCTCTTATTAACATGGGTCCACAATTCTGTGGGGCCCATAGGAGAATTCATTATTGTACTACTGTAAAGGTTAACTTGGGTTTATTACTGGATGTTCTCATTACTGGGATACTCCAGTGTAGATTAACAAGGGACTCAAAGCATCTCTCATCAACTAGTCCAGTATGCTCCATTAACTCTGCTCACCTCTACCCGTCTTCTTTACCACTCCTCTAATTTGTGACCATAGAGAATAATACAAGATGAAGCATGACTCTGTTTCACTTCCTCATACTTCACCTTCTTTTTTTCAAAAGCATTTTATAAATGTTATGTATTGTCCCTGCTGTGCTTGGATCTCACTTCCTTTGCCCCCCCCCCTCTGCTGACCCTCTCTTCCATCCTACTAATCACCTCTCCACACGGCTTACCTGCATCTTGCCACCGCCTCATTTTTCTTCCTCTCTCTTACCGCCTGCCTCTGTGCTTTCTCTCTGGGTGTCTCATTAAAGGCGCTCTATCTAATGAGATTACGCCGTGGGGATTAATGGTGTGGCTAATTGATAGACACACAGCCGGAGAGGATTAAAACCCTTTAAGTCCCCAGTGGGTTTTTTGGCACTTCAGCTGACTAATTGAAATCACAGGATTGGACACAAATATAGTTCCTGACCCCATACACTGCTGTAATGCTCCTTGGTCTGAGATGCAATAAAAGAACAAATAGTGGGTGTTTTATTACAAAATGAAACCATATCCAAACAATAGGGTCAAAGATTAACTGTGTAAATCCAAAGGGAGTCTGTTCTGCTTCATGACTTCCTCTAACACTTAAAAATACATTATTCTACTCTAAAAAGAAAAATTGACTAAAATGACTCAGAGCACAAATACAAACCAATCATTTCATGAACAAACACAGTTGGAAAAGCCACTATGTGTTGAATTTTTATGTGATTATAGCACATTTAAAATGAATTTGATGGCGTAAGTGTTTGCAGAAACAATCTGGGTGAAAAGCGATGCAGTATCGCTGTTGTTTTCGGCCCATTTATCAACAGGACTGCTGTCTGCCACACATGGTCCTTTTTCTGGTCCTGCCAATGCAGCGCGCAAATGTCAGAAATGTTTAAATCCTGCACACAGTGGCTCTAGCTCGACATTATCTGAGATAAAGCTGTAATAAATAATGATTTCAAAGATCACGGAGGCCCGTTGTAATGTAAAGCTTTGAGTGATATTTGAGTTATATTTGAAATAGATGAACCAACCCGGCCGTGAAGACCTGATCATGATGCGAGGAGGGAATACTGAGAAAAAGATGGCACGTTTTCAAAACATGTCTTGTTTATTTTCTAAAGCACACATCCAGTATCTAGATGAATGAGTAAAATAATTCCAATACACTGAATAATAGAACAACTATCAGCAGGCATGGCTAATGAACCTTCCACTGCCCCGGGGCCAGAGGCCAACAGGAGGAACACATCTGTCAGACAATACAGAGTGAGAGGGGAAGGCTGTGTTTTATATAGAAAAGGAGTGTAACAGCGTTTTTAGAAATGGAAAAAAAAGAGAAAAACTCAAATGGAAAATGTATAAGCAGGCATCTTAAAAAATGGAATTATGCTTCAACAGGAGACAAAGAAACAAAACAATCCACATATTAAAAATGAACAGGCCAAAAATCCCCTAAGCCCAATGAAGAGCCAGAGAGAGAGAGCAGCAACGTTTATGTCATCAATACTTCAAAAATAGGTATCTTACAGTATTTTTATTTTCTCAGTGTCTTTATACAGAGTATATTCATATAGTTTCTGCTGACTATTTTCACATTCTCACCACATAGTAACAAGTGCTTTGAGTAAAACATTTTGAAAAAAAAATCATGCACCTTTTAATAGTTTTGTTGGCCTATAAAAAACGGGAATGTTCAAGGCGACAAAAAAATCTCTCTCAAATGCCTTTGTCCCTAGTCGTTTCAAGTTCCACTTTTCTTACACTGTCTGACTAATCAGATCATGCCTACATAAGCTTTACACTGTGGAGAAAGCAACACAAAACCATACATGGCAGGCAAGCGTCTCAACATAAAGGCCTAAACTCATGAGTCCACAGAGGAAAGGCAGGCATTCTCCACTAAATTAGAAAACCCCCACATATATAAAAATGGTCTCACACAATGTCAGTGTGTCGCTGTAGTTGTGTTAACAGGTGATGCTTGTGAAAGTCGAACTGAGCAGGTCCTTGGAGAGGAGGGTTGCCTTCACCCAAAATGACTCTTATTGGCGTCTTTTAGGCCATAATTCACTGGGTTATGATGTCCGATAGTCTGCCCTGGTTGTGTCCTTCCCTCCTGGGACTGGCTGCTGGGGTTGTTCATCTGCACCACTGTGAGGGGGAGAGGAGAGTGACAGGCAGGGCTGGTTTTAGGAGCGCAGGGGGCCGACGAGAGAACGTACCTCCACTGTACTGCACAAATGGCAACCGATCCTGAGATAGCAGGAGTCTGATACAAAAACACACCACAAAAGGCACTTTATAAAATGACAGTGCTTCTGTTCTAAGGAAATTCAAGTTGACAGTGAAAGAGAGAGTCAGAGAGCGTCTTCCCAAAAAACATTCTCTTCAGTGTGAGACTAAAGCAAGAGATGGTTTTGTTTTAACAATCAATCAAAGCACTAATTCATTACTTGTGTCTCTCACGACCGCCTTGATTTGTCCCCAGAGAGCTCCGGGTCCAGCAAGGTGAGAGAACAACGAAAAGAAGAGAAAAAAAAAACAAACATCACACTACAAACTCGCCACTAAAAAATATAAAGCCAGAATACAGTTGCGTTGCAGCGGAATTCATGTTAGCAGGCTTGGTCGCTGTGAGCAAACTAACACAGCCCATGTAAGGGTCCGTTCCTCACATGTCTACCATGGAGCCTGCGTCATGTTCTTGGCCCCTGCCCGTGGTCTCCGGGAGCATCCATCCATCCGACCCTGCCTCTCACGACCCCCGCCGCAGCCCCGCCCAGCCCCCCGCTCCACTCTCAGTCATCGTCCCCTCCTCCATAGAGGTCGGCCAGCTTCTTGAAGCGAGGGCCCCAGTCGTTGAGGTAGTCGTAGTCCTGGTCCCCTGAGCTGGTGGAGTTGAGCGAGCTGACGGATCCGGCAGTTGAACCGCTGCCCTCATAGTCGAACACCAGCAGGGAGTCGTAGGGAGGAGCTGTGGGGTCGTTGTCTGCCGCCCTCAGACCCTGGAGACGCAAAGACAAGGAAGACAGAAAAGATCTTCAACCCCCACTCTGAGTTCTAGTACAGTACCTCCTGTTCTGTCAGGTCTGACCTGCTGTATCAGGATGGTTGAGTCAGACTGGATTCAGGCCAGCTGCTGTGCTTCACTAACAATATAATGTAGGTGTTGATTTTTCACAAACTAACAGGTGCAGGGTGCCAGACTGTAAATGTTGCAGTAAACTTTGTCTTATCTGGCTCACCCACCCATCAGGGTTTTAATGTCCCATGATGCTCTGAATGCTGTTTCAGAGCCAGACATTGAGCTGTGTCCAGTGGCCAAATACAGTATTTCCAGCAGTGACAGGAATACAATTCTGTAGAAAACAAAGTGAATCCCTGCATGTCTCTCTTGAAATATTTCAAGTTAATCAATTCTGGTCATTGACGATCCAAAAAAAACTTCAAAAAAATTAATGAGCCCTATATTTGACTCACAGTCAGTGAGGGAACATTAACAGCCTGTGATCACCTGCTTGACTCTAGCTTATAAACAGAAACAGTTAACGAAACACCGAAACATTTCTCCTCCGTTCTCCTGCTTACATCATTGATGAAGTCTCCTATGTCTCCAGGGTGGGGCAGACTGGGTCTGACGGGGTACTGCGACTCAGTGATCACAGGCCTCTCGTCCACCCTGCGCACCCCCGCCGGCTTATTGATGATGTGGTCCAGAGACTCGGGCTGCTGCAGCTGGCTCAGGTCATAGTCCTAGATGAAAGCCATGGAGGGAAAAGGTGAGAGTCAGTTTGGTGATGCGGTTTATCATCATTATCTAAATATCATCTGTCTCAAACCTGTTTCTCTAACTGCAGGAGTTGAAACTGTGTCAGGCTCAGTTTTCATGTTGGAGTTTATTTTCTGGTCAGGTCTCATTGTTCGCCCTCACAGTCGCACACACTTTGATGTGTGTTCCTATTCAGACTGCGAGCGCTCAGGACTGACCTGCTGTGAAATCTGTACTACAGGACTTTCTAAAAAAATTTTTGAGCTCCTTTGTAAATGTGCACTAATGCAGACTTCAGCTGTGTCCCAAATCCATGTTACATACTAATTCTACGCAGTTTTGACTCTAACTAACTGGTGAAGTGTAAAGTTTTAGCAGTTAGACACAGTAACAAGAAACAACACAATATTTGTGATGTTAGATGTCCATCAAACTACCAGTTAAACTTTATAAACAGAAAGAAAAAACATCTTTCTTAAGACTGATTACTCATTTCTGTTTTCTCAACAACCAAAAGTTATTTCTATTTTTTTCCGGCTGAGTAGCTCCTCCATTTCCTTTGTGCATTGCATTGTGGGAGAATAGAGTGCATCAAAAGCACACTCAAAAACAAACATCGACCATACTTAGTACACATGCTGTCTGCTTTGAGTTTACTTTTGTATTGATGTTAAGTCTATTTCCCAGTGTGAACACACTACATGCAAGAAACCTGATTAGAACTAGTAACAAGTCATAGTGCTATAATGTGAAAAACAAGTCTGAAATGATAAAAACCACTGAAATAGTTTTCAGTGGTTTGATCAAATATTACTGATAATATACTGAATTCTTTAAGTTTTTATTAAATTCTCATAGAAACAAATTACACCACATCTCAGTGTAGTACAAAAGAAACATGAGCCTCATACTTTACTGTCACATTACTCTTAAAGCATGTGGAGCTTGTGCCCCCCATGCATCAGTCAACATGCTCTCTCCTTCTCTGTCTTGCTCTCTCAGGAACACACACACACACACACACACACACACACACACACGCGCGAGCCCTCAGTCTGCTTTATGTGCAAATTACTCTGACAGCACAGCATGCTGTGCAATTTACATTCACTGCTTACTTCTAAACTAAATGGTACATAAAAGATGAACAGTGCTGTTAATACACATCTATTGTTTACAATTGTTGCTTTTATTTCTATCCATTTTTAAGATGTTCAGACATGGAAATACAAAGAGCAGGTTGTTGATGAACAGCTCTCCTGCAGCTGATAAAGACATGCACCTTCTAAGTCCTCAAACAGATGCTTAAGAGTGATAATATGCTTATATGCACTGCAGCCACGTGATGCATGTGTTTGTTGATGTACTAGATACCTGATGTGTGTGTGGGTGTTGGAAAACAGCAGGTATCAAAAAAGGGCATAATTAATAACAAATTTCTGAATTAATCAAAGATGTCGGAGCTTACAATTATTGTTTTTTATTTATGTATAAAATAATATTAAGCAAGAGCATGCGGTGTGCAGTAGGTGTAAAACTAAAAAAGCTTGTTCAACAGCATTTCTGAGCAGAAATAGGGCTCATCATATTAAAAGAGCTGCACAGGCGTGGAATTCAAGCCAAGCCGCTTTTCAGCCCCAGTACTTGTTGGAGGGCAGAGGGCAGATTGCCGCCTGAAAACACACTCACTCGCTTTTACAAAAATATGTTCTCACTCTGCAGTCCAGCTGAACTACGCTTGCCAAGTCATGTTCACAGCTAATTTTGAAACTGTGGTACACACTCTAATTTTCTGTCTCGCTTTTGTGGAATTTTATTTTATTACGTTGAAGGAGCTAATTACTGAGCTTCGGATGAGGAAAGAGGCAGCCTCACCGATTTACAGCAATATTCAGCAGGTTGAAATTTTCCATTTGCAAATATCTGGAGGGTTCACACTGATGTGAGATTGAACTGGTCAGAAAATGTTGAAGCTGTGTTTCAAAAGGCCAGGTCAGGTTATATTTAAAATGTCTGGGTCCATCAGTGGTTTCACTTCTGACTCATTAGAAAATGTTTTGGAGGAAAGAACCAGGAGCAAAGTTTGAAATACAAAATATAAGCAAAGACGCTCCACGGCTCAGTGCTGTGAAAAAAACCTGGTCCTCACATGTGATGCTTGTTTTCTGACATATGGGCTGTAATTTCCACATAACTGTAAAGGTCAGTGGTTTATTCTGAAAATTTCATCTCATAACCATTAACTATTTTACTCCCGTTGCCTCACTTACGGTCAGCTTTTATTTCTTCATCATGAAGCTGCAACTCTCAGACAATTTATCTGCACTTGACAATTGTAGTAATCTAATCTATTGGATCAGTTCCTTACCATCTGCAAGAGACAGTAAATACCACAAGATGCCACTGCTGGTTACACAGCTGTTGACTTTGGTACAGTATATTTACTGACTACAAGGAATACCTGGTCCTCCTCTCCTCCTCCCTCCTCATCGTACTTGAGGATGTTGTCTCTGACATCGTCCTCAGGGTCGATCAGCAGGGGCTTCGCCTGCCGCTCCTTCTCTCTGCGCTTCATCCACACCACAAACAGCAGAACCATGCCTGAGAGAAAAAGAAATGATATTATAACAGTCACACGTAGACACAAGATTTGCTTTATGAGCAGCACTAAATTCTGTCATTTTTATGATGTACAATACATAGAAATGCACCGATCCAGTCGTGTTTAGGTTTGACTTGTCCTCTGTGTTGCACTCACTGAGCAGCACGATGATGCAGATGAGTATGGCAATGATGGCCCCGGTGCCGAGGCCGGCAGCTGCTACAGCCCCTGTGGCGCTGCAGTCCCCGTTATCGTCACAGGGACAAACTTTGACTCTGATCACAGAGCGGTTGGACAGAGGAGGGTTCCCCGAGTCGGACACGATGATGGGGATCTCGTACATACCTGCGTCCAGGTAAGGAATCCTGAGCCTGAGCTGAGCATAGTCACCTGGAGTGTGGGAGTGAGGCAGTATTGGTGATGGAAAGTGAAGAAGCATTAAAAGATGGAGGGCAGTGAGTGGGGGGGGGGGGGGATAGAGGAGGTGGACAAGAAGAAGAAGGGGAAAACAAGATTAGACAGTGTACTGCAGAGAAATTACATTTTGTTTACTGCAGGATATCATGTCCTGGTGCGTATGTATGAATGAATGACACACCAAATAAAAGCTGCAACCAAACAAACTGTCAGCAATCATTCTGACATGTGTGTATGCAAGGAGGCATTAAAAAGAAAAAGTAATGTGTAACCTTCAGCATCTATCACTCAGTCAAGCTAAGAAAAGAGGCTCGATGGGAGAGGGATCCAGGTATATGATCAGATTTGTCCTCAAGACAACTGCTGTGATACATCCATCTGGGTGGATTTGGTGACAGATCGGTTGCTCGGGGGACAGAGAGATGAATGGATCTCATTTATCACAAGCACGAGATGATACGTCAGCACTGGATAGCACCCGTTTCTCTCACTGTGCGTTGTGAGTCATTTTGTTAAACTTGGACTCTCTCACAGCTTACAGCAAGCCCCGGTCCCCCGATTGATGTCGCCACTTATTCTGCAGAGGGGTTTTGCATCCTATCTGTTAAGTTTATGATTTCATTCAGCTCGGGATGCTGAATGGTCATATGTCATTCCTTCATACCTCCTAAATTTTACATCACATTTTTATTTCGTGAATTCTAACTCTATGAAAGACAATGTACAGCATTTAGTTACCACTCAGCCTGGAGATGGTCCAGTTGCGGCGAACGCTGGAGGGAAAAGAAGGCAGCTCAAAGACAAAGGGTCCCACGTTGGGGTCGGCGTCAGCGTCTGATGCGGTGATGTTGATCCTGGAGTTGGGGCGTGCACGCTCGCACACTTGGGCCTCCCGGGGTATCAGCACCGGAGCGTTGTCGTTCACGTCGATCAGGTAGATCTGGAGGGTTCCTGTGCCACTGGCTTGAGGCGAACCTGAGGGGAGGCGAGAGGAAAGAGAGAGGGAAGAGGTGGTGAGATAATGATAAAGATGGAGAGGAGTGAATAGGGGCTTGGCAGAGGAGTAAAGATGAAATGACTGGAGGTGGAGCAAGAAGCAGGAAGAGGGAGTGTGATGAAAAAGCTACAGAAGAATGCAAAACAATACTTCCATGTCAGTGACATTTTTCCAGCTGATTCATGTGTAGGAGTGAGAAAATGAGGCGTACAAGCACAGAAACAACTGGGAATAAAAAATGTTTTGTTTACCGAGAGGCTGAAAGTGGAGGAACAATACTGTATACATTTGTAGTGGAGCACCCAAACAAAACAACCAGAACAAATGAAAAGACACACAATGTTTCAGTCCCTTTGTTCAGAACCGGGTGCTTCCTGAAAAGGCTGAGGCGAGACTCATATTGGAGGGGACGACGCTCACATAAAGATTGCTTTTATCTGCACTCTGAAAAAGCCACTGGGAAGAGACTCAGACACTAACCCTTCACTGCATCCAGCAGCACAAGCTCATCATGACATACTCAGGGTTTTTTTATGATTCATGACCAGAACAGAACCGAATCAGGTTCAAGGAGACACATTTGTGATGTATCATGCAGTGTTAAGAGCAAAAAACCTCTAATGTGCTTTGATTACAGCAGACACAGTAAGTGAACTGCACTTATACGGACTGATAAATGTTGTTTTTCTGCTGACGTTTCTGCCCCTCGTTTTTTTGTAAGCGCACCACTTGCCTTCAAAAAGAAACGTTGTTCAAAGTTGTTCTGCTGGTCAGTTTCAAGTCGGTGCAACTTGAAACTGACCAACAAAAGCAGTGAAAACATTTGTAATGAGGTTTAACTAAAGTTGAAGTTAAATATTTAACCACTGGACTGTTTTGACTCCTGACTGATGAAATGATCAGAGAACATCTCTTTAAAAATTCCATATATCAATGCATTTAATCGTTTTTGTTGAATAAAGGCCCTGAAAACATATTTTCTCATTCAGCTTGTTTCTCTGAGGGTCATTTCACATGCGAGATAATCTCTGCAGTTTGGTTCATCTCAGGGGTTTAAAGTTGAAGGGACTCAGTTGAAAAAAAAGTCATGTCATGTATTTTCATGCAACAATCACATTTTAGAAATATTTGAATCAAAATGTGACAATTGAGATAAACACATAGGTAGACTAACAATGATGGAGACACTGATTTTAAAGAAACAGAACATAATTGGAGTCAGTTTTAAGCGATTGGACTTTCTTTGCACAGTTAATTGATAAGTGAAATTACTCAAATAAAACCAGATAATTATTACAACCACCACTAACTTTACTCCAGTACTGTTTAAGTACAAACTCAACGTACTTGTGCTTCACTTTATTATTCTAATATTTTGAATGACACTACATTTAAGAGGGAAATATTGTACAACAACTCCACTAGTATTATTTTACATTAGCTACCAGCTACTTTCGAAGATTAAGATTTTACACAAAAAACATATCTGCTTCTTATATATGATGATTCATTAGGTTATAGTATGCTGTATATCCATCCATGAGATATACTGCCTATCCTTTGGATGGCTGCAGGGGGGCTGGAGCCAGTCCCAGCTGACAGTATGCCCTACAGCCATTTACAAAGCAATATATGAAGAATTAGCTTCACCTCAACCAGTTGAGACAGTGGTGTTAGGTCATATGGGTAAAATCAATATTATGATATTTGTCCAAAGTATGAAAAATCACAGGTGAAATAATCCAACCGAAGTTCAACATAATAAACTGTGCTCCACCGTTAGGAATTAATCCGACAAACCCTTTTATACATGTATGTAAATCAACAACTATGATTAAAATTTGCTCAGTCATTAACTCATCTCATAGTGTGAAAGCAAAGCAAGTTTATTCATTTTTCACGATGAGATTCCACTCGCACTTGATCAAGGATAGTACTGAATTAATACATGACATAACATCACAACCCCAAACTACAGATGAAGAAAATATGTGTGCTGCTCTGTTGAACAAACAGACTGCAGTGATATATTGTGGCCTTGATATTCAGTTGACAACCCCCTGCACGCAGACTGTCAGCAAGCTGGACTAAATTACTGATGCAGTGCACCACAGATAGTTCACCGCAGTAGCTCATCAGTGTTGGATTTCAACTTCTTTCCCTCTATCAGACAGTAACTTAGTGCATCAACTATGTAAAGGTCTGTTGCCCTGGGTCCCAAGGCCCATCGACCGTCTTGTCGGTTATGATTGGCTGGGTGCTTTGTTGCTTCTTACGCTTCGCTTGAATAGAATAAGTAAAGAGAATTTCAATCAAAGTGGAATATATCCCCTGGTTGACACTGGGCTCTAGAATCAATTGGCAGTCAACACTTTCAGCTTAAGTTGGTGTGCTTCAGGGCAACCAATCCCTCATTTCTCACTGGAGTAAAAACACCTGGGTCCCACCCACTTACACAGAGAGCAAGCGCATCCATTTGTAGAGCCTTAGTTCTTTAGCTGCGTACACTGTTGCAGTTTCTGAGGCTGATACTCAAGACCCTCATTGACAGAAATTATTCTCAGTTGTTTTTTTTCTACATGGAGACAGGGCGCTGACCGGCGGTGCATACTTATATACAGTATACTGTATACAATACAGTATATGAACAAACCATTCCATTCTTTTACGGTTCACCCACACTACAGGGTGTTTGTGGAAAATCCACAGCTGTCTGTTCTGCTTTTGTGTTGCTCTAAAGGATTTTAATGTGAAATAAAAAATCTGCCTCAGTTTGTTACAATGAGCTTATTAGAGCTAATTTATGTCATCCATTAGACCTATGTAAACTGGCATTAGCCTTTGTCAAATACACAGAGTGACAAGACAGACAACATAAAACAGTTTCTTTACTGTTGAGGTGATTGAAACAGCTTACAGGGCTGTTTGTAACCCTACACTTTAATGTCAAGAGAAACAAGTGACAGCAC
This sequence comes from Seriola dumerili, assembly GCF_002260705.1. Lineage (NCBI taxonomy): Eukaryota > Metazoa > Chordata > Actinopteri > Carangiformes > Carangidae > Seriola > Seriola dumerili. Next base: position 8,211,191 of record NW_019174343.1, on the reverse strand, counting down.
AACAGCTTCTCCGAAGGTACAGACTGAATATATAAAACATTATGTTTGATAATGTCATCTTAGTTTTAGATGAACAGAGTCTAAACAGTGAGAGATATGCCTGAGTAATGTGTTACTAGATTATGTTGTGGCCCATTCATCCATCCCCTGCCTGTGCTACTTTCACTATGACGATGAACGATGATGAAAAATATTAACAAACAGCTTCTTTTTCAGTCAGAGGACGCTGGATGTATTATCATCAATGTTAAAAACTTTTTTCAAAACAATTTTTTCATAATTTTGGTAAAAACGAACAAGACTTAAAGTATACAAGCATGCAGGCAGCTCTGTGAATGCTGTACATGTGGTGCATTCACATGCTCCTTGGATGGTCCCATTTTTGCATGTGCTTTTAAGTGGAAATGTGGAACGAACGCTACACACTTCATCTTGAAGGGGAACAATTCACATGTCAATCCATTCAATATTTTTCCAGATCTTTCAGTCAAAAGCACGACTGTTGTCTTCTTGGTGGCGCTAGAGGAAAAGTCAAGGGATCACCGGTCTTTAGGAGACATCCCATGGGGACCACGAATGTCTGAACCGAACGTCATCCAATAGTTGCTGAGATGCTGCGGTCTGGACCAAAGTGGTGGACCGACAGACTGTGCTGTCCCTACAGCCTCGCTGTTAATGTGGCTAATAAGTCTCTATTGCGCTGTATGTGGCCCTCTGTTTATCAAATCATCACGACACACACAATCATCCTGACTTACCAGACTTACCATTGTCGAATGCCAGGAATGTGGCCTCATACACGTTGTTTTTGACGTAAATGGACTCTCGGTCCAGCAGAGCCATGGTGGTGATCTGACCATTGGTCCTGTTGATCTTCAGCCAGTTAGCTGGGTCTGACAGCTTGGAGTATCTGTACACACACACACACACACACACACACACACACACACACACACACACACACACACACACACACACACACACACACCACACACACCACACACACCACACACACAAAGACAGAAGGTTCATTAAATACCAACATACTCCAGAAATTAACTTTTGCAGCCAAACTGTTACTTGAATTCCAGCAGCTCTGAACCTTTTATTTGTGGAAGCACCCATTATCATGTTCAATGTTCATTACCATAATAAGCAATACCAGCCAAGCACCTTTGAAATATTACAGTGACATGGAGAGCGGAACATATGTTCACTGAGCTTATCATAACAGCAGCTCATTAGCATGAAGACCGACGAAAACCTGATCCCATATGCAGAACAGCCAGGCAAGGCTCTTAACAACTTCACTGCTCTTTGTACCCACACAACTGCCACAGCAACTCTCATCACTGTCACCGGTCGATACATCAACGGAGTGGAAAGTGACAGCTGGAATTAAAGTCTCTATATCCCATTAACAACCATGACGAGTCTTAACATCTGACTGAGCGTAGGAAGTGCCTGTCTCTCAGTTTTAGTGAGAAATGGTTAATTGTAGACAAGCAAGAAGTTTCACCATCAGGGAGATGGTCAGCGTGTCACCGTGGTGACAGAAGGTGGGGGTGAGAGGGACAGGCGGACAAAGCGAGAAAGTGAGGGAGATCATAGGCATGTTTCTGAATGTAAGCATGGTCGGTGGAAAACGTGATGAGTGGGAACGGGGGCTTAATGAAAGCTCTGCGTTGGTGGCTGACACTAGTTAGCCAGAGCCTCACAGGCAGGGAGAAAACTAATTCCACCTCCAGCTAAAGACGAACACCTCTGCACTGGTACACATCCAACAGAGAGACAGGGACATGATGGCAGACGGGAACTCCCTCTATCATATTTTAACAGTTTCATAATAAACAGATGGAAGTAAATATGATTTCTAGTGCAAGAGGCTGTTGAGCAGCGTTAGTCAGGATCTGATGTTGCCCTGCAGGTTAGATTGTAGTGTTTACGTGGCATATCAGGCACTCTCATCTCCTTCCTGTGCCAACATGATTTCACCTCCCGCTGTCTTTACTGTGACTGCACCTGACAGAGCAAAGTGTCTTACTATACTTGTGAAGACTGCTCTAACTGCTAATTAATAGCTCAAAAAAGCAAAAAACATGTCCTCACCTTTCAGGGTTAATATTTTAACCATAACAAGGATAAAAATACAAAAACACACACAAACAAACACGTTTAATTTGCTCTTGCTGCCACTTCATCACATCTCAGAGTAAAATCAGCTGGCAAACAGGCTCGGCCTCACATCATCTTCTCGTTGCTTTCCTCCAGAGAGAGAAAAAGGCAGGAAACTCATAAAAATAAAAAACACCAGCTGGCTCCTGTCCCATCTACTGCTCACACACAGGCCTTTCACTCATCCTCTGCTGGCGCTCCCGTGCATGATTGTGAGTCTACCTTTGTGCATTTCTGTGTCTTCTGTGTGTATATTGTGCAGGGGTTCAAGAGAGGTCACCTAAAGGGAATACAGCAGCCACAGCAATGAGGTTGTCTGACCGTGAGCTGAACGACTGCTGGCAAGCTGCTATGGAGAAGACAGCAGCTCTGAGTTCCCATCAAATAACAGAGACACGGACTGACAGAGGAAGGGACAGGGTCAGCAGGAGCAAGAGGGAGGGAGGGATGAGAGAAAATGGAGTAAAAGAGGTGTTACTTCTCTCAAAGGACAGGAGCGCTCAGCCCACTTGCTTTGCATGACATGTCTTTTCAGGACAGGAAACCTGAGATGTGGATATTGCTCAGTCCTCTGTACAGTGCATATAAGAGAACATCTCTCACTAACCCCACTGCTATCAATTCAGTAACATTTCCACTGGTTCCACAGTGGAAGAGGCCGTCTCACTGACATTAAGAAAAATCAATCTCTCTCGTTGGAGCTGGCAGATGGAGCGGAACGGTGCCGCTGGACCTCAGTGGACATGTGGGAGTTTCTGTCGCACAAGGTCGATGCCGGGATGGCACGATGCCCGCTGTGTGTCATCCCAGTTAGGAAGGATGGAGGGAGCGATCAATGAGGAGGAAGAGGAGGAGAAGACAGGGATCTAAGGAGGGCAGGCAGACAGTGTCCAACTCATTACAGGATGACCTCTTCACGCCAGTCGCCTGGCAACGGGGAGGTAACTGGAGCTCGGGATGTGGGTGGGGGGTCAGTTGAGAATGTCACAGAAGAGGCATAAACTGTGAAGTAACTGTCCAGCACTGATTAAACATCGGTGACACACAGATTCATAGGGATGGGGGCGGACAAAATATTGGAAATACCTCACTACAGTCAGTCCTCCTTTGGACTGAAGCACTGATATACAAGCAGTCTTGTATAAAGTATTTGAAAGCAATACTTGAGTAAAAGTACCTGGTTAGTATCTTACCAAAAAATGACTTTAGACTTAAAGTCACCTTTTAGCATATTACTCGAGTAAAAGTCTTAAAGTATCTGATATTTATTGTAATTAAGTATCAAATGTAATTTTCGGATTATAAAGTACTTAAGTATTGGAAGTAAAAGTTTAAAAAAAAGTGAGCAGTTCGAATTTTGATTATGAACTTTATTGTGGCTTCCTTATAGTAAAGCAAAAATCTTCAGAGTTCCCACACCTTCTTAAACATCAAATTCAAAGACTTTTCCAAGACTTTCCAGGCATAATTCCCTCAAATTCAAGGACCAAACACAGCATATTTTGAGAGAGCTCAAACAAAGAGAAAAACTGAATATTTCAGTAGGCAGGCAGGCAGGCAATAACAACTGGTTAAAGCAGATAAAACGTGCAGTGGATAGCATGAGCACTGATTGCTGCTACCTACAGAAGAAACTTGAATTTTTATTTGGTTGTAAGATTTTTTCCCTATTTTTCATTATTTATGCTGCTCAATGCAGTAAGTGTCCTTGAATGTTGCATGCAATATTACAATTTATATAGAGGCAGCTGAAGACTGGATAAGAAAAAACTGCATAGCACTGTATATGACGCTGAAATACTGAATAAATAAAATATCAGTTAAAGAAAACTAATTGGTTATATCACCACTTCGACCAAATCTGCTATATCAATATTTTCATATTAACAAGGGACCAAATTACAGTCCACAACTTCAAGGTTTTGATTCACTCTCACCACTGTCATCAACCTTGTTTCCTGATGTGGCTGCTTTCATCAGAAATACTCTAAAAACACCTTGTACGCTATCAAACAGCTCCAAATGGCAGACAGACAAAGTTACCTGGTGAACATAGTGGAGCATTGAGCAGCTAAAAAGACAGTCATTTCCCTAAAGAGTTGGTGTAGATCAAAAACAGAGTAAAAAGAAAGCAAATATCGGTCTTATATTTGCCAAGTGGCCAGATACATGACACGTTTAACACATCAACTTAAAGTAATATATGAAGTTGGTGTTTACAGCTTCTTTTTGCTGCCCAAAGTGGCCAAATTATGGATTTAGTTCTTGCATGTTTGGAAATATATTTTAAAGGATTTTATCATTTGAAGTTAAGATGGCTGTGACAGAAGTGTACCTGACAATCTGGTGGATGAAGTGGTCGGGATCTTGGGCAGCAAACACTGTAAGAGTTGTCCCCGCGGGTACACCCTCCTCAAAGCGGATCATTTTGGGGTTGACGGGGAAGACGGGAGGCTCGTTCACATCCTGAACAGAGATGGTGACTCCGGCCGTGGACTGGAGTGAAGACTGAATGCCGCTGGCCAGGTGGGCCTGGTTGGACACCACCACTGTCAGCATAAAGGCACGGTTCATCTCAAAATCCACCGGCTGCAGAGGAACCGAGGAGGAAGGAGCGAAGAGAAAGACACACACACACACACACAGTAAAGAAAATAATGAGATGGGAAAATGAGTGTAGCTGATTGCAAGATTAGCTCTAACTGTGCTCCAATTTGAGAAATGACATAATTCAGTGAAAACATTGTGAGACCAAAGTACTCAGTCATCAGCATCTGGCTCTTCAGAGCAGGTGGAAACATGATGCAAGATGCAGTGTTGAATAATAATGGAGAGCAATTGTTCGCTTTCAAATTCAAAAGAGCTAATTAGGATGAGTGTAGAGAGACAGACCAAACAAACAGCTTCACTTTTACCTTGACCACTGTCAGCATGCCCTCATTGGTGATGGGGTTGGTGCGGATGGTGAAGTGTCCAGAGGGGTCTCCGCTGACGATGCGGTAGACGGCGTTCCAGTTGGGGCTGTGGGGCTGATCTCTGTCCACCACTGTCAGGTTGGTCACCACCACGTTCACCTTGTTCTCTGGCACCTCCCCAGAAAACTACAGAGTGGGAGGGAGAGGAGGGGAGAAGGTGAATGAGAGAGGAGGGAGCGGAGGTGACAGCGGGGGAGGATAGGAGAGATAAAATTATGCTGATGTTGTTCCAGCAGTCAGCTAATGCATGTTAATAAGGTGATTTATTGAGATTTTAGACATTTGCTTGTGCCAGCATTAATCTTAAAGCATTTTCTGTAATTGTTATTAGGAAAACAAACTGCTTTTAGGGTCATGCCAATAATGCTCATTACAATAAAACAGTGGTAGCAACACAAACAAATGGAGGAGAAATTAGAAAGATAGGAGGGAAAGAAAAAAAGACAGAAGGAGACATGTTTATTTAAATGTGGATAATAGAGAATCATAGCTTGCATTATGTTAATGCAGTCTCTTATTCCACGCCATGTCTGCTCATATGAAACTCTTTATCTGAACTAATGGATTTGTTCAATTAAGTGTTTACCCATTTAATTTGGGTTCTGTGCATTCACCAAATCTAGGTTTTAATAAGCAATTAGATAAGTACTGTAATTAAGGCAGCGATAGGAATAATCTTTGGCTAATGATCTTCATTATACTGCAATCTGAGACAACTCCCCTCTGAACTAACTCTGGAGGAAACTTGGTGACAGCTGCAGAGCCCGAAGAAGAATTTACAGTGCAATAGGATACATGTCCTAACTCTAATAGATTATCTGATCTACAAGGGAATAAAACACACCACACAACACACCACAACAACCACACACACACCACACACACACACACACACACACACACACACACACACACACACACACACACACTAAAAGCTCTCATTGTCAGACGATAATCTGTGTTTCCTCTTGTGAAGCGTTAACTTGTTTATGGTGTGTGTCTGCCAGCTGCTGTTCACTTTAATGGCTTCATCACCGTGGGATTGAAGCCGTGTCCAAACCACCCGATTCCTCTCCTCCTCCTCCTCTCCCTCTCTCCTCCCCTCCTCTCTTCCTATCCCCTGCAGTACGACCAGGCTGATAAGCACAGAACAAATTAAATATGCACTCTCAGTCTCTGGTGTGTGGGTTCCTCCATTTTATTTTCACCCCAAAGCTTTAGCACAAACACCACCACAAACCTTCCAAGCTTGTTTGGCCGTACTGTGAGGCGGCTAAATGGAACATGCTCTCTCAGAGGCATTCACAATGGTGCTGACTGTAGGGGTGGGTGCTTTCAAAATGGCCACTCTCTCTCCAATGAAATGTGGATGCATTGATAAGCCAATAGAGACACAGACTTCAAATTTCTGAAGGATTTCGTAGTTACAAAGAAGGGGGAAAAAGAAGCGGGGCAAATTGACTTGTAATGTCACAAGAAGTGTTGTCAGGATTACAGATTCTGGCTTTACAGAACTTTATATACAAACTTTCTGTGCTCTGCCTGTTCAAACATTCAATAAGGAGAACTTTATTAGAGGCAAATCTTAGGAAATGTGTGAGCCTTAGCTGAAGAGAAATCTTCTGAATGTCTGCAAAAAGGATGAACAGGATCAAAACAAAACCCCTTAAAAACTTTTTATATTAAAAATTAACATTTCATTCATGTTAACATATAAAAAATGCTACAAAATACAGATGTATAAATCATGTACTTTGCTGATTCAAATTGTTTCGTTAAGTTTAGTTTAAAGATTCATGGTCTCTGACTCTGCATTTGTTTACTTTTAACAAAGCTAACCGATTGCTACTCAAATCCACTTCAGTACATACAACAGTAACTGAACACATCATGTTCATACAGCTGAACTGTTCAATGTTGATTCTGACTGACTTCAGGTAAATGGGAAGTTCAGTCTGTTTCTGGTTCAGTATAACATTCTCAGTTCAGTCTAAAACTTTACAAAAGTAATGGCTCAAAAGCCAGTTCTTGTGACACATTATCACATTATAGGTGATTCTGTGGCTTTCACAGTCTTTTAATAGAAGTAGAGACTCACTAACGTGTGTAACAAAGCAATATCTAGCTAAAGTTTGCTAACATTAGCTAACACTGGCTGCCATAAGCTTATGGTTATACAAGACCAAGTAAGACAGTCAAGTGGATTGAACGAAGGTGTGTTTTATTAGTTAAGAGTTCAGTTTTTCATTGCAACAGAATTTGTTATTTCTGCTTTCAAATGTGACAGTTTCGCTTTAAAGGCATAAAGTGGACAAAAATACATGTGTACGGCGTAAGACATATCAGGTCAACAGCTGTTATCCCTGTTGTCCCATCATGTGACTTTTTTTACTCAACCATTCAAAGCGTAAGCATCATCATTGATACTTTATGCTAGGATCTTACTTTTAAAACCTCTGTCATGTCATTAGATCTCACGTGTATGAAGGTTGGCACTAAACAAAATCCAAATAGTACAGTGTCACTTTTGCATGATCATTACCTCTTACTGCCTCTCATGTTTTACACTGTCTGTAGAAATGTCTAGCCGTCAAACATTTGAGCTACAGTCCAGGCGGGGGAAAATAAGTGAGGCTACGGTGCTGCACAGACCCCAAATCATTTTAAAAAATAAATCTGCATCAAGGTGCACAGCACAGCAGGGGAAATCTATTGCCTTCTTACTGAAGACTGACTCAGCAAATGAAAATGGCTCATTTTAGATGGCAGAGCTAGAGCTCAACAAGACTAAATGAGCTCTTCTCTTCCTTCATGGGGTGTTGAAAACAACACCAAATGGTAATGATGGCATTAGATAGAATAAATGTTCCAAAACAGCATCTTATTGATATCAGGATGACATCGGTCCACTTAAGACGGGTGTTATGTCTTCAGTAGTGAAATAAAGATATAGCTACTGGCAATAGGCATCTACCCTCTACCTTATTCTCCTTGTTATACAGATATATCATAATGTTTTCTTTTGTAGTCTGCTCTTAAAAGTAGTGAAAGCCAATAATCTCTGGCACTCCAACTCTTTTCTGCTGTTTAGCAGGTGCAGTTCTACAGGTGAATTAAAAACCACCCTCTATTCAGATCAGTAAGCCGGTGTGTCTGGGAGTTCAGCTTTTCAACCCCACAAGTCTTCCAAGCAACTCTCCTGCTCCTCATTATTGTTCGGTGAATGACAGACTGCTGGGCGCACTTCAGCAAGGGTATGATACACTTGATTAAATAGTTTGATTAGATAGATTGTTGCAAGTATCACAGTCTTTTTGTTTATCACATAATGATGAACATAACACTAACATAGCGCGTTCAGGCCCATGTGGTGAAATGAATGAAACATTTGGCTTTTTTTTTTTTTTTTTTCAAATTAGATGCAATATATCAGCCTGCAAGCAATTTCACTTAATTAGTGTGCTTATATTTTCTCTGTGCCTCCCGTAGAGAGCAATGAATTTTTCTTGAGTCTGTCATAGACAAATAATTACTGAACTACTCCAAGTCTAGTTGCTTATGTGGGAAGCAAAACAAAAAGTAGAGATTAACAAAGCAGTGGAAAAGGCATCTGGTGGAGAACAATTCTTCTTTGCCGCGGATGTTCATGTGAAAGTGTACTGTTGTCATTGTGAAGGAGATACATCAAAAATACATTTATTCACTTTAACTCATTACCATCTTTGAGTCACACATCAGAATCCGGTCAGCTGCTCTTTTTTCTGGCAAGCTCAAGCAAATCTGCTTTTCTACTTTTACTCTGGAGTGTTGCAGAGAAAGTAATGAGGCCCTGAAGAAATGACAAACATTTCTCACAGACTGCAGAAGCACACATGTATGTGCATCTCTCGTCAGTGCGTAAGTATGTGTCAAGGACAATGTGTTTTTTCGTGTCTGTTGAAGTGCAGCATGTCCGCTTCTGGCTGGCAGGAAGACTCTGGTCCAGAGCTTCTCCCCAGTGAAGAGCAGTGACAGAGCCAGCGCCGCAGACGGGGACAGAGCAGTTCTGAGCAGAGTGACAGCCTTGTTCGGTGAGCTCTACCCCTGACAGCTGGGGAGCTCTTATCAGAGCATGCGGCTGGAACTGTACTGGCATGCACGCTGACGACGGCCCCGCCGAGGAGACAGGGATCACACTGTGTGACGCTGACACATTGCTCGCTCTGCCCCTGAGCTCTGTTGCACACAGCATCTGTCTCTCTCTGGAATCTCAGAAATCCAAGTGCTCACATAAAGAGCAGCTATAATCCAGCATAGGTCTGTCAGGCTGCGGTCAGCATTGGATTTTGTGCTACGACCAGACTGAGAGGAGAGAGTGCGAGCTATATATGGAGAAAGATACAGAAACTTATAGGCATGCATGCATACGTATGTAGCACTTATGTATACCATACCATACTAGAGCTTCTGCTTTCAGCTGCTGTTTCCTCAACAATAACCTCTCAAAGTAACTCTCACCCTCAAAAACAAACAACTCCCCCCCCTAACCACACACACACTGCTACAGAAAAGTGGCTTCCTGTCAGATGAGTGTGGAGGTTTCAGGGACCAGGGCCAGATGCCTGTAGACAAACCCAGGCCACCAGAGGCCCCCGCTGGCAGGGAAAACACTGAGATGGAGGGAGGGAGGGAGGAGCACATCTCTCGTCACCAAAACTGATCTCAATCTCGCTTTCAGTCACAGTACCTTTTTCTTTCTCTCCATATGTTGTTCTCGCACAGTGTTTCTTTTAAATCAATCACTGTGTTGTTTCACATTCTGTATATGTCTGTCTTTACCCAACATCTTTCTCAGCTGTTGCATTTGCATTCCCCTCTTCTAAGTGGCTTCGAAAGCATATTTCAGTAAAGCTACTATTGCACCATTGTTGTATTTGATGGGCACCAGGGAATGTATTTTCTAGTAATATAGTGGTAATGCTATCCTGTAACCTACGTAACCTCTTCTGCCAAAGAATAACACTGCCCTCGTGCACAGAACTATATGTAGAATAATCTATTCTACATGATCTGTGGGACAGCGGGCGGCATAGAGGCTGAAAAAGCAAGTGTTAAAGTGACAGATACAGGGTCAAGTCCTGACCTCAGACCTCCCTGTATAGGCAAATTAGTCATACACTTTTTTAGGGACTGTACGAGAACCTTTATTTCTTTCAAAGCGAGGCCCTCGCCCAGTGTTAATCTTAATTAACATTTTGGACCCTCCCCTTGGCACAGAAAAACAACAATAACAAGAGAAATTTATCTTAAAATTATATATTTATGGCGAAAAACTAAATGGAAAAATACACCCAATCCCTAATTTTTCATAAAGCGTTGTTAAACAAACAGTGATGACTGAGAGAAGCAGGGATGGGCTCCTGATTTTGATAAATAAAATAACTTAATAAAAATCAAGTTATTGATTTTCTTTTAAACAATAAATCTCTAAGAATAAGAAAAGAATGAATGAATGAACTGAAAAAGACTTCCCTTTCTTCAGCAAAAAGACCCTTCCTCTCTCTAGTAATTTTCGTAGTCGCTTACACAGAACAAGAAACTATCTATGGGAAAGGTTTGAACTCACCGTTCTGACTGTCAGTTCTGGGGGATTGTCGTTGATGTCAGTAATGGAGATCAGAGCTGTGGCTGTGTTGGACAAGCCAAAGTTCAAGTTTCCCTCCATGTCTGTGGCCTGGACAATGATCGTGTACTGGGACACTTTCTATAAAAAGAGTCAGAAAAAGAGAAAACAGGCTCAGGTATATCAAATGCTGCGTGTACACAGGACTGAATCAACAAATAAACATTTCTCCCATGTGACAATGACACAGTGAATCATATGAATGAATGAATAAATAAATGAATGAAAATCCCCCCTACTCCCAGCCTTGCATACACATTTTCCCTTTTCCCATAGCTACTCACTCACCGGAACAACAGAACAACAGTGGTCTGTTGGAGAACCTGATTTACTCAATAAACAGCAAACAGTAAACAGCACAAACATACGCACACATGAACAGACACACGCAAAGTTGCAGAGAGGGAGCAGTGTGTTGGTAAAAGGCCCATCCATTATCGCCTAAAAGTCTTGGCTTTCCGCTGTGTGAACAGACCTGGATCATCACTCATTTTAATGGAGGCACCGCCACTTAAAGATGCACCATGGTGCTGCAGATAATACCGGGAGGGGAATGGGCCTTATTTAGTGTTACAGTGAGGGGGAGTCGCCCCAGAGGCACTGCATCACACACTGCAATATTACACCGCCATGACAAAAACACCATCAAACATTAGGCTTTGTTAAGACACAACTGAATGAAAAAGAAACAAACAGTGAGTCCCCCCTCCAACACCATGATGCTGTCCATGGTGCTGAAAGTTCAGTCTGTCCCACAGACTCACCCCTGGAGAGTAGTAGTGTATGTGTGTATGTGTGCATGTGTGTGTGTTTCCATCCTGACAGTATAAGCCTCTCTGCTTTGTGGTCTCTTCTTCTTCCTATTAATCCATTTGGCTCAGGCCTCCATTGTATCAGAGGAAAGAGAGGGAGGGGGAGAGAGAATGGACGTCAAGGACAGGCCAGTGTTCGGCACACAGGGCCCACTGCTTTGTTCCGCATCCACAATGCGTCCTGTCGTCAGCCTAATGTTCGTTTGTTGCTAGACTACTTTCGTCAAATTCACCGTGGGGTCATGCTTTGTAAGGACTTGACAGCCAGTGGCACTGGTGTCAGGGACTGTCTGGAGGAATGAGAACAAACCTAGCCATGGGTCTTGTAGGTATAGACGGGGAGTTGTTCGATCCTGTTGGATGGCAGCTTCTTTGCTTTTTTATTTCTTTGAGTTGTGCCTTTCTTCTTTTTTCTCTGGTTTATTGTGTGTTCTTTGTTAACTCACATTCTGTGCTTCTTTTGATCTTGTGCTATCTTTCTCATCACATCTAGGTTGCTCAGTGTTCTCTGCCTGTCTGTTCTCTATCTGTCTATCTCTCTGTCTGTCTTTCTGCCAGTCTCTGTGTATCTTTATATCTCCTTCCTCCCTCCCGCTCTTTTTTTCAGCCGTGAAGGATGCAGTTGATTGTTAGATCAGTCAAACCATTGAGGCCAGTTAAAACGTGCATCTGGAGTCATTTACCATCTCTCCAAGTCATCATGAAGTGCACAGACATGTTAATCTGCACCAAACCAATCTTATTAATGAAAACTCAATACAGACTGACCTTTATTAGACTCATAATGAAATATCAATACCATCTCCCCCTCATAGAGCGCTTCAGTAAATAAAGCCCTCAATGATTGTGTCTCTCTACAGACTCATTTAGATCCGGTCACATACATCAATCTAGAAATAGCACCAGATGGCTGTAGGAAGCTAATAGGCTTGAGCTTTGATGGACGCCTTTTTCTTTGGTCAGGTGAAGAGAAATGATGGGAGCAGAGCCAGCAGGTGGAGCTCTCACACAGTAGGGGATGTGGCTGATGCGTCCTATCCTGCCGGGTTATATCACTCATCTGAGGGTAGTTGCAAGTTTATGGCCCTTCTAGTGCTCACATGCACATCCGCTAACGCTCCAGTGAGTGGGAACAGGTGGGACACTCAGACTCTTACACACACCGGGTGTATGCATGCATGGGCACACCAAACACACACACACACACACACACACACACACACACACACACACACACACACACACACACACACACACACACACACACACACACACACACACAGCCAAGCACACTCTGCTGTCCAAAAGTGGCTGCCCGAACAAGCCTGTAAAGGGCTCTCTAATGAGTCCTATAGAAGTGCTGAACAGAAAATCTCTCTGTTAGATTAGAGACCGCTGCTGGCAGGAAATACAGCTTCTTGTCTCACGACCAGCAGCAACAGCCCAAACTCCCCCACAGGCCTTAAGCCTCACGGACTTAATCTGCAGAAGCTGAAAGCCATCAGAGGCTACAGAAACACCTGTACACAGAGCTCCGCCAACAATAAAAGCCAATCCCTTTCTTCATGGGGACCAAATTAGGTAGTTTACCATCCAGGAGACTGAAGAAAGAAATGGGAAAAGGCTATCGATGTTAGCTTCTTGACAAGTCAAGCCAAGCAGCAGACAGGACAGGTGGAAAAACCTGGCTGTTCATGGTTTGTAAGCAAATGGACTTGTTCTCCAGAGAGACTCTGTTAGCAAGAACACGGTAAAGGAAATAATGGTCTCAACAAGTAAGGCGATGTCAAACAAGAAAATGGAGAGGAGTGGTTTTCTGGCAACACGAGTACAGTGGTGAATTAATTATACCTGAGCTGGGAGTGCATTTTCACTCAGTGTGCTGTACAGAACCACTCAAAAAAGGGTAAAGAGGGAGAAACCAGGCGAGAGAGAGACCTGCTCTTTACTTGCGTCGTTTGTGAATTGTGTTCCGGCCTGCCGGGCTCCAACCGGCCACAGTCATTAGCTTGTCACTTACAATCTGTCTCAAACGGCCCGAGACTCGTGGCTAAAACTGTAGAGACCAACTCCCTTCCTTTTCCTTGACTCCACTCTCTACCTCAGTGACCCTCAGTGTCAGTGACCCCATCGTGACAACTTCAATTCACTTCACCTGAGATCACTTCAATTAAATTTACTGGATTTGGTTCGATGCTATTCGATTCCATTTCATTAGATTTTAGTTCAGTTCAATTCAGTTCAATTTATTTCAGTTCAGTTCAGTTACACATCTGCAATGTCAAGGAAGAACTGAGATATAGTTACAAGTAAAGTACCTGCAGTTGTGGGAGTTCTGACAGGGAAATACAGTACACATCTACAAAGTTATTTTCTACTTTCACATCTTTTCCCAGTTAGTACCAAAAATACACAGAGAAACCTGTTTTGTTTCCATCTTCATCACCAAACCCTCTCCTCATGCCTCGCAGGGATATCTCTCAGGCTGGGTTGAGGACACAAACAGTTCGAGACAAGTTTGAAGACAACACAAGCCAGCAGGAACTTAATGCAAGTAACACACTGCTCTGTGAGAGCTTTTGTCTGACTCCCATTGTAGAGACATTCATTCAGATACGTAGCCTAGGTAAATATCTAAAACTCTGAATCCACTTGATTAGATACGCCTCCACATTTACACAAACAGCTCAGAGTCACATTTTGGATAAATAAAGGCTGTGAGTCACATAAGAATAACGCTGCTCGAATAAAACAGACAGACTGGTGAGGGGTTTAGTTAATCGTCCAACTGAGCATTGCAATACAATGCACAGGACACGATTGAGCAAATATGAGCATAATGAACATGTTGCCAAACTTGCTGGATCCAGAATGTCACAAACAGATAAACACAGTATTGCCAGATAGCAGGTGAATGTTTTCTTGTCCTGCAGAAGCAGATCAGGTTAAGTGTCACCTCTCTCATGAAAGAACAAATACAAGAGATGGAATCTGGTCACCAAAACTGGGTAAAACAGACCAAGATACCTATGTAAGGTCTCTAACATTTTGTTGAATCCAGTCCATAAAGAATTTACAATCCAAGTGAAATTACATAAAAAAAAGAGAAATGTCAGCCAGTGTCACGCTGTGCAAGCAACATTGTACAGTTGCTCAAATCACATCTTCTACAGAAGAAAAAGGAGCAGCCTCACCCAGCAGAGTGTGAGTATAATTACTCCAATTTTGGTTGGGTAATTGGGCTTCCAATTAATCAAGTAAGTCATCATCAAATGAGTCATTTTGTTATGAAGGTGTCAAAAGCTACATGTAGATACAGAAACAGAGGGAATAAATCCTGAATAAAACTGCCAATGGATTTGGAGCAAGCATGCCCCCAGTAACATCTGATGTAGTGTTAAAAATCTCTGTCCACTAGTTACTTAAGCACATGTCAATGTGGTTTACAGATGTTAAAAATCTCTGTCCACTGAGGGGGAAACTTGTAGATTTTAGATACTGTCACCTAGCATTGGAGTAATAGATACTGCACGTGATTTAGTATTGAAGAAGGGCATGTGTTGCAGAGAGAAAGAGAAGTGCAAATTATGCAAAATATCAGGCCAGAGGTAATCAGGTTTTTTCTACATCCTACATATGTCTGTCAGATCCAGATGATTATCATGTGGATCTGGACCAAATTGTAAAAACCAGATTTCAACACCATTAATATGTCTTATTGTTTACATATTGTTTACATCAAGGTACATACATTATTTCCTGAGAAACTGATAGAAAATGACAGAAATGTCAAAAATTGCCCTATGTTTAGGCAATGTTTGGCACCAAAATTTAAAGGGTTCTTCCCTGACTCATCCCCCACCCCACACCCAAGTTTGGTGCAAATCGGTTCAGTACTTTTTTGCATAATCCTGCTGCCAAACAAACAAACCAACAAACAGACCAAGAAGTATCAGCTGTGGCCCCTGGGAGTTGGACGGTCCAGCCCCGTCGGCATCAAGTAAGTCAGCTGTGCTTCGTTCAGGACAAGTGGGAATGTCTGAAGCTTGTCAATGTCCTACTTAACTTGCTGTATTTACATGTAGATAAATGGTGTCATTTAGAAAACTAAAGCGCAAATGTGGAGTTATATCAGACAAAATAGACCAATTAATTAATGTTTTGGAATATACTGTACGTACATCTTTATTTGCCTCTGTGTGTCCCTTGCTGGTAATTTGGCATTTTACTGGTATGAAATGACAACATTGGGACAGTTGAATTTTAAGTGGAGAACATAGGTCATAAACAGTGGATAAAACTAAAAGTAAAATGCATTTGTGTAATTACCATCAGACAATACATAGATTTCAGATTACATTTATACTGGGCTATCTATCATTTTAATACAGTAGGTTTTCTACACATATTAAGCAGTTGTAGGCAATATTGCAAACCAATAAACAGACTACTTTATAGAAGTATTTGAGTTGAATTTTTTTCTTTTCAGGAAATGTAGCATATAACACAATATGTATTGATCAATGTGAAAATACATAAACCTTGATTGAAGATTTTATCCAAAACCCCCTGTCCTGCCTACTATAATCACTATCTTCCTACAGGAAGCACAATACAGCCTCAATGTTTTCTGATCACTGCCAGCAAAATAAATTGCACTATTCTCAAATATCCCGATGGTGCACTTCAATAACATCAACAATACAATAACAATATCTTTCAGGTGGAATAATAGTGTTCCAAACTCTATTCATGAGTGCTATTGCACTGAAACTGTTAATTTTGTTACTTATTATTTTACTTCAGATTCACACAACATAAAGAACACAAAGAACAACTAAATAAATAAGTTGTTTACCTTTGGGAAACATTTATCTTCATCTTCAGTTTAAATTCATGTGTTTGTCTGTCTAGGCAATACCTACATCTCTGAGGTTCATTTGATGAAAAACAACCAGGAGTGGTATTGGACTTTAAAATATATAAATTGATCAATGTACAGCAGCTCCAACCTGAACTCATAGTGATACTGTGAATGTACAGTAGTTCACAAATTTAGAACATAAAGCCTATTTTCTTAAACAGATGCAATATATGTTACTAGCACATTCTACATTGGGCTGACTGAAAATGAAGGACACATAACGAGAAGGTTGATTAAGCAATCACCATCTCGTCATCTATCCTTACCTGTTAGGCTCGACAGCAAAATTTCCGTTAGCTTAGAAGTAAAGAACTAGCGAAATATCACAAGCTATTGGCTAATGTAGTGAATGAGCTAGTTAAGCTTCACCACACTGCAGCTAGAAAGGATAGAAAAGAATGGACAGGAATCCACAGTAGCAGATTTAGCTTATTCAGCACATTTAAAATGAACTGACAGAGGGTTATCTGTGAGGGAGTTTTCTCTTGTCCACCTAATGAATGACTGACTCAGGGTTAAAGGTCAGTGTGAGGCCCTAGGTCACTGTGACCCAGCTACTGCTACTAAATCTTACTAGCTTTGAGATGCTGAGGCGGCTCCTCCAGACGCAGCTGTGGTTCGTCTGATACTGCTGGTGCCGGGGCTGATAACAACAGACCTTGGATGGTCAGTAACAAGTGGCCGCGTGTTCTAAGAATCAGCACTCGTACGTATATAGTCCTGTTTCCTTGTTAATGGTTAATGAACCAATAGTGTAGTAACACATCCCTCTCCAACCCCTTCTCCATCTTATGGCGTTATTTGACCAATTATGGAGTGTAAGCTTTCTATAGTAATCTTTCTAAATGTATAAAACCGAACCCCAGAGGTTCCTGCTTCAGAATTGAGGTGACATCATGCACAGAAAGCCTGTATTGATGAATCCTCCTTTCTCCTTGATCAAGCATCAATAAACATCCTCAGCATAAGACATCCTGGACTCCAGCACTCTTTCTTCACCATCGATGATAAGAATTTTCCCTAACAATCTGCCATCACGAAGGCAGGATTTCAATATAACTACAGCCTGGTAAGTGCAAAACTTTAAAAGTCATGTCTTACCTTCAATCAAATCAAACAAAACTGTGTAATTTCAAAATTGGGAAAAATAGTTAAATTTACAAAACGACTCTGGCTCTGTTGCCAGTAATTAATCCAATGTTTTCTCCTATGTAACGCTAACATTAGCTCATGATTTAACTAACATTGAGTTAACAAACATTTTAAACACTAATATACCAACATATCCTAATGTAATATTACGAAAATTATTCACTGCACTTAAAACCTTTTTTTGATTACCGTAGCAAGGTGATTTAACACTCACTGACATAATGCGAATTTCATTAACCTGTTTATTATCCTTCCATGAGCGAGACTCTCCTTGCATCCTGAAATTGTTTTGTGGGTGGGGCTGGACCTTTAGGGTGGGGCTAGACCATCCAACTCTGCTGCAGGCTGCAGCCATGAGAACATTTCCTCCTCGGTGGAGGTAACAAATGAGATTAAGCCCATAAAAATTAAATCTGTTTAACCTTCTTAGTTACGTCTCTATGTTGTAATTTGGTGGTGGTGGAGTCTTCTATTACTGCATTAGATTCAGATAGCCTGCACAGGCCTGAGGGATTCATAGGACGTGACAGGACAAATTTCTGTAGACATTGCAAGCTAATTACACTGTCATCTTGTTGACCCTTTGCTTCTTAATTATAATGTAATGTGTTGAATTATCTCAACTTGCAGTTTAAGTGAAATATAAACATATATATGTATATATAACAAATATAGGATAGTTGCTTGTCTTCTTCTGTTGTATTTATGACAGAGGAGCTGCACAATAAACTGATCAATAAAGATGTCATTTTTAATGGAACCCTGATCCTCTATTATTAAGGTTTTCTTAGTGAACCAGTGGCCACAGGTGTCGCCAGGTAAAATCAAAAGAGAATCTAATCTTAAAAATGATTCCTTTAAAGAAAGGGATGATGTCAAAA
Organism: Seriola dumerili; assembly: GCF_002260705.1. Taxonomy (NCBI): domain Eukaryota; kingdom Metazoa; phylum Chordata; class Actinopteri; order Carangiformes; family Carangidae; genus Seriola; species Seriola dumerili. The sequence continues at coordinate 8,192,610 of NW_019174343.1, read as the reverse complement.
CATCATTAAGGGATATGTCCATGGACAAAGTATCAAACCAAGGAAATCTGGAATAGACAAAAAATAAGACTTTCAAATAAGTGTAAAAATGTTGAGAATATTTATCCAAGAGCTGCTGAAAAGAGACAAATATCTGACCCAGAACAAATTAGAATAGAAAAGAATCATCTACAAGAGAAAGTGGAAAAAAACATGGTTTTGCAACTCAAGTGGAACAATTCAGTTTTTTCTGAAGACAAGAAAGGGCCAATTCAATACTCACTAGGTGCACATAATAGGGTGGATATTGAATGAATATTTTCTTGATTGAATGTTGGCTACTAACATTCAACATCCACCTACATACGTCAATACTCTTCATTCAGCAACCCGCTCACAATCCTCTGAAGGCTTTGCTGTCTGGCTCCTGGAGCCTTGGTGTAAGGCGGCGAGTTAACATAATTCAGCGTCTCTGAGACAATAAAGCCCCGGGCCTTTTTAGGACGCCTGCTCTCAGCCTGTGTCCCCAGTCAGGCTCGACAGAACCTAATAGAGCCAGGCTGTGGGCACTCATGTCCTTGAGGCAGTCTTGGCGATGTCCTAATTGACAGAGAGACGGTCCAACGCGAAGCTGGCATCAGCCCGGTGGACAGCCTGGCGCCAGGCCACACCACACCGTGCCACACCAAACTGTTCCAACCCAGGGCTCATGGGAGATTGAGACAGCCTGGGGTAATGAAAGACAACAGCTCTGCCTGCCAATGGAGCTGGTGCCATGGAGGGAGGGCTCAAAGGGAGAACAACCACGCCAGCTGTGGCACCCTGACATCTCATACTCTGCTACCTGCTGCATCTGAGTTGTACTTCACTGCAAATGTACTTTTTTCAGCAGCCTGGTGGAAAAATCTATTTTTAGTACAACATATAAACATACACAAAACTGTAGAAACCCTTACCTAAAGATTCATATCCTGCAATCCTAATTCTAATCTGAATTATTTCCCCAAGACCTAAAATGAGGTACAACAGAAACACACACAAATAGCTATGCTTTACTCAAACTTTAGCATGTACAGAGTCAAACACACATGTATATGACTTAACCCAGCTTGTTAGTCTGTGGGATGGAGCATGTGGAAACGTGAGGTCATCCGAGGAGGGAGGTTGTGGGTGGAGAGTGATGGAGAATAATTGGTATTCAGCGGTGTCAGAGGTAAGTGATACTGGGCTAACCTCCATGTACCCCCTGGTCTCCTCAACACGAGAGAACCTGCTTCACCCTTTAATTAGCACATGAATATTCCTATTTGACACCAGCATGGCAGATGAGGATTAGCTAAAGTGTGAGAGAAAGAGAAGGGAGAGGTGACAGGTATTCAGTGCCTCTACAGTGAGTATGCATATTCATGTTTTTGTCTAGCAGCATGTGTATACACAACTGTGGCTGCACAGATCTGGTTAGACACCTGGGATCAGATTTATCGTATTTGCTGCTGCTCCTCACTCTGCATCTACACTACAACCATCGCTGCACGGGAGTAAGTACGCAAACACGTGCTCATGTGTCTGAACACGTTTCTATGTTTGTGCTGATGACCTTGACAGCAGGTGGGTGAACTCCCAGGTGTGTCCCAGTTTTAGTGGGAGGATCAGAGGCAGGTGGGACTCAGCCTGGCTTGATGTGTCCAGATTAATGAGCTTTCTCTCACTCACATCAGCTGCTACTGCTGCCGCCTGGGCCAAGCTGGAAACAGGGACACAGAGCTGGCCCGCGTTCACTAGACTCATTTATATTGTCCCACAAATGTATCAGGCTATCATGCTATGCCAGCTCCGTATAAAATTTGGATAAGGAATGAGCATTGATGTATTATACTCTTCTGTTATCAAACCTGGTTCTGTTCTTGAGAGTTTAACTTTAATTATTCTCCAAATACGCTTGCCTTACTGTTGGTAAAATCCCACTTAAATTTCCAAAGTGTTGCATGGCTGGGTTTAGTGCCGAGAGGGACCAGCGGGACTTCTCAGAATATAAACATTATGAGACACACTGATAGGTGCTTTTATGTCGGTACTAAAATCAGCCAACTAAGTTATGAGGATGAGGATTATCCTCATAATGACAGCATATGAATTTGAATGTTTCCCTGATTTTGCCTGTTGTATTTGTTTTGTGCCACAGGGAGATCAGGGAAGGTTTGATATGTGTGTGTGTGTGTGTGTGTGTGTGTGTGTGTGTGTGTGAGAGAGAGAGAGAGAGAGAGAGAAGCTGCAGGATGAACAATCTGCCATGAAACACTAATGCCCACAGTCACCTGATCCAGCTTGGGTTAAACAAAAGTCGACCCTGCGTGACCTCCCTCATTAGTAGAATAAGATGGAAGATGGAGCAGAGACTCTGTGTGTGTGTGTGTGTGTGTGTGTGTGCGTGTTGTAGTGGTGGTGTTGGTGGTAGCATGTGGGTTGGCGAACAACCGCAGCAAGCAACAGACACACAAATGAGCGGTGGATGAGACAAAAGAAGACTATGAGAAAGAAGCTGGATCAGCTGGACATGCGTGATCATTATGTCTGATCTGCTCCATGTACTGAGATACACATCAGATATATGCCTGTCATTTATATTTATACACAATGAGAAAACAGGAAAGTGTTTGTACTAAGTCCTTGGTGTGTTTATTCTGACATTATCTAAAGGCTGAATGCTGCAGAAAGTAATCCTGATTTTTTTTAGTGGCAGTTTAGTGACATCTAAATATCAAATTAGAATTTGTGAGCTGCTGGGAAGCCCTGAAATTTGCAGGTTGAGACATTTATTTTGTAATTTCATAGCATTGTGTTACAGTAAAATTGTATACTTTGTACAGAAATTGCATATATTTTGTTGTAGTGAGCTGACGGTAAATAAATATTGAAAACATTTGCCTTCATTTAATGACCTGTGAAATCTAATTTGAAATGGTAATGGTTCTGGTTGAAAACAATCTGTCTTTTGATGATTGTAATTAGTTTTGGGGGATTAATTGATTGTTAAGACATTAATACCAACATGCTATCATACTACAGTAGCTCACATGTATTGCAGCTAACCTGCATTTGATGAATTTGACATTTCTCTGACCATAAGAGACACAAGCTGGTGTGTGGCTCTGTGTGTGTGGGTGGGAAGATGTGTTGCAAGGTATTGTCCCTGCAGAGAGGCTTTGTGAAATAATAAATGACTGAGTGTAATGGCTGTGTTGTTTTCAAATTCGTTCTTGAGTGGGTGGGACATGGGGGAGCAAGTCGCTACCAGAATGAATCAAGTAAGTCCTGGTGGCAGAAGACCCAAGGAATAGCTCATTGTTTTGGAGAATCCTCTTATTTATTTTGATCTTATCTTAGCACAAAGACTGGAAACAGAGGGAAACAGCTCCCTATCTGCAGCGCCCCTGGTCTGTGTCTGGCTGGGGACCCTTGATGCATCTCAACTATCCCAGTCTAATGAAGGCATAAAAAACGCCTCACAGAAATAATTTGTCTCTGTCTGACTCTCCCCAAATTTAATGGCTCAACAAATCAATGTCTATTTCACCTTTTGATGGTTAAGGAGAGGGTTATCATAATAATAATAACAATAATAATAATAATGATAATTCATACACAGTACAACACCACTGATTCTCAACTTAAGTCTAATCTTATTGCTGGGTGGGCACTAATGAGACGCAGAATAATCAAATGATGACGGTAACAATGATACACAGCACATACAGTTGACACTGACCTCTCTGTCCAGGCCGGCTGCCACTGTCACTATGTCTCCAGTCTCGCTGTTGATGGTGAACATGTTGGGGATGGGGCTGTGGGGGGACTGAGAGAGGATGCGGTAGCGGACCATGCCGTTAGCCGTGGTGGAGTCGTCCGAGTCAGTGGCTGTCACCTGCATCACAGACGAGCCTGTGGAGAGAAACATAGTTAGCTTGGAAGTGCGGTAGAATAATCTGAAAAGCGTATGATGTGCATCAGTGCACACGGCACAAGAGGAGGTCAAGCTGGGAAAAAAGCACAAAGAGAAAACAAGCAGGAGATATTCATCAAGTACAAAGATGTGCTTTTCAAGGTCCTCTGCACACATACATTTTGAAAATACACACAGCGTACTGAAGGTTTCTTGTAGACCCGTTACTGTTAATGAATTTGTAGAAAATATCAGAAGTAAGAGGACTCGGGGAAAACTCAGAAGACAACATACCCATTTATAAAAAAAAAACAAGTCAATCAGACTTTGCAAATTGCTGTGACATTCTCTGTTCTTTGGGAGGCAACTTTTAGAGCGAGAGCTATTACAGAGAAAAGTACGAAAACACAAACAAAATCTGTTAAATAAGCCCCTATTTTAAGCTGTGCTGTTTTTTGCTCTGTATATAGCCAAGCTAGTGGGGCAAAGTTTCCACCTCTGCAGAGTCCATTTAGTAATGAGCAGCGCTGGGTCTTCTGCCATTTCCACCATCCATTATTTCAGCCTTCAGTGGCTCCGTGGCTGCCCTTAATGCTCCCATGCTCTCTCCCTATTTGTCTTAGAATCACAGATAAACACTGCCATTTAAGGCGGATAGCACAGAGGTGGTGAGGCAGAGGGTGTGTGTGTGTGTGTGTGTGTGTGTGTGTGTGTGTGTGTGAGTAAAAAGTGTATGTATGCCTGCATTTACTTACAGGTACGTGTGTGCATCTGTATGCATGTGCTTGTGTGTGTCCTCGCAGCACGTATCAGGGTGACAGGCCCTGTGTCCCCGCATCTTCCCCAAGCAGAATTATTGATTTGCACGAGTTTGTCAGCTGGGCTCACAAATGCGATCAGGCAATTAGGAGCACTTTGTGCTGGAAAGAGGAGAGATAACCTCGCCCCTCTCACAGGGTTCTGTGAAAATGTCACTTTCCATCAGGCAGCCATTTACAGGCTGCCGCCGCCACTGCTGCTGAGAGAAAGAGACTGTCAGCTCGCAGGAGGGGGACAGCAGAGAGAGGAGACAGCTAAAGCACGAACATGCTTGAATAAGAGGACATTGTGAGTAGAGGGAAACTTAAGGAAAGGGAGATAAGGACATAGAGCTGAAGTGTAAAAAGGTGACAGGGAAGCAGAAAAAGAGGAAATTGGTAATTATAACGCCTACATGTTAGATTGCCTTGTCTAAATTAATTAGAAACTAATTTTTATAAAATTTCTGATGGACTTTAAAAATATAGCACCGTCTTCATGATAGTGGGCACCACAAAGTATCTCAGCAAACTAATGCATAAGCACTCTGGTGACTTCAGTGGGCATGATGGTGGGTGGTGGGTACCACGCTGAGGAGGAACGAAACCAGCAATGTTCAATTATCACATCAAAAGCAATCAAAACTGGTCGATGAAAATAAGTCTTATATGTTTGAGAGTGCAGCAGAAGTAAGAAAGTCAAGTTTGCTTCACCACCTCTCACTGATAAATGTAAATGTCTCAGGCGAAGGGTTAGGGTTAGCAGGAGAGATGGTGGATTCATGGCAGACTTTGGCGGTCCCCCTGTGGGTCTGAACAGTTACTGGTGTCTCCATCCCCATAATTGGGTCTAGATGGGACCATCATTCCTGTGACAGCCTGCATGGACAGGATAATTGTAGCCTCGATTTTCAATTTAAAACTTCATTAAGTTTCAAAGCCGGATTTGTCACTTTGTCCAGCAAACAAAGGAAGAGAGTCCAAGAAAAGACAGGAAGTAGAAAAACAATTACTGCTGTTCCGCCGAGGACGCCGTCAATATATAATCAACCCCTCCAGTCCCACAGGGAGGGATAGGATGCGATGCTGAATCACACGTTGGCACTGCTAACTTTCATTTCAGTGAGGAGGATTCGGTGATATGATGATGGTGTGCTTTTAGATTCAGAGCAAGGCCATGCCTGAAAGGGTTAATCTCTGAGCCTGTTTAATTCCTCTTTAATTTGAATTCTAATTCCAAATCCTAATTGCTTTTCCACCAAAATCACTGGAGCCGAAAATTTACGTGGTCGGCCATTTTAGTCACGTGACTGGAGATCAGCGGTGAGGTCTATCTGCTACCTAAACATTAGTCAGTCAGAGTCAACATCTGCCTGCCAATTAGAGAGAAGATGGAGAGAGACGAAGATGGATATAGATGGACAGATAGAGCAGGAACAGGGAGATAGGCACACGCAGATGCAATGATAGGAAGCCGAGGAGGAAATTACAAAGATGAAAAAAAAAAAAAAACCCAGTCAAGATGAGAATATAGGTGAGAGGGTTTATAAAGACCACTAAAAGCAAAAGTACAAGGGGAAGTCAGGTAGTGAGAGGGCAGGGGGTGGACGGTATAAGAGGATAATAACTCTCATCAGTGGAGGGAGATGGAGGAAAAGAAAAAAGTGGCCGTGGTACAGTAGATAGAGAGAAGGAGAGTTAGAGGTTGAGAGGTATAAAGGAGGTAAGAAAAAAGGCTGAAACCCGGCAAGTCTTGGTGGAAGTGATGAAGGGGGGCACATAGTGTTCATACAAAATCCTCTAATGGAGGCCACTGCACTCTGAGGACACAAAGGAACATTCATACCAGTGAAACCATTCACAACCATTCACTACCGATCAGAAAAAGACTGGATGAAATGCACTGGATGCTTTTTTTGATCCCTACAATTGCACGATAGTCATTCCTATGATCTTTACCTACTTACATCCATTCAGGGTCACAGGGGCTGATGGTGAAGTGGGACGAGCAAGTTATTTCTCATGTCCAGCATTTCAGCTGCACTAAAAGTCCTGAGCAGTTTCTGCATAGACAGTGGCAGGTGACGGGCAGGTGAAGCACCAGCACAAAAGAGAAACAGTTTCATTAGCACGTGTCCGGTTCTTTACAGCTGCACTCCTCTTATTTTACACATGAACATCAGTTTACTTGTCAATCTTACAAGCTACTTAACCTGTGAAAACATTTGTATTATATCTTTTGTAGCTCTGGTGCATTGCGTCAGCGCTGCCTTACCAACTAGAAGAATGTAGTTGCAAATATAGCGATTGTAGAATCCAGTGTTTTTGACAACAACAAATCTTGGCCTCTGCAGCACTGAATTTGACCATCTTCATTAAATCTGTCCCTCACAAGTCTCCAAACTTTATGGAAATAATATACATATTTAAGAGAAAAAGAAAGAAAGTCAAGAGAAAAAAATCCTGAAACTGAAAAGAAGATAAGTCTATTTTGACATCTTGTCTGAGTTGGCTAAAGCTGGAATCACGAAAACATGTGCACATTTCCACTGGTCTACACAGAGAAAGGGGGTTTGGGTTAACCACAGATCACAGCTGGACCTGAGCATCAAGCAAACTGATTGGTTGATCCAACTCCTGTCAGGAAACATTATACTCAAAATCTGTTCAAGTATAAAAGACACAGCCATGGAAAACATACTCTAAATGACCCCCATCCACGTCTGCCTACGTGCAGCACAGAAAAGCAATCTCCAACCTGATGGTCACAACATGAACCTACAGTACTGTGAAATCATCCAGGAGAATCCTTCATTTCAATATCAATAAACATGGAGGATTATTTAAAAAAAATACAAAAGTAAGGAATACTTCTGGAGCCAGCAGCTCTACATCTCTTATTGGTAGTTCACTGGCTTCTCTATCTTATCCGGTGTTTTCTCATAGAGGGATCACTTCAGTTTTTCTGTGCATTCACTGAATTGGTACCTACAACATATTGGAAAGGAAGAATTACGCACCTTAATGTATCAGTTCAACTACAATCAAACAATGATTATTTTGTTAACACTGAATACATTTCCGATGAGGTGTTGAGACTCCCTACCGACTTTACAACACTCGTACCTGCAGGTACATGGAATTGTCTGTGTATTTCCTGCCTGTAGGAACAAACTGGTAAAACAGGCCCTCTGTGTTAATAAAAACATGTGGCCCATCATGATGTGTTCTCTGCAATGACTCTATCACATACATGGACTTAGAGTAAGAGACACAGTGAGAAATACCTGCTGCCACTGATGAAGTCCAACACACTGAGTGAAACATCGTTGTGCTCCTCCACCTCTACTCGCCTATCCCTAATTATCCCCCCAGGCAAGAAGGAGAGAGAAAGCCTCTTAAATCTCTTGGAAACTGTTAGCAAACTCTTCAGGAGAGAGGTAGAAGAGAGGGAGGAGAGAGGAGGGGTGTGGGTGTGGGGTGTGGAGGGGTGGTGAGAGAGAGATGCAGCACCCCTGTCCCCCCTCGGGAGGGCAAATCGACTGTGAGAGAAGGCACTCAGCTGCTGGTTTTGATCTCGCACTCTCATTTCAGAAGGCCTTTTTGAGAAAGATGGTCCATAAAAGGGAAAAACTTGCTGTCAGAGTCGGGGATGTGGGGGAGGGAAGGGGAAGAATGGAACATCACAGGGCAGATGTTCTGAGTACGCTGCAGCCTCCGAACACAAGAGCTCTCTGAAGGAGTCAATGCCATGTCGACAAATCTTTATCTGAGGCCACTTAACACAACGCAAAGACTGTCTCATGTCACAGTCTTGAAGATTTCACAGAGTTTCAGATCATTTTGGTGACCTTACTTGAGCAGGCAGTGGTATTTCATGTGGATTTTCATTTTACGTGTGTTTTACATATAGGCCTATTTGCACACATTTAATAGGTTTATAAGGTTTATAAGGTTTCCCATGATTATCCACCTAGTTTCAAACTGCATCTCATCTATTCCTCATTAGCAAGAACTGAATGTGATCAGCCAGCTCATTTTGTCATGTACTGTTTTGTTAGGTTTGATTACCGGCACAAATTGTATTCTATTAGTCACAGGTTCTTGGTGCTGAGCAGGGTCCCGGTGGCAGAGAGTGACAAATGAAGCCGTTTCAAACAGATCCTGACTGACAGTTCGATCGGATCTCTGCCTACGTGACATCTGGTGACGGTGATAAGGGTGGTTCCCTGTAGGTCTCCCTCTTTGATGGCTTTCACACAGTGCTAGATGTGAAGATGTGTTGTAATGCTTCAGAGAACCTTTGATATCTGGGTCTGTAGATACAAAATGTGATACTGCTGCAGCTTTAAACATATCTCCCCCTTTGCATGACATTTACAAAAATACAAGCCTTGGATTATAAGGGTTTGTTGCTATGAGGTACATTTTTGAACTATTTCTATATATTTGGACTATTATGCACAGTCAAGGCTTTCCTTTGTGCACAGGTGTATTCAATGTCCTCACTGGGTGTGGTATAGAATTTTGTAATTAACTCTTCATCTCATGTGTCCTATTTCATCTTTCTTCCCTGAGTACATGAATTTAATTTATCAGAAGTCCTTTAATTTGTATAAATTCACACGTTTTTCAATTAGAAACAGTGGAACTGAATTGTTTAACCTTTCCTAAATTTAAAGAAATTACACTGATCAGTAGTGGTATCCACTCATGCAGATCATTTCCCTTTTTTTTCCTAGGGTTTTAGTCATCTCTGTCTCTGTCACCATGCCCATACAAGTGGAGTGAATAAACTTAGTTTGTGGTGCTTCACAGCATCAAGAGGTAAGTGAGATATTGGTTTTTTAATTGCTTGTTGGTTGTAGATTTGGGTAAAGTAAGCGTAAAGAATGTTTTATGATAGCAACAACCTGCTCAACAAAGCAACAAAGCTCATCTCTGCTGTTTCTGAGATTGGCACATGCAGCACATGGCAACAGGTAATGATTTCGAAAACCCAAAACACGCCTGTAACTGTACTACTTAGTATGTCATTATGTATTAATAAATTTGAATATTCTTTGATATGTCGCCTCTGGTCTGACCTGCTGTGGACAGTGTATGGCTGAGAATTGAGGTATTCCAGCAGCATCGATGCCCAGAGCAGCACATGTCACCTTGCAATGCTGTGACAGGTTTCAACACGCCACCTGTTGCAAGGATGGAAGGAGACTGTCTCCTGGGGTAACACCCGAGGGATTTCTATGGCCATCTTTTGATTCCACAGAATAATCTCAGCCGCATGCAGATGCAGGATGCACACTGGAGGATCTGTGGTGCTCTGCATTGATCCCGCAGCTCTTTTGATTATGACTGAAAATGTCAGTCGACTTATGTGTCACAAAACTTAATGAAGAAACTTACGTTATAAATACTGTAAGAAGGAAGGAGAAGAGCCAAGGTCAAGTATAGTGAGCAACTGGAGCGTCCTGATGGCCGAGTGGTTACGCGTACCATAATGAGCCCTGAGCAGCAGGTCCCTGATTCGACTCCTGGCTGGCCGGACCCTTAACTGCATGTCTCTCTCCCACTGTCTCTCTTCTGTATTTCCTGTCTCTCTCCACTTTCCCTATCACATAAAGGCATAAAAACACCCAAACATAACTTTAAAGACTTTGTCTTAGGTTTTGCAATTCTGTAAAGGTGTATACAAGAGAATTTATTCAAAGCTCAGGTGGATAACTTAGCCCTTGGCTGTGTATCCTGTTCTCTAACTGCAGGGATGGAATCGATGCAGCTGGGTATAAAAATCAACTTTGGCAAAACCGTGCAACGTTTAACTGGAGGTCTAAACTGGGTCCATTAACAGTGAGTAAAGGATTTAACTGGTGGAAGATGTATTAAAGGCTTAAATGGGCCAGAAATGTATAAAATGTCTCCTTGAACCTACAGTGAAGATGAATCATGCTCATTCGTGTTTTCTTTGTCTAAACAGGAAATTAGGCCAGCACAGCTTCCCAGCCTATTTTCCTGATTAAAATTCATCAATTCAGAGACCAATCACTGAGCTTCACATGAACAATACGCTTTGTTGACACCAAACTCTCAACACCTGACACTGTGTGATCCACAAACAAATGTTAGGTGGCAGTGATTACTTAATGAAGAGCAGAGTAATTATATTGTACATCGTGTAATATATTTCTTGTTTAATTACTACAACAGATTGCATTCTGTTCAAAACAAAATATAATTCACAGACTTTTTTTGTCGTTGCATGTTATCATTTTAGACTAAGCAGAGAGCATCAGAGTGAAAACCCAAGAAAGTAGCTTTTGGAATCTCTGGTTGCCCTCACTAATTAGGAGCTCTGTATATAGACCCACGCTCCACTGAGGAGTAACCAGTACTCTCTCTCTCTCACACACACACACACACACACACAAAGTCGATCCCGTACTTGCTCATCCATTTACGCACGTACACACGTACCACAACATGTTTTCCTATATTGTTTACAAATCCCCTTGAGATGAAATTGTAACAGAACAATATCTGCACGCTGTGAAGACAAACACGGGTCCTCGGGGTCTGATTGTTAGAACAAGAGTTCTTCCAGTTGAGACATGAGAGCTACTTGCACATTCTGCTCTTGTGCCTCGCTTGGCACTGACCACAACTCTGTTCCCTGATTTGGAGGGAAGGTCTACATCTCTCCATGCTCTGCAGAATCTGATAATGATGCATCCGGCCAAGATACTGTAAGACAAATACCTCGTGAGCTTGCCCTCGTCTGAACCGACCAAAAAAAATCTAACTTATGGCAAATTCGCACCTCAAAATGTTATTTCGGTGTTCAAGTCTGAGTTTATTCAAGGCCACTCGAAGTGAGATTGAAAAATGAAGGTTTTCTGATGGAAAAAATACTGCATTTGATTGGTTGTACTGAGACTATATGCTCTCAAGTTCAAGGGGGGCTACGTACACAGATACAAACCATTTAAAAAGTTAAAGATGTAAACAGGATTTTTCAGTGATGAGAGACTGTGCAGTACATCTTTCTTAGAATTTTTAACAATAAAACTTTTTAGCTGTTCATGAATCAGTTGATATAAATGATTTCATGCTTCCATTTAAAGGTATTTTATAACTTTTATGACCAAAAATTTTGAGCTTATATCATCCTCCTTTAACACGAGGCAAGACCAATTTCTGTTCACTTCTTTAACCGCAATACAAGTTCTGAGCTTGTATAGTACTTTAGCAGGAATCTGATAGGTGCAAATGAAAACTTATTGCATATAACTATATAACTATTACAGACAAATCCCCACAACTATTGGTTAAGGCTGTGGTTCCTCACCTGGGGGTTGGGACCACAAAACCAGGTTGCAAGATAAATCTGATAAATCTGAGTGGTAAGATGATAAATATGAAAGAAAAACAAAATAGAAAAGAAGAAGAAAATACATATTCCAATCCTGCTACATTCTCTAATTGTTTTTTCTTGTTAAAATTGATTAGTTTTACTTCTTCAGGCCTCTAATAATATTCAAATGAAAACATGAACATGCTAAATGAGTGCTTCATTGAAGAGGCTCATTTTTTGGTGAATGATGAACTGGACGTTCACAACTAATGATTGTGAACATGAGCAGGGTTAAATCTGGTGAGAATTAATGACGCTCACACACCAGAAGGTGGGGATAATGCACCAACAAGCTGTTTGCCAACTGCCAAAAAAAATCAGAAGAAGAAGAATTGTGTTTCAAGGCATGCACCAGGTGTCTGGTGCAGGCAATTCAATCAACGCAGCCACTGGTACTGCTCAAGCTAGTTCATATGAACATTTGAAAGTTTTTTAAGAACAAATCAGTGCAGATTCCAACTGAAAAAAATCTCACATTTTTATGCAAATTGTGTCAGCTGGTTCTGAATAACAAGTCTGAACGTCGGCTACGTATTTGAAACAGCACATCGAGTTAAAGCATCAGACCAGTAAATGGGGATGACAAGAAGACAGGTCAGACCATGAGCCAACAGCCACAAGGTTCCTGAACCTGAGTCAAACTCACAGCATATACACATAAATCATATACTCACATTGATTTGTTTTGGCTTTTAAAAGTAATCTCTGTCTGTGACTTTATAGTAGTATGTAATAATACATTTCATTTGGGAAGTGCTAATGATTGGGGGCAAGAGGAGCAGGAGGACGTTGTACTGAAAATGAAAAGCTCAGAGCAGCCCATTTAAAAAAATGGAAGAAATGAACATGAACTGTAGTTCATTTTAATCTGCATGAACTGAACTTTGATTTAGCTCTTGTGAGGTGTGAACTTGCAAAACATTGAGTTTAGACTTGCAACTCCAAGTGGGGTGTTGTTTCCATGCTATTTAGTGTATTAACAATCATGAATGTAATAGCAAATAAGTAACCACTCCATAGTTTACCAATTGTGTTTTTGTAGTGTTCGCTGTGTATCCTTCTTTCCAGAGCTCTATTTCTCTGCAGTAGGGGTTTTTAAAGTCTCACACTGTGGACACCCCCGCAACACACAAAATCAAGACAACTGCATCCCCAAGACCCCTCGTCATGTCTTTCCTGTTGCTGCAGATTCAGGGCCTCATTTTAGCCTGTAATTTTTTATTTATTTTTTTAAGTACACCGATGCAAATATCACTGTCACTGGATTATTTTGGTCCTGAGGAAAACCTTAAAAGATGACGATGGACATCAAAGATGATGATATTGTTGGGAAGTGAAAGTCACACTGAATCTAAATGTGTGTAACATGAATTTGAAAATTAAGGAGATCAACTGCCTCCATGAGCTCATAGCCACTGTCTCAGCTCCAACTTTCCGAGAGAGGTAAACTATCATGATGAACGATATATGGGAATTTATTTTACTCAAAACTTCCCCATCGCTTTGTGTTGTAGTGCAGAGTTTTCAAATGAATCTGCACTTTACCTGTCTTGTGATGCCAGGCAGAGTGGCGTGGCAGAACTACCTCTTACCTGGTTTGGAGCCTTCAGCCACGGAGCCATTGTACACTTGATTCTGAAACTCAGGTCTGTTGTCGTTCATGTCGATCACATAGATGTACAGATCGATTGGATTCTCTACCTGGTTACCATTCATGTCCACTGCATGGGCTCGCAGCTGTGAAAATACAAAAAAGCACAAAGAGAGAAAGGATCATTATCACTGAATGCTGAATATTAGCTCCAAATATAGCTCAGCTGACAGGAGGCTGCTGGGTTGATTGATATGAAACTCTGCAGTCTGCTCTGGACTGGAGCACACGGCACAGCCTTGACTTTATTAACTAGCAACTTCATTCAACTGGCAAATATTCTGTTTCTTGTCTGCCAATGGGGTATGAGTATCCTGTTGGTATCTTGGCAAGGACCACAACAACACAGATAGGGGCAAAGTAGTGAAATGTTCCAGACTCACAAACAACACCTATTTTGTTGTTAGCACAGCCAGAGGCCTTAAGAATATCAGAGAGGTGCTGCTGCTCAAGCTGTGGCTTCTTTTTGTTCGGGGAGAATGTTTGTCTCGATTTGTTTTGACAAAACCAGCCATTTGGATGGATGTCTCTGAATGATGAGTTCTTCCTTGACAATTCACAGTGTGAGAACAGACAGAGCAAAAGACGAGGAGAATGAAGAGGGAAAAAAAAGTGGTGCAGGGAAAAGGCGAATGAGATGGGAAGGAGAGGAGGAGAGTGACTGAGCCTTGTGCAAGTAAATGAGAGATGAAAACACAAAGAGGCAGTGTGAGGGTGTGGGGGATTGAACAGGGAGGACTGACAAAAGCAATCATCATCTACAGTGGGATGTCTTAATCTCCACTGCTACTGTTACACACCCTCTGCTCCCCACCAATCCCCGCTAATGATATCTAACATAACGCAAAGCTTTGTAATAGCCCTGGAACCAAACCGGCACTGTTCACTGTGACTTACATTACTCTCATTCAATTGCCTAGAAATTCATGTCCTCTGCAGAAATGTTATTCAATCACAGCTTGGCTTGGTAAGAGGAGAAGGGCTCTCATTCTGGCTAAAACTGACACACTGGCAGCAAAATATTTTGTCTGCCACAACACAGACGAGGAGAATCTGCCTGCCAGCCTATTTACAGGAAGTCGTGATGTATTGTGGGGTGACATGAAAGATTGAATGGCAGCACCTGCCTTCACCGCAACAAAACTAATCATGTCGCCTTTTGTGCCTGCCTGTCAAGGATGTATCAAAACATACCCAAACACACGCCCGCTGGAGCATTCACACACGCATCCAAACACCAATTCAGACACATGTTTATGCATATCAACATGGATACTGACACAAGCGCACAGATACACACTGCGGAAACACACAGAGCCAATCAAAAGAGCCCTCTTAGGCCACTTAATGATCCTCAAGATGCTAGTTTTCCATTGGCTGAAGCACAGCAAACAAACATGGAGAGGAGACGCGATAAACAAACAAGCCCAATCTGTTTTCTCAGCTGTGAATGCTGCATACTGAGGGATGTGTGACTGAGTGAGTGTGTGTGAGTGTGTGTGAGTGTGTGTGTGTGTGTGTGTGTGTGTGTGCACTAGAGTCTGTCTATGTGTGTCCGTGTTTGTGTGCTCAATGGAGGAATTTGAAATGTGACCTGAGGTGCCTGGAGGAGTGTGTGTGCCGCGCAGAAAAATGCAGTGTGAACCGACATCAGTATTCTGCAGGGTGAGCTTTAGCATGACTGGACCAACCACAGAGGAGAAATACAGTTTGTATTTGGCCCATTGGTCCCTTTACCCAATATATATCCCCATTTGTACTGTACGTCCAGGAGGCCCTTGACAATTTTGCACTGAATTCTGTCTGTAGAGCTGCTGAAATATTGTATATAGCTAACGCTGCTGATGCTAACTGCCTTTCTACTTGATGTACTGTATAATTAGAGACACTTTACAAACAAATTGCTGTTACTGTTGTTATTTATTGTGGATTCATCAAGTTTTTTTTGGCTGATTAAATGCACAAACCAGACATGCTGCTATAACTACTAGTATTTTTTAGCCAGGCTCAGGATGGCACTGTTGGCCTGTCAGCGAGTTAGCCCACTACTCAACCGGTCTGGACTGAAATACCTCAACAGTTAATCAATGGATTTCCATGAAACTTGATAAAGATATTCAAGGTTCCTAGAAGATAAATTCTATTGATTTTGATGATCCCTTGAATTTTCCTCTAGTGCAGCCAGCAGGTCAAAGTTTTCAGTCATTATGTCAACATCTGTTGGATGGATTGGCACAAAACATTGTGGGATAAAACACCCCCAGACAATGTAGCCCAATGGCTTTAATGATCCTGTGACTTTTCACCAAGAACCATAACCAAGTCAAAATTTAAATATGTCCAATACTTTATTTATGAGCAGACATACCACAGCAGTTGTACTTTGGTTTTAATGCTATTTAGCAAATGTTTGCATGCTAACACACCCAACTAACATCAGCACCTTAGTATACTGCTGTTAGCATTTAGCTCACAGCACCACTGTGCCCAAGTACACAGCCTCACAGAGTTGGTAGCCTCTTAGTCTTGTCAGCAGAAATAATTAATATCATTATTGAATAATTCTTAATAGTTTACATTTAATGGTGTGTATTTGAAACCAACTGTCCAACAGCACTTTCAACTGATTGTCATCGGTGCATCGGTGTAAAACACACATACACACAATTTACTCTGAATTTCATGGATTCATGCAACCATATATGAAAAAGAATCCCAGACATTCGCATATTTGTTCAATTTTTGCTCGTGCCCTGCTGACTCACAGTAACTCTGTCTGACAAAACTGAAGTTCAGGCTAACACCCACTCTCCTCACCTCGCAGATCACTTCCCCCTGGTGCTAGTCTGACAGAAACAGCAGCCTCGTCTCTCTTTTCACTTGAACCCAAAACTAACAAGCAAAGTTTGGCCTGCGAGAGCACAGCAGCGCTGGGAACTTCTTGTCAAGTTGAAAGAAAGTAAGCACTGGACTAAATTTCCCCTGGGTCAAACTGCCTGCATTCTCCTACACTAAATCATACATCACATCACAAGCAGCATGGGTCCACGGGAGCCTAAATGGAAGCCGCATTCAACTTCAAGTGCCCTCAACCTAACATGCTGTTTTCACTACAGGCAGTGTCAAACAGGAGCTGTTTACTGAGCGGCTGTCCTTTCCCAGGGACCAATAACCTGCCTACTTTATTGATCCCAATTTGCTGGTTGAGTGTAAGAGCAGGTATGGAGAGACAACAAACACACACACAGCTGTGTCCAGAGCCTGGATGTGGCAAGCGAGGGAACAAGAGGCTCGTCTGAAGCTAAATGGAACACATACACAAGAGTACGAGACCAACCAATCAAGAAGACAATCATTTAAAGCTTTGTGTTTGTTTATAGTCACTGCACGTACCTTGTGTGTGTGTTGGTGTTTATAATGTGTGCATATTGCTGAGTGTGTGCACTGACAGACACTGAAGAGATCCAGTCTCCTTTATTCTACCTGTCCTCCGAGACAGGAGCATGCCTCTGAATTAGCTCTATCAGCAGCACAGCCATCTATCATGCTGACAGTCACGCAGGTATTGTGAGTCTGACACCAGCGCTCACCGCGAGCAGAGGTGTTAGTCTTTGCTGATGTACACTGAAACCTATAATGTGTGTATATTAACCAATGGCCTATTGTTAACAAGTCTCCTGTGGTCTGCATATTTAATTCACACGTCTACGGAGCTGTTTAACCTGAGGTTCCAGAGGGGCCAGTCATGAACCCAACCCTCCAGTTTCTTGTGTGTGTGTATGTGTGTGTGTGTGTGTGTGTGTGTGTGCGTGCGTGCGTGCGTGCGTGCGTGCGTGAAATCCTATGGGTCATAAGCAGGCTAACTATACAGCTGCCGGCCCGCACCTTTGAACAGCTGAGCTCCAGAGTGCACGAGGTGAGAGTGCAACTATGTGTGTGGGAGGCGAGGTAAAACAGGGCAGCAGTACACAGCGGAAAGTTGGGACACACACACACACAGAGTGAGAAGGGGTGGAGAAAAGAGAGACCTGACAGAAACACTCATCATATATCAATCAGCTTTCGATTTGAGGAACACACACACACACACACGCGCGCAAACCTTTGCAGTCACACAAGTGTACGCACCCACTCGAAGCCACACCTGCTCATTAGCTCTGATTGTAAGAACAAAGACAACAGTTTTCTTTCACTCCACTTTGGTTCTCTCTCTTTTTCTCTGTTCTATACATCCCGCGCTGCTCTGTGCAGCTAAACCCCAATCTACATGACAGCTGTGTGAAGTGGCTGTGTGTTTTCTCAAGGCATTCTTCATTTCATTGCTGGATTCCATATCAATCAGACCCTGGAGAGGCTGGTGTGAAGGCAGCGCTCAGAGGCTAACAGAACAGCAGGTCCGCCGAATTGTGGCTGTGTTTTGACAGACAGCATTAGTGTTAGCATGAAAGGTAGATGGGGAAGAGAATAGGCAAGGCACATTGCCACAGGGATAAATGGAGCATAAATGGAGCTAGAGGGGAAATAGAAACAGACAAGACAGACAGTCATTTCGTCCTTACATGGAAGGAGGCTCTCTCCTCTCTGTCCAAGGGTTGGGTGACAAACATGTTGCCGCTAATGGGATCTATGTTGTAGATGCCACTCGGGGGCTGATCAGCGCCTGCTCCTGTGATGCTGTAGCGGATGCCAACATCCTTGTCCTGATCTGAGCGGATCTGAGGACACAGAAACAGAGAAACAAGTTCAACAGAGAGGAAAATCTGGTTTTTAGCCCCGGCTTTTCAGGCTTTTGCTGCACTTGTAACAAAAGACACAAAATGTTCAGAGCATGGTAAGTGACATAAATCATCAAAAACACATTGTCAAGTAAAAGGTTTGAGAATGGACTGAGAGTACATTGGTTGCTTGATAGATACCACTGCAGACTTTCTTTCTAGCCAACACTTGAACTTGAACAGCCTGAAGAAAATTGCATAATTTGCAGAGAGGGAAATGGATCCATTGTCAGAATTTTGTCTGACCTGTTGAGTTTTTACTTCACCTTCATGACAGTGTCTCAGTAGACCTTGAACAGGTATAAAAGGACCTTACTGTCAGCTACCTGTCCGGGATGGTGTGAAACTGATTTCTCATCTATGTCTGACTGGAGTTTAATATCTCAGTGTGCCTGTTCCATTTTTAACACTTGGCTGTTTTTTTTCACATGCAATTCAAAATGTGACATTTAAGCGTGATATATTTGACTTTGAAAAAGTTTCAATATGAATGCCTCCACAGCCGCGGCAGTAAAAATATTAATACTTTTACTCAGCACCTTGTTGACTTTAAAGAAGACAAAAGGAGGAAAAGGAAACAAAAGGGACTGCAGTATTTCTTCCTCAGGCATTGATTTTCACTGGGCTCCTGCTAGATTCTACTTTTTCACTATACAATGCAACAACATTAATTAGACATTTGTGAAAATTATGGGTCTGAAAGTGTTGCCAAGTGGGCATAGAACGCCTTTCACCTCTGGACCCAACTTGTAATCAATTACCTGGATAAATTAGGTGCTTGAGAGAATTTCTTATTCCTTCATTTATTTAACCCTTGTAGTATTTGTGTAGGTGTTAACAGGTATCGTTTGACATTTCGGGAAACACGCTTATTTGCTTTTTTGACGAAAGTTAGATGAGGAGATTGATATCACTCTATATCTGCACGATAAACATGAAATGACAGCCTGCAGCTGGTTACCTTAGCTTAGTGTAAAGATTGGAAACAGGGACAGAACAGTTTTCTTTTGGACAGAACCAGACCAGTTGTTTCCCCTGTTTAAATGTTACAGATCAGTAGAAATTAGGGGTTGAACAATATCCAAAAAATAATAATCATATTGTGATTATTATTATTATTATTATTATTATTATTATTATTATTATATGGAGTTAAGATTTCAGTTGGAATGATCATTTTTACATTTCATTTTGAAAATGATGATGTGATTTTTGTTAGAGCTTGTACCAAACAGCATGTTCCTTTACGTCTGGAGAATATGATTTGTAGGCCGGGGCGTCTCTGTTGCATTTGGATATTGCACTTGGTCATATTGCGATTTCAATAACATTTCAATTAATTAAAGCCATAATAGAAATTAATAAAAAAAGACTTGGTCATATTAGGACAAATAATAATAATAAAAAAAGATCCTCCAGCCTATCAAGTAAAATAATCACTGAATTCTAGTCCAAATCATTTGAATGGTGTTATTTTCATCATCGACAGAGTCCAACACTCACTACAACACACTCACATGCCAAGAAAAATAAACATTACAGTACAATTTCATGTACATGTTTCATTTGTTTGTTTAATTACAGCACAAAACCAGCAATGATTCAGTCAGCAATTACATGGAACCTTGTTTACTATGGAAAAAAAAGCGTGAGGATAAGATCTGAGGCTAAAATTCAGACCAGCCAGGGTCAAAGCCTTTACTACATACAGTCATGATGTACACTGTCAACATTATGAACATGACATGCTCCGGGAAAACACCCAGTAAAATACTGCATCGTGGAGACACTATCAAATACTAAGTACAATGATTTATAAAAAATGTTTCTCTTATGTGCTCAATTTTTGACTGTGATCAGTTAATAGTCAAACAAAGTCTACAGATGTCTGTGAGTGTTGAGCAGTTCAGTCAAGCAGTGAGTCAAGAGTCATTTTCTCTGCTTAGACTGTTTAACCTGAATAATTTTTAGGGCCATGACGTTGTGAAACTACAATTTATTTCACAATGAAAAAGCCAAAATGGGAATTACGTCTAACAAATAAAGATGATTTTAGGAGGTAGACAGAAATTACAGTAGTTAATAACTCCCTAAACCCAGTATTTGATGGCTTATGGATGGGCTTTTATTAAGTGCCTAAATAATTGATTGTGTAGTAGCTGATTAGGATGCAACTAGCAATTAGTTATACTGTAGATAAATCTGTGATTATTTTCAAAATTGATTGATAATTGTTTTGTCTATGAAATGTCCCAAATAGTAAAAAGGTAAATTATAATTTCCAAGAGCCAAAGGTGACATATTGAAATTGCTTGTCTTATCTAACCAACAGTCCAAATCCCAGACATATTCACTGTGCTACTATATGACAGGAAAAGCATCACATCTGCAGATCTGAGAAGCTGCAACCAGTGACTGTTTAGCATTTTTATTAGAAAAATAAAATAAAACAAGCGATTATCAAAATAGCTGCTGTTTAAGCTGTAGTTTTCTCTCATGTTCAAAAAACATTTGTGGACCCTGGTCCAGTCAGGTCTTTCTTTTAGTGTCAAATATCTTCACATCATCTTTAATCAGACCTCGCCGTCAGGTTCTGAAACATGAGACTGACTTTTTTTTTTTAGGGGACTGAACCATCACTATGGTTACAAGTCAGAGTGAATAATCACAGAGTCAAATGGAGAAGAAGGAAAGGCTTGAGTCTTTTTTTCTCTCTATCTTTCTCTTCCCCTCATATGCAATTTTACTGGTCTGTGGGGCTGCAGATCATGCATGAAAATGAAATTACTTCATCCGTTCAGCAGTGACGGCGGCTTCTGCATAAAACATCTCTCTGTTTGAACATGATACCCTCTCTCTTAATTTCCAACATGGTCCTCCCACACCCACAGTGTAGCACTCCACTGCGAGCTTTCACAGCCGCAATTTTCAATTCCTGAGCTCACTTCACTGTGTGGATCCTGCATCTGCTATTTCTGAGTGAAACGCGGCTCAGGATCCATATGTGGATCCTGTGGGTTCAGGTGTAATGAACAGTATTGAATAACCCCTATCAATCAGTGCACTGTACTGCACTCTCACCACTGTAGCATGATGATGATACTGTAAGGCTAATTAAATTCATTATTCACGACGCCCACCATCTGTCCATCAAAGCAGGGTGAAACTATGGCATGAATAATAATATAATTTGATCATTCACCCTCATCATCAGTGTGGGGTGCGAACAGAACAGTTGGATTATGCATTTTAGTAATGAGAATGTGCATGAGAAATCCTCTCTTTTATCTGTGAAGGAGACCAACATGTTAAGGCTTCACTGTTCAAAACAATGAGAAATGAACTGAGGCGCACCATGAAGAGTCCCATCTGCTTGAGCTGCAGGAACATGCAAAAAAAGAAAAAAAAAAGAAAAAAAAGAAAAAAGAAAGCTTCATCACCTTGCATCTGCTATTTCTGCATGTAAGTATTTCCTGGGTGGATAAGAGCCGGCTCGTGGCCGTGTGTGTGTGTCTGTGTGTAGTGAAGTGTTGGACAGGTAAGAGATTCTCTATGTGTGCACCAAAGCGCGGATCAAAAGGAGCGGCTTGGTTCAATAATTCACAAGGTCGTCATGCGGGAAACACACATGAAATTTTCGACTGCCATGGGTTTCTGCTTTTGCGTCAGGACGTCTGCTCAGTCACTGAGAGTGTGTGTGTGTGTTTGTGTGTGATCTGTCTCTTCACCGAAACTTCAAAGCAGACCGTGTGTAGTTGGTGTAACAGCCCCAAGAGGAGACAAAGGAGCTCTTAAATGTCATGCGGCCTGTGCTTCTACGCCTGCTTAAAATTCAGCATCAAGGCCACCTGAGACCCGATGTCACATTCACCAGTGTCTCCTAATGAAGAGTCTTTATATCAATAAATTGAATAAATGAAGAAGCATGACTTCTTAGAGTCCTGGGAATCCAATGAGTGACAACTGCTAAATTGAGCCATTTGAATTGAATGCTAATGATGAAAGCTGGGATCTCTTTTCTTCTCCTCCTTTCTCTCTCCATATATCCATCGCATCTTTCATTCTCCCTCTTACTTTAGTAGCTCCTGGCAGATAGAATGGCTACTAATCACACTAAAAATAGCAGAGAGAGGGAGATGCAAAGGACTTAACTGGCTGTCTGTCTCCGTCAGATCAGACCAGGCATCAGATAAGTGACCTATTTGTAGCTCTTTGAGAGTGATTTCCTTGATTACTGACAACTGCTGGGACCCTGTGGGACAAGCTATCAGTGTGAGAAGAAAGATGGAGGAATGGAGGCAGGGAGACACAGGGAGCAAAAACAATGGGGAGTTGGGGAAAATTAGATGAAGAATAGTGTTCTGTTAAATCTCCTCAGGGTGACGCAAGGCACAACAGATAGAGGGAACGGAACGGAAAGGAATACATTTCCATTTATTGAGCATAGCGGCTGGCTCCCTAATTAGCACACTGTGAAGTTTCCCTCTGTCCAAATCTCATTTAATTGATCCGACCCTGTATGATCACCCTATCTGCATAAATAGTTTGATGCCTACATAAACAGGGATTAATTTGCTGTTTATGTGATGGTACTATGCGTTTCATCTATTCACTCCACGGTGGACTCATTTCTAGCAATGCTGCAAAATGAACAAAGCAGCACTCTGCTATGCAAAGGACAAGCATGTGTGAAGCTGCAGTTCTCTTCCCCCAGCAGTATTCTGCTTCCAGGAAACAACGATCATTCAGCCAGGAAGTTATTAAAGGACAGCGGGCTGCAGGCACCCATGGGATCATTAAGGGTTACTATGTGCTATGGGCTAATGTCACACAATAATGGGAATCTGTGGTTTACACTCTTTGATAGCCTCTTTTATATCTTGTCTGCGTTTTGTGGTTCAGGCCTGTGTTGTAGTCCTCTGGTTTTTCTCTCTCTCTCTCTCTCTCTCTCTATCTCTTTATTTTATAGCTCTTTATGGGCTCGGTCACCTCACTTTGCCTTTAAGGCACATCAAACCCCCCCCACAGGTTACACAGGCTCAGGAGCCACACCAGCAAGAAGCCCCGAAGATCATTCAATACCACATATTGAATCAACACAATTTACAAACTTACACTATTATCAAGATGTTCAGCATGTTGTTGCCACTAATGGTCACTTTTTAAACTGATCAAAAGCTTGAGGAAGAACAAGAGTCCTCCAATTAACATGAAAAATGTGAAAATATCACATATGCATATAAAATGTGGGTAGTTAAATCAGTTCAAGTGGGTCCTGTCCATTGAAGCTGCTACGTAAAGGCCAATATGAACTGTTGCTACGGCTCCAGTTTCTGATCAGTATTAGTTTGGAAAGGCATCAGTGAAAAATATTATGAAAACAAAGGTTGTCACCAGTTTGCTTTAAGCTTTTTGAGAACAAACAAAGGATACTATGTAATGTGAATGAGCTTTTCCTCTACATTCAAAGTATTATGATCACCGTGTACTTAATAATTGGAGCATAAACACGAGTCTGAAGTTGATTACACATTAAAAGAAGTTTTTTCTGCTGCCTCAAAAAACGGAACTTGAGAAACAACAGGGGGAAAAGTAACGAGTTACATTTTACTTTGCTACATTTAAAGTTGAAATTGTCACATGATGAAGTTAAGATTAACCGTGTGAGAAAGCAGCAAATAAAAAGTCAGTCAAATCTGCAGCTGCAGCAGAAAGGAAGCTGCTGGTGTCTCTGCAGCATCATGAGCTGTGGCTGCTGGAGGGCAGAGAGGAGCCGCTCTCAGCTCACTGCAGTCAACATACATGTTCTCAATGTTTACATTCACTGAACGAGGGTCAAAAAGAGGTTGCATCTACCCTGATTAATCTCTGATTTAATGCACCACCTGGCAACCACGGCAAGTGTCTCAAATCAAACACACCTGCCATGTTGCCTGAAAAACAGGTGCATGCTGTGTCTGGCTAATGCTAAATGTTAAAATACTGACGGCGGATCCTTCAGCTGCAACTTCTACATTCACTTCTACCGTCAGTGAGGTGTGCACCGCTTCTCTGCTGTTTTTGATGATCCCTGCTGTGACTGCAGAGCGCAGTGAGACAGAGGGGCTGAGTGGACTGGTTATATTTTGCATTGAGAATGAACGAACAGAGAAGTTGGATTTAGAGGAGATTGTGGAGGACGTCGTGATGCACAAGACTCAGAGTGATGTTCAGACGGGTGTGTGCAAAAATTGACTGACTGTAGTAACGTGCTGTGGAGAGCATCAACAACTATTGTGTTGCCTAACCACGTAGTGTTTTGTCCGTGTTTGTCGGCTGCTGTTGAGTTTATGTTGTCCATATATCTCTTTATTCTGCTGTTAGTGCTTTAAGAAATGGCAGCTATTTGATCTGTGTAGCTTAATATTACTACATAAGGTCTATGGACACCCGCCGTGGTGTTATTTTGTCCACCTCATTTATATCAATGAAGGTAGGCTGAAATAATAGACACACCTCTCTGTATAAGGCAATATAGCTCAACAGCACTACACACTACATCCTCCAAAATGATCAGACAGTTCAATCGACAACTAAAACTATTTAAACTAGAAATATCACTTTGCAGTTGTATGCCTGCACCAACCAGTTAAACTGCAGTGAATGTGGTCACAGCTTCCCCCTCTGTACCTGAGTTACAGTGTTGAAAAATGGCATGAACATTATGATGTCACAGTGAAGTTGAACTTTGACCATTTGGATATAATATGTCATCACTTTATCATTTTATCCTATTAGACCTTTTTGTTAAATTGTGTTATAATTAAGACCTTGACTTTGACCACCAAAATCTAATCAGTCAATCTCTGAGTCCAAGTGGAAGTTTGTTCCAGGTGTAACGAAATTCCCTCAAGGTGTTACTGAGATATCGTGTTCATGAGAAAGGGATGGACAGAGGGACGGACAGAACACACTGCCTCTGGCCACAGCTGTTGGCCTATGTTTAATTTGGGTTGGATTTAGAGATTAAAGACTTAGAGTTAAAATTTGAGGAAATTTGGGAAACTTCAGGAGGCTCTGCTGATGCACTGAGCTGCAGTTGCATCGAGTGTGTGTTTCCAAATCTTTACAGTGCAGGTGGTGAGTGCAAAGTTAGCCTGACACATAATCAGAAGGGACAGTTATGACACCTAGGTTGAAAAATACTCAAATTTTCTATTAACTTATGTAGAGTATCACTATAGAAATCAGTAGAAAACTGATTTATGTAGGGATGATTTTTTTTCTCCTTACCTCATATCTATGAATAAGATCTTTCCTCTTTCCCTTCATCTATCATTGGTTACATTTAATCTAATTGTTATATTTGTCTTACTTTTTGGGGCCTGAACTCTTATAATTGTGTTCTTCTTAATCCTAAACCAATACAGAAATGTTTAAAGGAGCTATTTGTAAGTTTTTTTTAGCACAGCTGCTTACCTACCAGTCTTGTCAAGGGCTTCAGCCATCGTTACGTTTACAGTACATAAGGTTATTATATGGTCTCTGAGCAGTGCTACTTTATCCAGATATTTGGCAGACGCTGTCTTAATTATGGTTGACAGCTATGACAGCTAAAGCGTGACTGAGAGGCCGCCAGAAGGGTTCAGTCATAACCTGTCTGTGCCCTGAGTGGTTGGCATCACTTCCTCCCATAATGTATCTCAGCATGGAAATACAATTAATTTGCCTTTACTGCATTTACCTACTACATATTAACCATCTCCGACCATCCATTGTGTTGTTGGTGTTTTCCATATTTGGCATGTGGTGCTATCAGTGACATTTGTCTCATCCAGCAATATAAATAACCATGGTTATGCTGCTGTCTCTCTGATTTCTCTTATACATACACATTATTTCATATATTAATTATATTAATTGCTATTGATACATAGCTCACATTAGCAATAACATCTGTTTACTTGCTAGTCTAGAAGAAATGTTGCAAGTTCACAACAAACTTCACTCCTTCACTTGCCAAGAATTGTCTGTAGTGGTGGAAAGCAACACTCTTGTTTTCCTTCTATTTCTATCATTACTTTTCTTCTACCGGAGTTAGCAAGCTAACCAGCTTGCCCTGGCCCGGTCGGCTTGTATCGTCACAGTACCATACAGTCTGAAGAAGCACTGCTAAGAGGATGTATGATAACCTCATGTATTGGAAACGTAACGATGGCTACACCATTGGCGAGACAGGTAAAACAGATGTAAACAGATGTTAATATAGCAATAGCAAAACAAATATCTTTACTGTATGCAATACAGTGTGTATATCTCTGAGAAATCAGAGAGACAGCAGAATAACCACAGTTATCTATTTTGCTGGATGAGACAAATGTCACTGATAGCACCACATGCCAAATACGGAAAACACAATGGACGGTCAAGGATGGTTAATATGCAGTAGGTAAATGAAATACAGGCAAATTAATGGCATTTCCATGCTGAGATGCATTATGGGAGGAAGTGATGCCAACCACTCAGGGTACAGACAGGCTTTGACTGAACCCTTCTGGCGGCCTCTCAGTCACGCTTTAGCTGTCATAGCTGTCAACCATAATTAAGACAGCGTCTGCCAAATATCTGGATGCCTTTAATAGAAACTACTTACTGACTAGATGCCTCATATACTCAGAGGCCTGTTCCTCTTTTAGACTGTCTCTCACTCTGAACCGTCTACACGAGACACAATAATAATATGGTTATTTAGTGGAGATTAAAGCATGATTTTGTATTTTTACCGTCAAAAATTTAAATAAATAGGCAAACTGCTCCGAGTCAGAATTAGTGCAAGGTGTTCTGTCTAAGCACCTGATGGACATATCTTCATGTAGAACCAGTTTAAGCAGAGAATAATCAGAGAATCAGTGACATTTTTAAACAGGCTTTAAGAAATATCCAAATCTAATTTGCCCTCTGATGCTCTTACTCTTCCCTCTTGAAATGACTCAGACTTCCCTCAAGTAGTGTGAATTTCCAGTAATTTCAGCTGCAAGCTCATATGTCTAATTTCTATTTGCTTTATTGCTCCTTTTTACGCTGCTGCCTGTCGACTTGGGGAATTGCTGGCAAGCTATTTAATGGTTTTTAAAATATGCTTTCAGTCTTCTTTGTATGTTTGCATGGCAGACTCAGAGCAGGTCTGGCACCTTAGTGAGTGGATTTAAAGAAAGAAAATGAGACTATCATGCTGGAATAGACAACTGATTTTCCTATCCTGAGCAGTCTGACTTCAGAGTTGCTGCTGGGGTTAAAATATTCAGATCACACGGTAAACCTTTTGCACTTGTGGGGATGCTGAAATGGCTGCTAATATGAGTCACTGTGAATGGGTGAATTGCTATGTTAAACAGCATTATCAAAAGGATCTGTGCATCTGAAGACTACACAGACATCCTTGAAAATCGCTGTGTTTGATAATGTCTCATCTTTCCCTGCTGTTATACAGTATCTGTTTTCTCTTTGTTGAACATGAGGGAAATGGCAAAACTACATGCTTTTTAACTTCCTCTTAAATTTCCAGTTTTGCATTGCTTTGATCCCTCCTGCTGTGTGCTTGTCACTCTTCAAAGCTGATGTGCCCTACTTTTGATGGGTAAGAGGAATTCAAATAGTCTGATAGACCATCCACATAAACATCCAGCAAAATGACATAGGAGGAAAATGGAAGCAGAGGATGAAAGAAAAAGAGAGATGAGCTGACAAAATGGAAACAAAATTTCCAATTAGGGAAAATGTGATACCTCAAGTTTTTGGCAGCCCTCAAACTTCTCTTCCTGCAAAATACAACTAGAATTACCACCTCGTGGTTGTATGCCTCTGCCAGCCAGTCAAGTTGAAGTTTACATCCATGTCTGTCCAGACTCATATGAGACATATAGTGAAGACTGGAGGAATTCAATAAAATGTATTAAGTGTATTTTGTAATACTTAGCACATGAACTCATAAGCTATGGCCAAAAACATATTTTGTGAGGTCACAGTGACCTTGACCTTTGGACTTCGACCACCAAAATCTAATCAGTTCATCCTAGAGTAGAAGTAAACCTTTGTGCCAAATTACAAAAAATTCCCTCATGGCATTCATGATGGACAGACGTTTGTACGTACGTACAGACAGACAGATCGATGGACGGAAAACCCCATAAATCCCCAGCTGTCGCTCGCACGGAGGCATAATGGCAACCTTACATGCAAGTGTGGTGATAAAGAGCGGTAAAAGCTGTCAGTTCAGTGGCATCATGAGAAGTGAACGGTGCGGATGGTTTTAAAAATAGTCACACAGGAGGTCTGTGAGAGAGAAGCTGCAGAGAGCTCAGGTTTAATATCTCTCAAGTGAGAGCCACTGACAGCCACCGTCGCACACAGTTATCCTTGATACTCATAAGAACAGCTGCATCTGCAGCAGGCAGGCTAGTCCATTATGGATCAGAAACTGAATGGAAAATGAACCAAGCTCCATGCAGCTATGAAATATGTTTTTTTAACCTTATATACCCTCCTTTTCATTTGGTGTGCTCTCCCATTCTGTCTGTGATTGTGTTGCCATATCAGTTTGTCTATCTCTTTCTGTCTCTCACTCTCCCACACTCCCTCCTCCCATTTCTCCCAGTGGGAAGGAAGCAGTGAGAGTCCCATCAATACAAATGAGCAAGAGTCACCACCTGAGGAAGGTTTGTCTACTCTCGTCCTGACACTGTTATTCAGCCATTCTTCTCCACTTTATAACACGGTCGATTGAATTGAATCCTTTGAGTTTCCTGAGGTAATGTTTCCATGAAGTGGATTTGGGTTTAAAGATAACAGGGTAAGATTTTTTTTTCTTGACAATTTAGGGAAACAAAGCTGAAACCTTTTGGGGGTGATGTTTTTCTTCCTCCAGAGGAGCTGTTTTAATGTGATGTATAAGAGGAAAAGACAATCCAGTTATAGGTGAGTGTGAAAAGAGGGAAAAAGCTTAGAGGAAAACATCTGAGAAAGCAGAGGCATTGTCAAGCAATATGTCTTTTAATGAAGAGCAGAAAGCATTCTGAATGCCAGCAGCATATCCAATAAATAACCTTCAAATGAAAGTGTTTGGCACGCTTTTAAAAAACAGATATGAAGTCTTTGAAGGAGAGATATTTTTTTCATCCTAAGCCCATATGGATCACAGATATCTGCAGGTTGTTCCTCAAATTTTGACCGTGAACCTTTCTGACATCTTTCTCTTACACTCAAATACCCTCCATCTCCGTCCTGTATGTCATTCATCATTACCCAGAAGAGAAGGAGTCCCACAGCTTTAACATTTTGTATCTGCTCAAAAATAGATTCAAGGCTTTCTCAAGCGTGCACACGTACGCGCACGTCACTGCCTCCACCTCAGACCATTAACCAGACAGAGGAATGAAATGTAGGATTGGAAAAAAGGGGGCAATTAGAGGGAGAACAAATATTAATGGAAGTTAAGAAGTGACTCACAAACCCAATTACGGCATTAGCCAGGCAATTTAGATGAGCTCTGCAAGAGGCGAGAATCCTGTTGAAATGTACCGCCGGTCTCTCTGCATTAACAATGCCATTAATTCCCCTGATTCACAGTGTGGGAGAAGAATAGAGCAAATGCAGCCATTCTGTCTCCCTTATAAAGACAGCCATATTCCCTAATTCTGAGATGGGAATGGAGGAGGCAAAGGCCGACGTTCTTGTCTTACCCGCCCCAAACAGGCCACAGACCCCCGGAGAGATTCAACTCGTTAAAAAAAGCTCCATTCTCCCGCACTGCCCTGTACAAGGACAATAGGTAAACCATACAACAGGTCTGCCATGAACAGATAATTACAGTGAAGGCATGGTTGGCTGCTGGAAAGGCTGACTAAAGGGAAATAACAGGGTATACAGAGATAGATAGATATAGATAGAGTTCTAGATGGAGGGAGGGGCAGTGAGGAGCTTTCTGCTGCTCTTGCACATTTCTGCTATTGTCAAATTGCATCCCTCAACCCAAGCTGCTGCCACACACTCCCATAGGGGACATGCGGCCCTGACAGCCTGGCCAATCAGCTGCACCCTGAGGCCAGTTGAAAGCCCTTCTGGCATGCCTAAGGCTAGCGAGGTCCAACCAATCAGTAAGAGGCCAGGCTTGAAAGGAGGACCATGCTTGGCTCAGGGAGCTGCTAAGGCTGCCAATGAGAGTCCAGAGGGGAGCTGGAGTGGCTCAGAGGGAGGCTGCCAGAGGGGTCAGAGTGGACGAGGGCAGACTGACAGTTATTTAGTGAGAGGCTGAGCTCTGTGTCACTCACAACAGCACTCAGGCTTTGTACAACTGGGCTGGCTCTAATGGGACTGTCACATTCTAATTGTCCAATTGGGGATGCTGAGAATGACAAACAGACACACACACATGCAGTCAAATACACAGACAATACATGGGGACACACACAAATACCCAGATATACACACACACACACATGCCCTCACAGACACAGGCATAAACCAGTAAACAAAAGCCAGCGTGCACAAACGTTTATACATAAACACCTTTGTGAACACATGGATCACACTGTCCTGCACATCCATTCACAGCAAAGGCCTAGGGCCAACTGTTATATTACACCTGGTACTTCACCTTCTATGTCTATCAAATCTGAATATATTTAGTATATATATTTAGAGTGCTGAAAAAGGAAAAGTAAATCCAGCTTTGTGGCATTAATTGGATGAATAGATAAATTTACTACTAATGAATAAATTAGGGTTTTATCAAACATCTGGCAAACTTCCTGTTTACATGTGTCTGCAGCTACATCACTGGCAGTGTTGGATTCAAATGACGATAAATGAAGATTTTCAAACCTCAGCTGTAAAATAAATATAGAGGTACTGTGATATATGTCTTGACAGATCTCTAAATCTTCTAAAGTGAGTTTAATGACAAACAGCCTTGTGTGAAGAAGAGGTGACAGTGAATGACAGACCAATTACAACAGTGACAAATGAAATGAATAGTCTTGAACTTGAATAGTCTTGTTTTCTGGACTGCTCCAAAAAAGTAAGACCTAGAAGAAGAAGAAGAAGATGGAGGCAGGAGAAGTATTTTGGCAGATCTCTCACAGGAGGTGGGTGAGACAGTACATCCTCATCATGAAAAAGTAAAGTATGTGGAACAAGATTAAAAGGAACTTTATTCCTGGAGACCTTGCTGTTATTGTTAATGATTCAGCACCAAGAAACTGCTGGATTCTAGGACACTCTCTGAGGAGCATGTCAGGGAAAAAAAGGGAGTGAGGGGTGTCCTAGAAACCTTTAAACCAGAAAGAGACATGTCAACAAACTCTGTCTGCTCCTTGAGGAAACTAAAGTGAATTTCTATCACAGACAGATGTTGCAGATCGTCTTGAAAAATGAAACTGCGTATTATGATGATGGAACAGACAGAGAATTAGAGGCATTATGACTGTATGAACCGACACTTAACGGCTCTATTGATATTAACTGTAACTGGAATTATAGACAGTATTATTATAGTCATTTTCAGTACTGGAATGGTAAAAGTTACTTAATGATAATCTTCACCTGCTGTGGATAGCAAGTGATAATTACTTTGTTTATGACAGTGGGTGTAGTTTAGCACAGAGCAGCTGTAAAGTCTTTGACCTCACATTTACACCTACAAAGTTTCATTGTTAGTTGTTTAATTCAATTGTAAGCAAATTGTAGAAGATACTGTATGGAGCGTATGTAATTTATTAGGAAGCAGTGCAGTAAGAAAGTAAGAAAACAACAGTACCACTAAAAACAGAACAGCTGCAGCATTTAAAGAGCTCTGACCCAATTCAACCCTACAGTTTTACTCTTGCACAGTCTTGAGATTTTCACTCTGCTAACATGTGACAAAACACACTGATATCATGTGAGTCCTGACATTAACATCAAATATTCTGCCATATTTGACACTTTCCCCTTGGTCAGGATTAAGTCCTGCGTAACCTGGGGTAAGCTGACAACTGCTGTTATCACTTTCGGTATAGAGAGAGCTCACAGTCATAACATGCTACGTTAATACAATGCAGTGTTTTGATGTACTGCTTAAAATCAGAGAGACACAATGAAATTGAAGCCCCTGGCTATATCCAGCTGGAGCTGAGAGTAGCCAAGGATATGAGTTACGACTCCCTCACAATTAGGTGGTCTAGATATGAAATAAATTTGGGGAAAAAGTTAATTGTGCAATAATTAAGTAAGTGGTTTGAAAAGTTTATTTTGTTGTGGTTCTTTCAACAGTATCTCTCACTGCCTTTTTCAGAACGGGACAAATGTGAGATGCTTTCCATCTAGAAACTGGGCTGGAGAAATAATTAATAAGTAAATAAATGTTTTGAAAACTTCTGTCAGGTGTTATTTTTTAGATAAATTTGGTCTCGAATAATGTAGTATAGTGGTGTATGTTCTGTCTTACTACGTTGTGTATACCCATATGTTGGTGGAAACACAGCCATACACACACACTCATGCGCACATGCATACCCACACAATCTAGACACAATGGACACAATGTATTTGAATGCACACGGGATGCAATAAAACTGCAGACACAACAAGCGGATCCAAAAAGCATATTATGAACTCATTATGAGCTTTAATGAAATACACTGTGCAATATGAGGTTGTAAATAAACCATCGTATTTTCATTTTGGATACTGAGCAAACAGCAGTTCAGACATTACAATGTCATTGAGCTGACTTGCTCCCACACACACATATATATATGTATGTATATACATTACATAAATTTGAGCTGTTCAGCACAGTAAACCAAATTAGAAAACCAACAAGAAGCCACACATTCCTTCTGTTTCTAGAGTAAGAGTCAAGCTCTCTTCTGCAAAGTTTACTTTCTTGCTGGGCTTGTTTCCTTCTGATAAAATCCAGCTAAATGAATGGCCTGTAGTTCTTCTGACTGTGACTCATTCAGTGCTAGCCATGAGCACCACCATAATGGCCTATTCAAAATAATGAGGTAAACTAAATCATACTGAGATACACTGTAATAATCCAGTTCACCTATTCACCTTGAGACCTTCATAGTTCTTCAAGAATGTGTATGCGTGATAAGGCTATCATTAGAGATACAGGTATCATTACAGTTTCATTTAGCTCCATGGACAGGGCACAGAGTCACGCAGAGCGTAAAAGAAACAGAAAACACAGACATGTCTCTTTAGTCTTTCCCTTGGCTGTGGAATCACATAATATTAAAATAACCGTCCGCAATGTGCTCAATTATTTCGAGCTCCTTCCTTGATTCCTTGTCCTAACCGTGGGTCAGCGAGGAAGCCAGTGTTTGAGGCCTGGTTAAATGAAAGGAGGATCTTTTCTCTCCCATATTCAGACTGCTTTCCATCAGTTTTGCCTCATTGGCCCCAGTGTAGGTGCTGCAGGAGATGGTTGAGATGAGAATGCCACAAATGGCCTGAAACTAATGTTGGCCTCTCTCACCCCGCAGATTTACAGCACTCTCTAAAGACTTTCTATTTTTTTTTCAATTTCAGTTAGTCTCCCTTTCTCCCTTCTCCATCTCCCACCTTCACTGCTTTTCAGTCTCTCAAAAGGAGGAGCTCTTGCCATATACCTCAGTATCCATTTAACTCAAGCTGTTTTGCAACCTCTCCATTTCCTCTGCACTTACAACTGTCATGTCAAATAATTTGAGAGCAAAAGCTTGGAAGCATTTGAGCACAATGGTAAATCAATGCCATCATGGCTGCATCACTTGTGGTTCTTCATGACTGAATTGCCCATGTCAAGGTAAAAATGGCCAGTGGTGGAATGAAGCTCTTGCACACTCATGTGTGTGTGTGTGTGTGTTTGAGGGTTTGAGTGAGAGAGAATGAGAGTGAGAGTGAGAGAGAGTGAGAGTGAGAGAGAAAGAGAGAGAGAGAACATTTTCTCTTTCTCTTAAACTAAAAGCAGTTTTCAAAAGAATATTGCGATGATGATGATGATGATGGTGGTGGTGAATGTCACTGAATGACTGAATCAGTAAATAAATGTTGCTATCATATCAGTTGTTATTTACAGTTAAATCAGCAAAGACTATGTGTTATTGGATCTGTCAGTGTAACTGGGAGTAATCAAATGTCCTACAGCAGCAGACTCACTGTACATTAGCCTCTCACTGAATGAAAAAGAAAACCACCACCGGGCTACTACTCACCTCTCTGGGCATGTCATTTGCATTATTTGATGGTTGCAAAGCGGTAATTACATTCCGCAGGTTAATTGGGCTTTTTAAACCTGCTGAACCTGCCTATGTGAAGGCTCACGTGTAGAAACACAAGCTAAGACTCAAAGAGTTTGAACAGCAAGGGAGAGCTGGTGTGTCTTGAAATCAAGTGTGTAAGCTTTAAAGGTTGTGCTTAGCCACTTCTGAGACCAGCAAGATAAAGCACAAAATCCCCAGTGTTCCTCTCCGTGGCTGCCTGTCAGAATGGAGAGTTGTGTTGCAGGGGGAGCCGGGGACAGATGAGCTCACAGAGCAACAGAGTCACATCCCCCATGGTGCACTGCTTTTAGCTATGGCTGAGGGCTGGCACACACCTATACTGTGCTCACATACAACTGCAAGCTGCAAGATGTTTCCACATACACAATTGAACATTTCACCCACCCACCCATACCCACACACCCACACACACAACCTCAACACTCACATGACCACACACACAAAGGAAGCCCATGAGGTTTAATCCAACCATCTAACACCTGACATGTGAAAAGGGGATAAAAGGGGGTTCATTTCTCCAGCAGGGCAGCACAATTTGGTGCCTCCCCTGACACTCCACAGCGTGAGGGTGAGTGTTCCCATGCTTTGGTGGAAAATCTGCCCTCTTGCAAACACATTGGTGAAAGGCGATTTCCGTAATCCGGGAGTGTAAGCCTCGCTGTACAAATGGGCGTAAGGGACTTTGTGTGTGTATATATGTGTGTATATGTTTGTGTGTGTGTGTGTCAGAAATGCCAGCAGAAAGCTGCACGTCTGTCTGAGAGACCGATAAGAGGCAGTGAATGACGGGAGTTTAGAGTAGCAGCACAGCACAGAGAGCACGACGCCTCCATGAGCAACTTACTTTCGATTTTCCTTATTTCTGATAGTCACTGGTGTTAAACTGGTTGTAATTACGAAGCCGTTACATACATGTTCACTTAAACATTTTTTCTGGATTGTAAGAACTGTAGAGCTGCAAAGCCATGTAAAACTGAATTCTTTGATCCCTGGTGCATCATGTATAAACAACACATATGCATTGAAAACCATTTTTACACATGGACAAAGGTGATAAATGAAGACGTGTGGTCAGAATGAGTGAACCTTGTGCAGTTGTATACACCTTTGTCTGTGCTGTGTGGTGGAAAAGTCCATTTCAATTCAAAGTTCAAATTTTTTTTATTTTTCTACACGTTTGAATCTAAATGCTAGTCGTCAAATCTACAATATAGATTATAATAATTTTTAATGATGGTTGTGTGCCCCGTTGAATTATTCTTTTAATTCATTCTGCTTTGGCATTTTCCCTTGTTTGATTATTTCCCTGTGTTCTAATTTCATTTAGCGCAAAATGCTGTTCTGTGAAATTGTGCTTTTTCCTTGCTGCTCTTTTCATTGAGAGACTGGTGTACAGAGACAGGCATATAAAAGCACTTCATTAAAGCATGCGGTTTGACAATGAGGAATTTTCAGAATCATGAACATGCACAGCTTTATAAATCTCTCTATACTGTAATAATATTAAATAAAGGCAAAAATGTCACGAATAAAAATCTAAAAATCTTGAAATTACATAGATAAATAATTATTCAAGTAAGCAGATGATTAGCAGTAGATTCAGTCTTTACATGCCACTATTTTAGAGCTTTGTCTGTAACTTTAAGGCAATGCAAACGTGTGCCTCCACTGAATCATTAGCATCCATCATAACAAATCAAATAAAAACGTTAATTTGATCAACTTCCTGCTTTCGAAACCATTCCTTTGACAGACATTTAACCTCCACAAGTATCCAAGCTCCCTAGACTCATTAAAATACAGATGCCATGAACACTCATTAGAGCAGATGTGCTGTAATCTACCAAGAGATGTGCTGTGATGTGAAAATAGCCTGCCAGCCACATTAACAGGTGAAGAAACACCATTCTTAAGTTATCCTTATATCTATTATTCTAAGACCAAGCATGAAGTGCGTGTTTTTATGTGCTTTCCAAGTAAGAATGATCCTTTTGTCTGCCCACCTGGCTGTGGTGCCCAGAGGCCAGGAGAGAAATCACCTGGCATCATGACTTAAATCCGAGACAAGAGCAGCGCTTTTCGCCTGCTGGGCGTAGTTGATAGAAAATACCAGAATGCTGAGTGTCTCGGCCTTGTGGTGATTCTAAGAGATATTACAGTTTATTCCCCACTCCTCTCTCTTGCCTGGTCTGAGTAAGTACTTAGAAAGAATATGTAGGTTGTCTACTTAGCTTTTTCTTTGAATCTGAGCTTTTCTCTGCAAAGACAAGTTACATAAAAGTTCTGCGGTGCAACAAAGACATTCCACATCAGGAAAAGATGTGTGGTATTTGTTGAAATTATACAAACTGTCACTCACTCTGACAAGCATGTGAGGGAAGGGTCCTCGGGAGTTTTCAGGCACATTGATAGGCGGGATGACCCAGTCTCTCTTCTGTCGCCTCAGCCCATTGACAGAGGAGCCTCTCTGATGTTTTCGAGGAAACTTGATAACTCTGGGCTGGGATTCCCAGACTCTTGACAGCATTTCTTCAATGCCAACCTGCAAAGAAAAAGCCAAATATATCATATCATCCTACATCTCGTAGTGAATAGCTCGCGCATGTTATCATTTGAAGAATGCTATTTTGCCACAACAGGCTGGAAGATGAATCTGTAAAGTGTTGTGAAATGACAAGTTTCCCGCTCTGCTAAAATTGAAACTAAAATAGTGGATGTCACACTAACAATAAAGCCATTTTGGGAGAGTGGCAGAGAAGCAAACACAAGGAAATTTAAATAAACATTTTTTCTGAGAGCTGCTGCATCACATTTCATGAGGCCCTTGGCAAGACACCTGAGCCTGCCCAAGCCCTCGGCTTCTGCCTAAGAAAGCGAGACCTCCTCTAGGCTCCATGGCTGGGTTTAGTCCACAGAGATGCTGTGCTGTGTCTGCAACCCTGCACGTTTTTTTTAGGCAGACAACATTATTCCTGCTTGTCCCTGTGTTCTCTGTCCCTGCTCAGGACCAAAAATGTGACAGAAGTCTGTCATCAGATAAAAAAAAGTATTGATGGAATATCAGTGTTTTTCCTTAAAAAGTGTAGAAAGCACAAATAGTATGTGAACTTTCTGGACTACTATACTATTCCTCAGGTTTGTTTGTGTGTGCTACTTCTTATTTTTGATGTTGAGGTTCCTTTGAACATCACACAGAGCCATGGCATTATGGGCAACTCTTATGTAGGAACATATGGGTGTATATACATCCCCGCTCTACCCCTGCGAGGACTCCCCCTGGCTATAGCTGCAGAGAGAAGATTGTGTTCTTACTCATCTTGCCAGGTGAAATAAGGGTTAGAAGGGTGTGTAAAAGAAGAGTGTTTTTTCCCCAATCCTCTATGGTGTCCTCCTGTGTAAGATGGTTGTATTGCTGTAATCCACCTAATCCTATTGTTGTCTGCGCACCCTGCGTACACACACACATTCACTGGCAGTGTGCCGCTGTCACCTGAAGCACAGTGGAAATTCTCCTGCTTATCCCATCTGGAACACACACAACACAGTCATACAGGCACAGACACGAGCGTGTGCACACGAGCGACCACCGACACATCGCCATGCCAAACACAGACCAGCAGTTCATCCTATCAATATACACCTGCTTTGCCTGTGAGCGAGGCAAAGTGTAAGCTACACCTGAGCAAACACAGCGCATATTTTTCATCTTTTGTTTTAAGTCTTTACGCATTCACAGCCCAGAGGACTGGACTGCAAGCTCGGTGCAGGTCTCGGGCAGCCAGGGCTGTTGGTTTATCTGGGCACGAGCACGACGGAGAGGGAGTGGGGCGACCTGGGTGGATGGTTAGAGGACAGAAAGAGGAAACGAGAGGACCAGATGTGTTTCCCAGATAAGATAAGTCTCGTTCCAGCTCCGCTCATCCAAAACACGCACAGGTACCAACTGGCATGAGGGAGAAAGAGAGCGTGCCAGTCTCCTCCACGGGCGGCGGGTGGAATTAGTCTCCGTCTGTGAATATATGTATGTGTTTGTGTTTGTGTGTGTGGTGTGTGTGTGTGTGTGTGTGTGAGGAGTGTGTGTGTGTGTGTGTGTGTGTGAATTTGCAGATGCTCATTTGAAACAAACAAACAAAAACAAAGGGAAAACAAACAAGTATGTAAAAAAAACAAACATGCAACAGAGGATAAACAACACTCTCTCTGGCAATGACAATGATGAATCATCAGGACTGTCTGTGTGTCAGTGCATATGGACAGAGATGAATACAGAAAACATATACAGTGTGACTCCATGAACAGGCCTCCTCCTCA
Organism: Seriola dumerili; assembly: GCF_002260705.1. Lineage (NCBI taxonomy): Eukaryota > Metazoa > Chordata > Actinopteri > Carangiformes > Carangidae > Seriola > Seriola dumerili. The sequence goes on along the minus strand of NW_019174343.1, from coordinate 8,153,457 downwards.
TCTATGCTCAGCCCGGTACGCTGCTACCATGATAAAGTCCTTATCTGCCTTGCTGGCTATCAGCAGAAAAACACAGTGAATGACTAGCTGCTCAATACGACAATCAGCCTGCTGACGAAGGCAAACCCATCAGGCCTGACGATAACGAGGTCGAAGCATCCGACTGGTCGGGCCACGACATTCCTTTGTCAATGTTGCCAGAACAGAAATGAAGAAGAGAAATGGTCAGGCAGGAAGAGAGACTCGGAGAGAGACAATGAAAGGGAGACGTCCCCTATTGTACGTCTGCATGTGGATGATATCAGCACAGTGGCTGCATGTGACTGTCACTTTCAAATAGCAATGCAGATGACAGGCTGTTGGCACTGTGACAATACCAGAATTACAAAGGAAAGAAGGAAAAACTGGAACATGCTTTCTGTGGGCTGCCAGGAAGCTAGGTGCTTATTAGAGTTTGTGGATTTTTTTTTTTGTTTTAATGTGTGTGTATGTTTATAGTATGTGCATGTACAGCAAGTTTCAGTCATGCCTGTGTGCACATATGGGAAATCATATGTGCTGGCCTTGTTGCAAGCATGTGAGCGCACATACGAATGTGTAAAAATAATGCATGAACATATGTGCCGATGTATTTGTCTGAGTGTTTGCGTGTCCCAGTGTGTGTGTGTGTGTGTGTGTGTGTGTGTGTGTGTGTGTGCACGCAACACATGACAGACATTCAGTTAGTGTGTCCCTGATGTGCCTGGGGCTCCTGAAACCCAGAGGCAGACAGGGCCAGCTGGCAGCTCTCTGCTCCCAGGCAGCCTGCGCATTGCTGCGGCATTCTTCAGGCCTGCAACCCCCGAGCCCTGGAGCTGACATCTGGAGGTTATCAGTCTGACAAACAGGCAGAACAATACAATAAGAGTGTGTGCTCATTGCCCATTCTCTGTTCAGTGTGGCTCTGAAAACATTTCATTCAGGTCTTTTGATGTTTTTTTATGTCTTTAGAGCTGCAGTTCCCTTTGCTGGTTCACTTTGATAAAAAAAAATAAATGAAAAAAAAGACCAGAGTACTAGTCTTCAGTAAGAATGTTCTCCCATGAGATCTTCTCTCAACAACTGGAGTGAAGAAAAAATCTCCAAAAAAAATAAAAAAAAACTTTGTATCAAAAAAAATATTGAAATTGCAGTTGCTGCTATTTTCCTGTTGAGACGTGCAGCCTTTTTGGTGTGGACTGTCAATATAATCAGGCTATAATCACAAAGTTAAAGCACACAGCAAAAGTGCAACCATCCAACCCTGCCAGTGTTGCTTTTCAACGACCCCAAAGTCCCACGTTCCACCCAGCTGCTGGCCTCCGCTGTAATCTACCTTGAACAGGTGAGGCTGTCCAGGGGAGCGTACGGTAAAAAATTCAAATCAAATAAGCACTAAAACCCTTCTCTGACAACCGGTCGACTCCAAATCCAGCGGTGCATAACTGATGGGCTCTAAGCTGGTGGAGAAGGCAAACCAATGTGCCATGAAATCAGCACGAGTTGGAGAGCACTCAACGAGAGGCCCTACCTGTGTGAGGTGCGATAGCCTGAGTACATAAACACGGCAGAAAGGGCTCTCAGGCCAAAGATGCTCTACACTTCAATTGCTGTGGTATTGTACACTGGAAAATTAAATAGTAAAATGAGCTGGTCGACCATGGAGCACATTCCAAGTATGCTAATTTCTGCTACTAAAACACAGCAGAGAGAAACTAAGCCAATTATTAAAAGCAAATCAATGCACTGTGACCGGCGCTGTACAACAAAGCAAGAGTAAAAAGCCGCAGCATATTGTGTGTTGCAGCCTGTTCATCTGAGGATATTTGAACCATGCATACGATTTGTTAGAGTACACCATCTCTCTCACATTATTTGTCAGCACACTGTCTTTTAATTGCCACTGGGCAGAAGAGGATATCCTGAGCTGTTTATATCCTCCGCTGCGGCGGCCACATTGATTATGCAGAGATAGGTTGCGGTTAGGTGATGAGATTATGATAACCTCTTTTCTAAAACAACTATTGACTTTCAGAAAAAAAAGATGGGAGATGGGCTCAGATAACAACTTTTCATGTCTGTGTTGACTCAACTAGAAAAGGAAAATGGGCCACTCTGTTCAAAAACACTGCACTGCACTGATAACACTGTTTTAACTTGAATTCCCAGAAATAATGTGAAGTCATTGGATTGAACTGCACACAGCACAGTCCTGTTGACAACTTCACCCGTTCATAATGCTACAAAAACTGGACTTTTTAGCTTCTTGTGCTGCTTACAAGAGGAAACAGTTGCATTTTACTAAGTTTATTGGGCAAGTGTCCAAACTAAAAGTTCACTTTGGCAAACATGAAAAATCTACAGTGTCTCAATCAGAGCAGATTTATTTTGCTCATGCCACTTGTGATTAAAGAGTCAGATGTATTTGTAATAAACACAAACGTGCATGGTCTTCTGTTTATAATACAATGAGGATTATATTACACTTTCACACTTTACAAAAGTTTAAACCTTTGTCGGATAAACTTACATGTGTAAACACTTGTGGCTACACAGTCATGGAAAGTATAATTTGAGCTTTAGAGTGGCGACACATGCACTGTGTGTTTCATCAATGAGCCATCTTTCATAGTGAAGGGATGGCAGCAGGGGAAAGGAAGTCCACGCCAACTGGACGACATGACCTCACCCGCAGAGCCTCGTCTGCAGGGCTGTTTGACATTACAGCAGGTCACAGACTCCGCCGCTGTGTATGGACTGATTTTCTGCCTTCCGTGTTAAATTAAGGCGCAGTCGCATCTTAATAAATGTTCAATTCAGGAGAGTACAGAATGTAACACAAAATGAATCAACCAAACTGAACAAGTCTACCAGAAAACTGTGATCACTTATAAATGTCACACTTCCCACTCAAGTCATAAATAGTTGATGTCAGTAACGACAAACTGCTAAAAAGGGTGATTTTTCAGCCTTGTGGAGGTTGTCACTCACTGCTTCACTAAATTCCTTTATTTTATGTCGCTTTAATAATGTGAGACCATCAGAAATAACAGTGTTGCATGTGCAATATGAAACATGCAACAAATACACCAATACACAAATTAAATTAATCAACAACCAAAATGATTTTTCACGTTTGGTCCCTTATTTAGATATTCTGTCACCCACATTCCTGTCACATTCTGTAGCACATTTTATTTTAATAATTACATCTTTTATCACTACGCTCTTAATGAAACAAGTATTTATTTTAATTTCTCCTCAGGGTATACCAGTAATTTTCCATTTAGGAGATTGGAATTAAATTCAAGTGTAGCGCCTGTTTATCTGATGAATAAATGACAAGGAAACATGTAAAGACAGTTAAATGCATACTGAACTGTATGTATAAAATCTGGTTTTCAAACTAATTAGAGAAAACACACATATTTCTTGTTCAATTATTGAATCTTTCTCTATCTCCACAATGTGGGGAACATAATTATATGCTGAAACTACATCACCTGGTCCTCGCAGACTCCGCCAGAGTGGAACATTAGCTCAATCAATGTCAATTATTTCCCAGTCTCCATTATTGCACTGCCAGGAGTGGGCAGAATTTTAATCCCCACTCTGCAATTATTTTAGCTACATGAGTCTTGGGCTTTTTGTCATGATTAGAAACATGACTGAACATTAAGCCCAATGGTGTTCAACAAGTAGTGCAGGAAAAATGATAATGGCTTTGTCGCTCAACAAAGTGCAGCCCAGTAGTGGAGGTCAGTAACCACAGCTACATTCGGCCTTTTGTAATTTTACAGTCTCTGTTAGCTAATAGAGCCATGGTAGCAAATAGGGTCATATCTCAACTTGTCACATACAAAAAAAGCCCTGCATCTTAACTGCTGTGCATCCACTCTTTATAAAAAAACCGTTGCCTTGGATACAGCAGGGAACACAAAGACCATGTACACGATGAGGAATTGTGTGTACCTGCAGGGTCAGAGGGACACGGCAAAGTGTCCTTACTGTAAATATTAAAAGGACTTAAGAATGGGTCTGATCATTAAAAGTATGCTTCATCACATTTCACCTTGTTCATATTTTATTTGTTCAGTAGTCTTTGCTGATTTTTGTGAGTGTTTATCAAGAAGATGCTATAGAGTTTCTGCACTGAAAAATATCTGAACAGAAAACAACCGAGGACTGGGCTTTAATAGCTTTTTATTGAAACTAAATCCAGTTTCAAATCCTCTTATAAATTCTAAATCCTCTTCAAATGTTTTTTTTTTTTTTTCAAATATAATTAGGTTTGGCTTTCAACATTTGCAAGTAACTAAAGTTGAAAATGACTAAAACAAAGTTCTGTAACCACCTTTTGTTGGCTGATTAGGCAGAAACAGTTTTGACTGGAAGCCAAGGTGATTCTCAAAACCTGTAGCTATAATCTGAAAATGAGTTGAACAGCAGAAGATGCTGTGTGGAATGCTGATTAAATGTATCTGACACACTGAAGTAAGGCTGTTACCTATGTACTCCTACTTGCTCCAAATACAGAGGTCCAGATGCAGAATTATTAAAATGATTATTTTAAATACCATATGCATAAAAATCTCTGGATGTAATGAGTGATGTAATAAGCTAAACTGGCTAAAAATGAGAAGCTTGTTTCCTTGGTTTTTTCTACATTGTTCTTTGCTAACAGAAAGGGAGCAAGAAGAAAAAAATGGTTTGTTATAAGATTTGCCTGAGCTTAATAAATCTGGTGTTTTGCCAGGAACCAGATCCAAAACTGTCACCCAACACTGTAACAACCAAACTACAATGTAGTAGAAGCAAATTACATCATCACACAGCCAGAACTTTAAATAACTTTACCACCTCCCACCTCTGGAAGGTTTTTTAGAACAAAGTACAGATGAGTTAAGGTAATTTCCAAGTCAACACTGAAGTGCCAAAAACTGCAGTTCCTCAAATGGCCACTTGAGGCTGACTTCAAGAGCAAGTCAATTCCATAGAGTCCTGAAATGCTGAAATAAAAACATTTACAGCCGGGGAAAGATACATTTTGGTCTCTATAGCCAATTTCCCTCTTCATAACAATTGTACAGGGCGTGAACTTTTATACAACTCACTGTTTCAATTTTCTTAAGGCTTAAAGTTATGATAATTGAGGGCACGGTCACTCTGAGTGACAGGTGAGTGCCATCACAGTCCGCTAGCTGTCTGCTCGGTGTCACCTCAGGTAATCCAAGTCACTGAACGTGACTTCTCTGCCGTGTTTGTGGTGTTTGTGTTCTGGGGGATTTTTATGCAAATATCAGACAAATAATATAGCTTGTTGTGCCAAGATGGCGATAGTGGAGCGGCCCACTCTGAGATTCAAAACCGCTCTTTAGAAACCTTTGGGGGATGTCACTGAGGCCATATCCATCTTTATTTACACTCTGTGGTAAGGCATTTTAGTGGTAGACACCAGTTACTATTAACCAGTGTGTAACTCTATTGAATTATTTCATAATGTATCATACTGGCAGTTTAATTATGAGGAAACAGTTCTCGTGCTCCTGTCAGTGTACCCCTGTGATTCTGTATTCATCAAGTTGTTCTTTCTAGTTACCTTTGTAAGTGGTAAAGGATGGGGGTGTCCAGCCAAGGCCAGTTTAACAGTGGTCTCCCAGATGTGTGGGTCATGGAGCCCCCGGGCCGTCACCATGAACTGGACGGGCTCTGACAGGTTGGCCACTTCCTGCTCTGCATACACCGTCCCATCAGGCCTCACACTGAAATAGGGGTCGCTGCTGACAAAGCCCACCTCTCGGCTGCGCTGGCAATCCTCAAACTTCACTGCAGAGACAGACAGAAAAAGGGGAAGGGGGTACAGAATTAGAGAGCAGCACAGTGAGATTTACTCCATGAGGTATTCGCAAATCCTTGACACATCTGGCAGGCTTAAGATTAACCCGCATCCATCAAGACGTATCTTGAAATATCTCATCCCCTCTGCTGTCACCTCTGATTCCCTGCTTTGACGTCTTTGGCAAAACAAACTGCTTATCTGTTCCTGAACCGGAATACACGGGGGGAACCTAATTCTTTTTCATATCATTCTTTTCCCAAACTAGACGGATAGCAATGTCAAAACAGCATTTCTCTTGGCTTCTCCGGGGAAAGCATGAAGAGAAGGTCTAAAGCACATTAGGCTGACTGGGCAGATTGTGCTCCCTGCTTTGCTGTTAAGCACATGGAGCCCAGCCTTGAATGAATTTTTGAGGGTTGTTCTTCTTGACTGAGACAAAAGTAAGGGTGGTGTGAGGACTCTCATGTTTGCATGTGCACACACACAAGCTGCTTCCAAGGTAAAGTACCGTGTGTGTCTGTATGAGATGCACGGGAGGGCGGTTTTGGGTACAGGGAGCTTTTGAAGTCTTTCCACTCCACATATGAGTAAAGAGTTGGGACAGATGACACAGAAACAGACAGGGAGAGATGGTGCTGCTGAGTGCATCAGAGCAGGTTCTCCAGAGACAGCTGACATGAATACGCCATTATAGCACACAAAACACAGGAGGAACCAACAGAGTCTCAGATACAACAATCTGGCAAATCCTTTCATTTCGTTGCCAAATTTAATCAGAGCTCGGTTCATCGTTATCCCATGATTCACAGATGATGCAATGACATGAATGCCCAATATGACCAATACTGTGCCCATACACACACACACACACACACACACACACACACACACACACACACACACACCCTATCGCTCATCTCGCTCTACCCCCAAGTTGAAATGCATGTGCTCTGATCTTATCTACAAACTCTGGCTGCTGATAACAAGACAAATTGATTTCATAAATCACCCAAGGAACAGATCGCCCGTTAAGAGCTATGGCAGCATGATTTTTCCAAAATCCAGCATGAAGAATTCTGCACAGCAAGCTCTTTATCAACCCATCTATTTAATTCATCGCCCAGCTTCCTGTCAAAGGCAGCTCCCAAACAACAGGCTAATAAAGCATTAGATCTCCTCAGCCACTGCAGCTTAGCATCACACAAATGAGACTGCTTGTTTTCAGCCTCTGAGTAATTGCATGCGTAATGGGATGGATAGTAAACACAGTTTTGACAATGCGCACATCTGTCTATGTTGGCAAATGCAATCCATATTTTCATTAAAAAAAACTACAACCCAGTGGAGAACATCCTAATGTGAGTGATACGCTTTGTATGAAATTATGGCCTTCTTTTGGGGATCATTTATCAAGGCGGGGTGGGGAGGGTGGGGGAGGGTTGGGGGGGTGGAGGGGTTGATTTAACATCAGGTTGTGACAATATGACACAGACCTGCTTGAATTGTCCACAGATGAATTGTGATGGCAGGCATGTATTATGTAAATGACTTCAATTAGCTTGAACTGAGCAGGCTAATTGTTGTCACTTAGACAGCTCTCTTGTGGTGCAGCTGGAGAAACAAGGCTCTAGGACACGTGCACTGCAAAGCACTGTTTATGAATGTGTGTGCGCCCATGTGTGTGTTCCTGTCTCTGTGTGTATTCGTGTAGGAGTAAGTTCAAAGTAGAGCTACTTTGAGAGCGTCTGTCCTTACATATATTAATTTCAATGTTAATTCTCCAATAAAACCAGCAAGGTCTCTGCGGCTCTGTTTGCTGTCTTGTGAGCTGTGGTGGTGCCAGTTGGCATGGGAACAGAAATGTGGTCTGTAAGGCATTGCCATTGTGCAGCACTGTCAGAGGAGTGTCTTAGGCTCTTTGTAAGGGTACAGCGCCGGCTCTCAGTTCACCATTCACCGCCTACCCACAAGGGGCTGGGACCATGACCCTGATTCCTGACACATCTACTTAGTGTGGAGGTATTCATAAATGCTTTGCTATTCATTAAAAATCCTGTTCACAAAGCACATTCAAATCAGGTGGTGGGATCTGATCTGCCACGCTGTTAAATGGAGATGAAAGCGGCAGAAAGAGACAACGCTGAGACTAGCTACTGATAGAGAAACTGTGTGTGTGTGTGTGTGTGTGTGTGTGTGTGTGTGTCTGTGTGTGTGTGTCTGAGAGAGAGAGGGAGATGGTAGGATAAAAGGGAAGGCGGGAGATAAGTGGCAGATACTGTAGCACACAGAAAAAAGAGATAGAGAGATATATATGAAAATGTATAAAATAAACCATAATTGGGACAATCTTCACAGTCTTAAAAAATCCTTAGTTTTAATGCACAAACAATGCTGAGGAGTTTAGTCATTGGTGTCACATCATAATGGAAATCGAAACAGTGACAGTGTTGATAAGTAATCTGTGCTTATTCAATGTCATTGTTCTTTAGTGCATGTAATTTGTTTTGTAATCTTATGCTTGGTAAACTACGGCCTCCCTTTGTATGAAAAATTGAACTTGAAATGAATTAACAAAGAAGTAGCTCCAGGGCATTTTCTAAGCTGAAGGCCTGGCGGTCAGTAAGTCCTTCAACAACTTCATAATAATAAGAAAAAAAAATACATATTTTACCACAGGTTCAATCAATGCTGCCACTGGACTTAACTTCATCAGATGGAGGAGAGGACTGAGTGGAGGTCTTGCCTCTGGCTATGTGGAAGCTGTAGATGTACTATATATAGTTATTTTACAACCTGACACTGTATATCTTCTACTGTCATTTCAGTGAACATTTTTTTTGCTGTCAATGTTCATAGGTGCTCAAATGTGATTATAAAATCAGATACTAACACAAGGACATCAGACTTTGCTACTGACACTTAAATGCGGCTCCATTCGTCAGCCATCTTTTATAAATGTTAAAGTGCGAAGAGTGTGTTTGTGACTGGGCTTAAAAAGCTGAACATATTGTTAATTTCCACTGGGTCTAAACCGTCTATGGTCTAAACCCAGTCAACATCATGTCACAGCCAGAGCCACATTTGGGGGTGGACAGGGACTTACCCACAGTCAAATTTAGCTTCTGTCAGTTACTTTGTTTCTGATTTAGAAGATCAACAACATTTCTAAAAGGAGATGTCATGACTTCCAGCCACCGGGTGGCCTTGTTTACTCATCATACATCTCTCAGGGTGAAGAGTGTCACTGTGTTCAATGCAGCCTGAAGCTTGCACGTGTAGTTTTTGAACATATTACATACAAACAACATGGACTAAAATGTGAATGAATGCACTGAAGTTATGTCAGTAATGCACTATATTGAACCGCTGATAGTGCTGCCTCAAACAGCCAGGTCAGCAGTTCAGAAACTACATATAAATAGGAACAATTGTGTACCTTGCTATTAACAGCCTTCTCTCAAAGATCTACTGTGTCAATTGCCTTCTTCCTCTGTATGTGTATGAATGTGTGTGTGTGAGTGTGCGTGTCTGTATTTTACCTTGATGAGGAAACTATCAAGGATATTACACCACTTGCTCAAGTGTGTGTGTTTGCTGCTTATGTATTCTGTTCTTCGTCTATTGTGTAGTCTAGATATGTGAAAATGTGTGTATGTGTGTTGAGCTGCCTCTGTGTGCCTCTTTGTAAGCTTATTTGAGTGTGCAGGCCACTGTGTGTGTGTGTCTGTGTGTGTGTGTGTGTGCGTGTGTGTGTGTGTGTGTGTGTCCTGTATATTTTAGTGCGTCCTGCCATCCACAGCGGTGTTTGGCAGGCTGCTGAGGCTGGTGTCATTCTGCTCGGTTGCTCTTCTCTGGACTCATACGGCAGAGAACATGCTGTCCAACAGAGCAGCGAGTGCAACACAGACGCGGCTAAAACAGAGCGGGCAAGCAGCCGTGACCACCGACCACCAAGCCCTCCACACGCAGGCCCGCATGCACACACACACACACACACACGCGCGCACACACACACACATACACGCACACACACACACACACATGCACACAACAGAGATAATGAGAGACACGCTTATGCTCTTTGTCTCATCCTGCTTGTAGAGCCACGACAATACCCCAGAGGAGGTCAAAACAGCCCTTGTGTGGAAACATTACATGTGCATAATGCAGATGGCAGATAGTAACTTTGCACAGCCTGCTTTGTGCATCCACATGGAGCATGCCTCCCTCATCCCTCTGCATCCGCCTACACCACATTCACCTGTCGACCATGCACGCCTCCCCTCTCCTCTTCCTGTCACCATCTCCTCCCTGTCTCCTCCACTTCCCCGTTCTCCAGTGTCACAGCTCCCCATCCTCTTCCTCTTACTGTCCTTATTTCCTCCCTGTTTAACCCCCCTCTCCACCTGCCCTCATCTATCCTCCTCTCCTCTTGTATTCCCTGCAGACTGAGGTACTTTCTCCCCCATGCAAACCAGGACAGCCAGTCTGAGCCGACAGCCCAGCCAGACATAAAAATGGGCACCCTGGTGGGTCAGTTATTACCACTGTTAAAGCGAGCTGAGAGAATAACACAAAAGAGCCACAAGAGGCACAAAAAAAAGACATCACAAAAAAAAGGTCAGGCTCATGTCAGTCTGATTTTAACATTTTCACACTTGCTGGTTTTAGAAGCAATTTTACTTTTGATTTTATTCAGATGTGCTTTCATGTAACGACCTTTATTGCTGTTCTACTGAAGCCTTTCTTTTTTATGATTCTTGCTTTTACTCAACATTTCTCACCTTGTATTTACTGCTTCTACTCCTAATTTGATCTAATTTTAATGAGCTGCGAAATGCTTTGTGTCTGTGATTTGGCAGATTTGTAAATGGAGATTATGATATTAGCTAAAGCAATTAAATCCAGACAAACTAGAGCAAACAAATTGCACCAAAAAAAGGGCTGGTGTGGGACATAAAAAGTTTGGGTTAGTGTCACTGTGATCACTATACTTGAGGTTTGGTGTGAGTTCGGAGCTGGTAAATAGGTCCAGACCGAGCATATGGAGCTGCTTTTGTTAAGGTGCTGCTCATCGCAGTCGTGGCACAGTGCTAAGTAAACATTCCCTCTGGTACCCCACTGCTTTCCTCAAGCCAACAGGAAAATCAACGCCACCCACTCAATTTGCAAATAACAGTATTTTTGCCAGGCTGAGGATGTGATAGACAGCAGCATGGAGCCCACTGACAAGTAAACGTGCACTGCTGAAATACAGAACATACTGTATGTAAGACGCTGTGACTGCTTTAATTCTGTACTGATATATGAGCATAGAGTAATATGACTGATCATTATTATCTACCCCTTTTAATTATATGATTTGCTAGCTTATGTCCAAGAAATTACATCCACAATGATTGTGTTTCACTGGTTTAACTCAACACTATTAAGACTTAAAAGTGAAGTATGAATGAAATGTTATCCGCTTGTTTGCTCAAGCATTTGTTTCTGAGTACTCTGATAAGCAGTGTCACTCACAATAAGCTCAATTAATTTTTATTAATCAGATGTGGCTCTGCTAAACAAAATACAAAAGCATCATTTACAAACTAAGAGATTACACCTTTGAATTTCATGGAAATCAATTGCTGATACAATTAAATTCTGTATATAACCTGTACTTCATCCATGAAATGCCAGCTTTTCAGTACCTAAGAGAAACAGCCTTGTTTTCAGTTTGGATGTCAAGTGTTTTTTTTTTTTTTTTTAATGTTCTCTTTGGAGAAATAAAAGTTTTTCATGAAATGAAATGATTCATAATAGTGCATGTAATCCTCCACTGTAAGTTTAAACATGAGAGCACAGACTGAGGGTGCACGGTTTTCACATGACAGTGACATCACAGGAGCTAAAAATCTAGTCTAGTCTACCAAGTTCAGCTTCCAGACACATCTGAGTTATAATATTCTTTCCACCTACGAGAGAAAATTAGAAAAGTTTACACCTTTCAGTGGGAGGTGAATTAGCTGCAGCAGAACGGGTGTGATTGGCAAGTAAAGATGTAAAATCAATTTTCTGATGTCTTGATTTATCACTACTATAAAGTGCAGCATCTTGGGAATGTGTAGCCAAACCTGAGGCACCCCATGCAGCATATCCACAACCCTTGAAACTCTTGAAATCCAGCCCACTGTGTCCCCACAGGAATGCTTATAACTAATTCAATTTACATGCTGCTGTTTTTAAAACACTGCAGGTACAATGTGACTTTCCTGAAAAGGATTTTTTTTTTTTTTTTTTTGCCGCAGTTGGAAATGAATTTCTCTGCCTCTGCACTTCTCTGTTTTAACAAAAGCCCACACAGTTCCCTCTGACAGCTCGCTCTCACAAAAGGAAACCACTGCGACGCAAGTGTATGTGTGTGTCGCTGTGTGTGCTTCTGCGCGCAAGGGAGCCAGAGTGAGAGAAATAAAGAGACAGAGTGAGAGAGAAGAGGGACATTGGAGTGGGAGTGTGTGACACAAGCTTTTTGCATATACGATTATTACAGCTAATGCATAAATGGGAACGGGTGTCATAGACTCCCTGCGTTCCCGTAGCTGTTTGTGTGTGTGTGTGCGTGTGTGTGCGTGCGTGCATGCGTGCGTGCGTGCATGTGCGTGGGAAGACAAGGTGCTGTCAACCTGCATTTGTGTGCGTCAGAGCTCATGTTTCACTTTTTAAACACCACACGGTTGTTATCTGAATGAAAACTTGTCACATTGTTACTGCACTGTCAAGTCTATGTGGCCAATATCCGCCCCCACAACCCCGCCACCCCCACCCCATCACACCTTTGTTTTCACTCTGTCACCTCCCTGCTTGTGTAGGGATGGAGGAACAGCGGTAAAAGAAGGCCCTCCTGCGTTGGAGCCATACAAGCCTGTCAGGATACAGAGTGTCTTTATACTGCAGATCTGTGTGTAATGTAACCGCACACGTACAGGATGTTGTGTGGGCCACATGCTCTATGGGGGTTTTTCAAAGGTTGTCATGGTTCTTCAGTGGATTATGAAGATTTCCTCACAGATATTTGTTTTTCTCGGCACACCACATCACTCGCACATCATCACATTACACAGTGAGCTTCGCTCCACATTACAGCTTGGATCTCAGTGTGTTAATAATGTGCTGCTGCATTTGCCGTCCTGTGAGTTTTGGCCGGGGCACTTACTGGTAGAGCATTTGGGTTTTGCACATCCCTGGCCCTCCCTCTTATCTCTGCATTAGCCTTCTCTCATGGGCACGGGCATGAGGAGGCTTGAGGAATGAGAAAGGGGAAAGAGGCGAGATAAAGAGGGAGAGAGGGAGCAAAGCAGAGCGGATGCAATTAAAAGACTGGGTCACAGATCGCAGTGCCAGGCGTCAGTGTGATTAATACACCACCATTCAGCCCAGGAGCTTTTCTCCTCTCTATGTGGATGTGTGTAGTGTGAGTGTGTGGTTTTGTTTGTGAATTTGTTATCTCTTAAGCCTACAGCAGCTAGGGGGCACAAGTGCGTCTCAATACGCGTTATCCCCAGGTGTGCCATGGTTCACCTTTTTTAAGGTCTTTTCAAGTGTCCTGGTGACCTGAGCAAACAGGTTCTAAGAAATGATCTGTCCCTGTTTGACCTCAGCAGCTGAACATCCAAGTGGAGAAACATTTCCTCTTACATCAAGAAAAGGTGTGGAAATCAGACAGAAATGGTTGACCAAATACTTTCTAACTAGATAATCTCAAAGTACAGCATACAAAATGTTGCTAAACTTCAGATGACCACATTGTAGCGAACTTTAACAGGCACCCAATGTTTTGTTTTTTTTTTCCCCCACGCCTTTTAACTGACCATCTCATAAGTAACTACCCACTAATTTCAGACCGTGCCAAGTCAGTGAAATCTGGCTCCTAATCAATCCACCGTCTGCAGAAAACTCACATCAAGGCAGCAAACATCCCCCGATGGAGCTGGTGGCCCTTCTCTGAGCCTCATGGTAATGAGAATGTTCCTTTTTGAAACACACCAAGCTGCACAAACATATCAACCGATTCTTTCTTTTGTTTCTTTCATCTGGCTCCCACTCACCAGACCTTGCCTTCAAGGCTTCCCCTTCGATTTAGCATGAGCAGAGAAGGAGCTGCGCTTTATCACAGCAATATCTTTTTTAAGGAGGTGAAGCGAAGAAACTGCCTCAAGGCTACACACTGTCTGTTATCTCCCAGTACAATATAATAATTTCACATAGCCCAAAGCGAGGTGATGGGACCTCAGCTGGGCCAAGTGACAAAGAGGGGAATGTGAGCAAACTCAGGGCAAGGATCAGGGGACAAAAGGGGCTTCTGGGAAATATCCGTGACTCTCACTCGACCGTATAATGACTGTAATGAAAACCCATTATTCTCAAGTAAGTGTTTTTTTTTTTTTCTGGGATGAATCACATTGGCTCTACTAAACATATTGTGCAACATGGAGAACAAACATCAGGTTTTAGAGCATGGTCACACTTTTATCATGAAAAACTGACGCAGTGCTGAAATACCCTCCATGAATGGGAGAGACATTATGGCTGAATGAGTAAAAGAGACCAGTTACGGTACATACGGCAGTGCCCGGCCTGTGTCCAGTGTTTATGGCTGCAGCTGGTTATTTTTAGCCGGTCTTGATTACCCTGTGGACTGGCCTTAATAAATACTATAAGACCAAAAACAGGCTTCCTCCCCCTGCTCCTCCCCCCAGTCCTCAGAGAGACCAAAGACTCACTCACAAGGTAATCAGCTTTTAATTTTCTCCCCCTTCTCCGCTTACATTCTCTCATTTTATCTCTCCCCCTCTTAGCTCCCGCTCTCCACCAGCCTCACTCACTTGCTAAGCCGACCAGCAGTCCTTTCTTCTCTACGTTTTTCTATTTTTCTCTCCATTTTCTTCTCCCCTTCTTCTGTTATTAGCATAAACGTGTTTGCATCCTTCCCTGGTGATTGTTTAGCTACTGTGTTCAGCATCTTGATTTGATTCCCCACAATTGCCCTAATTAGCATTACAAATATACACTTAGAGAGGAACAGAAATATCTGTTATGTCTGACAGAATAATTTAAGAGAATGGAGGCCAGTAGGAAAAGGCAACACTAAATTTGTGTGATAAAAGGTGCACCACTTCGTCTCAATAATGAGGTGTCTTATCCGAGTCCAGTGGAAGTACACTTTCACTACATTTATGTAAATCGATGAATGGGGTGTTTGCTTTAACTGAATAAAGCAGCATGCTGAGCCTCTGACAATGGGAACATATTGGATGTTCAATCGTGATAAAAGGTGTAATCACAACAAGAAACATACCTCTTATCTTCTCTCACTCTCCCTCTCTGCAGCCCAGATTATGTCTTCTAAAGCTAATGATTAGACTTAAGACAGATCCCCTTCATTATCCGTTGCTCTCATCCGTTTCTCTTTAATCCTGTCTCTACTCCGAAGCCCCCTGGGGCAAGCGATAGGCCAGGGCCAGCCATTAGTCTCCAGGCCCCGAGACCAGGGACAACACTCATCCGTATTTTCCCTAGGAGGAGATCAAGGCCATCTCTGAGGTCAACTACACCGACTGCTATCACATACTCATAATTGCTTCACTGCTTCTTTTTGTGACTCTTCATTCATTCTCTTCACTGTTTAAAGAGTGATCTTTTCCTTTCCACTCTCTGAGACGGAAACATGCAGTCAAAGTAATTGTTCCGTCACATTCGTGCCATCTCAAACTGTAAAGGTCATTCTACTGATCAATCAGCAGAGTAACGAGTGAAAGTAATTGGTGTCATTATTATCACACAGCACACAAAAGTGGCCTTAGGTTGGTTCCTCCAGAGGGCCGAGCCTGCAAAGCACATGACGTTCATCTGAGGAACACAGGTACACTGAGCATAAGGACAAATTGTTGTGATGCGGGTGCTGATGTTGTCATTATGAAGGTAATTGCTTCTTCAGCTAAGGAACAGTATTAAAGTCAAAACAGGAATCAATGCCCTGTGCCTCAGGCTGAACAGAAAACATTTTACGGCATTAGAGGAAGTGGCTAGAAACAAGCTAAAAGGAATCACATTACAATAGAAAGGAATTAAAAATTACATGCGTAAAATAATGAGCAAGCCTCACATCAATAACTAAACAACTTTACATTGTCAAAGCTGCGTTACTCATTTTTTGAAGTTGTGTCTGGTCACCTGATGAATTAAATCTTCTTTTAGCTCTGTTTTACTCTTCACCAGCTCCTGAGGGAAATATCCAGTGCCTTAGCTGCTAAACGCTACACTGTGTTCACAAGCTAGTTGCTAACTGCGGCTGTCTGATGTTCGGTGCTGGGCAGGTGGTGTGCACTGGGTTTATCAGATGTTTTGAAAATGAGGATGATGAGAGACTAAAACCAAAACAATGAACTGAAAGATGGGGAACTGCAGAGTTGGGTGACTTCTTTCTGTGGGTTCATCACTACAAGCAACCACACTGCACATAGTCATTTCCTCTTTTATTATTAATATAAAAATAATGATTAGTGCAGCCTTAAGATAAAGTCATGTTCTGGATTTAGTAAGCAGCAAATCTAGTCTACAGTATATTGCATTGTAAATAGCAGCACATACTATATATAAAAACGTTTATTGTTAACTACATAATGTCATACTGAACTTGAAATATTTCATTCAGCTTTCACACAATCCCAGTTTGAGCTCGGATATGTGCAGGTACTTGAATTAATAAAAGTGCCTTTCAGAGTGCAGCTCTCCCTTAATAGCAACAAATCTGAGTTTCTTTCAACAGCTATTTGCTTTGAAGCCACCCTGGCCTGTTCCAGAAAATCAATTAAAAACATGACTAATACATTTGCACCTAACATTCTCCACTTTTCCTTTTTAGTGCGTTTGATGTCCCCCACTGCCTAACACTGTGTAAATGCTGAGATCACAGAGATAGGAGCGGGAGGATTTCAACAAGAACCCTCTCACACTCATTCACTGCTTCAAGTGAAGCTCAGAGCTAAAGTGAAATTAAATAATGAAGAATATCAGTTGACTCCTACTGTGCTCTTTTAGCACAACACTTGACACAGAAATCCAACACACCTCAAAAGCCCATCAGGTGAATGGTACAGTATCGGGCCACGTGAATGTCCTCTTTGTCTTTCAGGCCTGTAAAGGCATTTTTATGTTGTATGATTTATAAATAATCTTATAAAAGGGTCTTTTTATCCTTCAGCCTCCAAGTCCCCTAGTGACAGTTATCAGAGAGATCTGCAGTGGTCCTTAATACGAGCATACGCCTGTCCCTTAAGTGGGCAGTACTAAGCCTCATTGTCTGGTGTAGATGTAAGAGGCACAATAGGAGAGGCCGGACCTCTCTGCTCAACTATCTACCAGGAGGGAATGGGAGGTCGGTCTCCCCGGGCCATGGCGCCAAAACCATTATTCTTATCACTGCAGGACAACTCACCGCAGGCCAGACAAAACCTTTCTGAAAGGTCAAATGAGTGTGTCTCTCAGTGTGTGTGTTTACCTCCTCCCGCCTCTCTCACACCAGACATTTCTGTATTTCTCATTAACTGATAATACATCACTCATGACCTTGTGATAAAAATACATTAGCTGGAGACACGTCATTAATCTATAAAGAATCAGGCTGTTTAGGTTATCAAGTGAGAATGGGTGTTACGTGTTATCGCACAAGTAATGGGAATCGGCTTAATTGCCCTTTTTAAGCAATTGTCCGTGTATACTGTAGTAGAAGTGTTGTCTTTGGGAGCACAGTTGACTCCATCACATTTGGCTGTCGTCGATCTGGTTCAGGATTTCTAGTAAAGTGACAGGACGGGTAATCAATGTACTGCAGGAAGAGTGGCTCTGTTACGAGCGCTTGTTTGAGAGATAAAATATGTATGTTAGATTACAACTGAGTCGTTGCATTCACTGTCAACAATATCTACTCGCATCAGGACCTTTCAGGAGGAAACACTAACAGCTCAAGCTGACCAATCACACTGTTGCATTCACCACTTGGCATCTCTGTAGATGTTGTAGCCCTCGTGAATTGTGCTGTGAACTAACAAACACTGTTTACTACATTGTAATTAAAAAAAAAAAAGACTTTTTTTTGTCCAATCTCTTTTAACATGATGAACAAACTTAAGATCTAATCAGTTTTGTAGCAGGAAATGTTCTATTTATTTTAATCTACCCTACTTTGATAATTCCCAGCCTAATATTAGTGTGTTCTCTTTTATTACTTCAGAAAAGCTGAACACACTCACTTTATAATGTGTGTGTGTTGTCTGCAACAGACAAACGAGAAGCAAGAGTAGCAAAAAGTCGTTTGTAATCAGTAAAATATGTTTAATCATTCTTGGTATCATTTTTCATTAATTTAATATGGGCTATAATTACTCAGAAGCATTATCTCCCACTCCCATTACAAACAATTAAAATACACCAACCATTCTGTCGATTTGGCAACCAAAAGCTGATGGCCTGTTGCCAGCCTGGCAAACCGCTTCTAAAATTTAGTCTGGGGCCCATGAGAGGTTGGCTAAAATTTTTTTTCACTGGAGCAAAAGCTTGAGGATCTAAAACCAGAAATAACAGTCGTGAATGCAGAGCACAAAAACACGCTACGGGCCTGTTTCCCAAAGCAGGATTATTAAATTAGCAGTTTAACAGCACTGAATAGAAGGCGGAATAGCTCTTTTTACTTCATCCATGGTCAGGTTTCAGGGTTCTGGGTTTTACTTTGTTCAACTAACATGATTATCCTGCTTCTTGAGACAGGCTCCAATCTAATGAAAAAAGCAAAAACACATTGCCCATGTGTGCACAATGAAATGCAGCCTTAAAACGAAGGTTCAATGTGTTTAGTGATTCAAAGTGTTTTTTAAAAGCAACAATGTTGACAAAACAGATGCATGTAAAAGCCACTGGATATGTGTGCACAATGCACAAGTTAATCTACAGCAAATGTATTGAAGTGGCGAATGCATAAAAATGTCAATGTTAAAATAAGGTGTCCAGTCTTCATGGTGCAAACACATAATTGTGCTAATCTAAAAATATCAAGCCATGAATTTGAGTGTGAAAAGTATATTTAAACCTACAGATCACGATGTGAACAAAGTCTGTCGTGGAGGAACGTGCTGAACAGAATCAGCCGTACAGCAATTGCAGCTTTGGGCTTTAAAATATCAAATTAGTTGCTGAGCCTTATTTTTATGCCAGAACCACAACTGAGTTTGACTTTCTTGCCAGCATCAATTTGTCAGTGTCAAACATTTTAGAACAGCCTAATTCTTCCAGTTTTTATTTAAATTTAAGCAGCTCAAGTAAAGTGAAAAACCAAAGGAAAGCACCAAAGTAACAAAACTGAACAATCATGTAAATTTCATAGAAAACAGGAATGAAGGGATGAAGAAATGGGTTAACTCACAGCCCCCCTACAGCAGAGGAAGTAAATGAAGTCTACAGGTGTCCAAACTTTAGCTGATGACTTACAAACCCTCTGTCTGTGCAAAGACAGTGATGGAACAAACTGTGTTACTACACCTCTGATGCATTATTAGGACAATACTGTACTGCAGGAAGTAGTTCTGGTAGCTGTATATTGCTACCAGAATGGTGAGGAAAAGGAAGACCGACTGGTTGATCAGGGGTTCATCTTACAGCAAAATAATGAGCCAAAACATTAGAAGAAAAGAACAAAACGCTGGCTTCATATGATGGAAGAGCAGCACATGGAGATCATTTGGGATCAAATGGACAGAAGCAAAACAAACTACAAGTGCAGCACATTTGTGAGAACTTGATTGATGGGACAAGCTTTCTGAACAATATTTGATTTCCACTGTAGAAAGAAGCCACAAGTGTGTCCAGCAACTGGATGAGTCAAAAATTTAGACTAAATTTTCTATTTAAGATTCCATGATCTTTAAAAGTATTTATTTGTTCTATGCTTTGATTTCAGAAATATGTAAATTTCATGAACAGCTGGAACAATGGAAGTGTTGTGAAACTTTTGACCAGTAGTGTAGGTGTTAAACTTTCCAGACAAAGAGAGTTTCAGACACTGAGCCTATCTAAGCTAGCCACCAGCAATGCTAGCGTCATGCATTATAGCTTGCTAATCCACAACGTATGCTTGGACTTGAGCTGTCTGCTATGCATAAATCTCTGTTGTGCCGCAGGCAGAGAGGTGACAGGGAGGCAGATGAGGACATTCAGTGCAGTATGAAGGATGGTGGCAGCCGTTCCCCCAGGCCACGGTGATGATACTACATCGATCCAGCCACTCCGGAGCCTGAAGTGGAGAGCCTTTTGGCTTTGTCAGCACTGTTCAGCTCAGCATTGCTCCAACTCCCCTGATCACTGTCAGAAACCCAGGAGAGAAAGGCCAGAGAACAGGAGGAGAAAATGCTGATGTGTCTGGAACCAGACAGGTGGCGCAGGACTGGCTAAATAACTGCTAACTATTCACCAAACACTTCTTTAGAAATTTCTAGCTGTTATCAGGCAAATTTATGTTTATGGTCAGGCAGAAGAAAAGCAAAAAGATATCGCTGCTCCTCCTTCATCTACCTCTAAACAGAAGCACCGCTTTGTCCTATTCAGCCTGGAGCATCATTCTGAATACGGCAGCTGAGGTTGTGCATATAGACTTAAGCAACGTGGGCATGAGCATGGCATTTTAGAGTGTCCCCAACTCAACTATACAGGAACACAATACAAAGACATCTGAATGCCTTCAACGGTTAATGCAATAGTTTGACATTTTTGGGAAGCTCTCTAGTTAACATGTTATATCTTTTTTGTTTAATCTGGACATAAACTGAAGTGTAAAAATTATATTAATGATAATATTTTTATTGGTTTATGTGCTGCAATAGTTTCTAGTTATTAATTGTTAGTTGTTATTAGTTCCATTGGGACCTCGCTGTCATGTGCTGCCACCAACCAGTCAAGTTGTAGTTTATATCCATGTCTGTCCAGACTCATTTAATATATGTAGTGACACTTTGAAGGAATTTAATAAAAGCTAGTAAGTGTATTTCAGTGTGTTAAGTGTATAAAATTGTGTCGGTTCATCTCTGAGTCCTATTTGAGGATATTCCCTCAAGGTGTTCACGAGAGTGGGATGGACGGAGAGGTGAACAGGCCCGAAAACATAACACCGGCCACGACCATCGCCAGAGCGGACGCATAATAAATGAAATCATTCTGCGGGGACTTGTAAAACTGAACTTAGTCTTTCTGCTGTGCACAGAAAAAAAGCTTTCATTCACCCCATAACTGTTTGTGTGTTCAGCAATAACGCTGTAGTCAAATCCATTAGGCACAATTGCTATGTTGGCATGGTTACTGTTAAGGTGGGATAAGCAAATTCTTGCACAAACAGGGAACTTTGCAGGGTTGTCAGATGTGGAGAGATTACAAATATCCATCTCTGCAGTTATATGTCAACGTAATCATGCTAGCTTGTTTTAGGCTGCAGGGACGTTTTTTTTGTCTTCCCAGGGTATCTACAGCACGTGATGATGCTGTATATAATCCAACAGTCCTTACAAACTCACAAACTGCTAATTATATCCTCGTCAAAAGTTTTGAGTTGCTGTCAATATCTAAATATGGCTTTCATTACCTTACTTTTTTCAAATATTTGATAGCCTTACGAACTAGATATGCTCTAGCTGAAAAGGTAAAGGTGTTCATAAAAGTTTATAGACATCCCCCCATGAAATAATGGAATGACATGGCATTTCCCTGCATTGTACTGGAAGAAAAAATAAAAATTTTGAATGAGTATTTCCTATGAAAAGCTTGCTGGGAAATGTCAAGCCGGCTGTCATTAAAGACACAGTGACATTTTTATTCCATCTTTTAAAGCTGTGATTCCATCTCTGCCAACAGAGGCCCTAATCTTTGCTGCTCCCCAACAGACAGAAGCCAGACAGATTAACTCAATTACTCTTTGACTTGAGTGAATGAGGGAAACAATACATTTCTCATTTAAGCCTAATCCTGTGTGGGAGCAGCAGTGGAGGAATATTGCAGGTGGAGGGAAGGCAAGAGATGGGGAGAAGCCGGGAGCGAGTAGGGCTTGAAAATGAAATCCGAGGCAGCATGTTTGCTCATCTTTTTTCACGCTCTCTCTTAACTACAGCGGGTGAGCAGCGTAGTGAGAGAGACAGCAGGCGGGAAGATGGAGAGGAGAAGAGACGGCAATAGACAGAGAGAGATAGACATGATGGAGTGACAGACAGGCAGAAAGTCAGGCAGATGGGAAGAGAAATGAGAGAGACAGAATAGGGTTTACAGCTCCAATATGTCAGAGTTAGTTTGTAGGATGAAGCAGCAGAAAAAAAAAAAAAAAAAAAAAAAAAAAACACCCGAATTCCAACCCCGGCCCGGGCCCCGCCCCCTTGGGAAAAAAAACCCCCAAAAAAACAACCACCCAGACTAATACCCGGCATGGGGCATTACAGTCAGCTTTGTGTATGAAACACAGTGTGACACATGTGGCCTCTGTACTGTTCTCAGCATCTGCTGCAGGGCCACGGATGGCAATGGCCATCCTCACCATTGCTCCGCCAAGCGCCGGCCTCATGGGAGATATGGTCTATGATGACGTTTTAGTGACAGCTTGGGCCATCTGTCAACACATGACAGCCTCTTCTCAACTTCCTTTTTCTTTCCCATAAATGTGGATCCAGACACATGGGGGTAAGTTGCGGAAAAGCAGTCGCAGTGTGAGGGATGGATATTTGTACGGTGGGCATGAAAAGGTCAGGGCCGGGCGCTTATTGCAGCCGCAACATCAGTGAAACCCTGGAGCGGCAACAGCGTTGAAACCCTGGGCCCTGAACAAAGCTCTGTCAGACTGCAGGAGAAAGCTGTCAGTGCAGACGCCTAAACCTTTACCGCCCTTCCCTCTTCCTCACACTCACTCTCGCCTCGCTCTGACTCATTGTGTCAGCTCTTCAAACTCTCTCCATTCTCTCCTGCCTTAAGCTAGACGCAGAGAGCAAAGGGAAGAATGAGTCCATCTTTGGCTGCTGTAAACAAAAAGGAGCACTATTTGTGGTATGTGAATTTTCTCTCCCCCCTGTCTGCATGCCACATCAAACTCCTCTGTTTCTCACAGACGCAAGAAGGAATTCATTCCCCCCTTTTTACCTCATTTACTGGTCCTTTTGATAATCACAGATAAAAATAAACTGAAGGACGGAGAGATAATGAAGATATGATGAGGACATAGCAGAGACAGTGATCCAGGAATATTGAACTTGACTTGAGCGGCTCCACCACTTTCTCTGCTCCTCGGTGCTGAATGTTGATACAGGCTCATTAAAAATTTATCGCTCTACTATGAAAAGCACACGTCTGCATTTTGGCCGGACTCAGAGACACCCAGCAAATGTCTGGACTGTCTGTGGCTTTGGTCTGTACAATCATGTCTGGTTCTGCACAGACTGACATTTGGGATTAAAAACACAATGGTTGCAAAACAACATAAAGGGTTACTGTATTATTCAAAGCAGTGTAAACCAAAAATACAGCAACTGCATAACAGGGGAGTCTACTGCCTCGACAACAGCAGCCCTGTAAGGTAGAGAAGTGCTTTGAGCTAGAACAGCAGGCTAAAATACTCACAATTACAATGCTAACATGCTGTTAGTTTAGTGTGTTCACATGTTGACGTTCTAATTCGCTCTTAACACAACGGTGAGAATGTGTTAGTTTTGCAGATGGTACTTGGTCTTGGAAACACTGACATTTTGACCTGGTCATGGTGCTGGAGGAAAAGTCAGAAGTTATTAAAATTTACCCCGAGGAGAATATAAATGTCTGAACCAAATTTCATGGTAATCCATCCAACAGTTGCAGAGATATGTAAGTCTAGACATGGCTAAAAATGGCTGTGACAAGAGATTTATTCAGAGAGAAAGAGAGACAGACACAGACCTTCCCTCTTTGTCAGAATGTGCAGTAGATTTTCACTTTTCAGCAGTAAGACGATGTTTCCTGCACCGTTAGCATATACTATTATTCACTGAATTAATGGCCACGAGGGACCAAGGCCATAATGTATTCAGAGCAAAGAAGACATTTCTTATTCATTTCATTTTGCCATTGTTCACCATTCACATCCTATTCAAACCCCTGAGATCAAGGTTAACTGCTGTGCAACAGTAAATGAAGTGAAAGCTGGAACTATTCAAAGAGATGAGGCAATGTCATTGGTCATTTAGTGGCATCACAGATCCAAATCTCCACTACAGATTGTTATTCGACAGTCAGGACTTCTTATGGATCAATCACCAGCATCAGTCTTGTAATCAGTAATGACTCTCACTACATAAAGAAGTATTTCCTGTTTAAGCTCCATGTGAATGTATTTCTGTTCTGTGGGTTGGAAATAATCTATTCATGCAATATCAGTAGCGAGTGTGGGGCTTTGCCTGCCTGCAGAGTTCCCTGGTGAGCATGTTAATTACCAGGTACAAACACAGTTCAGAAATGTAAGGTAAATGAGCTATCCACCTCCCACAATGCACCTTTGAATATCCTCAGCATTTGCTAGCTTCAAAAATACTGAAGCTGAATAACACGGCTGATGCTGTTTTTTGCAAAAACCTTTTCACCTCTTGAAATGATGAAAAGCACAAAAAGGATCTGTCTCAGTATGAATACACAAGGACACCTCTATAAACCCACAGAATATGGTCAAATGATGGTTTGTCTGCACTTAACATTCAACATTTCTGTGGTTATCAGCAGTGTGTTCTCTTCACACTGTTTAGGTGGAGTGGGCGAGAATGAGTAGTGTCCTAATGCAACTGATAAATAAAACTTGCATACAAATAATCAATTTTCATACCTGCTTCTAAGTTGTTCTGAATCAGTTTATCGACAATTTTCAAAGTACTCTTTTATATTCACAACTATAAGCATAAAACTATAAACTCTGACAATACAGATTTTCCTACAGCAGCAGTTTAATGTAAACAATACTACAGTACCATATATGTGCCATTTTTATACTTAATGTCTGTTTCTAAGTCTAAACACAGAGGTTAATTATCTATCAACTGTTGGCTATTTTGAAAAATGGTTTTATTATACATTTGATGAGTTTCTGCATAACAACTTATGTTTTGCAGTTCTGTCACCATAGATAAAGAGTTGTTTCAAATAGAAAACGAAAAGATGAGTGCACTCTGTGATTCAGTCGCTCTTTGGCCCAACAAAATGAAGTACTCACTTCCTGTCTATTTCTGTTACATTTAATGGGAGAAATTCTCTCCCACTAATTTTTTACAAAACTGCATTATATAGCTTCAGTTTTTTCCTCTGACCTTTAGTTGCAGATTTTCATCAATGTGTCAGTTCAGTTTATTGTTATAGTATTTTTTTATTATTTATTGTTAGTGTATTGTATAATTTTGAATTGATAGATTTTTTGGCCACTTGGGGAAGTGGAAGGTTTGCAACTGTTACCTATTGATTGACTGACTGACTTTATTTTCTTTATTTTCCACATGAGAGGAAATTTGTCTTTGGCTTCTCCCAAAGTGCTTAACATTCAATCCGCACAACAGAACACACCATTAAAAACATACAACATGTAACGAGTGTTTTCTGGTCTGGTTTTCCCTGGTTCCCTGTTTCCCATGGTTTGTTCTCTTTTTACTGAACTTGAAGAGACCAGTGCCAATTAAGAACAGGTTTGCATTTCTCATAAAAACTATTTACAAAACGAGTAAAGCTCAATTGAAAAATGACTGGACCTATGTTTATATTTTGTTGAGTTGTGTACTTACATTATCCAGTTTCCAGCAATTTTAAGTTGTCAAAGATAAAAGCTGAGCAAATGTTAGAGGCATCTCGACTCACAGCTCCTCCATACGTCTTGTGTCCACAAGCAAGTGGCAACCTGGGGCTGAAAAATGAAGCCAAGACAGAAGTGCCAAAAACTGCAGTTCCTGAAATGACCACTTGAGGCTGGCTCCAACAAAACAATTCCCACAGACTCTCATGTTAAAATGACCAACTTTACAGCAGAAATAAACATGTTTACAGCCTGGTGCAAAAAGCAGTTTAGGCCATCTATAGCCACCCCCCCCCAAGCTACCTCAGCTAATTGAAGTCACTGAGTGTGACTTCTTGGCCGTGTTTGTAGTGTTTGTATCTTTTAAAGGATTTTTCATGCAGATGTCAAATAAATAATTTGGCTGTCTGTGCAGAATGCAAGCAAGTCTGTGTTCTGTATTTTGAGGTGAGTGAAATTCTAGTATAGTAGTATAGTAGTAGTAATAATATAGTATAGTAGTATAATAGTAGGTATACTAGAATTTGCTTTAAACTGCTTTATCCAGTATTTTTACTGGCTTTAATCACCTGGTCTGTTTGTTTTGGAGAGGAGGAGACATCTGCTGATAATTCAGCTCCCAGTAAAAACTGAAAGAATCCTTATCAGCTGATTGTAATGACGGTAATAGTGGAGAAGACAACTCACGTCACCAAACTCCTCTCTTTTGTTGTTTTGATTGAGGGACCCTTTGCAGCAGAAAATTACATATTGTGCATTTAAGTACATTGTTTGTACTACTACTCTCTCCAATCTGACGTCCATCCCTCCATTCATCCATGTTCTGCAGCTTATTTGAGTCTGGATTTTGGTACCAGCAGACTAAGTGAAGTAGTGAAGACATCCTTGTACCCAGCCACAACCTCTAGCCTCTCCCCGGAGAACCTGAGGAGTTCCCAGACCAGATGGGATATATATAATCCCTCCAGCATGTTCTGGGTCTGCCCTGGGGTGATCTCCCAGTTGGATGTACCACCTGAATACCACCTCAGAGAGGCATATGGAAGGTGTCCTGATTAGATGCTCAAAATTACTTGGGGTCTTATTACTGGGTCTATGTAGTGAGCTGACTCTGGGTATCTGAGCTCCTCACTTCATCCCTAAAAGTGAGCCCAGAACCCCCTTGCTAATTAACAGCAAAAAGTTTTTCTCAGTAGTGATACTATGGATACAACACATTCGAAGGAATTAGACGGGTCTAGAGTCTTTACTGCAGGGGAAGTGAAATAAAATACCCAGGAATAGCATCATCAGTGGGTGTATGACAAACTACTTATGCACATGAGCCAGAGGCTAAAAATTGATTTTGGTGAAAAGAGGTAAAATTACCTTAACATAAATTGTGTTTCATCTGATTTTGTGTAAATGGCTTCCAGCAGTTGAGTTCGATCGAGCACTACGTCTCACCTAAGTCTACATTCCTGTGCCAGAGAAATATCTAAGGTGATGCTTGCCACTGCTGTTGCTCTGCTCTATTCATTCGGCACACAGACACACCCACACACACTACATCCTCAAAGACCATACCCCCATGCCAATGATATACAGTATGTTAAAACTCCATTATTGATTGATTTAGAAATTGTTCTCACGTGCTCAAAGATATCATGTTATGTGAACTATAATGACCTTTACAAATGCAAAGAAGCGGCAAGCTTCCATAAAATCTTTGAAAATCACATTTATTTGCTGAGAGATTATTGAATATGCAAAGAATTATAGCACTGATGTGCAATAAACTGCTGGTAGGCTGACAATTTGAATATATCCATGTCCAATAAATAAAGATCACTGCTCACCAAATAAAGGCTTGTTGGAGATGCTGGAGCTGAGATTCAATGTGTAATGAAAGGACAGTACTACAATACTAAACTGGGCTGTGAGGAATGTTTTTCCCGTCATTAGGGTGGAAACACAGCAGGTGCATATGCGTATATGGTGTATATGCATAAGCTGACTCCCCCAGGTTCAAGATGCTCTGTGAAATTTTCTTGTAAACAAATAAAAGTTTACAATCAGTAGTTCTCATCACGATGGATTGTGTGTATCCAGTACTGTAACAAACATGCTAACAATCATGTTTACATCCCTTAATAGTTTACACTTTTTCTTTCCTGCCTTTGTTGATACTTTTCTCTGCTTCTTTGTGCATTACCTCCGCCAACTGCTGATCAGCGGAACAGTGTGAAATCGGAGGCAGGAATATGTGTTGTATTACCCGCATACTCACATGTGTGCACAATACAAACAACATCAGGACCCACACTTAAAAGCATTGCTCCAAAGGTGTGCTATTGTGATGGGGCAGACTGGCATGAAAGTTTCAGCATATAATGTACATACCCCCAAGGTTTTATTTCAGATGTGGAGGCAATTTGTATCTGACCTCTGGTGACCTTGGGAGGTCATTGACTTCAGCATTGCATTTTTCCAGCTTTTGCCCCATTTCTCCACTACAATCATGTATATCTTTGCCAAAATTGCATAAAGATGCGTATTTGCTGCTGTGGCAATGTAACATAATTTTGTTTAGAGCATCATATTTGCCAGGGCACTGTGGGCCCCATCATTTCAAGATGTTAAGGTAACTATAGCTTGTTAAAAACATTGACAACTTCTGCTGTGTGTAACATGGAATCACAAGACTAGCTAGCACATTAGCGAACATTCTAATCAGAGACTAGCACGCTAGTTTGGTGGGGACCACACTCATTACTCCAGGGGGCTCTGCCCTGTCCCAGAGGTCCCATCTGAAATGCCTCCACATCTGAATATAAATGTCATGGTTTATTGAAACAGTGGAGAAGGTTTCATGCTTAAGTCATAACATGCACAATAACCTTCCATATACAAGCTTATCTACTGACTAGCGGTCAGAACCTCCATAATGAACCTTTAATTAAAGTTTGTATGAAGCCAAACACCTACGAGCAGGACCCAGCACCAATTATATAACAATTTTAGGCTAGTATTAGGAGGAAATTACCAGCCCGATGTTCAGACTGAGTGAACTTTACTTTGCCACAGCATTATTCAGTCTAACGTTGCCTTGTTATCTGTCTATGGTGGGAGGATTTGATTTTGCTCAGATCATCAGTAACAGCTGGCCAACATTTCACTTTCAATCAACACTGAAACATGGAAACAAGTTTCCAGTAAAGTTTTCCAGAGAATGCTAGTAAATGATGATAGTAATGGCAAGGCTATAGAGAGACTGTATTATTGATTTACTCAGAAGTTAATGGAAGTGTGAAGAAATGCTGCTGCTGTGAACAGAATACATTTTTTTTTATTTTTTTTTTTTTTTTTTACAAAAACTACAGTCTGTGAAAAACAATTTCAGTGTGTTTTGTGTCTGACTGGCAGGAGAATAAACAAAGGCAACATTGCTCATTTGAAGGTTAAGAAAAAAGATGTAGGCCTGTTCTTTGTCAACTTCAAGAGTGAACCATTTGAATACTGTGTTTTTTAGCATTTAATTAAATCTGAAGCAGCGTTATCATAACAAATGACAATATAAGTAACTAATTGGTGTATGTGCTACTCAATATTCTTAATTGTTTAACCTTTCCATGCTTCCATGCTTTTATAAAGCAGTCCCATGAGAAAGTGCTTTTCAATAATACGTTTCTATATATCTATCCATCCGTTTCTCTGCAAGGGAAATAAAAACATGTTTTTTTTAATATCAGATCACAAGAAATACAAATGAGACCCGTTCGTCCAGCCTTTCCTTTCATACCACTGTTTCATCCTTCATAGAACCATTTGAAAGCCTGATATTTGGTGAAATTATACACAGACCATGAGAGTGTGAACGAGAGAGGGTGAAGAGAGTGAAGAGAACAAATTGAGAGAGAGATCGTGTATAATTTAGGGACAAGTGGTTCCCCCCTGAGACATCGCTGTCAGTTAATAGGTCACAGTTATTAACACAAGAAACCGCTGCAGCCTGTGCAGGACATCACAGCATTTTTGAGGCAACAATAAACGGGAAAATGAAAGATGTGGAGGATTAATAAAAGAGATGTGAGGAGAAGATAAAAAAGAACCAGGAGAAAAAGAAAGCAAAAGCATGAAAATTAGAAAGAACACTAGGGAGCTTGTGATCAGATAAAAATAGATGAAGAGGCGAGTCATGTTCATGGTCATGGTGAAATGTGCACTTCAAGACCTAAATAGTTCTCCGAGTGGCTACTAATGCACCAAAGTACCGCTGAATAAAATAGTGAGCATTATATAAGATCAAATACACAATGAGTATGAATAACCCCATAATCTTAATTTGCATTTATCTAGAATTTTACCAATCAGTTTTTGAGTGTGTGAGCTTCACAAATTAACAGATGAGTAAAGGTAATTAGTGAGCTCTTAGATCACTCTATCCTTCATTCCTGTGTGACGTTAAATATAACAACACAGGTCCTACTTCAACTCAAACAGGGCTCAAAAATCTGCGGCTCATAGCTGAATGAAACACGGAGGAAGATCGTTACTGTGGAATACAGAGTGGAGAGCTTGGCTGAAAGAGCGCGTGGCGAAAAAGAAATCTGAAATTGTTAACATTCCACGTGGATATCCTTGTACAACACAGACTGTCATGCTTTGTTGCTTTCTGCTCAAAGAGCTGTGGTGTAACATCACTTGAACAGTGAACTTCACCTGCTTTTCAAAAACCAGATGACTGTTAGTCACACAAATCTTGGATGGATGCCCATAAACACACAATCATATCACAAACAACCATAACACACCTGTAAATACTCACAGGGAAACAGACTGAATGAATGAATAATAATTACTGATCGTATTGTTGCTGTTGCACCTCTTTCCTGAAATTTCTTCCATCAGTCCCAGTCAGATGGTATTAACATTACAGTGGGAGGTGGAATGAAATATTCACTGTGCTCCTTGATAATTTAACTCATCCTGCTACATGGCATTTTAACTATCAGGAAATTGCAGGATGGTCTGTGATCTGAACATTTCATAGCACACAAGCCACAAGATAAGGAGCTAGTGGGGTGGGGGGGTTGAAGGGGAGGTGAGTTTGAATCAAAAATTGAACTTTCAGAGTCAAATCTTAACAAGCAGACATTAAACCCATAGTACTATCCAGGGCTGGACTGTTAATCTGGCCTACTGGGCATTTTCCCGGTGGGCCGACTCAACTTGGGGCGGGGGGGTGGGGGGGTTGAAGGGGAGGTGAGTTTGAATCAAAAATTGAACTTTCAGAGTCAAATCTTAACAAGCAGACATTAAACCCATAGTACTATCCAGGGCTGGACTGTTAATCTGGCCTACTGGGCATTTTCCCGGTGGGCCGACTCAACTTGGGGCCGATATGATTTGAATTTTTTATATTTATTAAAAAAAAAGAAAAAACACCCCTCCACACAAACACAAACATCAACGACCGGCCCGTATAACTGGGGCAGCGGCCCATTGGTTCATTTTTTCTTATGACACCATTCACATCTCCTCCTGTGCTGGCCCCGCCCCGCCCCACCCCTCCCTGTCTGTCCTCCATCTGTCCCATGTCCCTGTGGACGAAGGAGGAGACGTTCAAAATGGACAAACAGCAACATATATATATTTAGATAAATAAAAAATTTACATGCAGAGACTGCCAAGTTTGCCAAAACCCCTCATATGTTTGCTTCAGGGGCTGCAACAACCTCAACTTCTACGGCATCTTTCGGCGCCATTGTGCAGCAACAGCTGGAAGGAGGAGCAGGAGGAGATGCAGGAGTGCGACAGGGAAGCCGAGGAGCACAGTGAGCAGGAGGAGAGTATAGTCTGAAGTGGAAGCAGGAGGTAGCATGCAGGTAAAAAGGGACAGTCAGGGAGTAACGTTAGGCTGTGTGCCAATATGTTGATAGTGATGCTGAGTAACATTAATTCCATTAAAGTGGATGAAAATAATAAGATAACGGTATCATAAAGTGAGACCATCATCAGCTAGGCAGGCAATCAATGCAAATAGTGTAGCGTAAGCTATTTGGCATTGTTAGAGCATGTATCATATCATATCATAACATTAACTCAGCCACATGATTGCCAGAGAGTCAGTCAAGAGTGAGTGACACAGTACACATATTTAAGGGGCCTGCAAAGGAGGTGTGGAGGGTGGTCCCCGTCCAGCCCTGGTGCTATCATTCAGTGTGACTTACACTTCTGGGGGATATCATTAGGACACTGGCTGAGTCATGTTTTCTTTCACTCTTTCTTCCACAGAAACACAGCCAAACTTCGGTCTGTTGTGTGAAGAAAAATGGAGATGCTAATACAGGCTTTTATCTCATCACAACTCGATAAGTGTATTATCTTTTTACCTGCCTTAATGAACCGTACAAAATGTCTCTGCAGGCTCTTCACACAATCCAACAGATGGTCACACATTACACCTATTTTAACCTCTCTGCACCGGCTTCCTGTTTCCTATTGCAATTCATTTAAAAAAATTTGTTGCTCACTTATCTAGAGCCCTACAGAGCCAGGCTCCACAGTATATCATGGACCTTCTGCACCCAGACACCACAAGCCGAGCTCTTAGATCCTCGACCCGCGGCTTTCTACGTGTACCTCGGACACGTTGTAAGACTCTGAAGGATCGTGCTTTCCAGTCAGTTGCCTCTAAGCTGAGGATTAGTCTCCCAATAAGCTTGAGGTATTTGGACTCTGTGGACTGTTTTAAAAAGCAGCTAAAAACTCATCTGTTCAGACAGGCATTTAGGTAACATGTAGTATTTTATGATTTAACTTGAGGTCTTATAGCTGCTCCTCGTATATTTATCTGTTTCTATCTGATTCTATTTGGTTTTAGCTCTTTGATTGTGAAGCCCTAAACACGACTAGTGTCTTCGACAGGTGCTATAGGCTATAAATAAACTTTGCTTGCTTATCTCCATAAATACACATATAACTCAGTTCATCCTCGAGTCTAAGTGAATGACTGTACCAAATTTGAAGAAATTCCCTCAAGGCCTTACTGAGTTATCGCGGTCACGAGAGCAGAACAGACGGACATAGGGAAGGACGGAAGCAAAGCAGAGGTGCTAACAGCTAACAGCTAATTCTGCACACTTTGAATGGTGCCAGTTTGCCAAAATGTCAACTAATATGCTGCAGCCTACAAACAGGTCTCAAAAGAGAACACCAGGTCCTAATATTAGAACCCAATCTTGCCTTTCTGAAGGCTTTAATCTTTTACTGGTTTATAAATACGCCTAAATCTTAATTTCACATCTGAAATAAATAATCCAGTCTGAACAAGGCTTAAGTGCATAAATAAACAGAATGGTGGTGAATCTGTATCGTAACATAGGGAATTTTCTCAGCAGTTATAGTTGCTGTTATGTTCGCCTGAAACTGTGATTATACTTTATGACCATTTT
This sequence comes from Seriola dumerili, assembly GCF_002260705.1. Taxonomy (NCBI): domain Eukaryota; kingdom Metazoa; phylum Chordata; class Actinopteri; order Carangiformes; family Carangidae; genus Seriola; species Seriola dumerili. The sequence goes on along the minus strand of NW_019174343.1, from coordinate 8,120,312 downwards.
ACACTCAATTTTTCATATTATTAACTAGCTCATGAATGAATGCCACAGTGTCAACGCGTGTTTAGTTTTGTGGTTAGTATGTAACCTTTGTAATGAGTGAAGTGATGTGGCACTGACTGGTTAGCAAGAAACTTTAATATAGAAAAACTACACTGAAAGTGAAAATCAAAACTCCCTTGAATCAGCTGCAACAACTTACATGCAAAAAAAAAAAAAAACTTTTATCATTCTTGAAATGTATAAATATACAGGACTATTCTCAGTGTTTATCTAATTTCTTCACAAGTCTTGCCACCATGCCACCAAGGGAAATGTGTTTATTATGATGATATTGCATTGCTCAATACTAAAATAGGATAATTGTAGTGGTTATAATGGATCTTCATTTGGGTGACACACAGTGTGTTGGGTGGGTGACAGTGCTCTAGAAATAGAAGAGAGAAGCAGAGAGAGAAGCAGCTAAAGCAGATGGTTTTAAACCAACAACTAGTAAACAACTGAATCTTTATGATTGCAATAGCAGCAACCAGTTCTAACCCAGCTCTTATGCAGTAGGTACTTCTCTCTCTGTATCTCTTGTTTAAGATGGTAGTAAGCATGTTTTCATAGATGGTGAGTTTAATGTAGCAGATATTGTTCAATAATGTATGCTTTTAATAGTAAATGTAAAATGTGTATTATATATTTGGATATTACTTCTCATTGTTATTTTTTCCTCCAGGAATTACCTGGTTTAAGTGCTTATGTATGTTTGTGTGTGTATGTATACATCAGGAGGAGTGATGGAGACATTTTTATATATTTTTGAATTAAACCCCTTAATATGTCTGCGCACGTCCCCGACCTTATGAGCGTTCATGCACTTATGCACAATCAAGCAATTTCTGTGTCAGAATTATAAATTCATGTCAAAATCCTGACCTGCTCAGTCAAACATTTCCAGTCAACCAAATATTTTACTGCCCTCTGAGTCCCTACAGGCTGTCAGACCTCTCAGCTAACACCGGGTGTCCTGAAAATACCCCCATTTTAACTTCTCAGTGATGGGATCATCAGCTGCTGCAGTCTCCGGCTAATCTCTCACTCATCAGAGCAGTATATGACTCTATAGGTTGTGTGATCCTAGCTGGCCTTTCTAGTGTATGAGCTGTGTGTGTGGCAGTGTGCAGTGTTGAGCTAATCACTTAACAGGTCCGCTGAGGGAGCGTGCTCGCTGGGAGGCTGCACACAGCACGGCTGAGTGAGAGGCAAGTTAGTGTGTGTGTGTGTGTGTGTGTGTGTGTGTGAGCACTGAGGATGACTGAAGGGTTTTGGCAGAACGAGGTCACTCTGTTCTACCAGGTGAATTTGTGTGGGGGTGGACAGGATAAGGAGGTGAATTTGTGTGTGTGTGCAACCGCATGTGTGCAACCGTGTGCATTTGTATGTATGACTGCACCATGATGCATGTAGTCTGAAAATGCCAAAACACATTTTCATGATTGTAATTTTCCAACCTTTAAAAGAAAAAAAACATGGCCACTGTGGAGTAATCTTTGGAGCCAGTGTTACTTTTCATGAAACTCTGTTGATAACATGTCATCAACTTCAGCATTGAGAGCACTTTTCCAGCGAGAGATAAATATATCTTGGGTCCAATTTGAATACTGAGTCGTTATGTTTATCGCAGAGTGATGACCTGACACTGTGTCACGCTGGATCCTGGTTGTTTTCCACTTCCAGGAGAGTGGCAGATGGAACTGGGAGAGCTTGTGACTGGTGATTGATTCATAATAAAACTTTTGGTCACTTTTCAATGCTACACCAGCTCAGAACCACCACATCTCTTTGACAAGGCTATTTAGGTAACTGCATTTGAGCCCCATGAGGCAAATACTTGCATGTGCATGAGATGAAATATAAATAAGCAGCTAATGTAGCCCTCTGTGGACCCAGGAAGCGATGTGATGTGATGTGAACACTGTGCTGCTTAATGAGTGTCTCAGGAGAAGGCAGGTACATGTCTCCTGTCCCTTCAGCCACCCTGGAGCACTGCCCTTCTCTCTCAGCATCATTAACTCCGTCAGTAATGATGATAAAAATGCACTCCTGTAATGAGGTTAAGCGACATTTTTATGCGTTGAGACTGCTATAAATGTGGAGCTACATTGTGTCAACACAAAAAGTCATCACGATGAAGTTTATTAGTTGAGAAAACTCACGACCGAAACTTGTTTATTAAAATGAAGGATTTTAGCAAATCGTCAGCAGCATTGGTAAATAGTGTTAATAAAGCTGCACTGAAGCAAAGGTAAAATACAGAACTGCATACATCCTGGAATTTGATGTTGTGGTACTTAATCATATTGTTAATGAGTGACTAATAGAGGAGTTGTTTTCAATAGATGGCTTCTAAATGGCAATAGAAATTGGGTCTCCAGAGAGCACCTGTTATTGTTTGATTAATCCAGTTCAAGATGTCTGGGAGCCCTGTTTTTATTTGTTGCCCTACAGGGTGCATTTTATTTTCTGCTTCAGACAAACAGCCTTTCATTTATCACATCCTGGGCTGAAAAGACACCTGTCGCATAGCTGGCACCAGAGAGAGAGAGGAAAGGAGAGCCTGGGGGAAAACTAATGTTCACTGTGCTTCGTCCTAAATATTAACCAGACGCTTCCTGCTCTAAACCTGCTGATGGTAGCCACTTTGGGATAGACAGAGGGAGGATGCGCCCCAATCCTCCATGGACAACGTTGCCCTACTTGTGCGGAGGTGACCCCATGTGTCCACACGGCCCTACCATTCACCATTGTTATTTATGAGCTTGCAAAAGGTGTCCTTTTGCAGGGAGACCATGTGCCACCTGTTTTAGCAGCAGGTTAAAACACAGTGCAATGTGTTCTGCAAAGGTGAAACTGGAGGTGCCTGATGGAGCTAACCTACTCAGCAAAATGGGATACAAGTTTTAAACTAGGCTGCAAGCTTTCAAGTTAGCTGCTCGCTGTTCGGCTCTAACCTCTGGCTCCAGCTATATTTACTGTACAGATGTTAGAGTGCTATCAGCCTCCTCTTTTAACTCACAGCATGAAAGGGAACGAGTGTATTTCTCAAAATATTACTAACACTAGCTTTTACTAACACGCAGAGAAAAAGCCAATAATATGAACCTGACATAAAACAATCCAGCAGATTGTCTGTAAAACTAGACTCAGTGTCTGAAAATGTGTTGACAAAAACAGAGTCTGCCAAGCATGGTCTTGTTTCTTGACTGTAATGATATTATTACCTTCACATTAAAGTCGACATGCTACATGTAGTTTCAGACATTAGTGTAAGGCTGCATAAGTGCATACAAACATTATGATGAGTTTTTTATTTTTAAACATGCATTTACTGTTTCACAACATTTTCGCGCACGTCTATATATATATATATATATATATAGTCTATACAGTCTCCTAACGACCTTTTTTTTCTCTTGCTCATGTATGAAACACTACTATATGATTTCATGCACCTCTGACTTCATAAAACCAGGTAGGCTTTAGTGTGGGATTCAGGTGCAGGAAAGAACAGAAACCTTTGCAGAGACACCTTGAGCAATCCCTTACTGCTGATTCTTTTATTTTCTTTTTCTGAAGTGAGGTTCCCATTTTGGCTAGCAGTCAAGCAGAGAATTAAGGATGTAATCAGGAGTGAAGATAGTCATCTGGACTGTATCTGTGATTGAATGTAGAGGACATAGGTTAGCAATTTCCTTATTAAGTGCTGTTGTGCTGAATAAGGGCCCTTGGGGTTTATTATCAGTTCTTTAAAATTCATGACATGGAGGAGAACTACCACAAAGACCTACATCAGTCAGCAGCAGCAGCGGCTCTCAGCATGGCCAGGGATGGACCAGGGTGGGGGCAATTACTGAGTTTGTCCTCACGGAAGTTAAAGCAGCTTCCTGCTAGGATATAGTCCCTGTTCTTCCTCCACGTTTATTCATGTTGAAGTGTATTTTTAAGCATTTTCTTGTACATGAATACAATGCACATGCATCCCTGTACAGGTGTGACGGTACACCCACACACTAACACAATAAAAGCAGACATGGTTAATGGACTCTGAGTGAACTTTTTCACCACTTCAAAGCACCAAGGTTGAGCAGAGGACTCTGTTTCCTATAATGAAGAGGAGATAGTTAATCTAGCATTAACGCCTGGCTTCCCATGAGGAAACACCATGATTCAGGGAGGAGTGAAGGGGTCTTCAGTATGCATACAGACACACAGGCTCTCTCTCTTTTTCTCTCTCTCTCTTGCTCTCTGCTCCTCTTTTTTCTTTCTCCATGGTGATGCAGACACACCACAAAGAGCGCTTGAATGAAAGGGGCGTCAAACAGACATCGATTTCTAATAGGGAACTTTCTGGATCAGCATGGGGCTCGGCCTAAGTCATGTCTGTGATTTGGTCAAGGACACCATGTGTGGGAGCATCAACTGGACCTGTCTCTCTCTGGCAGGCACCAAATGATCCGTAGCAGCAGGACACAGGGATCAGAGAGCAGTGGGAGTCTCCTTTCATCTCTTGGGGATTAGCACTCCCATAGGAGATAAGTATACATATGTGTATGTGTGCTGTGTAACACTCTAGGAGAAGTATCTACCTTTTAGCCACAGGCAACACACTTCCTGTTTCTGCTGCATGCTGAGAATCCCCCCCAAGGCCACAAATATATGAGGCTCCATAGGCAAGAGAGGGATGAAGGAGAAGACAACCTCCTTGAGCGAGTTTTCTTAAAATAAACATGAAATTGTATTTGTGCTCTCTGTGCTCCCTCTGACTGTGTAACCGTGACACCACCACTGTTGGATGATTATTTTTAAAATATTCAGTGTGTAAAAACTCTGTTCAGAGCTCCCCATTATGTTCAAGAGTGAACCCATTTGTATGAAGCTGGGAACACAGTAACAGAAACACGAAAAAATGGTGACGTGCCGGAGAGTGCCATCCCTGGTAATTCTAGTACAGGCATTAAACATGCATGGAAACAATGAAGGCTTCACTGGACTGTATCCACCCAGTTCTACTGAAGCAGCAGTGCCTTGAGGGAAAAGGTGAGGCAAAGAGCAAAGCCATGTGGGAAACAGGATTGCGTGACAATGTGAGGGATCCTGGATCATCAACCACTTCACACTACACAACACCTTTACTGTTGCTGCTTCACACAAGGTCACAGGAGCAGAGTGAAAACCACCTACACAAATACATTCAATCTTCTCCTTCCTCTCCCTCATTGTGCTCCTCACTCTTCATCTTCACTCTCTTTACACACACACATACTGCAGCAGGTCCAGGCGCATGTATACACAGCCCATACTTCCCTCACTCATTAATGTCTGCTTCACAGCCTGACACTGATGGCTGCTCTTCACACACACTGTCAGGAGAGAGTGTCTGTGTGTCTTACCTTGTGCAGGCTTGCTCCTTCATTGATGTCACTACTAAGAATAAGAATGGCTCCTGCTGCGCTCAGTGTCCTGGATACCAAGAACAGCCACTCAGCTCCAACTCTTCAAAGCTGCCTGTCTGCACATATCGAGGTACTTAGTCTCACCATGGAAGCAATTTAGGAAGATTTATGTCCAATTACAATAGTCCAAATGTGAATACATCATATCATATTGCCCATTTACTGAATAAATATTGGACAGCTTGCATTTGGTCTCATGTGAGTGAGTGATCCTCTCAGTTTTGATGACAGTGTTGTTTTCTAATCGTGTTTTCTTACTCCATATATCACCTACTGTAAATACGAAACCATATTCACAACTGCCTCCCTCTCCGATAACACCAGGGTCCTATTTCAGACAGTTGAACAGCCCGGCCCATCCAACAGTGCCTCTCTCCAGACCGTGTTCTCTTTCAAAACAGACCTGGCCCTGCTACCACTGAATGCCCTGGCACAGCCGTCCACCTCCAGTGTGCCCACCATGCCAGCCCAGGTCTGGACACGAGGCTCTGGGCAGTGAGCAGCGGGCAGCTCATAAATGAGTAATGGCAGTCACATTAACATTCGGTGGTAGGGCAGGCTGAGGGCAAGAAGGAGGGGGATCCAGGGAGTGCAGGCGCTCCCTCTGTCTTATAAAACAGCACCTGATTAATGTTTGATTCTAGCTGGCCTCATTCTTCCACCAGCACTGTGCAGAGCTAATCTACAGAGTATAGGTGAAAGCGAGAGTGATGGAGCTGTGAGAGCAGGGTGAAGAAAAACAGTTTGTACAGGTGCTGTTTGGAAAGGTTGAGCCAGCAATATGCTGTCTTTCCTCCGGCCCTAAAATGAAAAATATCAGGGGTACAGAACAGTTCAATCAGTTCAAAATGAATGGGGGCATTGATGTGATGGGGCATGGGAACAATGATGGAGGATGAGGAAAGGACAACAACAGGGTCACGCTGAGTGAGTCACAAATTACAAGAAACAACAGCTAAAGCAGGTTACTGTTGATAACATTATGTCCATTTACTTTTTACGCTGTTTATCATCTCGCACATATCAGGCAATATGAAAGCTCATCTAGTTCATCTAATGAACAACGCAATTCTGCAGCGACACATTAGCCTCTTGTCTGACAAAGATAAAATAAGCCAGTCAATATCCAGTGCAGTGTTGTCTTCTAGTCTTCACTTAACAAGCAAAGACAGAAACTGCTAACATCAACATGCTAACAATGGCAATCCTAACATGCTGGTCAGACTTTTAAACATCACCATCCACAGAGCCATTAGCGTGTTTGTATAGCATCAGAATGACAACATTAGATATTGAATCTCAAGCTGAATTTATTCTGGTCTCATACAAACTTTTCTGAATCAAACTGTGCTGCAGACGCAGTGTTTAATTAAGGAAACCACAAACAGAATTGGCTGTAGAAAAGGCAGATAGCTGCTAAGTTGGTAAAATAAAAAAACAATTTACAAATATTCATCAAAAAAAAAATTTCACAGTTTGGTTCACCTAGTGTACAAACACCTCAACAGACGGTCTCATTTAGTGTAATAAACAAATGAATCTCTGAGGATTCACAACAACAGAACTTTATATCTAATTCTTCTGTTCATAAAATGTCAACAGCCATATGCTGTCCTCCATGTCTGACTCACAGGTGGATGGTGGATGTGCTTTTTTGGGTGATGAAGAAGAAAATTGTAACAGCAAAGTGATTCTGACAGTTGCGTGACTAGGGAGCAGAGGAAATTAGAGTTTGTCACAGGTGAGAAAAATACGCCTCTTCATTCTTCACAGAAAACACTAGTTTCCTTTTTCTTTTCCGGAGAGAATACTTTACAGCGTTTCACAGTTCTCACTGTGTCTGTGGCAATGAGTGGTAATACTTTACATTACATTACATTATAGTCATGGAGCTATTTCAGTGTCTGCGCCCTCAAGATTAAAGAACGGAACATCTTGTTTTTAGTGGCCTTATACTTTAACACAAGGGAGTTTATGTACATTAACTAAACAAGTATTAAACTCTTACATTATGTGTTCAAATACTTTTTGGGAAATCTAGGTACAGTTTAGATTATTGTGTAAAAGAAAAACCACTAAGTTCACAGTTCATTATTAAGTTGAAAACCTTTCAAAACTATTATTCGTGCTAACATGCTCACGTTAACAAAAATAACCGAGCTGCACTGTAGCAATATCATTAGTGAGTTCTTCAGCATTTTGTGGGATCTGCTTTCAAGTGCAGATGAGCAATAATTACACAACAGTGTTATATTGTTAATGGAAAAGGGCCCAGCGAGACTGGATGTGTTCTACATACCAAATCTGCCACTAAATGGTAAAAATTCCATACAGTTGTGAAAAAGTGAGTCAGAACGAGTTTAAATGATATTAATGTGTCAAATAAGGGTCGATTAAAGTAATTTGGTAACACAGAGGGAAGTGCAGTTAGAATAAACGTCAAGGAAACAGGAACTCAGCAGGTTCTGTCAGTTTGGGATGTTGACATGCGCTGCATGAAGTCAGCTCCAGCAGTAATCTTATAGAAGTGACAGATTAGTACTTACAACATAAAATGTCTGGCATGCATACACACGCACACCCATCCATCCACCCCCCCACCCCACACACACACACACACACACACACACACACACACACAGAGGAAAGCAGCACACACACACAGATTCAGCACAGTAGAAAGTAATGACGTAATATGTGCATGTAAGGAAAACTAAGAGGTAGCTGTGATTGACAGTCAGATCGTTCCCAGTGAAATACCCATTTGACAGAGAAAAGCAACAAATGCAAGAGTTAAAAGCCAACCACAGAAATCGCCTCAGTATACTTCACATAAAAGCAACTTGAGTATTTCCTGCACCTTTGAGAAGCTGAATGTCTGAAATGTGTTGAAAAAAATATCAGTCTATCTAATATCAGTTTTTTCTTTTCTTCAAAATGAAGAAACTTAATGCTCTTTGTGCAAACCTGCGTGAGCATGCCTCTTTGAGGGCTCGGCCTCATGCGAATGTCAGCTCCATCGTACATTATAATTCCACCCCAGATCTTGAAGAGTGACACAGTTCCAAAGCTGCACTCGCTCCACTGCGTAGCTCTGCCATGGAGGGAAAAAGGGGGTAATAAAAACTGCTTGCCTTTTGTTCAAGAGACATTGTAATTTAACTGTTGGTAGCAGGCAGTGGCAATTGGCCTTAATAATGGTCTCTGCACTCTAATTGTGTAGGGATTGGCCCAGACCAGCCTTGACTCACAAGCCCTTAATGCTACTGTGTCAACCAGCGTCGTCACTGAGAGAAGGGAACAGAGCAGAAGAGAGAGGAGAGATATGTAAAGAGATGGAGGGAGCGCTGGAGAGCAGAAGAAAGTCTCCCACAGCAGAAGGGGATAAAGTGCACTTTACCATTTCCTGTTCCTCACAATATCACATAATGTTAGTGTAATTAACCTCAGGAAATCTGGCTTCATTAATCCCGGTACGGATGTGAACTAATAGGTCAAGTATACACCATGGCTGAAATAATAAAGGTACAGTATGGAGATGTCGACAGGTGCAGAGATAGAAAGGACTCCATAAGCTCAACTATGAAGATGTGTAGTATTTCTAATGCTAGGACTAATTGACCATAGGTGAAACAGTGAAGTGGTGTGACCCTGAAGGAAAGCTTTTATTGAATATGATCTTTATTTCCTTGTTTGCATGCTCTGAATCTCAGCGCAAAACCTTGGACCCCATTGGTTCCAGCAAGTTTCCTGTCTGTTCTCATCTGCATCACGAAGAGAGGCTTTTTCTCTATAAAAAGACTGATCAAGCCTTATCTTTCCGAAACATGAAATCCACTGGGAAAAGCTGGACTTGTAGCCATTAGGCACTGTCCTCTGTGCCTTGACTCGCTGCCGCCTCAGCCTTTGTAGTTAAAGGCCGGAGTAAAGCTTGTTTCCATTCAGCTGGGAGAGCTGGTCAAAGCCGTGAGACCAAACAGCTCCCAGCACTTTTTTTTCACAGAGAAATGCTTGAGTTGTCTGGATAGTTTTTGGAAGATGATGTGCAAAAATTCTCCACAGAACAAGATCTTATGTTTTCCCTGGTCTCCTGCAGGTTTGACAGGATTTTTGAGGAAAAGTTTGAAAATTTAGAAATGGAGAGTCTTAAATTGGGTAGAAAATAGGAGCTCCTCGCTGGAGACAGGCTGCCATTTTTATGCTTGTTTGTTTCCTTCTTTGCTGCTTTCTCTCTTTACACGTACTCTTGCTCAAACCATCTGCCATATAGGTCCTGTGCGACTTTACTTCAAGAGCTCTTAGTGGCTGTCTTCATCAGCTGAAGATCTGCCGCAGAAAAACAGCTTTAATTGGTACTGAGGGGGGAGGGAAGCAGAAGAGGCTGTATGCTTCACCACATTTTGCGAATGATCAAGAATTGCATTCAACCAAGCTTCTCCTTGGTACAGGCATTTAATGCTGACAACATCACCACACTGGCCCTTTTTTAACATTATCCCTTTTGTACAATAAAACACAACAATAAGATTATTGAGTAGAATCCTCTTCAAATGAACCCATTCGTTTTAGCACCAACAAGGCAAGCTGTGAAACTCCATCCACTGATTCACTTGGAGCCATATCTCTTAGGTTCCATGCAGGTAAATCAACTTGTCTGGCTAACTGTAATATTTCAGGTTGCCCTGTCAATATCACTGATCCTTGAATTTACCCTACTAAACACAGTGTTCTGCAGCCAGAAAGACTGAAACAGCAAAACACCATTGAGCTGCATACAAGAACTTGCATAACATGGCAAAAAGAAACCCTACAGAGTGCAGCCAACAGTGCAGTCCGATCCATTCCATCAGGCAATTTGGCCATTTTACCAAGGCCACAAGGAAAGCTTCACTACAATTAGGCTGACAGAAATGGCCTCTCTGACACATTAGAGGAAACCAGGAATGTTTCCCCTCCTTCTCTTCTCTTTGCACTGTCGGGGTTCTGCAACGCTTATGTTATTTCAGAGGCTTTCAGACATTAGCTTCTGTTGTTGCTCTAGCTTTGGAGACATTTTGCAGCCCATTAGCTGCTCTTTTAGCCCCAACCACTACTCAAGACCAGTGAAAGAGAGGAAGGAGTGGGGGCGAGATGCAGGCAGAGTGAGAGAAAGCATTTCAGTAGGTACATCTGGAGCAGAGGTACGATTAGAAAATATAATCTGAATTTACAGCAATAGGTACAGCATTTTGGGAAATATGCTCATTCGTTTTCTTGCCAAGAGTTAGATGACAAGATTGATGTCCCTTCATCTGTCCGCTAAGTTACAGCCAGCAGGGGGTTAGCTTAGCCTAGCATAGCATAGCACTTCTCAAGAGGGTTGTTCCTGGGGGGGTGGATGATTAATTTACACCAAAGATTCATGATGACACAAATTGAGACTTCCAACTACTTGCAAAAGGATATGGTCTGCAACAAGGGTTGCCGCCCGTCCTGTATAATACAGGATCGTCCCGTATTTGAAAATAAAATGCTTTTGTCTTGTATTTTCATACACTCATTTCATATCTAAAAAATGTCTTTAAAGTGCTCTGAATAATGTAATGTTAAGTAAAACCAAACCAGCTATAGCCTTCAAGTGGAGAAGTTTATCAGTGAGCAGCAGATCAACAAGCATACTGTGTGCTGTGATAAAATATACGTCACAAGACGTCAGCGTCAGTGGTTGTCTTCCACAGATAAAAATAGCAGCACCCTCAGTCGCTGTTGTTAATGATGTCTGAAAGTCCACAAGTGAAACATAAGAGGCTGTTGAGATATAGGGCAGGATGTATCGGTGGGTCAGTCCTGTCCCAGGCAAGTTTGCAGTTGAGCTTTTTCAGTCATCCATGGAGGGATGTCTGATCTTAAACAGCACGCTGCGTCCCTTATTTTTTCACATAGAAGGTGGCAACCTTATCTGCAATATTAAAACCTGCCTATTTATACCAGTGCGACTAGAGGAGACGGTGTGTCGTTTCCATAGCAATGACTCTTTACTTCAATGTTTATCTCAGCTTTCTGAAGCTCAGCTCCATGCTGCTTTCAAGGGAACAGGACGAGTAGAGTATCATCTATAAAATTTCACCTTATATGTCAACTCCTTGGCATTCGCCGTAGAGGAAAATAGATAGAGGGGTTTACACCGCTGCAACTTTTCTCATCTAGTCATGAACCTTATATTCTTTAATAAGTCTATGAATAAAATGAAATGTTAAACATGGGACATTTACCAGGTGTAATGTGCCTGGAATAGTACAGAACAATTTCAGGTAAAACTCCATTAAAAAATCTCCTAAATTAATTCTTCCCTATTTAATGCTAGAAAGTCACATGCTGCATAATATGTGACATATCTGACATATATGTTTGTCTGTTTTACTTTTTGCAAAAGAGCAACATATCTGCAAAATGGCACACAACAAGAAAAAATGCCACCAGTAACATACTGAATACCTTAACTACTGATTCTTATCTTCTCCCACTTATGCACAAACTCCAGTGGCTTTATTGTGTGAATAAGTGTTTTGAGGCCATGAATACCTTCTTTGCTTTGAGCTTTGAGTTTCTTTGTTTGTTTGTTCTTGTTTGTTCTAAGCTTTTTTGCTCCCTGGGAAACTAACAATAATGATATTAGTAGTATAGTAATAATAATAGTAAAAATATAATAAGAATATAAAGAACATAAGAATAATAAATACTTGTTTCACCATTTGCTGTAAAAGTGTATACTATTGATAATATTAAGAAAATACTAAGAGTAATGACCATAATAATAATTGTTATAATACACAGAATAATAATGAACATTAATATTCTGGGAAGACAATTAACCTACATTTTATTTGATAGGTCCACAACCTATCAGGACCTGGGTAATGGATAAGGGGCGCTGGGCCAAAAAAGAGGGAGAACCACTGACTGTAAACTGTGGTAACAGTTAGGCTCTGCCAAAAGGTAACAAAATCTGCCAAGTAGCACCTCAAAAGCTCGCCCATTAACATGTTACACATCTAAAAATAAAACAACAAGCTGATACAACATGTACAAGAGGTTCTTTTAGACTGAGCTAAGCTATGCTAACCGGCTACTGGCTCTAGCTATACAGTTAGCATACACACATGAGAGTGGTCAATCTTCTCATCTAATTCTCAGCACGAAAGCAAGTAAGTGTATTTCCCAAAATGTCAAACTATGTTTTGCCTTTAGCCAAAGCATGTAACACTTTGTGAGCACACAACCAGCAGAGATCAGCTGAAAGCCAGTGGTAAGGAGGGGTGGGAGAAAAAAATGGATCCACTTCAGTATCACAATTGTTTTTTAATAGTTTTTTAATCACCAATCAATCGCTGTTTCCTGAATCCATATTAATTTTATTATTTACATTAAGCTAGTGTAACAGTAGTTGCAGCTAACAGTTAGCCTGGGAGCTAGCTGGTTAGCCCAATAGCATCAGTGTGTGGCCAGAGGTTGCCAGTTTCCTGCTCACAGTGAATAAATTCTCATGTTTAACAGCACAGCTGACCAGTAATGGATTAACTTTATGCTAACTGCAAACAGCTACCCGCTATCAGCTAACTATTGTTGTCCGACCGTATGTTGACTGGAAGCTTCAAGCTCACAGCAACTTCGTCAACACTTTCGGCCCAGTCGAGTTTGATGCTTTAAAATAAAAGCACCAGTGGTTCCGCGTTGATTCATTTTATTGTAACAGTACTTCATTTAACTAATAGTAATAGCAGTTTATTTAACTTCATTACAACAGTGAGTTGTATTCCTAATGAAACCTTTTTCATTCACGTGACTTTAAGACAGAGCCACAGGGTTTAGCAGTGATGAAGTAACACTCAGAAAGACTGAGTGACATATGAGGATGAGGAAATACAACTCAGTCTCGACATAGTCTCTATAAGTGTAGGATTTAAGTTTTTCCCATTGTCTAGTGTTAAAAAAAAAAAATCGAAATATTGAATCGCAATACAAGTATCGTGATAGTATCAAATCGGGAAATACACATATCGTCCCAGCCCTTGTGGTCAGAATATTGTAGCCTAACCAGCAGTAAATACAGTTAACCAATGTGTACTGTGGTTTTGCCAAGACAGAGTTAAGGTACTTTCCAGTGCAGGTGATGGAGTTGAACAATTTGCACAGCTGGCAGGAAAACCATAATCAATCCAGAGATTGTAGATAAGGGCACTAAAACCAGCCAAGCACAGCGTTTTCTCTTATCACAATTACACCTTGCCCTCCTGCCTCAGGTACAGCCAATTAAGCTGGGAGAGGATGCGCCGGCAGCCACTTCACATTGAGGAGGCCTATCAGACGACTCCAAACACACCCTATCTCTGCTGGAGGGGGGGGGGCTTGTTAAGCAAAGGAATACGCAGGGAGGGTGCGCCAGTGTGTACCGTTTTCCTCTGCAGGTATATACTGCATGTATAAAGTATAAAAACAGATTGAATGAAATGAATGATTTTTGCTGCGGTGAGTGATAACACCTTCTGGATGGCTGCCTGCTGGCAGCGTTTCATGATGGGACCAAGGGTACATAGACCTTGCCCTAACACTGCCTCCCCTCACTCAGTCATCTGTTTTTTAATCCATTCATTACTTCCCTCTACTTCTGCCTTATACTGCAGAATATCATTCACATTATGTGACTACTCAGCAGTACAGAAAAGGAAAGAAGGTGTGGGAGAAGAGAAACCTCATGCGTGTGTTTTGATGTCAGAGCCGGAGGGCGGTTAAGAAAGGCAGTGATGAGGTCAAAATCAAGGATAACACTCAGAATGAATACAAATCTTTGCCTATTGTGATTCCTTATTCCCTGCTCTTTGTTTAAGCCTAACTGAAGTGAAAAAAAACGCCACAGTGTTGCTGGCTTGGCAATGAAAAATTGATCACAAAAGCTTCTCTGCTGCTGCATATCACTGTCTCCTCCACCGGCAGATGGAGGTTAACCAGGTACACAAAAATAAACCACAACTGCTTGATCTTAACCACAACTTTACACTTCTCGTCCCTGTCGCCACTCTGAGGTTTCAAAGACCAGACACACAGCATGTGGTGTTTTGTCTACACCGTGTGATGCCACCACACCAATTTAGCTCAACAATTTTGCCCCAAACCATCAGCTTTCATGGGGCAGAGAGCAAGTTCAGACAGATCACTTCTTGTCTCAGTGCCGTACTGAAACTCTGATGATGACATGCACGGTGGGAACATCTATACGCACATTAAGCACTGCTATAGGAGAAAAGTGGCAGACACAGATGCTGTCATGCTGCTTACAGGGCAAACTGGCCAGAGTGCACACACACACACATACACACACACACACACACACACACACACACACACACACACACACACACACACACACACGCAAAATAAGCATATAAAAAAAGTACTACAGTACTGCAGATGGACTTTCTCTTTCAGCCGCTTTGATGAAGTGATTATAGTGCTCCTCCAAGAAAAGAAAATCATTAATAATAGCACGACATGCGGAGTGAAATTTGAAAATAAAATGAAAACAGAGGCTGCCACAGTGGGGGAATCCATCTACTCTCTATTAAGACTACATGGAGATACATTCTATTAAAGCTGCAATGAGACAAAGTGAAAAAGATACTCATTGGATACTTATTGAATAGTATTGGAGTCAAAAGGGGGTAAATTGACTAAATAGGTTGAGGCAAAATGCGTGCAGGGAAAATATGCTAAATTCTAATCCTGATTGGCCACATGGGTCTGTGGATGCTGCTTTCATAATTGCCTTTGCTTGATGTTTTTCTGCTCGTTTCAACATTTGCCATGACATGCAATGTGATGGAGAGGAAAATAGCTTTCTGGTGATGCAAGTGATTTTGCGGAGTCTGTGGCTCGTTTCCTTCCACATCAACACAAACAGCCAATCCGCTGTTGCTGGCAGAGTCTACGCACAGATGGCTGTGATTCAAGGGAGTGTACGGCTGCAGCACTTACCACGTTCACTGGACAGGGTGGTATCTGTCACAGAAAGAGGGGGGGGGGGGCAGCGAGGGGAGAGGAGAGAGAAGACGATGATTAGAGCATAATAGGTTTCAGTCAAGTGGCACTGCAATACTAAAGTCACCGCTAAACAAGAGAGCAAAACAGATCCATTTCTGAGGATTAATGGAAAGTCACAGGCAATAGCCAGACAGTGACATATACAGAACGTGGGGCTACTATTGGTGAAAATTTGCTGTCACAACTGCATAGTCGTTCACATTTGTCTCTGTCTATTATCCAGGCAGCACCATTTAACCAGAATACAGTTTGTTTTCTCTCTTATACTTCTTGTCATTGCCTCAAGCAGTGGGATTCATCATTATCTTCAAACGCTTGTTGTGATGTCTATATTGCTCTTGTGCTCACTCAATGGAACATGCGGGACGTTGCATATACGCATCGCACACACTTATGTACATCGTTGTGGGTGGTATTTATTCAGACCTTGGAACCACAGCTGGGTGACAAAAACACAAGAGGCAGCCCTGGAGGCTCTTGACGTCTCTCTCTCCTGGTTGCCTGCCCTTTCATGTCCTCCAGCTGGGTTGCTTAGTGAGATTTGATCAGAAGCAATCTCCATGGCTCGTTTTGCATTCGTTGCCTACATTTTTCTTCAATCTAGAAAAGCCTGAAAACTGACAAAACTTATAAAACTACCAACTCTGATTAGAAACACTTTCTGAACTCTAGGTTTGTGAACAACCAATGTTATCATGAATCCCAGCATCACAGTGATGAAAAATAAGTGTTATGGGACAGGCTTTCTGGTCACCCCAGGCCCACACTCAGGAGTAACGCTGTATATTAGTCACTTGAACTTTGCTTTTTCACAAATGTTTGGTGAGAAATGCTGACTAGTCAAACTGTCTCACTTTTTATCCACACTGGTGGCCTGGCTCTGAGAATGGAATGTTACCATTTTTGTTCAGACTGAAATACCTCAAGAATTATTGGTTGGAAGTGCCATGAAATGTCATGCAGACATTCTTGGCCTCTATTACTGTCCTACTGCTTTTATTGTTGGAGGGATTACAGACACTGATGTTCCTCTGAGGATGAACTGCAATAACTTTGGTGCATGTTAACACACTAAACTAATATGGTGAACATGGTTAACGTTATACCTGCTAAACATGAGCATGAGAGCATGCTCATGCTAGCATTTAGCCCAAAGCACCACTGTGCTTAAGCAAAGTCTCCTAAACTCTCCTGTCTCTCTCGCTCTCTCTCTTCACTATCTGAATAAAGGCAAAAATGCCCAAAAAAATAACTTTAAAAAATCATATTGTGATTTGTGCGAATGGTCTTGGATCTTTGTATTTCGTTTTCACTGAAGACAATAACAAAATGATGATGATGTGACTTTTGCTGGGGTCTCTACCAAACAAACATGTTCCCTTATGTCTGGAGAATATGAATTGTAGGCTGGGGCATCTCTGTAGCACCACAATGCTTATAGTGTTATGATGTGACAAAACATTGCAGCTCTTTTACTGTGATTTTGATAATATATGGATCAATTGTTAAACCCTAATACTTACTTCATGTCCAAATAAGGTTATTCCTCACGGAACTACATCATATCCATATTCATATCTTACACGTGTCAAGATTTTATCATGCACTTGAGCATTAAACCACATTTGATCTAAATCAGGTTGTGTATCTGTCCTATTTAGAGAAGACTTGTGTAACTTATTGACCCTGAAACACAAACACACTGGCTGAGGGAGGTAACAGCCATCACAAATAGCCAGAGAATTAGCTTATCATCTTCTGCTACATGGCTAGGGTCTGTGCTACAACCTTGGTTGCTATGACAACTGCCAGTGGGAACTGACCAGCTGGATGCTATCAGTGTCTTCTTACTCATCCTAGAGACAAACAATGGACTATTGCTTTTAGGACTGACTTCTAAATGACCTGTGGGCTGCACTGCCTAATACTACCTAAAGACTTGGATCCCAGGAAAAATTCCTTCACACTTGGAAGCTATCATTAAGAGTTTTTCGCACTTGGCAGCTTGTATTTGTGGTACATCTTATTTTAGGCCTAGACCAAATGAGTTTCATGGAACTGAATACCATTCTCCATTTCTCATTTGTGTTAATTAGTTGTGCTATTTTCTGTGTTGCTTTTTTGCACATGTATTCCTTTGGTATTACAAGGTCAACATCCACCATATTTTCAATAATTATCAATACATGTTGTCAGGAGACTGGGCTGGACTACTGGTCAGTCTGGTGTAGGATCACACAAGTGTAAGAGCCTGTAAGCTTGCTCTGCCGTTGCATTTACTGGAGGCTGATTTGATTGTCTGCTAAATTATTAAAATTCAAATATAAAATGCATACCCTGTTTGAACAAATGTCTCCACTAAACTGATTAAGTTACACAAATTTCTCTTCAAGCTTTCTTTATTTTTCAATGTGCACATGTATCTTAGTTGTCTGTGTGGTTGCGGTGCACACTCGCAGGATCGATGACAGCTTTCAGGCTCTTTGGTAGTAGTTCATGCAGTTTGTGATCAAAATGCATAAATGCCAATGACTCGTGCTTTTTTCCACTCACGTCTCACCATAAATCCATTCAAGTTCATCTTAAAAGCTCTGCAACTTTTTGACTTGTTTACAAAAAGCAAACACATCACTATCTAAATGAGAGTTTCGCTTGTAGACAGCCCGACTGTCTCCATTCACCCTCTCCATGTATAAAGGCACCCCACTCTATCCCAACAGAACTTCGCTCCGCACATGTTCAATTATTCATCTCCCTCTGTCAAGAATTCAGCCTTGCTAGCACTTGCCAGTATCCCCCACAAATTGGCAGACAGGCTCATATTTGGCATATGGTGCAGAGCAGTGCTGCTTTTCCTTCTCTCACAGTCACAAATACACATTCACATACACACTCCAATGATGTACCATGTCTATCAGTTTTGTAAGTGAGATCCCCCCACTGAGATGCTGGGCATTCGTCCACAACCTCTTTGCAACAGGTTTCAAGGTTTTCAACAATAGCACTGTACACGCTGTAACTGCCAAATCAACCACAGCCTGCTATTCACAGGACTAAAAAAACTCCAAAATTTATGATTTGGTGTTGCAACTAAAGGGAACATCCAGTCTTTTCTGGTGAATTCACAATATACAGCTACTCAGGTGTTTTCAGTTTCTCTGGCTCATTAGACCTTTTTTTCTGTTTGAAGTTGAGAGAAAAAAAAAAAAAAGGTGTACGTTTTCCCGAGCTGTCAGATGCCACAAAGCCACAAAGTCAACAGCCGGGTCAAGGAAGTGTCACTCATGCACATTGTTCACACCCACACATTCCTGAGAAGAGGTCTAATCAGATTAACTCCAAACACGTGTGGGTGCACCACCAATGTGTAGGGGCTTTGATGAATCAGCCACTTCAGTGTCACTTATGCAGACTTTTTTCACAGGTGGGAAAGCACAGGTGTAAACAAACAATATTAATGATGGCTGAATTCCATTTAGCTGCTCCAGTGTCAGGGTCATGGTACTATGCATGCTGGCTCACTGTCCTACTGTCATGACCTCCTAGGACACGTGAATAAAACAGAACCATTGTTAATCACAAGTCAAAATGTCTGCAGTGAAAAGGCCTATTGACAGAGATGTACATGTATGTATTGTGTGTAAGCTGATGTTGTATAGTCGATTACAACATGCACACATGACCTTGTGGATGGATTTGTTCAACTGTGATGTTGTACTACCCTTTCTCATACCAAGCCTTGGTCCTGCAATTCTATTAGCATCTACACCATCGCTAGCACAAATGATAGATGATTATCTTATATTATTATTATCATAGATTTCTTTATACAAACCCACTGAGCATTGGGTTACAGTCAACTAAAAACTAAGAGATTTATTACTACTAAAACATACAGATTATAAAAAGACTTATTTCCAAAAAGGTCAGAATCTTTGTTGTAGTTTCACCCCTTTCAGTTTTACTTTAAACCCATCAGCAGCAGCAAGGAGTAGGAGGAAACAACAGCTAATTAATACCCGCTGATTGCTCTGTTGCATGAACTAAGCTTGTGATGACATAGGTCTAAACTGTAAAGAGTGGACATCACAGTTACAACACTTCTCTTGTTCCTGATGAAATTTTATTTTTAGTTTTGTATTTAAAAAGATTATCAAGCACCCTTTAGTCACACACATAAGGCGCTGGCAGTGAGAATAAAGTACAGAAAACAACCCTCACTATAGAATGTATAGTAATATTTACTGTCAACTGCACACACTCTGAGTCATTTTCACAATCTGAAATGTGGTTTTTATCGTCTCTGATAGTTAGCTTGTGCACTCCCTCGAGGCAGAAAGAAAACCAGCCAAAGCCTACATATAGCTGTTCCACCATCCATTGATGTAAGAATACATCAGTGGGACAAACTGATCTGCTGCAGCTGGCTAAACTGAAACATAGAACTATTGAGTATTGTATTGCAGCTCATTAAAACATGTCACCACGGTTAGGATTTTCATGTTGTTTTACAAATGGAGCAGTAGTTGTGCACTGTCTAAATCAGGACACGGAGGTGGATAAATAAATACCATTTAGAGCCTTCAAAAGCCTTTTACTCAATCAATGTTATTTTCTGGATTTCAAGAGTGGTCAATCAGCAGCACTGAAACATGGACGTGTCCTGTCATTGTGACGATCCTGTGCTGCTTGTGTTGTCTTTGCTCTCCAGTGAATAAATTACAATTCAAACACCCTGCATTCTTGTCTGGACCACACTATTTGATTTCTTTCAAATTCAGCCAACACATTTGACCTGGTTCTTTATGAAGGGCTCTGCTACTGCAAAATGAATCAGTCAAAGCAAGTGGTGATGTGGACTCCCACATATTAGAAACTCATCCAAAAGGTCACAGTTACTCATTTCCTTCATCAGCGACATAAAGAAAACATATTGAGCTTTCACAAAGCACCAAATTACATCCGCAGTGTCTGTTTGATAACCTTTCTCTCTGCGCTTGGCTATCCACAATCTTCCCATCGCTGTGAGTGGTAAATGTGTCTGATGTTTCTACATTAAAGGTCTCAAATTGTAGAAAGTGAGATTTCCCTGTCTTTCTTGATTATAAAGCAGGTCTATGTTCTATATTAATATTGCGAAAGTATCAAAACACTCAAATGCACACAGAAGCGAACACAGCCTGTATTCAGTAACTGTGCTTTAAACCAAGCCATCTGGACTTCCTCATTTTGTGATGTCACAACTTAGTAAGCCAATCAGAAGATTAATATTAACTACAGACACAAAATGACCCGTACTTTCTATAGCTCCAGAGAAAAGCATGAGACAGGGATGTTTTTTGGTCCTTAAAACCACAAATATATCTTATTATAGATATCAAAACTTAAATAAAACACCTGAAAAGTGTAAAATATACACCTTTAAAATTGCTTCAGTTCATGTGGATATGAATTTTATTAATATACTGAAAAAAAAATACTTTTCATACTATTTATAGGCTGAAAGATTTAAAAAGAAGCTGTAAGTCTAAAAAATGTTCACTAACACGTGCTTAAAGGCAGTCAACATGTTCACAATATCCAAAACAATGTGTTAAATCCCACACAGACGCACACACGCACTCTGCCACCTGCCATGTGATTGTGAGTGTGGATTGATGTGAGCAAGTCTGTTTGCATGCAGATGCGTCCTTATGCCAAATTTTCTTGTTGCCCTTGTGATACCTAATAACCGCAGAGCATTTCAGCTAATAAATAATACATTTAAGAGTCTAATCAAATTGAACAAATGAGTATGTCTAGAAAACTATTAATCAGAGAGCAAACGTGTATTTACAAATATAACACTGGCACAAACAATCAATTATTCATAAAGCGAATGCTGGGTAAGTGGGCTTCTTCCCGGGTGAGATGCTGCCATAATTGGAGTGGGACTACAGGAGTGCCGGCTGGTGTGTGTGTACATGTGTGCATGTGGGGGTGTGAGTGTGCCTATGTGTATCTGTGTGCTCACACACACACAAACACTTCTCTCAATGCGCCAAACTTCCCCCAAACACGACAAGAACAGGCAGAGTCGGCTCATTACTGCCTAATGAGTTGTCTGATTAGTGCAGAATACAAAAGCCTTATTGTCAAGCACTGTATGTTTATTTTGATTAATTATTATACTAAAGTGACTGAATAGAAGCACAATGACATGGAGCATTAACGTTTTGTTGTAATAGGACCCTTGTGGAGTGAGAAATGATATATTCAACCCTCAATGCAGCAAATAAGCCACAGTCATTGCCTAAAGAGGTTTTATATTTGCCCAAAAGATACAATATGCATGTTTGTATTGTGCTAACATGCAGTTCAACCTTCAACTCCATATGGTAATATTAGGATTTAGGGCATTAGGAGATTGTTATTCCTTCCTTTGTAATGTTTTTCTCTCTGCGAGATTTGTTAACAAAATAATATGAAATTAAAATACCCATTATAAACTGAGATGGGATTGAATGCCATGAATGTGTATGTGCTCACTGACAGAGATTAGCGTTCATGAGTCCTTGATAGCAAAAGGTATTGTAGCCTCTTTAAGTTATGGAAAGCATGTGTTATGTTTGTTTATACAAAGCTACATTCAAAAATGTATATTCACCATGCAGAATGATCAAGGAGTCGCTTGCAGTGATGAACCCACACAGAATTATAACCTGACTTCTGCAGTTTCCCTGCAGTTTTCAGCTGTATGGAGCATTTTACCATTTTCAGCACATTGTTTTGGTTTTTATTTACTGCAACTTTACTGTTTTGGCTCACTTTCACCACCTTCATTTCCAGCAGCAGCAAAAAAACTATGTTAATTTTGGAGGATGTAGTTTGTGGTGCTAGTTTGTGGAAACACCTGTTAGTATAACACAATCCAATTCAACACTACAAGCTACAGCCTCCAAAATGACCATAAAGTTGAATCAACATGTCTCTAAAAGAGCTTCAACACAAACTGAACAGTATAACCTTCATGGAGCTGGGATTTATTGCAGGACTGTTGTATTAGACTGCATGAGCACGTTTAAGTAAGGGATACCAAATAAACTGCCAACTGAGTGTAAATAAAAGTGGAGTGAAAAGTGAGATTGGTATACTTTTTCCTACCACTGCATTGTGATGAGTGCCAAAACTAACAAGTTCTAAAACAGACATATTGATTGTCAGGAAATATAGTTTTAAAGGCGTAAGCAGTGGAGCACCTGATGTACAAACACACTTGTGATCCGTCATGAGTCACGACTCCCTGTTGGCAAGTGTGTTGACAACACGTTGAGTTTCGACTAGCATCACAGATTAACAGAGAGTCTGTGGAGTGCCACTGTTTGTGATTCAAACAGCTTCTTTGGTGACCACGCGTTTCACTCCTGTGATATTACATGCTACTGTACATCTGAGTGTGTTCTGCTGCAGAATGTGGAACGATTAATGATACCAGCCAGCACACCGGGGGATTTATGACTCTCTCTCTCTCTCTCTCTCTCGACGATCCTGATGACTAGGACGGTTTAGTTACAGTAAAAGTGTTTGACTGCACTCTTGTGGGTCTTTTTGTCATAATTATTCACTTTGATCGACATGTTTCTAGTTCAAAAGAAATGCCTAATTAGTTAAGTTTAATATGGTTCACATGCTTTGAAGCCAATTTGGCTGTTAACACGAGGTCTGTAACTACTTACACTAGTCAAAGTAAAAAAGCTTTTCAGTGCATCAACTCTAATGCACGTCTCTAAACGTGGATTATTATTGAGCCAAAAACCAAATGCAGATAAAAAAGGATGAATGCTGAAATATTATCAATATTAGAATATTTGATTCTATGCCTGTGAATAAGACCCATTTTCACTCCCTTAATTTGCCCCTTCCCTCTCTCTGCAGCCCTCCTGTCTGTGAGCAGAATGCCACTGCTGTTGTCAGAGGAGGGACTGTATTGCTTGGCCTGTTGCTATGTACACATTTTAAATTAGAGGTAATGGGGCACTTCAGGAGACTGCTGTTACACACACCCAACTGCCTATACGCTGCAATCAACAAAGGCCCCTTCTCTTCAAAGACAAGCAGTGCTTACGTGCGATGCACTCCAAGCTACCGGGGTGCACCGGGGATGTATTGACGATAACTTAATGAACAGAACTTTGTGATTTAATGTGTTATGAAATCTCTGCCTTAGCTACAGACAAGCAGCAGGTCTGTGTGAGATTTCACCCTGTTTCACAGGTAGCAAAATTTCACACACCTCATGTTCACTCACAATACACCTTTCCAAACAAATATTTTCCTTATTGTCTATGAGAAAAAGCTTCAAACAGATTCAGAGGTTAATTCAGTGTCCTCCCAAGATGTTAGCTTCTAAATGTTCTCGATCAGAGAGCCTGTCGGCTCATCCACTAATTTCCCCAGCTGAGCAAGTTAAGACAGGAGGCTTGCGTGTCTCAGGCAACGGTATCAATCCCGCCAATAACCTTGTCAAGAAGAAAGTTCAGTCTATTCAACTAGGCAGTGGATACTTAGCTACTTTTCTCAAACTCTTTCTCAAAATGTGAGCCAGACGTTTAGATTATTTAACATTTGTCAGCATTGGGTTTGTTATTTAAAAAGATATTCTTTGTTTTTCTGTATTCTCTTTCAAGAAGTGTCAATTACATCAGTTCTTGTGTTCAGGGAAACAAAAGACAAGAAGTCAATAAGATCAACAGTGGGATGACTAACAAGATGAAAAAACTTTATATATCAGAAAGGACAAATAACTAAAAACATGGGGTTACTAATTAGATAGATTAATTTTTACTACACTGTATCGACAGTGCTGTGTTCACACTAGAGCCAGCTCAAAATTTAGTTCACACAGATTTAAATGAACAAGTTCATGT
The DNA here is from genome assembly GCF_002260705.1 of Seriola dumerili. Classification (NCBI taxonomy): domain Eukaryota; kingdom Metazoa; phylum Chordata; class Actinopteri; order Carangiformes; family Carangidae; genus Seriola; species Seriola dumerili. Next base: position 8,095,834 of record NW_019174343.1, on the reverse strand, counting down.
TCACAGTTAACAATTTTGACTAAACTAAATTAGGTCAATTTCTTCCATTTTTTTTTTTTGATGAGCTGATCTGTTCTTTTTCAGTAGAATCTCCTCTTATCCATCCATCCCCCTGCCCCCATAGAAAAATGTGCTATTCAGCTCACATGCTGTATGCCGTAAATGGTCAGATGTCCCCTTTAAAAAAAAAAAAACACTTCTTCTTCTACTGATATTTTTTGGTGGTTGGTTTTTTGGTTTTTGGTGCATTACCGCCACCTTCTGGTGCTTGAACGAGGCTCGCGTCGACGTTCACAAAGAACATGCTTTTTTAGCACAATAATGCACAATGCTCTGTATCGCTGAGTGACTGAACACGACGACTCATTTTGATGAAAATTATGCTCTCGTGGCGTGATGGAATTTCCCACCTGGCCACCCGGCCAATGAATAGGTCCCTGCAAAGGCATGACTTCTGCCGTCTCATTTCTCTGTACAATGTCAAGTCACTGTTGAGTAATTGTGCTAGCCTTCATTGTTCATAACCTCAAAAGCCATATCAGTCTTGTTGTGTACATTAATGTGTGCTGTATGTTGTTAGACCCTAAATATAAAATGAATCTGGCTTGTACTGAGCTATTTTTATTTTCTCTCAGCTAACATTAAAGCACTTTCCCTGGAGGCTAAACATATTTAATGGGGTGACTCAACCTTAATGTTAATGCAGTGTAGGTAGCGGCCGATTAATTGTTGTAGTCCAGTAGGTGGTTTCATTTCAACATGTAAACATCTTGGCATTTGTGGGTGCACATTGGCATGCATTTATTCTCAACACCCATGCATGTTTGTCCAGTCAAAGCCAACAGTTTCAGCTTCTGCCTGATGATTAAATCCAAATGAATATGCATGTGCTATGCTCACTCACAGACACTGAACCACCATGAATCACAGTGCGTAATGCACACACTTTCCTCTGAATGCAGCCTCCCAACATGCAGAGACAGACACAGAGGCAAAAAGCGGGAGGTGGGCGTGGGGTCCCTGCTGTGATGAACTGGTGCTGACACAGCCAGATGTTTAGTTAAAATGCAGAGCCCCAATGTGGGATGGAGGGAGGAGTTGACATGCGCTTCGGGGGCTTTAGGCAGCCAAGTGCTCCTCTGTAGCCGCCTTGCATCTCTGTAGGCAGGGTGTGCATATGCTTTATGTCATATGATTTGCATTTGGCTGACTATGCGCGTTTGTGTGTGTGTGAGTGCATGTATGTATGCAATCACCTGGCAAATTACAGTAAATGTGAGAACAATAAATTGCATGTGTGTACACATAACTCCATGTCTGTGTGCGTGACGAGTGGTACACTGAACATATGTCTGAATTGAGGTCTCCTGTCGCAGTTTCCTCTCAGTGGACTGTGTCAGAGCTGGAGGGCGATAGACTGCACAAGCTCACACAGAGTCAAGCAGCTCTCTCTCTCTCTCTCTCTCTCTCTCTCTCTCTCTCTCTCTCTCACACAGCTGACTCAATGCTTCCACTAGCATGCAGAGTCTGACACTGCTGTTTGGTAGAGAGCAATATCCCAATGGCAGAGCTTCAGCAAATATAATAAAGTACGATGCAGTGTTGGAGAAACAATCAGCCGTGTCTTGTGTAAGCGATCACATTACCGACTGACGGCATCAACAGCCTGTCATCATCATCACAACCATCATCATCATCATCACCATCATCATCAATGCTATCATCATCTTCATCAACATCATCTCCGTCATGGTCTTCGTGCTGGCTCATTTGGGCATGCTGCAGTGAGCCATGATGGAGCGAGTGACAGAATGACAAGCGTCGGACTGTAATGGTCTTGAATGTGTTGTTCTAAAATAACTTGAAGCTGCAGAGGCAGACAAGTGGTGGGTGATGGGCTATAGACACATTCACACACATTCTCGTTTTCTACAGCTCCACTCTTTGTCCCTCCTGTCCTCCTCTTTTGAAACTAATCTCATTTCCCAGTAGCGTGAATTAAATAAATGTCTGTCATTAAGACCACTGAAGGATGCCGGAGGGCTCGGGGAGGTCAAGAGTCAGGTAGGCTGAGGAAGATAGAAGGTGCTCAGTAGGACCCTGTGGATCCACAGAGGCTGGGAGGGAGAAGTGGGCACTGAAGAGGGAGCGTCACAGCTTCTCTCTGCTTTTTTTCTCACTCCACTTTGTCACATGCCACACGTATTGGAGTAGTGATAAAAAGGAAATTTGAGAGAAAAAAAAAATACCATCTAAATTGTTATGATAGAATGAGGAGACACTGCACCTCGGCATCAGCCAGGCAGGCTCTTTCCACTCACACTGTGTCAACTCCCTGCAACCCCATTTAACCATTAAACCAACAAAGAAGCACCACTGCTCACTCACCAAGCAACCAACCCACCTCGGCTCCCTCATATCCCCTGGATTCTATTGACAACCTGCAGCTAACGGGTACTGTGAACTGTGTATTTCACATCCACCTGGGACTCATCCTTGCAGTCATATCTGTCCAACATGTGACTATTAGGAGGCAGCTAAAGGCTGCCATCAATCCCTTAGGTGTCTATTTGATGATCCCCCCATGAGAATACTTCACTGCTACTCTTAGCTAACCTGCCACGTTATTTTAACAATCTCCCTTGGGTCTGTTAGGGGTCTATTATGTGTCTGCTGGAGGAGCTGCGCGGTACATTATGCGATGCATGTCGGTATGCAGACACTGCTTCATGGGGTCTCTGTAGTGTGTTCTGGAGCAGGTTATTTGGCTGTGACTACCAAGTAAAGTGTGTAAAAACCAGCTTTTTACCAAAACATGAAGCACCGCATTAAATAGCGAGCACAGGTGAGTGATATGAGTTCAGCTGGACTGAAACCAGCTTCATGACACCTGAGGATGTTTGATCTTTTTTTATTTGTTGGATTTTTTTTTTTTTTTTTTTTTTTTGCATTTCAGCTTTATTTGATGGTGATAATAGAGACTGACAGGGAAGGCAGGGGAGAGAGAGGGATGACATGCAGCCAAGAGCCATTCAGATGTCCTCTGAAAGGACCCGTGTGAGCATTTTGACAGGTGGAGACACATGACATCTGTCATCAGGCCTTTTTACTGGAAAAAAAAAAGAAATAAAGTGAAATAAAGTCAGGCTTTGAAATGCAGCATCACACCAACCACACTGTTTCACGCGGCCCCCTCTAAGCTTCTAAAATGTCAATGGTCTATAAATGTCATGGTTCTATAAATATAGTATTAATGTCAGTGATGTTGTATTTATGAAACTAAAGACTTTTATAGTAATGAAAATCTAGGATTTATTCAACTAGTTTTTAATCTGTATCTCTATAGCTCTGTGGAATGGATTTGTTAGTGATGCCTTTGTTTCCAAACACAGATTATTTTCAAAATGAAAAGGGTTCTTCAGGACTGGTTATTACTTGGTCGTGCAGCAGTTCTTAAAAAGTCTGGTCTAACCACAGCTTCAGTTTGGTTTTTGTGTCTAGGAGTTTTCTAGTGGTTCTGCATTGATTTCTGTGTTTGTGTTTGCTCCACTGTCTTTGGTTGTAGTTCAAAGAAAATGGCAGCAAGCAAGCAAGCCTGAAAGAGTGGGTCACATAAGAGGTGATGAGCTCAGTTGTGGGCACTGAGACATTGAGAAGGTCAAATGGAGCACTTAGATATGTGAAGGCACTAAGTGGACAGAGAACACACTTGTGAGGAACTAAGGTAGCACTTAGGGGCATTTGCTTTTTAGCACTTTCAGTGGCTTGGCCAAGTGTGTGTGTGTGTGTGTGTGTGTGTGTGTCTGAGTAACGTAACGTAATGCAACGTATTGCAAAGCAACGCAAAGTCATGTAATGTGACACTGCTGTCATGACTCCCTGGAGGCTTTTACTTCTGCTATGAAGGAAGCACTAGGGGTGAGGGTACAGCACCTTTACTGACAGTCACTCTCTTTAGTGCCGATCAATGACAGTGTAAAAAGAAAAACAATCAGATATTAACTTTTCTATATCCGAGAAGATATTTATATTCAATGCGGATTGCCAGATTGTGTGCTACTGAATGTGCTTCACTGGTTCCGAGTCAGTGCAACCTGTCCAACAGAGGTTGTTGATTTTTTTTAGTGCTGGGACCAGATATCTGGGGAAACCTCCCACTGAGGGTGTAAAGCATAAGCAAATGTTATCCCCGGCTCATTTAGGAGCATAACCAACAAGGTTAACAAACAAATCGGGGACCCACTCACTAAAACATTGCTCTATGGTGCCATGAGTAATTCAACAGTTGTGCCTTTAAGTAGATGCTTTGTAACATGTCATGCTAATTCAAGATTAGGCTAACCCTTCTAAAGTAATGTTCTATTAACTCTGAATTGCATGTTTGTCTATCAGCAGCAGAGATACTGCTCATCTCCACCTTCTGATGTGGAGCCTGACAGGTGTCAAATAACCACAAATAACAACATGCATTATTCCAATAGTTCCAGGGAAGGAGCTGCAAAGAGACACACCAACAGGGAGTCTCTGAACAGGGTGAGGAACAGCAAACGGTTTCTCTTTGACTCTTTTCCTTCTCTGTCTTCTTTCTTTTTTTCCCCAAAATCCCATAATTTCCCTCCATTCTCATTTCTTGCTCTCAGTGACTCAGTCATGTTCCATATGTACAGTATTTGCATTTTTATGAGATGACAATCAACTTGAACAGCAAACACAATAAAAAATACTATGCAATTATGCCCTCCACTAAAGCCCACATAGGGAGCACATAGTTGCATTTGTGTGTCATGTTGTCATTTGTCTGCATAATTTAAGTGAGGAAAGCTTTCCAATAAAACCACCCCCTGTGGAGCAAACACAACAGTGCTGTATTATGGGTGGCAGTGGAGGGAAAGCTGTGAGATTCGCCTCCTCTTTCCAACCCAGTCTCATATAGTAGTAGTTTAGTAATAAACTACAATCTGATCTACTCCAATACAGCTGCAGAAACCGGGCCAATATGTTGCCATTAGGAGAAATACAGCTGTCACCATGCAGTTCTGCAGTGACACCTCCAAACACTCAGATACAGATATAAAAGTCCTACTTTTTATTTGATACACATCTTTATTATTCTGGCCCTCAGAGGATTTGTTGGGAAAATCCAACTTTTGCTTTCTTTTGTGTGTTCAGGAGGGACAACAAAGATAGAAAGCACCCAAGTGAATAAGAACAGAGTTTGTCTGCTCCCATGTCTATTTACTTCTGCTGTTCTACATTTCAGAAAACACAGAGCAGAGTGTAGTATATAGGCACTGCTGAATACTGTGGGGCTTCTTCACTAGGTACAAGTATCAAATCTTTTATTTATTATTAAAAGTTTGAGCAGAGAAAACTTTAATCGTCTGACTTTGTGCGTCTGAGAATGAATTAGCAGTAGCGCGGGGTCGTGTATTTCCTTTAGATTGCTGGCTTGTCGTACACAGACATTTATGCATCAACACAGGACAAACTAAGGCAGACAAACAACAGCTCCAGCCCATCTAATAACAGTGGGGCTTATCAGCCGCCTCTGCCTCCTCTAATTTTCATCAGTTTTGACAAGCCCATTAAATGAATCTGGGACCAAAAATAAACATGTTTGTGTTGAGCTGAAGTGACAGGCAGTGATCACACCTCCCAATGCTGGAGAGAGAGATACGACGACTTTTAATTAAAAATTCGGCCCCCGTGCACTGCAGCCTGGACATGATAAACAGGACTTTTGCCTCCAGCACACAAACTCATGCGATGGATTCTAGGACAACGTGTGATCCAAGACGCAGCACATTACTGGTGTTGATGATCATTAACACAGAAGCTGGAATATTCTGGAAGATTCATGGTGCGAGTGTTGGTAGAGGGATTACAGAGCAATCCTTCCTCTAATCCTGATCTAATAGTAATGAGTTTTATTATCCTTCTCCTTGACTATATTAGTTGTGCTTACAAGGACTGAATTCACGATAAGAGGACAGTTGACTTTTCTTTCTTTTACTTTCACGCCACTCGGTCGTTCAGCATCCCACAAACCTCATCAAATATGAAAGGCAGAAATGTATCTTTTCAACACAGTTCATAACATGTCACATCTCCAGTCTTGCAGTATGTTATCTTAAACATGCCCCGTGGGAAGTATTCTTCAAATTTCAAATAAAAGAGAGATACACTGGAGAAGCCTTTAGAATCCTCAGAGGATTGCCCGGGACAATACGGCTTTAGCAAAGGCAATGTCAGCACTCGGGGCCATTGACGACCAACACCTATTTTTCTCAGGATGACATCTTTATCGGCATCCATTGGAAAAACACAAAGAGACCCCCACCCCACCCCCACTGTCAGCAGCACAAATATCTGTTTCCATGACAACGCCGGTCTCCAAACTTCCAAGTCATTTCTGTCACAGAGGCTGACATAAGGTGAGCTATCATTACTTTTTTCCCCCACCTCCATCTTGCTTCTGCTGCTTTTAGTTTCACTTTTTTGCTTCCTGTTGAGTTGTCTATTACTATTACTGCCCCCATCATTCTTCTCCAGATTTGTCTTCTCCTCTCTCATTTTCTTTTCTTTGATAGCTATTTATTTCCCAAAGATGCACCCTTGGGTTAAGATGGGAAACTTAAGTGAAGAATCAGAGGCACTAACATCCAAATGACTGCAAGTTAGGTTTCTATTTTCCCAAAGGCATTAAGCAGGTTCATGACTTGAGATTTCTTCTCAGCATTACTGAGTGAGTAATGAATACAATGGTTGTTATGCAAACATTTTTTGCTCTGGACTAAGCATCCCTGAGATGTTTTGGAAAGGTCTATAAGATCATTTCTTTTCATCTGATTGCCAGGGGTGCCTCCTACTCGTTGAAGATACGTAGAATACATAATACCTGGAAAGTGAAAAGTGCAAGTGCCAAAAGCTATGAAGAAGAAGGAGGGGCAGGGGCCAAGAAAGGAGCTGAAGGTCCTCGGGCAAATATTCATTTATTTTTTTCTCTATCCTTATTTGCCCTGCTCTGAGTAAATGTCAGACCAGACTGTGCTGGGAGCTGGCAGGAACAACTTATTATAAAAATCTGAACCTGAAGCATCGTGCCCCTCTATGCCAAAATGCATCAGAATCAGCTACTATGTGTACGCTGTGCCGTAAGCGCCGATTCCTGCAGTTGAGTCCCTGCCATGACAGTCTACATGACCATGAGCAGGGCAGGGGCTGTTGCCCAGTACCAAACCTGCAATTACAGTCACTCGTGTCTTGTACGATGAAATGAATCATTACCACTGCAGCATGAAGGAACATAATCTGGCCCGCTCCCAGCTATTCCCCTATGGGGACTGATTTGCGATCGCATCTGAAGATAGACTGTGCATTCAATCAACAATGCAGCTTTCAGCTTTCAGGCCACCCTGCTGAAAGGCTTGAGGGATACAAGAGATCAATAGCGATAAATTAATTACTACGCTGCCAAATGGGAATTCTGTGTGGCAAGAGTTACTATAGAAACACAAAACTGCATGGCAGGCTACATAAATGATATTGAAGCTTATATCTGCACTGCTACAAACAAGGTCCAAGGGAGGTCTTGGAGTCGCCTGTGGCGTGCAATGATCATTTGCTGCACCAATGACATTAAGAAATACCCACTGGTTTGATGCAGAGGAGCAGCCGGTTGCATGAGAGACAGAAGTGAAGTGTTTCAGAAGCAATGCTTGGATACTGAAGCCGATCGAGCGAAAAATAGTGTCGTCTTGCTAGGGAAGTTTTTGTCTCATTAATGCGAGCATTAATGAGACAAATTCATGATATGAAAGCAATTAAGACAAGAAGTAAGTGAGATGAAAACAAGAGAAGAAAGGGCAGATACGATGAGCTGCTGTGGCACTTATCGCCACCGTCCACTCCCCCTCTGCTTGCTCCACATTCAGTCCACAGCGGGGCCAGGCTGCAAACGCATTTCCTCCTGGCACACTCATCTATAAAGAGTAGCAATGTGCCGGGTGCCCTGCCTGCCTGAGGGCTACATTTGCTACAACACTAATATCATACAGGCAACCAATGAATTCCAAAAGAGTACAATCAAGGGAGAAACAACCCCTACCGCTAACATCGCCCTGGCACTTGCCTTCATTCCTGCTACTTACACAAGCGATATTCCAAGTTGTTGTTTTGCTTGCATCAAATTTTCCATTAAAAGTGACATTTCATCTAAATCAAGCCCTTGGGGTGGCGACCTAGACAAAAGCTAAAGGAGGTGAGGGATGGGGGAATTCTCATGTACAGTTGCGTGCACAAGCACCAAGTCTGTGCACGCAGGCCTGTGTGTACGCCTCCAGCGCCTAACTGACTCCATAATCATGGAGAGTGCCATTATTTGTAGCCATCAGAGCAACATCAAAGCAATTACACGTGTCTCTGCATTCAGTGTGGTTATTAAAGCAAACAGCACTGTCATTTATCTGAGATGTGTAAACATCACAGCTTTCTCACCCCCTCTGTCTCCTCATATGCTGCTGGCTTCACACCACTGAAATAAAATTCACAACTATCCCAAAGCAAAGTGTGTATGTGTGTGCAGGACGGCACTGTGGGATGGGATGTGTGGTTATGTCGGGGGGCACTGCGTACCTTCAGTGGGGCTCACAAGGCATGAGAAATACGCTCCATTGTGGACTCACTGCATATGAATCAATTTTCACTTGTCACATTGCCACTGGAGTGAGAGACACCAAAGACGAAGGGAAATGAGTGTAGGCAAGGAGGTAGGGGAATAGAATGAGTAACAGCTCTTGACCAAAAACACCTCTTTTAGGAGAATTGAGTCTGAGAAATATTCATCCCCTCAGGCATCCATTCACAGAGTTCGTTGTGACTTATCAAGGTCTGGGGTCTTTTAACAGTCAGGAACGTGTTGAACTCCCCACAAGATCTCACCATATTTTCCACCAGAAATGAAAAATTAGGACATGATATCAATACTGTGCGGATTGCCACACACTTCCAAAAATGAAACGCAGTCTTGCCTTGAAGCACAGCAGCTGCATTTACATGCCAGTTCCTGCTGTTTACACACATTTGCTGAGTCCCTGCAGTATCTTAACAACCAATGAAACAGTTAAGAAGCGTGGTTGACGCACTCTCCATATTCTCTCTTGACAAATGTAGCTTTGTGGTGCTCAGCTTGCCTTACTTTTGTCTATCCATTTTCATTGCCCCTCTCATTTTCACAAGAGTCTCTCCCAGCATGTAGGACATAAGATGAGAAAACAATGTGAGAAGGTTGTCTGTGTATCACAGACAGAGAATTACATCTACACTCACATTCACACATCTCAAATTCACCTAATAACACATTTTTGGACTGTGAGAAGACACTGAATCATGTGAAGGAAAGTTATGTGAACTCAAGCAGAACATACAAACTCTACAGAGATGGGGGAATTAAAGTCCAAAACCTGAACCTGCCTTAATTCATATTCAGGCTCTTGGTTATCACCTTGCAAAGTCAATACAGTGAACAGTTGTCTATTTACACATCCAGCAGAGACAGAGTAACATCATCATTCATTTGGGGTCGTGTCTGTGTCCAATATTCACTCTCCTATTCTGCTTTGGATTCCACCAACACCTGACATAAACATCTGTCTGTTAAGCTGCTAAATATCCCACTATGTTCACTGCACTCATGTTGAGTCAATATTAAAACAAATTCTGTTGGAAGAAAGCAACTGTTTTACGCAAAGAAATAAACACAATACATGTATTTGTCCAATGCACTCAGCACAACATGCAACTTGTCTATGTTCCGCTTCATGATATACTGCTATAATACATATTGTCAAAACATATTTTTTATAATACATTATAGTATACTATCTTGTAGCTACTATTTCAATCGCTGAGAAAAAAAAGAGGATTTCTAACTTCTATGACTAGTCGCTCTATTGCTCAGGGACAATGTAAACCGATGTAAACAATGCTAGCTAACAAGCCATTTAGAAGCCAACCAGCACCTACATGCTACTAGCTTAATGTTAACTAGTGTTAAAGCAATGAGACAAGTTTTGAAGTCTGCTCCTTTGAGCATGATTCAAAGCTTTACAAGTTTACAACCACCTTGGAAATCTGTGGAATCTGGTTTTATGTTGGTGAGGTGGAGGAATTCAATTAATGCATAATACATCAATAATATATGGAATAAATACATAATATAAATGTGTATTGTGCACAATATGTTTGGCTCGGAATTGCAAGCTAGTCGCTAACTTTGGCTGCTGTTTGGTGTTGGGCATGTAGCATAAAGTGGGTTTATTACAGCTTATTTGCAGAAAACAGCTGCCTGGTGTCGCTGGAAACAGGGTTATGAGACCTGAACCACAACAGTAAAATTGTGGCTCACACAACCTAAACAATGAGTTTTGAATGAAAGATACTAAAACGCTGTAAAGCTGAGAGGAACTAGAGAGCCTGCTGATAATACTCTGCGGGTTCATCCCATTTAGAGACACCATTACACACAGTTATTTTTTAGACAGTTCACATTAAAATATTGATTGTTGCAGCTTTAAAAAGATTCTGACTTCATTTTTGTCAGTGTTAACCTGAGCTGTCAAGCTGCCCAGAACATGGTGAGACATTTGAGACGTTTGAGATATTAAAATAAAATCAATGATAACATGGTTCGCAATGTTTCCACACAACATATAAAATGGAACATACTTTATTTATACTATGAGTGAATTAATGTACTGCGCCATCATTGCTATGTATGAGCAATGTAGGAAGTGACAGTACAACATAAATCTCTACAGACTCTGTCCTGAACCTCAGTAAACTGTGCTGAACATTCAGTCTTTGTGAAGTAATACAAAGTTGCTTTCCGTCATTGCAGAGTATAAGTCACCTATGCACCTTTCAAACTATATACAGAGACTGTGTTAAGAACCACTGGCGCGTTCATTTACACATCTGCCATGACCTTTACCTTCTACCTTAATGAGATTTCCATCGATTCACTTTCCCTGAGAAAATAAATCAACAGAAACTCTATCAAAAATTGACACAACACCCCTGAATGCATCAACGGTTATGTCTCCAACAAGTCAATTGCAGGTATAATGAGACATCCTATAAAACAGCCAGATTATTATGCCGTGTGTGAGTGTGTTTATGTCTGAGTTTGTATGTGTGTGTGAGCATTTGGATCGTGTTTCCATGTACGTCCTGCCAGCAGAGGATGTGAATTAGAGAAGATGGAGGTAGACTGAACTCTTCAACTGCCGTGGTCCAATTAGCCTAATCTTCACATGGTTCATTACGTTTTTGGCTGGTTACAGGTAGAGAGGAAGAGGGGGGGATCAATAGGAGTTCAGGTTCAAGTCAGTTTTGTTTATCTATTCTAACATTTATCACAAGTGAGTCTCAAAGAACTTCATGCAGAAAAAAGAAAGCCAGAAAAGAGTTGGAAGTGAGAGAAAAGAGAGAAAAACTCAGTGTCACAAATTAAGCACTAAGGCAAGACAAATGAAGAGGTGTCTCTAATCTTGCCAGGGATACCCAACACCACCAGCACTGCAGAAAAACTTGGAGGCAGCAGAGGCTCAGAGTTAAGAGGCTCTCTAATGCCCCCTTATTAATTAAAGCATGTGTCAGCATATTCACAGATGACGGAAGCTGTGAAACAAAATGCTCTTCATCAATTACTCCACCTCCCGCCGCAGCAGATGTATACTATTAATATGTTTCACACTATACCTCAGACAGTGAACTAGTGGTATGCGGTGGCGTGCTTGTGTGCTCGTGTGTGCATCCATGAGGAAGTCCTGGTGCATCACAGTATCCAACTGTCTGATTAGACAAACAAAGGAATGTTTTGGAAGGCGAACGAGTGGGAGCTCAGCAATTAGGTGTTTCAGTTCCACTGATTGGGGATGACAGGGGCAACACACTGCGCTAGATACACACACACTCTCTCTCTCACACCCACAGCAGAGAATACTTTGCTTCATTTACTGCAATCCTAAATTGGATCTGATAAGCAATTAATGGTGTAATTGGCCGTTGGAGGGGTTGTCTTCTCCCTGGAGTCTTGCTGGTTCCACTGGGCGGTTGAGTGGAGAGGGAAGGATGTGTTACTGATAGTGCTGGGTCGATAGAAAAAAAACCTCAGTAACTTGTTAGCAAGAGAGGGAAGAATAATGACACAGGTCCAGCACTGAGCATCTCCACTGGCCAAGAATTTAAATTGCAAATAAGAACAAGCAATTCTCCCATTCTGTTCTACTTTATCTGTTGAGCTCTCTCTCACTCAAAATGCGAGGACAACCTGTCCAGAGCACTTTGCAGGTTGTGGGCAAGAAAGATTACCACAGAAACATTAACAAGTCAGGCTTGTTACGGCTTGATATAAATATATTTAAAATAAAATATATCAAAGTAAAGTGCTGCAATGTGACAACAGTCTGGGAATAAATATCCCCTGACTGATTTTTTTCACAGATCGCACCCTGACTGTTGCTGTTGACTAAATTTTGAGCGACATAAAAACCAAATCATAAAAAAAAAAAAAAAGTTTATTTCATGTGTTTGTGTAGTCATTTTGTTTGTTTTATGCAAAAAAAAAATGTATTAGGCACAATGACCATCTTCTGCTTCATATCCCCCTCTATAATGCTATAGGCAGGAAGTAAAGGAAATGTATTTCCAGTACATTAGAGTCCCTGCAGCTTGCTGCACAAGATATTACATAGTCTAGCTAAGCAGCAATTTGGGAATGAGGTTTCATCACATACAAAAATAGAAATTTGATTATCTGCACTCAAATCATGAACACACTCAAACTGCAGAAGTGGAGACGAACAATGCTTTCTTCCAGCACGTTATTATTAGGACTGTCTTTCCAGTGGAGATCCACATTACCTACAGAATCCTCACACATAGGTTCACCTCTCTGTCCCTCCATCTGTCGAATGAACACACACACACATTAGCCCTCTCTCTCTTTCTGGTTGTCTGGTTATACTATTTATTACAATACATAACCTGCCATGCATAATTATATACATGTATATATTTATTTATAAAGTACCATTACTATGCATATGATCTGCACAAACAAAAACCCATTATGGGATAGGCCTATAGAAAATAAACTGAAATAATTATAATCAAAAAATATATAATATAATACTATGTGTCAACAAGTCTACACAAAAATCTATGAGACAATAATTACAGGCCAAGGTTGGTGTTATTAAAAAATGTTCTTTGGTGTTTTTGCCTGTGACACGCAGCACTGACTCCACTGGCTCCTTGTGAAAGTAAATAGTTTTTTTTATTGTTTAAAGGCTCAGTAATTTCCAAAAAACAGCTGAGAACCGTAGTTTCTAGCTAACGTTACTCAAACAGGAGAAAACAGTGCATTTGGTGGAGATTATTTTCAGCTACTACACATTTGGTGCACTAGTGATTAGCATGACAATGTGCACGCAACTGAATTAAACTAAACTCCAGTCCCCTTGTTTATGCTAATGAAGGAACATACAACCCGGTGCAAATGTGAGGCTCACTGATGTGTTTTTAATAGTTTTTGGACAACAGTGGAGCTTTATAGCACAGAGGAATACACTGCACAGGCAACCCTTGTTAGTATGACACATTCACACTGGCTTTGTTCTTTTTATGGGATCAAAAAACATTATATTTTTCTTAATAAGAAAAATAAGAAAACGAGAGCAGCCTCAAAATGTTTTAAATAGAGTTTTTGTGGGCTCTTCTCCCCAAAGCTGTCAGTCACAGAACTCCCTCAGAAATATGGCAATAATCAAATCAGCTCCCCTCCGCTTTCTGTGTCATGGCCGAAACATAAGAGCTGGTGATTGATGAAAGGCAAACCCCTACGTGCCCAGCAGCTCTGGGCCATACATTCATCCTGAGGCATTAATGGAATTGACCTTGTAATAACCCAGCCCCCTCTTTTCTATTTTTTTTTCTTTTATTACTTCTGTCCCCACCTCCTCCTATCCCCCCAGAAAAATTGTCTTATCAGAGTGGAAAAAAAATAATAAATTACCAAAACCACAGATGTTGCCCCCTGCTGCAGCCATACTGTTTTTCAATGAGTTAGCAGAATTATAAATGCACAGTTCATTATTAATCTATCCAGAGTCGCAGGCTCTGTTCCAACTAGGAGAAACGTTTCATCAGGTTATCACACGCTCCTTTTCTCTCTCTCAGTGTAATTAGGTGCTCGGTCCTCCTTTAAATCTCTCACACACACAAACCTAACCTGCTCACATTACAGCATGTATGGAAGCTTACACACACACACACACACACACACACACACACACACACACACACGCACACACGCGCACACACAAACACACACGTACACACGCACACATGCTCACACACACACATGCACACACACACAGATGTCAGGGTGTGTTGACTACATGAGCATGTTTGTGTCGTCATTTGACAATTATTTGTCCAACAAACCAGTGGAACGACAAACTGATCAGAGAGCTAATCATTTTGCTCAACCAAATTACCAGATATGTGAAAACTCTTCTGACATAACTGAATCGTGACTCTTAACAGAAAGAATGGCCACAGTTCAATACATTTGTATATGCTTTTCTGTCTGGTTCACATTTTCTGGAGGCGCTGCCCACAGAAACAGGGAGATGATGCATACTTGATGTGCAGAACAAATTCCCTTTAGCCTGCGGCATGTCAACCGTATCTCCCTGGAGAAAAGAGGAGAGTGAACGCCACAGTCTGGACTGGCAGACAGAGAGAAGAAACAAGGGGGCAAGTAAAAAGAAGAGAGAGAGAGTTCCAGGGTAGAGGTAGAGCTGTGCTCTCCAGCACAGACATTTGACCACTTTGCTTTGATGTCCTCTATACAGGCTTTTTCTTTCTATAGAATTCCCTGCTGCGTGTTTTCTGTAAGCTGAAACACCCACAGGTGTGCTGCCTGCATGTAAACCATACACAATAGGACATCTTCAAAGCTCAGCCGAATTTGCCTTTCACATTTACAAAAATGTAACAAAATATGTCTCACTGGGAGAGCGTCTTTGAGCTTGTATTACATTATGAGCTACGGCAGGGAGATCGCTGAGCTAAGGAGCGCTAGAATACATTTCAAAAATGTGATTTTTAATGGCTGAATATTCAGCCGTCTTGTGTCATTACAGATTCTTCACATGCTTGGCTGGGGAGTGACCAGGCTTGGAAATCTGAGAGGGTACATAATTTTGTTTAGGGATATTCTTGTCCTGAATATGACCTATTCGGCAGGCCTCAGCTCTACCAATCAAAGTGTCAGGTTTTGATATTTGTCTCAGTGGTTCAGTTGAGCTGAATGAGAGGCTTGACACGGGGCAACAAGTACACAGTCTTGTCAGAAAAGAAAGGAAGAACAATAGTGTAGTAAGTGGTAGAAAAAGCTTCTTGTTGATGCGAACTAGGCCGACTTACATTTATCAGCAGCTATGATCTTCAAAATAAAAAAACACTGCAACTAGCACTTCTGTAGCACTTTGCCCTGAGAAAGCAAGAAAAGAAAAACAACTATGTTTCAAATTTCTGAATGCTATACAGAGTTTTATTTTATAACATTAACCTGCTCACTTTTTTGTGCAGAGCTGTAAACAGATATTTTCATGTTATGAGGTGATCAACAACAAATGAAAACAAAACCAAGAAGTAATGAGGTGTAAACAGAACCAAAACAAACAAATGTGGCAGCAGAATAACCCTGCATTTTTAAGTTGGAAGAAAAGAACAGCTGGATTTTTAAAAATTGTGAAATGTGTGCCCTGAATGTAAGAGTGAAACTAAAGACAAAGGCCCACTTGCATTTTTTTTTTAACTTTGATTGTTTTTGGAAAATGATACATTCAGCTCAGATTCACTACACAGAATAACAGAAACAGAGGTCAACATGCTGAGCTTCAGCTTCTTCTACTCACTGAAAACTTTTCAAATAAACTAGTTTTTTAGTTTTAGTTTTATTTTCATTCTTTATGTTTGGAGTAAAACTCCTTAAAATGTCACGTGACTCATTCTGCCTCTTGTACTATTATTTGTGTAGTAGAATTTTTTTACTTGACTTTACTGAGAATGCCAAGTAGTTGGAGTCAGATTGTGTCCTTTGATATGCTTTGTGCTCTGAAAATGCTTTTCCACAGGGAGGAATTTGTGATTAATTTACCACTTTACACTGACAAATTAAACAGAAAGTATGATATCACTTTTATTATGTGAAGAAGACATCATTATTCAATTAGCCATTCAGTCTACTAATAAGATGCCGGTTATTAATAAGAGATTGGTTCCAGTTTAAGTAAATCTCTCTTAGACTCACTTTATGGTATGATAATGTCCTGATTTCCTATATAGTATTCAAGGAAAATTGACAGGAAGTACACGATGAAGGCTGCCAGATTCAAAGCTACGATGTCATGAGTACACAGCGAGCACTTAATCCCTCTGAGCCAACGGGACTCTTCCTTCCTCTACTCTCTGATAATAGTTAAATTTGAGGTAGGAATGCTGATGAGGTATCCCACTGAGGAAGATCTGAGGGTGAGTCTGCCACAGACACCACCTGCTTACATGGCACTGATGCCCAGCTTCCCTTCTTTTATCCTACATTTTCCCCTGCTCTCTCTGTTCTTCTCCCTTTCAAGTCCTATCATAGATTTCCAGAAGCCTCACACTTCTCCTGCATTTCTATTGGTTCACTCCTGCCTATCGTTTTTTTTCTTTTTTTTTTTCAAACTATATGTCTTGTCTCTTTCCCTGTCTGCCCCTTCCTTTATTTCTCTCTCTGCATCCTCTTCTGTTTCCTTTTCCTTGTTTCCCAGCCCCTCCCTCCGAAAAGACATCCGAGCCAACAATCAATGGCATTTCATTCCATGGCAGCAGGTGGTGAACAAAGGCTTTTCTGTGACTCTGACTGCCCCTGCCCTCCCCTCGCTCTGCAGCAGAGACCCCAGCCTGCACCAGGTCCCCATCACCTCCTCACACATACAGTATGTACACAAGGCTGTTGTACAAAGAGGGACTCTCAGAACCTTTTGCCATTTACAGAAGGTGGAGCTGTACATGCTGGAGAACAACTGGTGGCGTATATGGGAAGATGTTTTATTGTGATGTCCATAATTCTTCTTCTCTACAACTGCTTCTATATTTTTCATCCCTGTTTCTCTCAGTTACTATGTAACTGTCAATAAAGAAATACTGTATATGCTACATTCCCAGAAATGACCATATGGTTACAATAAACTCTTAATATAAACAACTGTGATTAACTGAAAGACTCAGCTACTACCAATAAATATGAATATAAAGAGAAATAATGAATATCAGTAACTGGATTTTGAAAGAGTATTGTAGAAAAAGTGCTGATCAGAAATAGAAACAAAACAATCTGATTTCATGAAAACTAAGTTTAAGCTCCAAATTTATTTTTGACCCTCATCAAAATTTCTGTGATGAGTTGGCAAACTATCGGCTGATGAAGAGCTTGTCAGATGATGGAGAAGCTACAGAACTAGCTTCTAAATGGACCTTGTGGTAAGATCTTCTCATCTGTTGTGTCCTGTGAGGGCAACGCTGAGCTTTGAAACTCAACTTTACATTTGTTGTCTTAACTTACAGAAACTCAAACTTCACCAACATAAAATCCCAGCCTACTGGTATTCTTGCATATAAGGGCTCATTAAGCCTTTAGAGGTCTTGGGAAAATGAAAAATAGGGATGGTGAACCCACAGGTGTCCTGCACTATTAGTCTAAATAGACTATTAGTCTGAATATCCCTTCTCTAGTGAACGCAACAGCAAAAGACCTTGTCCGTTTTATAATCCCTGTGACTTAAATGTTCTGTGCCTATAAAGCAACATCAGCTGCCTTGCGTATGAAATGTTCTCTCTGAATAAACCTGCCTTTCTGTTTTCATTTATCTTACTTTATTGGTTTGGAAACTAGATCACTGTATTATTTTTATTTTTATGGATCTTTGTGTTCTTGACGAGAAGGGGGGCTAAGAAGATATTACACCACTGATTGACGCTCTGAGTGCAGAGACACAACCGCCAAGTGCACTTACGATAAAGATCAAAAGATGTCAAACTGAAATAAAAGCGAACCAACAGTTGCAAATTACCACTGTCACTGACATACTGGTAGCATTTTGCCTTTCTGACCCACCAGGATCATAACTACCACTACTGTTCACTAAGGCTGTAACTACTGTGACCTAATGTGCATCTGTAGAATCTGATTTATGCTAATTTATGATCTTGAACTATATTTTCAGATAATAAACATTTTAACCTCACGGTAAAAATGTAATTGCTGCAGTGCACAGATACTGTATGGAATCAGTTGTGCCTCGCTGCTTGTGTCCAACTAAAGCTGCAGTGTTGTTTCTGCGAGTCGGTGCGATTGACTGGCCTGTTTTTCTGTCTGACAATGGGGGCTCAGAATGGATAAACACATTAATAGCTGTCTCACTTACTCACAGCTCAAAGATGTGTTTCATTAAAGCCCAACCAACATGTGCCAACCAGGAATAGCACTCAATCGAAGCAGGAGAGGAGCGAGTATATCTAACGCTGTTACAGCTCTCGGCATGCTCAAAGGGAAATACATAAGAAAACAGTCAATCTTCTGCAACAGGCTCAGATTAGCTGCCAAATAATAACTCTGTTATTCTATAGAACATACAACTGTACAACAAGCCTTCATAAATAAAATACATGAATGCCAATAGGTCCTTAAAAAAAAAACCTAAGATGTGTTGTCTGATCTGGCATAAAAACCACACATGACCATTTTCTCATGTGCTGCACTCTGCGGGTTGGGATACAAAACACGGTAAAGTGAACAGATTTTTGAAATGAAAACCAGGACATTTACAGTTCGGCAATCAACATATCATTAAAATATCCAAAACTTTTATCTATGAAATAGAAAAAGGGGACAGTTCCACGGGGGACAGGTCACCAAAAACGGGGACTGTCCCCGAAAATGGGGATGTCTGTGACTTTAAATGCCAAACTATTCATGCTGCCCTCCTCCCTGTACAAGAGATTGTTTTGATTTAAAAATACATTGTTTTCTGCATTGTGGACAATAAATCAACTCATTTTTTCATTTATTTTGATGAAAGAAACTTTTTCAAGTCCTTTTTACACTGGAAATTAAAAAGAGCTAAATGTTGTGCCCAAATCAATACATTTTAATAGAATCACAGTGATTAGTGAAAACAGTGAATCCATGTGATTTTTTTTTTTTTTTTTTTTTTAACAGGCTTGACCTTTGGAGGAATGGAGAGTCCAAAATGGAGGGAGCTATCAGAGCTTATTAGCATTACTGTTTGGGTTTGCAGACAGTAATGAGACAGGAGTTGATGATACAAATACTTCTTATCCTAAACGGCTCAAAATTATTGACCTATTGGGAATTAAGCTAACTAGCTTGCTAACTATCAGTTTGCTACAGCTTTTTATTGAATGAAATTAGACACAATCCCACCAACTAAATACCAGTGCAGAGTAAATGACACAATGCAGAGAAAGCATGTTAGCTGATAGCTTGTTTGCTATAGTGGTTTGCAAACTAGCCCTGTGAGTATAATAACTACATCACCAACAACGGATCTCAAACCACGGATGAATTTGGCTGTGTCACTTTCTGGTGGCTTTTAGTCATGATGTAAAACCATCAAAGACAACAGATATATTAACATGCATCATGTTGTTTTTCAATTCCACATTCGTCCATGAATCCCACACACTGTCCCCAACTCCCTCACCCAAACTTCCACTACTGCACCTCACTATCTGCCAGCTGCATGGGGCTCCCTCAGGCATAGCCCTGCCTGGATGTCTGGCCAGCTGTGGCCATCCCCCTCAGCAAAAGAGAAATAGTGAGAGGAATGGAGGGGGGAGAAAAGAGCGGCAGAGGGAGTGTACGAGTGAGTGAGTGAGTGAGTGAGTGAGTGAGTGACCGACCAGCTGTGAGAAGCTATTTCCCTCTCTTCTAACGCAGCACAATCTATCGAGAGTAAACCCATAAAATGAGAGGAAAGAAGTAAGAGGTTGGACACACCTGAACACAGAATATGTGCACACGCGCTCAGATAAAACAGCAGATTGCCATGTGATACGACAATCGAACAATGCCAAGATGCATTAATATAACAGGATAAGCACAGTGAGCACAGAGGTACTCTGTGGAATTTTTAATGAATGCACTGACATTTCCTTTAATCACCATGCCCTGTTTGATGCTGTCTAGCACTGTGGGAGGTGTGAGTGAGTGAGTTGAGTGAGAGAGAGAGAGAGAGAGAGAGAGAGAGAGAGAGAGAGAGAGAGAGAGAGGGGAAAAAAGAAGTGGTAACAGATAATGAAAAACATAATGCATCAGCATACGGTGGATTGTGCAAAGGATGGCAGAAATAAGTCAGTGATCCCCGAGGGAAAAATCCAGCCCCATGCTAGAGCAGCCCAGGAGGTCCAGCTAACATTAACACACATTATATGCTAGGCCAGATTTACAGCAGGACACCCATCACATGCTGTTAGCATCTCTGCTCCTTTTACTCTGTTGATTTGAATTTATAATACGCTGGACTATAAGGTTTGGGAAGAGAGCTCTGTGTCACTATGAAAGCAGGTTATTTACTCTTTGTATGCTAGTATAGCACATCCTTATGTAGGGTAAGAGAACATTTATTCACATAAATTAATAAAATGGTTGTAATTCAAGCTGCTGTACGTATGTATGTGCAGCTGATGCATATGAATACATTTAAGCTCACATAAAAGACATGTAAACTGCCACAGGCAGTGTTTCTGCAGGTTAGGCACACTTTCTTCTCTTACTGACTCCCTCTCTTCATGTGACAGCAGCTTCCTGGAGAACTCATTAATAAAAGCTTTTAATGGCATATGCTTCAAATATTTGCATAAGATATTACAATGGCCACAGATTAATCTGCTCCTTGATTTAGATTAGTCGCATTCAGAGATTCAATTAAATCACCATCATTTTGCAAGTTGCATTAAGTGCAATCAACAAGGGGAATGGAAAATTACATTTCCTTTAACAAAATTTGCATAATACATTGGCACTGGTAATGTATTCAGCTCCTTGGCAAAAAATGTGCTTACTCTGTTCCAACTGTTAAAGACAGCTGAGAAAACTCTTCCTCACCCCTCTGTTTTTCTGGTTGTTGTGTTTTTCTTGAGAATACATAACCACAACACGTTACATTATGCAGTCATTTCTTGGAAAGCAGATTCATTACGATGCATTCTGTTTTTAAAATGACACATATTAGCAAATATTGCCACATCATTTCCGATGCACTCATGGTGATTGTAAGATTAAGTTTTGCCCTTTACTATGCTCATAAAAACAAACACATGCTTCAGGCAAATTAACAAGCGAGCACTCTAAGGCTCACATTAGTGACTCACATGTAAGTGATAGGGTAATGTGTCATGCCTCCAAAAGTTCTGGCATATTTTCCATAAGCTTTCTAATACGCAGTAATGGTGACAAGCAGGCAAAACGCTTGTCATGTCTCTCAGTCACAACCAATTAAATTCCTCATTCCTGGAGAGCGCAATATTTAGGCCCTGCATCCCCAATCACTCAGCCACACCTGTGCTTCTCATTTGCACTCGGTTCAACTGCATCTATCACCATACAAAAACTCTACTCCCCCCCACCCACACACCTCCCTCTCCTCTCACCTCTCGCTGTCAGCTTGAGTCCACTCCTCACTAACATCACCATCCACAAAGCCTACTACTCACTATACTCCATAGACAGCCGAGCTGACATTAAGGCAGATGGATTTTCTCTCAATCCGCTTAAGACATCAGACGCTGAGTGACTTTGTTCCATTTTTTAAAGAAGCATTTTAATACTGCTGCTTTCATGTCTGAGTGCCTCCCCACTGTTACAGATATCGAGTCAGTAGACTGCTGCATGACAGACAGTTGGACATTGTTGAGTGACAAACTCCGCCTACCTATGTTAAAATGACATCTGGTGACAGATCTCTATACAGGTTTCACCACAACTTGCCTTCAGACACCAGTGGTCACATCCAGGTACAGGAGGCTGATCGCTGGTGGATGCTTTTCAAAATTCAATATTTCAGTGGGGTTTGTATCCACCCATGGGAACCATTCTGTATGTTAACGACGCTTGAAAGGTAATGGAAAAAAAAAAAAATTGTGCTCAGGCAGTTTGTGGTGGTGCTCAAATTCACAAAAGGCTCCTCTTCACCCCTGAAACCTTATCTGTCCAGAAAAAGGAAAAAGGGACTTTCTCTTCTCTTCCAGAACTTGAATTTCTTCCAACCTCATTCCCACACAGAGGCTAGCAAACTTGTCACTTTCCAACTGTTTTTTTTTTTTTTTTTCAAAAGGAAGTACAGAAGAGGAGGAGAGGAGATAGTGGGAGGCCGGGGACGAGGATGTTTGTCTGATGTGAATGTGTTTTCTGTGTTATCACTCTGAGTGGCTGAGTTCCTATGTTGGCCAGATAACACACACCGCCTCCCTTCTGCTTTTCTCACTGTCTGCACTGACTGGCTAAGTCATTTTGTGTCAACACAGCTCAGCTCTAGAGTGAACAAAAGTCAGCCGCTGTCCACGCTGCACGGTCAAAGGGTCGTGACTTTTCTCCTCTCCAGTGCCATCGTCTCTACAGTGGCCACGTGGTGTAGATTTATGTTGGCATCACCTCAAGGCTATAACCACCAAGGAAGGTCAGTGTGATACTTAACTGAGAAAACACAAGCACACTGCATCTGAGTGAAAAGAAGAAACTTTTTAGATTTTCACTTCACTGCTTCCTTGCCTGCAATCTGCATTTTGTCAAAGGTCTCTTGCTCCAGGCTCTGGTAGTGTAGTTGCTAGATTCATTGATAGAAATGAAAGTCCCCTGAGAGAAGAAGCAGAGCATGTTTCACATGAGGACAGCTCCATTACTTCAATACATCTAACATGGGCTTGAATCACACAGCAAGTGATGTATAACCCAGGCCTACGACATTCATCACTCTGTGTCACAGCTGCAAATCACATGCATGTCTTACCCAAATCTGACCTTTACAGGCATTACATATTGTGAAATTATCATTTCACAGAATATAAAAAATGTAAGATGTGAAAAAAAGAAATCAAATATCAAAAACACAGGAAATGGTTAACAGCGTCTTTAGCCTTTTAGCGCCTCCTTGTAGAGAAAGCACAAGACAAAATGCAGGGAATAATGCGGGGATTAGGCACATAATCAATCAAATAGATTAGAAGCAGTGACAACAGTGCAGGCAGCATTACCACATAGGGTCCACAGTCAGCCCGGGCAGGAAGTGTTGAGTGTTTTGGCTGTGATTGGCTACAGAGGGGGGTCTGCAGGAGAGGAGCAGCACTGCAGTCAGTCCCACATCGTAAATCATGCTCGCTGCTCTTTTAGATTGGTTTAAATCGAGCTTCTCTTTTGGGCCTTGACTGGGTCCCTGGGCTTATTAGAGCACTACGTTGAGAGAATAACCAAGCTTGCTATTCATCAGAAAGGCCTTAAAAAAGAAAGCCAGGCCAGACCCATTCATTTGGATTATCCATTTAGGTGTATCCCCATAACACCATACATGAGCGTCTTGAAAACAGAACACATTTACAGCACTGCACACTGGCCTAACATATTTCTAGGGAGAGAGTGGTTGTTGAATTTGGTTCAGATTTGCTGGTTAACATCATCCAAATATACATATTGTCACATGAGAGGTCAAAGGTGTCATCCTATTTACATATCCAGGTCTGTATTTCACACACACAGTAGAGCACATGCAGCCTTACACAACCTCAATTCTCAACTTCAGAGGTTGTATATTTTTGCTCTACAAAAGAAAACATAATGTAATCAATGAAAACACCTACACAACCTAAAATGGCGGCAAACAATTAGAGCTAATAATATTTCTTAAGAGCGAACAGCAGACAGACCTTGGAAAGAAATTGGCAGTGAGCAATTACCGCTAAACTATACCTACACATATTTGCCATCAAATGCAACAAAACAACAAAAGATTGAGGCAGAATACAGACGCCTAGAGGAAAACAACTGCAACTATCTGTTCTGTGAATAGCACACAACACTAAACCACCACAAGCCCATTAGCTAAAAAAAAAAGAAAAAAAGATGGTATTCAAACCCCATCCTCTTTGAATAGCAGCTCTTTTATCTGATCAATACAGATGGTGCTTTGAACAAATCCAATGGCCACATAAAGACATAGTCCCAGTGAGGGGGCTCTTCAACTCTGGGCATTTCTTAAAAAATGTTTCTGGAGAGGCACACTACCCTGTCCGGGCTGTTTATGATAGCTCCCCTCTCTCTCACAGCTCAGAGATTACCGTCTCGAATCACTGGGAACATCTCCATCATGACACTAAGCTATTTTGCATCCGATTACCCTACCAATCTGCTGCTTTTTTGTAATTTATAATGATTTTAGGCTGCGTGGTGGTGGGATATTGGCTACGTTAAGCCATAAAGCTTGACCAGGTTTGATGGTAACAAAGAAAATTACGGGCTTTTTATTAGCAGTGAAATCCAATAACCTTAAATATGTGATACCTCATCATGTAGATGAAGCAACTTGGCTTATCTCAGCAAGGCGGCCTCCAGATCCATACATAAACACTGGCAGCTCTACATCACTGACAGTGCTTCGCGATGATTCTGCACTGTCAGCAAAGCCCAGAGGACTACACCACGGTGCTCCGCAGAGTCTCAGCAACAGAGAGCGGAAGAGAAAAAGACTGAGAGAACAAAAGAGATGAAACTGGCTAGAAGTGTCCTTATGCCTATTTGCATGTGCTGACTCAATTATATGAAGTTATATCAACTTCTTTTCACCTGGATGAACTCAACTGGATTTTGCAGATAAAGTG
Organism: Seriola dumerili; assembly: GCF_002260705.1. Taxonomy (NCBI): domain Eukaryota; kingdom Metazoa; phylum Chordata; class Actinopteri; order Carangiformes; family Carangidae; genus Seriola; species Seriola dumerili. The sequence goes on along the minus strand of NW_019174343.1, from coordinate 8,070,829 downwards.
GACTTAGTGTTTATTATCCTGTTTGCATTAGAAACACAGGAGGAGTGCTTGTCACTACACGGCACAGCACATCACGCAGAACTGGCCACACTAAACCCTTCTGATCAAATCCACTGATGACTAAACTTGACATGATTTTAACAACTGCACACAATCCAGTGAGATATTGTGCTGAATAAACCTGTTTCTTAAAGTGTGAGAGCCCATTGATGCAGCTTGTATTGATTTTTCCTGTCTATTTATTTCACCCTCATGCAGAGTCTCCTCGAGCCTAACCTGCACCGGCAGATAAACACAGGCCGTCGATGCAGAGTGAGGTGGTGGGATTAGGCGGGGACATCCTTCAAAAGGTCTCCGTCTCGTTCACAGGGGAGGGGTCAATGGGAGCGCAGGGCTCTTCCTGAATCTGAGACGAGGTGACAGGTGAGGAGTGGCAGGTGATAAGCAGAGCCGAGGCAGGGCGCCCATTCCGCTGTGTTGTCAGAGATAATGGGTTCAAAGGTAGGCTAAAGGTCAAACAAGAGACATGCATGTGTGTGGATGCGTTGCTAATCACTGTCACACACACAAACATGTCATGGCACAAAGATTTGCTGTCGCACAGCAGCACAGGGAGCACTGCTCACATTAGCCAAGGAACAGTTCTCTTAAATTCATTAAACACAGACACAAAAAAGACCTGATCACACTTTGTTTTAGAGCAGATGTTATTGCATAAGAAATTTCAATGTGTTTTGTCAACGTACAGGTTAGTTTTCTACACTCAGTTGACAACATGATTCTACCGGCAAGTGCAAAAAAAAAAAAACTGTGATTAAAATGAGCAATAAGTGCAAAGTTAGGCTGAAAAATATTAATAATGATACATTTTCCAACCTGTAGACTGACAAGTACAATGTGTTAATGCAGCTAATATATACACCTAATAAACAGCTTTATTCAGTTCGCAACACTATAATGTGCATGTAAATAGGAACGGATGACTGAATACAGCCTTTTCAATGTCTCAATAATATTATAGGCAGATAGTTATGATGGAAATCTATTTAATTTTAGTAGCAGTTAATGCAGTTTTTGCCTAATTGCACTAATATTATTATATTAAAAAAAAATAAAAGATTTCAAATCATTACGCACAGACCGAGGATGTCTTTATAGGAAACCCATTGTCTTCTGAAATATAAAGTCAATGCAGAAACACATAACCACCCGAAAGTATTTTTGTAGTTTTGTATATTAATATTTGATCTGCCTGAGAAGCCCAAGCCCATTTTCTTCAGAACAGCACCAGGCTGTAAGACATTTTGCTATAGTTGTCAAAGTTGGAACTGCAGGTCACGTGACATGACATGAGGAAACAGCTGTAATATAGTGAGTAGAATTCAATTAGGCTTCATACACATTCAGCTATCATTATACTGTTTTTTCCTTATAACAGTTGCAGCCATTATGTCAAATATTAATCTAAAAGTGATTAAGAGCCATATGATGACATCATTCAGGCCATTCATGCCTGCATTAAAGGCAGTCAGCCTAATGGACTCTAATGCAGATGCTCTAAAGGCCCAAATATGTGGAAGTCTTGATAATGTTTTTGACCAATGAGTCTGGTGAGCAACTTCCACTGCAGTGAAAAGGAACATGGTATCCAGTTCAACCATGGAGAGTCCGCCATGGATATCTGGCTCATTAAACTGCCTGCTTGTTTTAAAAGAGCTGAGAGGAGCTGATGTAATTGGCCATCATTAAAGGCCACTTGACAGGGTGGCCTTAAATAATGCTGCTGATACTATATTTCTGCTTCTCATAATGTATTCATTCTGCTCCAGCCTCTTCTCCACACTGGTCCACACAGCTCCAGGATAGTGCTCGTGTTTCTCGCCAACAAAATCCTAAAAATTAGTGGTCACACAAATGTGCCACTGACTGCATTTGCACCCAGTTTCAGGTTTGAATTTTCAGAGATGTAGCTGTGAATGAATTCCCTTTACCCACCAACCCTGTTACTGTCACTGTTGCCCGTTGCTGAAAGAAAGGTAAACAGAGCATACATTATTTCCAATAAAGAGCTTTGCAGACATCAGTGTAGGGGTTTAATGCAGCATGCCAATCTGCTGGTGTTTTTCAATTAATGTGCATGGACTTGATATAGGCAGTAGGGCTGCAGGGTTGACAGGCCAGTAATTATAGGTGCTCCATTTGAGCTATCATTCTCAGGCAATGGCAGACCTGTCACAATCACAGCTCTGATGATACATTTATCATCACAACTGTCTGGACACTGCAACTGCAGTGCGTACACACACAACTTTACAACCATCACAGTGAGGCTGGACTATAATGTGCAGGCAGGAAAAGTCAGTTCAGAAAAGTGGCTAAAAGGAGGCTGTTTGAGACTCACTGAGCTCGTGAGATTTAACAACGTGAGATACTGCATCTCATGAATGCGATAAATCCATTTGTGTGCACCAATTACCATCACACATCTGGAGACTATGGTTTTTCAGTTGGTGACAGATGTCTCCTTCTCTGTGATCTCCCTGTCTGAAACTTGCTTTAGACAGATGTGTTACACTATCTAAAATGTTTAAAATTAACCATGAAGACCGTTAACATCCAAGATGCAACCCAAGATGGAAACCAGATGTTTCCACATCCACAGTACCACTGCGCTGTGAAACAAACAGGTTGCATGAATTATGATCACCATCTTATTATAGTGGGTTAGTGCTAGGTGCTGAGACAGCTATTTAAAATCACATCCACTGCTTCACCTCTTATGAAAAGCACAAATATTTTTTTCACTGGTTCAGAGTGAATTTTTGCAGTAGCATAAAATTACTCAGAGAAGAAAAAAAGCAGTTTCAGCTGTTTAAGTGGTCATTTTATGGGTCATTCAGATAATAGTTTACATGTTGGATTGGGTAACTGAGCTTTAAAGCAATTGGAACAGAGCAGAATAACGCATCCTCCACCTCAGTGCAGCAGCTCAAGCTCTTGAATACGATGAAGATGAGGTTTGATGGAAAGCGGAGGGAAAAAGTCCAAACAATACTTTCAGACAGAACGCTTTACGGTAGCAAACATTTTTTTCCTCAGCAAAATGACTTCAGTGGAGTGTGATGAATTCAGCCTGAGATGGATGACGCCTCAGAACAAAGATTCCTCTGCAAAGCTTCTCTGTGCTGCTTTGTTTTTTTTTTTAGCTGCACAGCCAATTCTAGCACCACACTATACTCTTTCGCCTTAAAAAAAAAATCAAAAGGGGGGGAGGAGGGGCCAGGGTAGGGGAAGGTGGTGGTGGGGGGTTGCAAAATTAAAAATCTGCGAGAGTCAGAGATGCTTGTCCCAGCGGAATCAGAAGCTCTTTAAAGCATCAAACAGAAGATGTGATTCTCAGAGCCGGGAAATTTAAGAACAATCAGTGTGAATTGTCGAGACGTTCCTTCGAGCAAGACAGAGGTAGTGGTGCCATTTTTCATGTCAGCAGCACTAAACATGCTACCACACAGCTCTCCTAGGAGGGAGGGGAGGAAGTTAATGCACAGTGGTCTATTGACAATAGAGAACAGGTGGGGAGGGAACAGGGCTGGACAATCAAAAACAAAACAAAAAAAAAAAAAAAACATTTTGTCTCCATATTAAGCTTCTCATATTTAAATTGACCACAGAGCTTTTGGTCGATTGCCTCAATGATCTGCTCTGTTGCCCGTGTTCTCAGCTCCAGTCTGAACACAAGCCACTCCTCAAGTAATCCATCACGATCAATCAAGTCACAAATAGCCATCTGACTTCACACCAAGGCCAAGATACTGTGTGATGCATTCAGCCACTGTACTGCACTATACTGTACAATGCAGAGCCTCAGAGCTTTTCTGACTGAAACATGTACAATATATTCTCATGATTAAAAATGTTGTACTACTAAACCAAAACACTAATCCTGCATCAGGTAGACCACAAACCTCATCACATAACTGGAAAGAGAGTCCAGGGCCATGGGGAGCAGTGGCAGAGGAAGCTTTCACTATCTCCCAATACCTCATTTAGTACAGTGACCAGGGCATTAGAACCTGTCAGACTGAGTTTAACTTGGGCAGGTATCCATCCACGCAGCACTGGATACTTCATTTCATCCATGAGTGAATGGGCAACAGCAGAAAAAACCCACTGGCAGTGAGGGCAGAGAGGTGCTGAGCTGGGAGGAGGGAGCTTTGTGTGTGTGTGTGTGTGTGTGTGTGTGTGTGTGTGTGTGTGTGTGTGTGTGTGTGTGTGTGTGTGTGTGTGTGTGTGCAGTTTTTCCAGTCAAAGGATAGCCTTCAGGTGAACGATCATCTGGTCTTTGATTTGAATTCAGCAGAGCTAAATGACCACGTAAAGCCTCAGGCTGGCCTGCAGACATGACTGTATGTATGCATACTGTATATATAAAATCACAGCCTAACTCTTCACGGCTCTGATCCCTGATTATTTCTCAGAATCCCTCTCCTTCTGAACACTCTTAAGAGTGAAAAGGGTTCACTAAGTAGAATTATACAAGAAGTCATTCAACTACTTGAAGAAAAACAACTCCATTCACTAAAGTCAAAACCTACCTCCTGTGAGGGCAATTATAGGTGTTATGAGACAATCATGATGCTCAAGATGTAAAAGAAACAGAAATCATTTTCACCGTTAACATCATTTCACAGTCATGTTGAAGCAATCAGGAAACACAGAAAAAGAGGCATAAAGACATGTATATGGATACTGTATGAATTCTATATCTGTAAATGGCTTGGTCATGGTGATATTACGGTCATATTTTAAAGCATACGTGATTTAAATCTTGAGTCATTGTCAGAACAACCTATGTGAGTAAATGTTGCCCTAAACTGTATAATGGTGAATGACATCTTTCTCTATCAGAGAAAGGAATGTTGTGATAATTTGAAGAAACGAATTAAAACAGAAATTCACAGATATTGAGTCAGCTGTGATTTTAACTGCAATTAAATGTGTTAACAACATCCCTTGGGGCACGTCACAGGTTTACCTTGACTGTGCTTTGAACACAATTCTGAAATAGCAGCCACTCATTATACGTGTCATCAATATCTTTCACCTTTACTGTTATGTCCCAGACCCGTATTCGACTTTTGTTTCTTCCTGAGAACTTACACAGCTTTTATACATGCCGCATGATAGAGTCCATGAACCCAACAGATGGTGGTTTTCACTCCACACACTGAATATTATCTACAGTAAACCTTAAATTATAACTGTCATAACAGTGCATGCACTCATAAGCTGAGCCACGGTAGAGCAAGATTCCTCACAGATACTCATGCGCTTACAGATTCTCATCTTATATAAGCAGCCAGGAACGAACAGACACATATGCTGGTTGCTTGTCAGTTAGCCCGGTGCAGCAAAAGCTATGACAGCAGTCTGCCTTTTGGATGCACTCATCGCTCTGGCTTCACAATTTACAGAGTGGGTTGGTAGCCTCAAATTCTGTAAGTGCTGAGCTCTAAAAAAAAACAGCCTCCTTAAGTCTGCACCCGATACGAAGCTGCAGAAACTGTGAACAGATACTGTGAAGGCCATTCTGAGGAACCCACAGGGTAGCGGCTGTGGGATCCTTCAGGACAGTCTAAAGGTAAATATTGTATTTCATTATTTCTTCTGTAGCAGGTGAATTACTGATTTGTTGTTTTATTCTCCTGTCGATTCCAGCACTGCTACATTAAGTGAGGTGTTTTGTCTGTAATAAAATATTGTTTTATTGTCTGTGAGCACTGTGCAATGAGAATTTGGCAGATTTGTAAACTGACCTTTATTCTTCTTGTTGAGTTTTGCAGACGTGCTGTGTGTGAGTGGAGGTGTGTGGTGAGAGCCTCCGTCATAGGAGAGTGGAGGAGTGTGTGTGTACAGTACTACAGGTGTTCAGTACTCTGTCTACAGTGTTTCAAATGATCTCCCCATCCCACAGTTGACACATAAGTGGTTTGTGTTTTTGTCTTTTGTTATTTAACTTTTCATTCTTGCATGGCACATATGAAGTTTACGATGATTACAGTTGCAGATTCACAACTCTAATTAAGATAAGGTTTGCTCCATGAATTGGTTGAAAACCCTGTCTCCAGCTGAAACATTCAAACCATGTAGAAGTATTATCAATATTCAACTGATGGGATTATGATGACGTAATCCTTGTTTGGATGCTTATCTTACTATGGAAAAACAAACTTGGGCGAGCAACAGAGGTTGGATTTATGCTTTACTGTTCATTACAAGAAAAAAAGGCTTTGAGGATGGGGGCTAAAGACTGAGTTTGGCAAATAAAGTGCTGTCTTGGGTAATATGTTGTCTGTTCTCTAATTCCAATAAAGAGCAGAACAGAGCTGTTAACATTACTCTAAACCAACTGGCATCCACACAGTGAAGAAACAGTACACAGTAGCTTTTCCAGTCCTGAACAGGGATTTTTCTAACACCACAAAATTTAATGTAACATAGCAGTGCTAGCTATGATTGGAGATTGGACAGTTGCTGTTTGAGGAAGAGGTATAGCAAATGATCAAGTCAAGTAATTCATTTAGATTTTTGTTAATTTTGAGTTAATGAGAAACTGGATTGTCCACGTTTGAACTTTCATTGTAATGAATATTGATTTTATTTGTTTTGTGTTTGTCTCTCTGCTCTTCTGTGGCTGCTTTACAGTACGTACCATAACTGGAGAATCAGGGAGGGTTTAACTGAATTTAGATTACATCATGAATTGTAACATTATAGGATCATTGACAAAACCAAACAATAAATGATGAGTATGTGGTCTCTCCACTGCAGGTCCCTGGTCCATTGTGGGGAGGCATTTATTAATCCAAATTAATCTGTTGGAGGGGTTTAATCCTCTTTAAATGCACAATAAGGACCCTCGACATTTCACACTGTAGGTTATTGGTATCATTTGCAATAAAAAAAATTCAAACTGTAGATATCCTCATTGATGCTTCCCTTGAGGCTCAGCTGTATCAGTGTTTGTCATTGATACTCATTGATGAGGCTTCTTACATCAAACCTCTCTGTGAATGTATAAGGTGGTTTAGTGTTTTTGTGGCCATGGTGCTCTTCAAACAGTAAAGTTTCTGAGTTCTGTAAGCCACTAAATCACATCTGTGCATGTCACGCCAGGAAGGTATAAAACAGTTAAATGGCTCAGTGAAAAGCTCATGAAAACTTGGCCTCTGCCTGAACACATCTCTGATGTCCTTTATCACACTGTTCAAAATGCCTTGCACTCAACTAGCCTCAGAGGTGAAGGGTCAGCTGATGTATCTCCATGTCTTTGGAGGAAGTTCTGCCTAGATCGCTATCATCAGGGAGCCCGTGTTTCTCTTAAAGCACTTGGAGGAGAAGTGATGTCCTATGCATTTGATGCAACATTCACTGACATCCAGGTGGGTCTTGTTAAAAACCAAAGCTACAGTACGCATCACAGTGTTTGACCTGAACACACAGCTGCTTCTGATGCAGCCTATACTCCTGTCAGCACAGCGTGGTATCTCATTTATCATCAATCACTTCAAGTAAATGTTTCGTAGCGACTGATCAGTCTGTTGGATCTCCCCTCACTTCTCTTCACTGAACTCCTTGAAGGTTTGAGGGCTCTCTTGGATGACCAGGCCACCCACACCACAACATCTTGGTTGGATTTAGGTCAGGACTTTGTCTTGGCTAATCAAAACCAATTAATGTCTTCTTCCAAGGCACTTTCTTGGAAGATTTGCTTGAATACTAAACATTGTTGTCTTGTTGGAACACATTCGGCACTGCTTTACTTCTGAGTGAGATAGGCAATCATTTTGTTCAAGAGTCCTCATCTGTCAGACTGTTCTCAGTTCCAGAGAGGGAAAAAACTCAGACCGTGTATCTCCCACAACTGTGATTGACTGTCGGTATATATCAGATATTCTGCAGATGAGCAGCATGGGATTTTTGACCATAACCACACAGTAAAATTGTGACCTGATTTCTCCTCAAATCACCAGGTTTGTCCAGCTGATCTGAGGCAGACTTCTACAGTAAAAGTTCTCCCTGGCTACCCTTGCGTGAATGCCATTTCTACTCAGTGTCCTGTTTATTTTTGGTGGATGCACAATGACATCAGATGCATCAGTAAAGGCTGTGGGGTCTCTCAATCTTATTCTTTTTTATTCCTTCTCTACTTTTAATATTTTGCTTATGGCTCTTTGTGATATTTTATTTCCATTTGAATCTTATCTGTCTTGGTGGGCTGTTAGAGCCCCAAACTTTTTATCATGACTTTAAAACGTTCTTCAAACTGAAGCATTCTCACCTGAGATCTTGTTTTTCTTTGAACTGCATAAGAAACACAGAAGATGACAGGTTTCTCATCTGTATTCATGGGAGTGTGACATAAACCGGTCCCCAAACACTTCATTGCTTGATACAATAAGTTCTTCTGCATTTACCAGATTATAAGAAAATGCATTTATTTCGCACCTGTATTATTTGCGATTATCATTTGCACAATATTGGCAAAGCTGGGTCGTATAGGGACTGACAGGTCTGATAAAACCTTTATGGATTTTTTGATCGATGCGGTGGCCAACTGGGATTTGTCCCACTAGGCCCAATGGCTATTCTGACTGTGTTCTTGTTTCTGATGGTGTTGCTGAGGACAGGGTGTCCGCTGGTTGCGAGGCTGAGGTCAACAAAGGTTATGAGCCGCCCCAAATTCCTACTGAAAATGACAGAAACCAAAAGAAATCTGATACATTAAGTAAGACAATGAAATTCTTGGATCAAGTTTCAAAGGTAAAATGATCTTACCACAGTAAAATCATGTAATCATAGCTAGACTGTAGATGCTAGTGTTATTCTGTAATTAAATCTTACAACAGCTGATTTCAAATGTCAAAATTTCTGCAAGTATGTCATCAGTGACAAGAATCCACAAAACATAGAAAAAAAGAAATTCTAATCACAACAGCAATGCATGACATTTTGATTCCTGTCAAGGTTGATATGTTGATTTTCAACACTACTGTGGTGCGTCCTCCTCCTCCTGGTCTGCCTCAGACAGCAACCTGACAGTCACATAAACTGTAACCGACACTTCCTACGCCAGGGGGACCACAGGCAGGTCACGCCCAGGTGATAAGTCTTAGTGGTCCATCTGAGTCTCTTAACAGTTTTCTGCTAGTGTGCACTTTATATTTACTGACCTTCCCAGTCCATCCCTCCCAGCCTCAGAGTCAATGCAGTGAGGGGGAAACCACCATTTTTGACTAAGGTCAGCAAATGCTGCAACAAAAAAAACTGCCAATAATGGTACTGCTTTCCTAATCACAGATCAGAGGGGAGAGAGTGGGTCAGAAAGCCTAAAATCTTTGATGATTCCCTAAACATTTTTTATATTACCTCTGTAAAAGCTTGACACAAATCTTGTACTGCATGTGATCAAGTCATTTTGTGCTTTATATTCTCTATAGTGACTGTTAATTTTTTTCATTTCATTCATTTATACAGAGCAGAGGCGGGCTATCATCATGAGTTACATCCAGGTAATATATAGCATCATACACTGTGCTGATTAGTGAGTAAGAGACAAGCACCATGCCAATCTCTATACATTCATCCATTCACACAGAGCAGTGATCACAGTGAGAGAAGGTCTTTGTCAGATGCTTGTTATTGAAAAGGAGAAGGCTACAGAGAGTCATTTCAATCTTTAATGTCGACCTTACTCTCAACAAACTCCACTGGCAATAGATACATGTATGGGAAAACACAAGCAGCCAATCACAGTTCTCACTGTCCCCATCTGGTATCTGCTACAGCTCCAACGGGCAGTTACATGTCTGAGGAGGCGCCTGAGCATTTAGTTGCTGTAGGTGCAGCATAGCCCCTTAATACACGAGTATAAATCCAGCTTTAGCCCTCTTTTAGCATACACGTCTACTGGATTTGGGAAACAGGGTTAGTGTAACTATAACTTTTAAAGAAGCTTTTACAGCTATTAAAATATATATATATATACATATTTTAATTTAGAGGATAGTTATATTTTGGAACCGTAAACGGTCCTAGTAGTAGTAAGCATCTTCCACTTCCATCCAAAGGAGATACTGGTCTTTTAACATTTCCGCTCCGTCTCCCTCTCTTTTGTGCAGGTGGTCTGATGGGAATATGTGACTGTTAATGATAAAGACACACAGGAAATAAACGACTGTACGTAGGCAGAAGCAGAAAAGGAAGCGGAGCAAACAGATGAAGCGAGGGAGAAACAACCAGGTCAGATGTGTGAGAACTAGTCCCCCCAGCCAGCCAACAGCAGGCCAACGTGATCTGCATCTCAACCGGGCGCAGCACAGAGCACTTGTCCTCTGGCATGCTGGCAGCCCACTACCTCCTTCAGACCGAGCTGCCAGGAGAAAGAATGAGCCTCTAAAGCTTCAAGGTCAGATATAAGATCTAGATAGGAAATAGTAAACATGTTTAAACTGGCAGCCTTGTGCCCAGCCTGGACAACCACTTACAGACTGACAGTGCACTAATTCAATGCTAGATCTGGGTGGCTGATTGAGTTTGAATTGTTGCTGCTTGTGGGATTATGAAACATGACGGGCTTTTTATAAGGTGTAATTAACGCTCTGATTTTAATGGGAACATGACAGATATTAAATTGGTTTCAGATCTCAGTGTCGAGACTGACTGTTAGGGAAGCTGTCTGGTGTGTATGTTTACGTGTGGGTGTTTATCTGTGTGTGTGTGTGTGCGAGCTATAAATGTTAGGTTGCATTTGTGGGCATGTTATTATGATACATACCATTTAGAAACTCATCAAGTGTCATTGAATGTCATCATTTGGAGCTTATCTAAAAAATAGCTCCGGCCGCTGCTGTTGCCGGCGTGGAGGCATAAAAATCAACAAGTATGTTCAATTCAAAGCTGTGCAAACTTTAAAACACCCCTCCTCAGCCTTAATGATGTCTCTAGGTACCTAACTTTTGTATTCATGTTCAGCTGAACAGCTTGCAGCAGGACTTAAACATATGGCTCAAATGCGAAAGCAGTTTCAACAAACATTTCCAAGGAAAAGCAAAACCTGGGTCTGTTTTTGGCATTCGAGCAAGGAAAACAAATTATAACGAGCACTGACTATAAAATATAATATTGTACACATCAACATTAAAATCCAAAGACAGTCTATACTGTGACTTTAAGTTGAAAACCAACCACCTACAATGATGATGACTATATCATTATGGTATTGTGCAAGCTATAGTCTTTTTTTTTGTCTCTCTCCTCCAACGTGAACCCCTGCTGTTCCTCTTCTTTGTAATTCTACAGCAACACCTGAAACAGCACTTATGTGCAATCTTCCGAGACACATACCCTTCTTGTCCCATCTCTGTGAGCACCAGCTGTAGTTATCTCTCTGTCTCCCTGTGCTGTAAATACTGGCAAATGGAGTGTACAATAGTCAGTAAAACCAACAATTAGTAAACCCATCTCCCTGAGGGACCGGCTGTCAGAGGTATTAATGCCCACTGACCAGATCTTTCTTAGCTCTTTGATTGTGCAGTTAGAGGCGAGTGAGAATACTGATGAACAGTAAGTGTAATTGTGTCTGTGGTTGTCAAATGTATACCACAGAACCCGTCAAGCTCCTGGAAGCAGTCGGGTTTGGGACCGTGGAAGGATTTTCTCTGACTGCATTTTTCTTGTCTTTCGGTGCCGTCCATCTTCTCACATGACAAGAGGTGACACTTTTTCTTGGCTATTTGACAGATGACACTGTCTCAGTTCAGAGGTGGGTACAAAAGCCTTGAGACACTTTTCGCTTTTCTCTCATTTCTACCTTTCCACCATGTGACATGAGACATCAGATTACAAAGGTTAAAGTGGACTTACAAGACACTTGTGGGGCTGAATATGTCTAACAGAAAACACGCTGCAGATGGACCGATAAGAACGCGATAGATGAGCAACACTGAGGCAAAACAGATCTGAGAATATAAAACTATCTCAAAGCAACATGTTGATTCTGTAACTTACTATTTAATTAAGTGAAAATGATGCAAAAACAACATTTGAAAAATGTCTGACCTCTCAAAGATGAATAGAAATGGTTATTCATGAGGGTCACCTGTTAAAAACACACTCTTTTACACAGTTGGCATCACAGTGTGGTGTGATAGCATTTAAACCTGCTCCCTCTTAGATGGAGATGTTTTCACAGGTACAGTCCTGTCAATTTATTTGCTCCAGTGCGTCTGTCTAATGCATAAACATGTCAGGGAAATTATAGGTAATTTTCCATTTTGTTCCTCATGGATAGTTAAGTCAGACATCTCCAGACTGCAAAAATAGAGCTTTACATTAAAGCTGCTTCAGTCAAGTAACAAGCAGAGCAAACAACATTATCACATTGATACCTACGAGCTGATTCTGGTTGGTTGACAAGAAATCCACTCTTTGATTTCAAATCCAAGCCAGGACATATAGTTATCAACTTTTTTGTTACTTAATCCTTTTCGGAACAACCGTCTAACAAAATACAAAGTTTATAAAAATGTTGAACAACCATACAGACTTAATAAAATCTAAACTGTCAGTTCAATCCCTGCCTTGTCATGATAACATAACTGACAATGTCATATTAGATCACACACTTTGAAAAAGAAAACTCATCTACATCCTTGTGACGGACCCTCAGACCAAACACATTAACCTTAATATCAACCCACTGGAATGTGAGGAGAGGGCCATCTCACTGGGCGCCCCACTCAGCCCTCACACTCCGCCTCCACCCATGTGAAGAGCTCCATCCATTTCCTCCCTGGAGGGTTCAAGGCTGCGGGGCTGCGGCTTGTCAAAAACAATTACATCCCTTGGTCTCTGGGAAGGCCTCCTCTTAATTTGAACTGATAAGCATCTCCTTGCATATTAGCAGTGAGGCCCAGCGGTCATCCTGCTCCCCACAGATAATGGACTGGGCTGGCAAACAGCATTTGTCAGGGACAGCCACTTACCTGGGTTGTACATGACATGCTGAGCAATGCTAATAATAGCCACTCAGCCAGACTAGCTGTTAGCAGGCCACAAACCCCAACCCTGCAGCTGGCCAATCGATAGTCATTTACTCTCACTCTCCTTTCAATTCAACAGAGAAAAAGATGTATTACTGAAGCCCCTTTCTGATGCTTTAAGGCTGGGTGGTGAAAAAATACTTTTTTGGTGCCCTCAGCTTGATCAAGTTGCTCGGCTGTTGGACCCCAGAAGCTTCTCTCAAGCACGAATGTTGATCTGAAACTTGCACGTTTGCTAATCATTCCATGGCGTACAGTAGAAATCAAATACAAGTTTATGGAAGCATGATAAGAGTAAAATTGCATTAAAAAGCTTGAGGGAAATATGCTAATAAAACTTTGCATTTCTCTTCATCTGGTGGCAGTTTATTTGCATGCCATGAGCGGCCTAAGGCTTGTAATATCCTGGTAAAGTAACTAATGTCCATCTTTAACACGGCTGATGTGTTTTCACCTCCTTGCTCCATGTCTGACTATAAGGCACAACATTATTACATGGAAAAAATGGGTAATTCTGATGGATGAACAGATAGATGGACAGATTAGTGAAGAAAGAGAGAGGCTGCGAACAAGAACGGAAGACATTACGGAGGAAGACTGACTGGCTAACTAATAGTGAGCTTGAGATCCAGCCAGAGAGAGAGAGGCGAGCACAGTGAACATCAAGAAACTGAAGAAACAAACAGAAGTCTGGAGGAAATAACAGCGTGATTAATTCTTGTTCATCATCTCCACTCATGCAGCACACGAGCAATAATGGCGTTCATTTGGCTGGCAAGTCGGCCGGAGTGGGACGCTGTTTCACTTTGGCCGCAGGTTGGCATTAGCCCTGCAAACTTATATCATTAAATCACTTATTAGTGGAGGAATAAACGACATAATTTGATTTACAGAGCCGGTATCACTCCGCCAGCAAACAGGTGAGTTGCACAAATACAATTACATGGAAACAATGACTTCAGGGTGGTGCAAATTATCAAGGGAAGCTGCCGGCTCTCCTGGTGCGTAAAAGCAAAGCACATTGGCATTTACATGATGATCCAGCGCAGTCCAACTCATACATGTCTGTATTCAGATTCTCACTCTTTTTGTTTGTGGGGCTTCATTGTGAACAAGCATACTGATGTCTGTATCGATCGGTATTATTCTCTACAGGCCTCATTCACATGCACTGTTGGGCTGACCAACGTTAGAACATTTAAAATATGTTTGACATCGGCGACAAATCAAAACAACTGCAGGGGTTACAAAGGCCAAGTGCTAGTCAGCAATGTAGTGTTGACAAAATGCTGAGAACAGGACAAGCTGGTCGTGTGTGTCTGAGCATCTGTGTGACACCCTGACAGGCCTGTTTTCATATTAAATGTGTTAAATTTTGCTGCTGTGCCTCAGAAAAAGCAATTTGCCAGAGACGGTTAGATCAAAGCAAACAGCGTTGATGTCATAAGCAGTTAGAGCTACGATACAGCAGACAGTCCATGAGCCATCACTTCTTTTAAAGACCGGGAGAAAAAGCAAAGAACAAAGACAGAGAGGGAGACAAAGAAGTGAAGGAGAGACGGACACAGAGGCTGGATTTTGCATTTGCACACTGCTAAGCATCTTAAATGGAATTTGTTTTGTCACTCTGTTTGTCTTCAACTAAATGCATGCGTATCTAAATATGTCGCTGAGAATAAAAAATGCGCGCGCACACTGCTGCCACACTGCTAATACTCGGGTTAGAATACATATTCAAACTAAGTGATTCAGGAATCCAGTGTAATGCGAGGGGGGATTTGGATACATTCCAAACAGCCTTTACTCATTTGCATCTGAATGGTCACTGCCATTAGTATGGTAAATATGCTGTAACACATGATAAGCACATTTGAGAGGGAACACGCACCAAATTAGGATCAAGAATAGTTGCACAAAATGTTACACAAAGAAAGTAGTTCTCTCCCACACAAGCAAGCAGACACACAAACCAAGTAAAGCTTGCAGAAGCCTTTTGTACCTGTATTTCATCCTGGTCCTGAGGGGCATTTGCCTCCCCTCTGTGTAAGCAAAACTGACATCCTTTATAAAAGATTTATGAGCCAAAGATGCAAACGATAGAGCGTGAACTCCCTTGGGTGCAGCCTCTTCCATCTGTGAAGGATCACCTGTTCTTAGGTGGGCTAAAGCGCTTGTTCCCTGCCAGTGTACTAACAGGCGTCCAGGCCGCAGGGAGCAGGCAGGGGGATGCAATAGGACGCTGTGCAAATGTTGGGCCTCGTGGCAGTGGCTGCAGCCTGGCTGAGTGATGCAGCTACAACAGCAGATATTATGGAGTTCTCAAGCAGCTGACAGAACTTTCTACTGGCTGTGGCGTTGCTTAAACACATGGCCAGAGGCGACTGCAAAGTAACTGATAAAAATCTGCCTTTGATGTGAGCGAACTAGAGGAGAATAATTCAGCAGTCTTCACCTGGGTGTTTAAGCACACATCGACCTGGGAATGAGTGCCGCTTTAAGGATTCTTGTAAGAGATTTTCAAAGAAAGGCTACAACTCAGCAAAATGAGATCTTCCAATAAAGATGAGACCACAAGGGAGTACAATACATGTTATGTGAAGGCAGGGTGTCTTTAATGTCTCTAATATTAGCACAAGTAGGGTGCTTGTTAAAAGTCAAAGCACAGATGCAACCCACCGAAACACAGTGTAAAGAAGCACAGACGGCTAGAAGTAGGACAGCTCCTCCTGTACTGCTGCCAGCTTGATGTAGGAAGTGAGGAAGGCCAGGGAGACGCTAGCCAAGCCAAGAGGCTAAAACAATTTGCAACATCAACAGGATCTATAGTGAAGGATGAGTGCAGAGGAAAGCTCTTACATCAAATCCCAGGGAGCCCCCAACAGGATTACAGCTTTACGCCTCTTTATAACCCCACAACTGGTCAGAGTAAGACCAGCACTCCTGGTTAGACTGATTACCCAGCAATGGCACATGTTCAGTATGGAGCATGGTGTCATCTATTGAATTTTGCTTGACAGAGTATTAATCTGAGCCTGTGTACAGACACATTCAGCGTTTCCTTACCTGCACTGACTCTGCCTCGTTCTCTGCCTCATTCCACTTGTTATTCAGATAAATGAATAGCTGAGCACTGTTGCCTTGACTGAGTTGTCCTCCTGGAGAGGCGCATTCAGCCAAGTCTCCCACAGAAGAGGGGGGCCACTAAAATAATGCTGGGCTTTGTGTGGGGATCCTGCTTTATCCCCCTCCCTGCCCATTCGCCATGACTCCCTTGTGGCCTCCTGGGGCACTTCTCCACACCTTCTTCCATCAGTGTGAAAGATAAACGCACCCTGGTTCAAAGTGGGGTCACTCTTGTCGCTTTTTTCAAATTTTCTATTCATGCCCTTTATAACGTTGACACCCCCACCCCACCACACACACACACACACACACACACACACACACACACACACACACACACACACACACAGTTAAACAATGACTATGGCTGTCTCCCAGAGCTACTTGCTAATATGGAGGGCACTGAGTCTGTTCAGACAAATTTAATTGCTGACCTCGTTTGCACGCCGCACCTCTGGTGCTTTTTTGTCCCTGGTTTATCTCATTTGCTCTGAGCAAGGCAAACAAGAAAGATTAACGTACAAAACACTAACCTGAAATACAAGATACCTCATCAGGTGGTGTTTTGAGCTGTGATCACAGCAATAAAGATGAACTGAAAAATACTTTTTACATTAGAGAACTGATGGCATCCACACTGGCGTTGTTTAGGATCACTGACAAATCTCTGTTCGCACTAACACACAAAAGCAATCGAAAACAAATAAATCTGTTTTTATTCCTCCTCTACTGTGGCGAACAACAAATCTGTGCGTTACAGGCACTGCCTGGTAACCACTGGCTGTCACCTCCTGCTCTCCAGGGTCTTATCCTGTGTTTCAGTATAACCGACAAAACCTGCACTGTGCAATATTGGCATTCAAAATGAGCGATTGCATAGAGAGCTGGAGGTGTCAGAGAAGTTCACCTCTCAACATTTGTGCGGCACAGCTCCCAGCTGTGGCTGTGAAGGCATACATCATCGTTTTAGAAAAGCTTTATTTTCTCCATCAGCACTACAGCACGACATTTTCAGACTTATCCACTCTGTTAAAAAAAGTTTTGAGGTGTGAAAAACACCATCCTCATGTGGAAGGCAGAGGAAGAGATGTGTTTTAAAATGTAGTCAGCTTAGTGTGAACATAGCCTTAAATTATACCCCATAAGGAGACATTTTTACCTTGAGGAGACATTTTGAGTCTCAGATATAAAAGGAGCTTATGTCTGATAAAAGAGAGAAAATTGGCCAAATGGTCATTATCATGCTAGACAGCTGAAAGAAATTCCCACTGTGGCCTGAATAAAACTAGTGTCATTACCGAGCTTTGCTTTGCAAAGCCATCAGATCAGGAGGAAGGTGGGTGGTGGAAGCCATTATCCATTTGTTAATTGTGCCGGCTAGTCATTACTCATCCATCTTTGACCTTAAAGGCTTCAAGAATAAATCACTGTCAGTCAGCGGCATGGCAGAATCAGTTTGAACTGAAAAGTAATGAAGTCAATATGCTCATTCAAATCATTTGTTTCCCCGTGTTCTTCCCATTCGTTTTCTTTTCCTTTCACATCAAGTCCAGCCGACTTATCAAGAGGAACACGACTCAACCTGTGAAACATCCTGTATAAATTCTTCTGTGGCTCCAAAGCCTAAAACAATAACTCTGATTATGGAGACTGTAGATCTATAACAAGATGTGCTATGAAAGAAAACCTGTGTAATCAACATGTGGAGTTTGAAAGACATGGGCAGAGAGGAGCTAATGGAAGATGCTATCAAGCTGTATCATGGGAAATGTAGGATTCAGTGTTTTTGGATCTTAAGTCAAACATTCCATTAAGTCAGGATATGTTGGGCCTATGCTGCACAGATTTTGACCATTATTTTTTTAATATGTCCCTTAACTTTATAAAAGTGCAACAACTCCTCACTGGAGTACCTCTTTAAAGACTGTGCTGATTTAGGGCTCTCATCCACATTCATTCCTTTTGACTTAAAAATTTCCTTTTCTCTCCCGAACTGTCTTCTCCCACGTAATAGTAGCCGGCTGTCTCAGACATGTGGGGAAAGACAGAAGGTTTACAGCTGAGAGGAATAGCTACCCTGGTGAGTAATGCAAAAGCTAATGAAACATCATCTTGCAGCTCATCCCCATTCCCTTAACTCTACTGTTCTTACTCTCTTTTCTTTCCCCGGGGGTCTTCTAACTCAACAGACTGGTCCTCCAGTGTCCCACACTGAATCTTTCGGGCTGTCCTCTCCCGTTGGTGCAGTACTTCTTCAAAAATACAGAATTAAGATGTCACTGTGCATCATGCGGGCCATTGAGTGAAAAGCTTTCTCACACCTACACATATATTACACGTATTTGTATAAATCATACTCACACTCATACACACAAGAATGAGGAAAAAGCAGGAAAAATATCACATTCATGTATGTAAAATGGCTGTGAGCATGGTACTGCTCTCACTATGTCTCCATTAGGCTGTCTGCTTTGTTGTTCCATAACAGAATAAATATTATATTAGCAACATCTAAATATTTGTGTCCTTTGCTATTTGCAATTCCATCGCTTTTGGGTTGCCTCAATGTGCTTCATTGTTCTGATCCCATTTAATGACTCTTCTGATTTAATGAATCAAATCTCAATTTTATGAATCTCATCTAATTTTAAATAATAAATTGTGCCTCTGAGCCTTCACATCACCTATAAGAGATGCGATAGTGAGTGTTACATTGTGGCCAGAGGAGACATGCAGTGGGGAAACAGGTGTTACAGGGTAATTACAAACACAGCAAGCTTTTAATTATGCTCTCTAGTATGAACTGTTAATGAATGTGAACCTCATGCAAATAGCGATGCATTCCCACTGTGTCTGCACACATGCCGTCACCTGAGCACGCACACACACACACACATACACACGTCAAGCCTTAAGGAGGTGGATTGGCAGCAGATACGTCGAGTGCAGTGCATCCTTGTGGCTTGGAGCAAAGCTGCTCTCCCCTCAATCCCCACTCTCTTTTCTCTAGAGTTCCACTAATAACACAAACAGTGACAGCTGGAAACTTGTTGGGACCAGCCTGGGCTCTTTCACCTAGTGTTATCAAAGGAGGTGCAGCAGTGCAACACAGGACATAAAGAGGTTATGAGGTGTTGCAGTTTGTTGGAGCTGCCTCTACAAAATAAGCCTGGCCGTTGTTTATGGTCCACAGATTTTTTTCCACAAAGCCTCACGTGTCTTAAGACTGTCTCTGAGGGCTTGGTCATCCTCCTTCTTTTGGGGCCATCTTGTTCCTCCTACTCCTTGCCGTGGGCTCTAATCCCTGTAACCTCCCATCCTTTCAGCTCACCTCGTAGCATGATCCTGCCTGACACAGATGGAAGCACTGATAATTGATTCACTGTGAAATCCCCTCATACGATTTGTCTGTAATCTTTCCCGTCTCTGTTTTTCTGTTTGTGTACCTTTGTGTGTTTCCAATGTGTGCTTTTGTCTGTTGGTATATGTTCCATTTTTCATATGAATGGTAGATAAATTATTGCTTAAGCTATTCAGCTTAAGCTCCCCAGTCTGGGAGAAAAACCATAGCCGTGGAGAGCCTGTGTAGACCATGCAGTGGCTGTGTGTCCTCCTGTCTTCATGCTGGTTTGTCTCTTTCACTTGGCGAGGCTGCCTCGCTGTGTTACATTCTGTCTCTCCATGTCTTCATCTCTATTCTTCTATCTATGCTCCACTTTTTCTCTGTCCTCATGTCACCTCTGTCTCCCAGATCTGTGCTGTAAAAAAAAAAAAGACTATCCAAGCCAAGCGGCAGACTTAAAGGCTTTTATAAGGCATACAAATAGGCTGCAAATCGGATTAGGGTGGAGGGGAGGGAGCCTTTTCTATTGAAAATCCATTTTGTGATAGGGTGGACATTGTATGTACAATGACAGGCAGGACATACACTTGTCTCGAACAGTGTGAGGGTGACAAGCACAGAGAATGGCACCAATCTGCATAAAAGAGAAAGCTTTCATATTGAATGCCACAGAGGATGATGCTGCATTTGATGTTTGCACCAAGGAATCTCCCCGATTCTTTGCGGTCTACTGTTATCATCCAAACAAACAAGCCATAGAGAGGGAGAGACTCCACAAAAGTGTATACGCACCAATACTACGATTTACAATGATTACCACAAGACTGGTGACCTAGGTTTAGTACACAGGCTGGTGCAGAACCAACAGTGTGTCAGTCCATTGCTTAATTCTTTCAACCTCTCTGTGGCACTCGGCTCCAAGCCCATTCTTTCCAAATAAAGACAAAGTAAAATATAAATATACAAATGTTATTTCACTTTTAAAACAGATCAAATCGTTTCTTTGAACAGCTGGGCATTGTAGTGTTTGGCATATCTTACTCAAACAGGACTAAATGGTGTATTTGTTGGGGACTACTTTCAGCTGTGCATTCGGTGTGTTAGGGGCGCTTTACGGCAGCAGGACAGTGTCTGTGGGATGGACCTAAAATAAGATGTGTTCATGGTAATGTGGGAACATGTTACCCATATGTTTGTTTTTAATTGTTTTTAGACAACAATGTCTCCGGCACCGAGGAACAAGCTGAAGTATATCAGGCTTTGGCTACAGACATGACATTTGTTAACAGGATCAACTGTGTTGATTTTGGTCTTTGAATTGGATCCGTTAATAAAAAGAAAAATATAGAATAACACCAGACTTATCTTGAAGAACTTATATCTCTCTTAAGACATTTTCTTTCATCAAGAGTTGCTGCTGCACAGCTAAGGGTGTGCTGGCATGTACCACTCTTGGTTGTTAGCCACATGTGACACAGTGGCCTGCTGAGATACACACTTTCCATAAAGACAAGCACAGGAGGGTATGAATGGACTCCTGCAGTGTCCATTTCTACTGTCCTCTCTTGTTTCTGGCAATACTCAGGCCACGATTGTGTGTCCGTGCTAACAGAGCAGAAACAGACAAAATGTCAGCCTTCAAAGCACACACTGGATGCAATGCAGCCCATCATCACCATGGTATTTCTGCTAACAATGGAGAATACAGAAGCATGCATTCAGACTATTACATAAAATGTAATTATGCATGGTATTTTAAAAATGTGTGGTACTGTATAAAATGTAAATGGATCATGTATGCTGAGAACAAGCACATTACAGAGTATGTAAGTGCAAAACAGGAAACCCATAACTTGTCAAAAGTTTCCAAATTCAAACAGTTGATATTTTGGTTGCTGGCTGAGATGCTCCAGTGCTCCACTGAAGCTGAGCAGGCTCCAGTTGATAATCATCTGCTTTGTGGCAGGAAGCAAGGGGAGATAGAGCAGATGGCACTAGTTTTATTTTGCCGCGGATGCTTTCTCTGAATAAGGAACGCTCTACTGAATGCCAAGCTCTGTGGGAGAGGAGAAGCAAATTGAAGCCCTCCTGCACTGCTCCTCGTCAGGGAAGGGGCTATTGTTGTGTGTGTGCTCCAATTCCAGAGTGACGGGCGAGTTCTGCTCATTCATTAATGTGCCGAGCTCGGGGATGGACAAGCCACGCGGGAATTTCATTACCTCACTCACTCATCCTTTCTGTCTCCACTCTCCCTCTAACCCCCCTCCCCCTCACTAACTCACTCTAGTGCTGACATGCCCACGTTGATGGGAAGTGATGCTGTTGTTCTAGCAAATAACCAGGATAAATAGTACAACTCCAATTCAATTAAAGAGTAATGATGTAGTGTTTCAGTTACCGATGGCTTTCAATCTGAAAGGCATTGGCATTCCACTCCCACTATAGCCCTGATTCCACTCTCCCTGAAGATATAGCGGACGCTGACAGACCTCACATGTACACCGAAAATGACTACCACAGTTTAATCATGTAAAATCCAAACCCCTTGTACAGAAATGAAACAGTACTTTGAAGGGTCTAAATGTCACATTTGGTGGTATTTCAGTGAGCAACGATAAAGAGAAACCTGTGGGAATTCATATCATATAGTAATGAGAGCCCCCCAGAGCCCATTTGAATGTAATTATGAAAGATTTTGGCAGAAAAATTATTCAAGTTCAACACAGTCAACCTTTATGGGTTGCCTGTGAATTATCTGAATGGAGTAACTTACTGTTAATAGAATATGTTTATGCAGAAAAGGGGCCAGTGGGGCGAACGGTCAAAGGGCGTCAGTGAACAATAGAAAATAGAGCAGGGTGAAGCATGTGAGAGCGAGGGGGGGAAAGGATGAGAAGTGAAGACAGAGAGGAATCCACAGAGAGAAGGCAAGAGGAGAGAAGTCTTAACAGTGTTGATGATGATGATGTTATCTTTTCGCTGTGTCTCAGGACGCTTTGTGCACCTCTGACTCTAACGTCTTCCTCCCCCTTGCTCCCTCTCATTACCCTCTTATGCATCACATGCACAGGCCGTCTGTCCTGTATGTACATACTCGTCAATACAGTTCTCCCTCTGAATGAATGCTTTGTCATCGCAGCTCAACACGTGACAGTAATCTCTCGAATGAGCCGACCATTTTACTAAGACATCCTTCTGAGATCCCACTGTTATCATTTGTTATCAGTGGAGCCCTCTGTGTAAATGGAAGCAGACTGTGGTGCAGTTTGGATCCCATTTCACACATGTAGTAATCAAACAGAGGTAGCTGAGCTAGTTTCCTCTTTTGTAATGATACTGAAAGGGCTTGATGAAACAATATCATCTGATTTAGTGATTGCATAACTGTACAGGCAAAATGTATAAAGTTAACACTGGTCTGTATCATAATATGGGGTTTATTTAAATCTACGCTGATTTATACAAATGTAGTGAGGCCATCTGAGAAGGAGCCTGCCACCCCTTGCCCATGTGTCATCTTTCTGTGCTGGACATGGACACTGGCACTGGCCAGCATAAATGATTGAGTTGGATGTCAGAAGCAGAGCTCTTGCCAAGGGGCCACAGCATCCATGCTAATGGGCTGATGGAGCCTAATCTAAATAAGTGTGAATAAAAGGGCTTTTACTGTGAGTGCTCACATCTTAAGCAGAAAAACGTGTTGGCAATTGCTTCATCTTAATCAAACAGTAGAAAAGACAGAAATTCAGTTCGTTTAACTTTCACCATTTAACTCTGACGTCAGCTGTCGTTGCGAAGAGTATGTTGATGCGTGTGTGAGATGTTTCACACACATCTTGTGCGCGCACTGTTTGTTTGTTTTAGTCCTTACTCTTCCGAAGCCCATCTGAGATCAATCACTAGGCCGAACATGATGGAGAGGCCTGTCAGAGCTCACTGTTGTGGCCTTGATTCAGTAAAACAAATAAAATGGGCAGAGGCATTACAGAAAGGCTCAACACAAGCTAGACAAGAGACCACACCAAAGAGCATTCAGAGAGAGGGGTGAATAATGAGGAGGGGGATAAATGTCAAAGAGCAGAGCGGGATGAAAAATGATGATGTAGAAGAGACGGAAAGGGAAATGTATACAGAGCAGACAGTGAACAGACTGG
Organism: Seriola dumerili; assembly: GCF_002260705.1. Taxonomy (NCBI): domain Eukaryota; kingdom Metazoa; phylum Chordata; class Actinopteri; order Carangiformes; family Carangidae; genus Seriola; species Seriola dumerili. The sequence continues at coordinate 8,047,106 of NW_019174343.1, read as the reverse complement.
AAGAGACGCAGACACACAGAAAGCAGGAGGCCCAGTGCTATTGCCTGCCTACGTTAGCCCAGCTAAGCTTTTCACCCTGTTTCTACTCGACAGCATGTCATCAGTGCAGCCCTCCTCTGTTTAAACCCTGCTGTGGCTACTGCAGTGCATGGCCATGTGATGAAAGGGAGGAGCCCTGAGAGATATTTAATGCAACTGCCCTCACACATCCTTTATATTCTATTATGTCAGCACGCACCAGCATCTTGCCAGCCTGAATAATGTCGTTTCTCTGATGATTATGTTGGCCATGTAACCTGAGCACTGCAGCACTCAGCTCGGCTCAGCTGGATTTGATTCAGCAGCATTTACAAGACTACATATGACAACACAGCAGAGCTCATTCCTCCGACATAACAAACTTGAGGAAGCCATAACGCACCCCTGTCAGCACTTAACTTCCCTCCTCCTCCCCCAGCATTTTAAAAGAGACATTCACGAGCAGGTGGCTCAGAGGTGAGCCCCCCCACCCCTCCCCACGAGGCTCCTGCCAGACCCCAGCCCACACACTCAGTGCCACACAGAACTCAAGCATCAAACTACTTCCTGGGGTTCCACTCTGCTTTATACTGCGCATGTGGAAGAGATGATGGCATGCACCCTGTTGGCCTGACTGGTCAGAGAGAGGAAGAGGTCTGCTCTGCAGCAGCTGCGTCAAACTCAACAATCAGATGAAATGTATTCCCTCTCTTCAACACAGTGCACAGGGAGAGGACAGTTCAAACAGCTTTGGTCAAACTGTTACGGCCATCATGAGAGAAATAATCTGCTCAGTTTCTCATGATGCTGACACATGGTTTTCTTGTTATCACAGCACTCACTCCACTAATACAGGGAACTTGTCTCAACAATCAAACTTATCTTGTTGCAACAAGGAACTTTTCTTTTTATAAAAATATAAGATAGTATATCGTAATGACCAGGCCCGGATTAAGAATGCTGAGGCCCCTGGGCACAAAATCTTGGAGCCCCCCCCCCTCTGTTCTCCAAAGAGAGATCCAATCCAGGTTTTGAATTAAAGGTTCTCAGCAGAGGCTATAATCTGTTGGAAATACCTGTAGCTTGTACAGGATTTACAGTGACAGGCCACAGCCTCTGATCACAACCTGAAGGACAATATCAACACTCGTAGATATATTCAATCATACAGGCTTTACAACATGACTGCAACAATACTTTTCTGGACCAGCAGCAACTTCAACGCAGTGTATAGCTGAATTGCATATGCAAGCACATACTACTCCACCTCCACCTATACAGTTCTATGATTCAGATACTTTTCAATCATAAATCAGGCACAATCATGCACACACACACAAACAGTAGCCTAAACAGTACATGGACAGGACTCAGGCCTTGCTGCCGCATTACTGTCCTCCTCCTCTTAGACGTTAGCATCATCCTCTTCAGGCTCTTTGCTAATGCTAGTAAGCGGACTTTTGAAAAGAGTCGAGATAGATGGTATGTTTTTTTCTGAATTAATTTTCCTTTTCTTTTTTCGCCTCTCTTTGCTGCTCCACTGCTCCAGCATTTGTTTTCCATGCTTTTTTGCAGAGCGTCGTTCTCACCTGGCCAGCTGCCTTTGCCACAGTCACCACCTGGCCTGACCGATCATCACATTACAGACACAGCCAGCAAACCAATCACAATATTTTTCTTATTTGCAAATAAAGTAACTCCGCATTCATTGGTCCATATTTCAACACAGACACATACAAATTTATGTGGGAAAAAAAATGCAAAGATGGGATGAGGCCATAGTGGGTGGGGGTTTGGAGTCTCCCTTGGGTTCTGAGGCCTCCACGCACCGTAGTGAATAATCCGTGCTTGGGAATAACAAGACTTTTTCAAAGTGTGTTCTCATTTTAAGAAGTAGATCTAGTCAAAAAATAATGAGAGGACATTGTAGCCTATGGACATCACAGAAATTGACAATGACTGATTTAAATTATTGAGACAAGTTTGCTTGGTATGAAACACAGCAAGACTTTTGCATTATAAAGCGCAGTGAATGGTTGTGTGCATGGACTAAGAAGAATGTTGAAAGAATCTTTTTTTTCCAGTAGTGACTGATGTAGAAGAGTGTGCTTGGATTCAGGAGGTGCACGTAATGTTGTTAAGTGAAGTAGTATTTTATACTTTAGTAAAGTATACTTTAGTCGTATTTTATTGTCTGTTGAATTTTTTATTCATGTATTTAAATTTACCTGCACTTTTTAAACAAAAGTTCTTACGTCTATGGATTAAAATGTCTTCAGGTAAGGTTTTGTATGAACCTCTTTCTGAACCTCTTACTCTTTCTAACAACATGGTAGTGTTTCTTGTGATAACATCGTATTAACATATCTTTTTGGAATTTAAGTGTCTTGGTATAATGAGATGTTTGTAACGAGAAAAATATATCATTACGACATGAAAGTACCACATTACAATACAAAAAAGATCTTGTTACAACCAGAAAACTCTCTCATTATAATGAAAAAGGGGCTGAATTTTTTTGTAATGGTGGTAGACATGTGCGGCATGTGCAGCAAACTTGAGTACAGCTGCAGCTGTACTCAAGTTTGCTTTTTCCTTTGTGTGGGAGGGCATCTTTGACTTTCTGCCTTTTTACTCCCTCTGAAACTTGGTTTCTGGGTTCCCATCCAAAAGAAAGCAATTTGTACTTGACTTTTATCTTTTCCCTCTTAGCATTTTGCATATCTTTTTGTAGCAAATTTGACTCCTGAACTTGCATTCAGAATATGACTTCCAGATCAACAATTTGACTGGTGAAAGACCATTTGAAAATTCCTTGCTGTGAGCACATTTAGCCTGCATGCATTTTGCATCTCCATTTACTCCACGTGCTGTAGAGTGTGTGAATATATACATATTCAAATCAACTGCAGCCCAGCTAACTACAAAGACTCACTGAGCCACAGGAATGTTTTTCCTCCAGTGTTTAAGATGTATGTGTGTACACATGTATGTTAAGTACATATACACTTTCTGTAGCACTTATAGTGAAACTGACAGCACTTCCTTAATAATCATACATTTTGATAGAGGACAAGTTGTGTTAGCCTGGCAGTATTTACAGAGAAAGCCTGTATAACACACCACAATTCATGTGCATTTATTAGCCCTGAGGGCTCCGTTTGTTAACTGATTCAGTCCTGACACAACACTCATATTTCTCTCAGTGTTATCAAGCACATGATGCACCCCTGGTAGTAATATTAGGAGGACCCTGCTGTAGTGTAACTGCCCTCCTGCAGGATCCTAGTAAGTAAGATCCACACACACACACACACACACACACTTCATCACACTGGATAAATGGCAGCATAGCTGTAGAAATAGACGTGTCATCTCATTTACCTTGATTTACACTTCATCTGTGTGCTATTTGCATAGGTCACACACTCTCCGCTTCAGTTACACATGGGCTGTTAGCTTTTTATTAAGGTGCCATGTTTGATGTGTGCTGTGCCGTTAATGACCCGAAGCAGGGTTTTATAAATACATAATGATGTTTACCATGAGATTGGTAAGATTTTCTCATTAAAAACTTCATATTAAAACCAAGGTTGTTAGCTAGTGAGGTTTAGTTTGATGTTTAATCATGCCTTTAAGATGGCACAATATCTGTTAATGGAAACTGCTGAAGAATTACAGTACACATGAACCTGTGGCAAAACACAAATTCGGACCGACACAGTGACGGTGGAAGCTTGACCATGAAGAGCTCGATGTGAATGGATGGAGGTTTGGCTCGTCTGCAGTGCGTCGGAGTCTCACGGGCTGGCAGGGCTCCAGTCCTCTGCTCGCTTATTCATCTCTTTCTCCCACAGCCAACATAGTCTGACACACACACACACATTCACACAGCAAAACAATATCATTTGATTCACACAATGTAATTAATCAAAAACAAAACAAAATTCAGAAGCACCATATGATGGCCGAGAAACAAAATATGCTAACTGACATTTCAAAACCAATCTCTTCATGAAGATAATTGCAGAGCAATGTAGGATCAAACTCCATCAGAACTGCAGCACTGCAAAGTCCATCAGGGTGATTCCCTAAGGTGAACACAGAATAGACTGAACTCAAGATCCTAAAGAAAATATTCAGCCGTGAGAGTAAATTATACATACAAATGTGCCACAGGTTTGAAAAAAATGCTATGTAGATTTGCCAGTTAGGTGGTTCAGGGTGCAGAGGAAGTAAATAAATAATCCTGTTTAATAATTCATTGAAATTCATGTTGCTTTGCCTCCAGCCTTGAGAGTATTTAGAATGCAGCCTGCAAGGGCCCTGCTTCTGACTTGTGGTGGTGTGTGGTAAGATTATTGAAAATGGGGGGGGGGGCTCAAGCGCCCCCCCCCCCCCCCCGCACAACACACACACACACACACACACACACACACACACACAGACACACACAAATGAAAACACACACACAGGCAGACAGAACTATGTATACCATGTATCATATGTTCTATAAAATCGTGAAAAAGGACGTGCACTGTCAACATCTTATCCCGTGTTTGCTCCATTTCTCCCTGGAACGACAGATACAATCTCCAGAGTGTGAAGAGAAGTTCACACAGAGCTTCAGGCCGGTGAATACACCGAAGCTGAGAAAGATGGCAACGGAGGCACAGGGAGGACTGCAAATTGGATCTGAAAGTCTTTCAGGGGGAAGAAAGAATCAAAACAGAGCGGATGGAAGAGAGCATGGAGGGTAAGAGGAAATGAGGGAAGAGGAGAGGAAAGGAGAGGAGAGGAGAGGAGGCGAGGCTTAAGGCTAGTGATCCATGTGTGACCCATTCCTGATGATGTCTTCGCTTGATAGAATTACACCAGCAAATAAAATGATCTTGTCTCGCTCCCTGTCAGGCCGTGTGTGTGTGTGTGTGTGTGTGTGTGTGTGTGTGTGTGTGTGTGTGTGTGTGTGTGTGTAGATTCAGCACGGTCACTCTGTCAGTTGTATCTTTACAATTCATTAACACAAGAATCTGTCTTGTATATCTGAGATTCTCTCCACTCAGCAGTTGGATGCTGTTCTTACAGTTTAAAATGTAGTGACAAGTGGATGTGGCTTCTGCATATTAAACATGTGAATGACTGGAGGGGGGTTGATGATTAAGAGAATATTGTGAAAACATCATCTTCAAGTATTTGCAGGGCACAACTAACGTTTTGGCACTGCTATCAGTCTCTGTTAATGCCGATTAAAAAGACAAAGTTAGCGATTCTTTTGCATTTTCTCCTCTGTTGACTGCAAAGAAATGAGATTTGATTAAATTAGAATGAAAAACACACACTGTGATTTACAACTGCAGTGCAAGTATTGAGATATTTACCAGGACTGTGGGAATATTGTTGGCACCAGAGTGGCTGTGTGTTCACATGTGCTGAACAGTTCCATATTACATGGACTTAAACCAAGCTGCCCTATTCAATCTGCATTAACGTTTCCACAAATTATGTAAATACTGAAGCTTCAAACGCAGCTGCTAAATTAAAATTGGTTCAATTTTCAGCCTGCAGCTGTTTCTTTTAATCACTTTTACCTGTTAAAATGGAAGCTTACACTTTACCTGTGTGATGGAAAAAAAATTGTGAGGGGAAATGTGAACGAGGCAGAGTGCATAATCTGTTAACTACAGATAAAATATGCAGGTAGCTCAACAAGTGGCTTTGTCAGACATGCAAAATTCAGTCCCCAAAAAAAGAGTGCAGTGAGGCATTCAACAGGTGGAGCACTGAGAGCAGAAGATAATTTTCACCATGTAACAAACAAAATGTCCTGAAGCAATGCTCACATAACCAAACCATCAGAACAACTGGACTAATTCATCACTGAAATGGCAGCATTTACCTAACTCAGATTGCACTAAATGAAAGTCCATATCAGCAACCTTATTTTTCTAGTTTTAACAATATTGTCAAACAGCTTGTGGTTTTTCTAACAGTTGTTATCAGGCCTGAAGCTAAACCTCCCTGCAGTGCTGGGACATATAAAAGGTATATCGCAGCAGAAAAAAGCTGTATTAACTACCGCATGTGTCTCTAGAAGAGACATCTTCAAAAGTGGAACAGTTTAACACAAATCATCATAGTACAGTTAGCAAGGCCGTGGTAACTGTGAGTGACTGAAGGATAAGCTAGTGAGCTAAAACTAAGCTAAGAGGGCAGCAAAAATGGCTAACCCCTAACACTGAGGTCATTTTGAAAGTGAAAGGTAGCAAATCTATTATGTTTTAGCCTAAGCAGAGGGAGAGCAGATGAGAAGAGTAAAGAGATTAAAACAGTACATTGAGAAAATGAGTAGTATAGACAGAGGTCATAGATGTCATGATGTGTGTCACGGGAAGCAGCATCACATATGTTGACTCCATGAGAAAACATTCAACACTAGCATGGCTGTTCAGGCAAGATATCCCGCAGCTGTAATTTATCCATTCAGCCCAGCTGTAGACGACACACTGATCAACTGTTATAGCAAAACATCCGCCAGAGATTAAAAGTTGATTCAGTGTTGCAATTCAGACATTATGTGCTTAATGTAATAACCCTCTGTTATTGTATTACAATTATGCCGTCAACACATTGCTTGATCTGACTAACATCTGTACAGTTATAGAACCAATAGTACTAGACTGACATGGAAATGAACCCTGTTCACAAACAAACATCCCAATGACAAGCACATTTGATTCATTTATAAATAATTCCATTCTTGACGCCTCAGTGTAAATTGTTATGCAGCCTGCAATGTTGATCACACATATGATTTTGCTGATGTTCAGACCTTGTTCCAACTCCTCCTCACATTTCTTCTAGCACGCTGCAGGGCCTAAAGGTGGAGGAGGGTCTTGTATTGTTGCCAACATCCAACCTAGCTCTACGATAATGAGCTCTACAGGCCCTGAACCTGACCCAAGCATGAAAAGCTTTCAGTTAAAAATAACAGACAGGACCAGTGCTGTGGTCAAAGCACGTGGTATTTCAATGGTTTAATATAATCTTGGAAAAGCATAATAGAAATGCAAATGAAGCTGTGAATCACCATATGAAATCCGAAGACCCACCAGATATCTACAGATAGTGGATGTTTATTCATGGGAGGTGAGTTATGCGCAGTAGGCTCATGGCCCTGCAGATCAGCAGAGCTTATTCAACCAGGATGTTTAACTCTCAGCTTTATGATGATACTTTTAGAGGGAAAACCTTTCCATATCCTCTGGTTGGAGAGCAGACAGGTAGATTAGAAATGACTACAGAATGTTCAGCCAGTAACTTGTAGGCAGCAAATCAAAAGGCTACATGCTTAAGCACAGACATTAGCTACTGTATGTGCTTTCCACCGGTATAGCAATCTCTCTGCTTTTAACACACACAGGCACAGCAATGGATGAGCTACAAACTGCAGAGCTGGAGTCAAGCATCTTTCACCTATGTGTGGCAGCTCTGACATGTTATCATTTGGATTAGCCTTGATGTTGGATTGGTTTACGCAGCTATAAATTTGTAATGTAAAATAGGTGCCTGAATGTAACAGCCATCATTCACTTTGCCACAGCCCTGTGGTGGCTGTAATCATGATGACACAGTAATATGGCTGCATCCGTTTTTCTTTTACCCAGGCTAAATTGCTGTTTATGGCAATAAGAAGGCTTCTATTCCCAGAGGCCACGGTTAGTCAGACTGGCTCTTATTGTTTTACTGCTGGGTTGTGGTGCAGAGCACAAACACTGTCACCAACACCAACACCCCCCCCCCCCCCCCCCCCCCTCCCAACCACCCACCATGCCTCTCCTCTCTGTTGTTCTCAGAGCTATTATTTTTATCTGAAAACCTATACGAGGCTACAGAGAGAAACAAGACAAGAGAAAGGGAACGAGAGGGGGAGAGCGGCACACAGAGAGACAGAGCAGAGCGGGAGAGGAAAACTGTGATTCCTCTGAAGCTGTGATCGATGCTACCAGCGTGTGTCTGCATTGCACGTTGCCAGCAAAGAGGAGGGCTCTATTGATTTGCTCCCATATTTCAATCAAAAAAGTGGGCTTTCAAGCCCAGATTTTCCTCTGCACTTGTACGAATTACCAGGCTCTCACAAAATAAAGACTAAAATGCCAAATGTCAAGTTTAAGAATTTTTGAAAAAACTCCATCTTGTTATGCGGAGACAACAAAAGACACGTTTGTGTGCAACTGGGACATCTTTGGCATGGTAATGATGTTTCATGTGGATTTCTGACTGTTGCTAGCCGGTGGCTATAATCTTCTCTTGGGTATTTGCAGTGCGCCTCTATCCACATCACACACAAATATGTCAAGAAGTGAGCAAGCAGTAACAAAAGGCACAATCAGATCTAGACATAAATCTATTTTCCTGGCAGTTTAAATGTGTGCTTGTTCTCCAGCACAGATATGAAGTCTGCAGGTGGATCATTATAACATAGACGAAACCCATCTCGAGGTCAAACCTAATATTATAATGGCACAGTTAACATATGTGCAGATACATACAGGGGCCTCTGCAACAATGAATTAATCTCCACAGTAAGAGTTAAGGTGTGTGAGAGTGTGTATGTGTGCAGGTTACAATTTGTGTGACCTCTTTCAATGCGAGTGCAGCTCTAAATATAAATAAGACAAGTCATGCTTTTATTGTTGTCGTAGTTTTTGAAGAAATTGATTCATAAGGGAGTCAGTGATACATGATGAGGTCCCTCGGACAGACGGACGGACGGACAGACAGCTGAGATGATGTGTTCATGGAAATTAAGTTAAAATAAACCATAAATATATCAAAAGATTAAACTCTCCACTGACATTAGAGCACATGTGGAGAGAACAGGAAACAGAATGGATTCAATTGTATCACAGTTCTACGACAGAATATCTTGTGTTTATTCTGGTCAGCAAAACATATTTGCAGATTTGTCAGCCTCCCACAGACAAATCTGCATCACAACAGCATGGAGCATGGTTCCATATTGTGATTTCCAAATCAGCCATCTGAATCCTGGCCAGAGATGAGCTCTTTCAAACAGTCTGTCTGCAGAAGGTACAATTGAAATTCACTCTGCTCCAGCAACAATAGTGTTTTTTCAAAAAAGCAACACAGTGGTTGTTCAAGAGGTAACAGGTATCACAAGTACACCCGGAAACTTTGTCTATAACATGACAACAAGATTAAAAGCAATGGCTTCCTCTAAATGCTAACTGAAAGTTTCATGGGAGAAAATGAATTCAAGTGCAAACAGAGACACCTGAATGGGTGAAGTACAATCTATGAAAAGTGTAAAAACAAACAAAAGAAAAACAGAGAATGGCGAGTTTCAAATTAAATGCGATGATATGAGCTGCACAAGAAACAGCTCCCAGCAGTGGGCTTCCACAAGTCACTGTGCACCAGCAAATAAGCCTGCACACAGCCCGCTTTTTTACATCAAAATAGACAGCAAATTGATACAATCAAATCCAAAAAGCGTCACCGCCATAGGAGATGCAATTTCTAGCCTTTTTTCCATAATGGAGTCAGAATTTTGTGTTTCTATTTTCTTTTATGGTGCCATCGTTTCCCAAACTGTTTCTTTTATGTGCCTCAGAGCCTGGTGAAAAATGGCAGGGACGCTGGATATCTCTCAACACCAAGGCTAATCTGCAGCACACACAGACGGTTTATATGTTGCTATATATGCCACTGTAGTTGCACTCATTCATTTGCGATTTTAAAACTGTGAATAGCAGCATCCATGAGCACTCACTAGCATGCTGGTAGCACTCGGCATATTAATTTTTACTAGTCAGAGGTACAATAACAATGTGAATCCTTAAGATAGATTCTAATGTCCGCCGTCATGCTCCAATGCATATCCTAATGCAGTTTAATGTGCTCAACCCAAGCAGTTGAGTAGCGTAACATCTCTTTTTCTAGCAGCCAAATTATGAGCATGCAGCTGCAAATAAAAATCATTTCAAACAGAAATTAAGAGAAATGTCAAACCTTCATGTTGCTTTCATTCAGTGTATTTACACAAAAATGTGCAATTTAATAAATGTCATTTTTTTATATATTTAAACAGTTTGTGACAAATTGAATTTTACTGTTAGATCTCACTGAAAATACTAGTCTCAGCTGCTGAAGTGAAATCAATGCCTCTCTTTTAGTAATGAAAGTTTTTAATTAATGTGGGAAATAAAAAGCCTCCTTTCTGTTTGACAAGTTTACTTCTTTACCACTATTAACAGGTATGCCTGTCCACGCCCCTCCACCCCACCCCTCTCTCTTAGTGTGCTGTATGTCTCTCTCTCTCATTCATCCTTCTCCTTTGCTTACTAATGAGCCGTGAGATTGACAGCTGGATTACTGGGCTGGTTTGTAATCCTTTAATTTCTCCGTTTAAGATAATCACCCTCTGGATGGAGCACTGCCTTCAAACACACACACACACACACACACACACACACACACACGATGCACAAATACACAAATACACACGATGCACAAAATATACTGTGTGCTTGCACATTTAACAGAAATAAACAAGAGAATATGATAAAGACAAGAGCATGCAGGCGTCCTGATCATATAGATTCCAGGCTGAATTAATCCAAAGAACTAAGTAGAGCACAAGCCCCTCTCTGGTGAGGGACCTTTGTGATATTAGAGTTTGTAGAACAAAGGCATCTTGACAGTGTAGTCTTTTAATTAAGGCGATAGAATAGCAAAAGCCCCGTGGCTTCAGAAATGGTTGTACACTACAATACAGAGTGGCCCTCTGGAGATGCATTTAGCAGCAGCTTAGAAGGATCTATGTGTTGAGTCAAGCCAAACGTAAATCATTTTGATTGGGCCGTGTTTTTCATCTCCTCCAGTGCTGCCGACTGAGGATATGAGTGTTGGAGAACATGTGAGGTCAAGTGGCAGCACAAGGTCAAACCACATGGTCGTAATTTATCAATAAAGTGAGGAACTATATGTCACTCTGAGCACCTGACTCAGGAACGAAGAGGGGGTGGGGGAGAAAAACAAGGTACAGCTGAGCAAGAGGGCAGCTGGGGTATACAAGTTCCCACAGCTCATGACTCAGTAAACACACAGTAAAATAGGAACATGATGGATGCAAGAAGTTGGTGCTCTGAAGATGATTTGGTTTCAAATCTGGACTAGCTGAAACTGTCCTGCTAAAATAAACATTTCTGTCTGACATGCTGGAGTTTGTGGAAATGTCAAAGGGGGGTTCACAAGCAGGAGCTGATGTTAAACAATGACGCTTAAGAATGCCTTCAAATGTGGTGTTGTTGTTCCACCTCGCTCACCTCTTGCCCTCAGTGTAGGGGTGGGTGATCTGACCATCTTATATCGTGGATAATTTTACTTTGGCATATGATCTACTTTTCAGATAAATCTTACAGATCACGTCATTAATAGATTCTATATTTAGATATTTGATTTCAGTAATTCAGTCAGTCCTAACCAGACCTGACCTGAGTGGAACAAGAACCACTGTCACCAGCTGCAGTCCAAGACGGTGGAGTTGCAGTCCACTCACGGGCTGAGACGAGGCAGGACGAGCCAGGGACTTGCTAGTCAGCAACAACTGAACTTTCAAATTAAAACATTTACATATTGCACATCATAAATAAATAATAGCACTGTCCCAACTGACAGAAGACAGCACTGTGGATGAGGAATAGCAGACAAATATCGCCGACCTCCATCTCCTCCTCCTCTCTGAAAGGAAGACTGAGCAGATCTGAAGATTTGTGAACCCTCTCCTAATAGAGAACCACTCCAGCATAATTACAACAATCACAGAGGTGGCACATAGGACTGCACATTCAGGCTGGACGTGATGGAGGTCAACTAGAGAAAGTAGATGGTAAAAATCCCCCAGGGGAAAAATATTTATAGTCTATACAGTATGTGAATTTATTTTTATTTTTATTTCCCAATGTGTTTTATTTCTTAAAAGAAGACAACCTGACAGGATTCAAAACCACATAGCTTTGAAAGTCTGCAATTTCAGATTGATGATAAAAGGAAATGGAAAATTGGTACAAGTTTTTCCACATTATTTTCAGATAGGTTTGCATTGAGTTTTTACTATCATCTTTTCAGTTTCTTTTGCAGGGATGGTGGAGTTAAACTGCTTTCATATTTTTCTTTTAATTGTAGTAATCATCATCTATCCAATAATCCACCTAAATGACAATGAAGGGAGCATTGTCACGGCAATGCAAACAAGTGAATAACTGGAGCTAAAGAAAGACCACTTCAGTGCTGAAGATCTGATTTGTATTCAGATGCATGTAAATCCTGCGAGCCCAGAGGAGGGGAGAAAAACCCTTGTAATGAACTGGTACATTCTGGGTTACACTTACAGTTAAAAGGTGAAACAGAGGTCTCATAGTGGGAAAAGTGTTCATTTCTGCACTGCAACGAAAAAGCAAATAGAGTCTTAATCAAGGCCACCGATCGTTGAAGTGCACTGAGATGCAAAACACTAATACACATTGATTGTGAGGAGGGCGGTCAATTAAAAAAAGGTTTTCGATAACAAATGCAAATAGTATTCACAGAATACAAGGTTATCAATGACAGATGAGCTGTTCAGGCTTTCTGCTACTTTTTAATAGTGTATGTAAAGAGAGGCATCCATCAGGAGGATTGAACTGTAATTTGGAGGCAATTTCTAAGAAAGAAGAAAGAAACACCACTTTTAACTTTATCCTTGATTCTTTTTTTTCTAAATTTGCCCTTGTCTCAACTCCTGAAATATACTGGCAAGTCTCTACTCCCCCGTCCAACACAGTCCTCTTTCTTATCCGTTAATCCCTTTGCCAAGGACTCTCTTTTTGGCTAACACCATCAGAAGTGCCCAGTTTCTCCTTTTTTCCTTATAATCACTCTATGATTTAACCCACTGCCACCAGCTTATGCAGATGCAATCTGTGATCTGATAATATCGCAGTTAGCGCCGTTTGAAGGTCAGAATCCAGGGCACAATTAGCTAACCTCTATTTTGTCAGGGAATGTAGATCTACTGCACAATCTCACCCAGTAGAGTGCAAACAGACAGCGTGCAAGGCGCTTTTCAAAAGCACCTGGAGCCTGGCGTCTGGCTCGTCTCTGACGGCTTGTCACCATATAAATGCAAGGAGGGTGAAATGAATCATGCCTGTCTCTCAGTGGGCACCAGATGGAAAAGCCATGAAACTATCTGTGTTGTAATGAAACTCCATGAGAGTACACGCCATGACCCAGTGACTAACCATCAGACTAAAGCTAATACCAGTACACAGTGAGAGAAGATCAGTCAAGATCAGTGCACTAGAACTAATAAAATTCACATGAAAGCCCTGACAAGACACAATAATATTTCTGCTGACAGCTAGTTCCCCATCTATCAAAACCCCTTTTTTACTTACTACCTCCACCGAGGAAATGACTACAAAACGGGATGAAAAGCATTGTGCTGTGGCATGTACTATATCTTGGGTGGCTTGCTTGATGGAATTGGCTCAGCATGTATGTCATGTTGTGGGGAGTTTGAGGGATATAGGAGCGTAGCTTGGTTTGGTAAGAAGGCAGGCGAGATAAAGAGAAATGATGTGGCTCATCTTCTGTACCTGTATTCTATCAGCTCGCCACAGACTGCAGGTCCTGGCTGCAGAGATGAAAGACTCTCTGGAGGACAAGAGAGACGTTCGTGAGTCAGAAGGAAAATGGCATTCCACTTATTAAATGCCTGGAAACGTAATCCCACCCCCCTCCTCAGTTCTTGGGTCTGGACGTATTTACGAAAGCCCTGTCACTTTGGATAGTGGGTTAGGAGTCAGAAGTTCTCCACAGCACAGCGAACACTGAGCTGACTGTTTCAAAGCAGATATGGCTCCTTGCCAGATTTCCCTGCTGCAGCCTAATTGGGGTCATGTTACAAGTCATTTTGTATGTGTAACTTTTAGAGATGGAATTAAACAATAGGAAATCTATGCTGAGAGCGTATTGCTGATGGAGACATGATCCTCCCTAAATTAATCTTTTAGATTAAAGTACAGTGTATGTCATTTCTTCCCCTCTATGCAGTAGAAAGACATAACTTTAAATTAAAAGCCCTGGGATGAAGGAAGCAAGGAGAGCGACCCAATTGTGGATTTCTTTTTTCGTAGAGCAAGTCCATCTCCTGTGATGTGATTCAAGAGACAACACAGGGACTGGAAATGTCTGTCTTAAAAGGTGGAGTTGAAGTGGCAAAGCACAAGAACAGAAACAGTATGCTTGGTTAAGGAATAGACACGTCTCTTGTGACGCTGTCTTCCAGAAAAACATTAAGTTATCATCGTTGTTTTTTTGTTTTATTTCATTTGCCCACAACAAAGTGGCCCTCTGCTGTATTTCTAAAAGCTGAAATCAGTTTTTATCCAAAAACAAGGTTTCTCCTGTAAATCCATCCGTCATTTTCTTTGTCACAAACTATTGATGACATGAGGCAAAATATGAAGTCAGACAGGCGTCTAACTCACACAGAGCTGTGATGCTCACTGTCTTTCAGGACTGGCGAGGGGCAAAGGGTGAAACTCATCACTGCTGTCTTTTCAAATATGCATTGACAGTGACTTAAAGAGACACTATCCTGACCGAACTGTATTTCAAATCAATTTCTTTTGTGCGGACGCCACATCCCCTTGTCCGTGTTCCTAGGTGTCTGTTCCGGCTCTCGGAGCGAGATGATGGTTTACACAGCGATGTGCAATCACTGGAATATTTCTTTTCATGGCTTATCTGCCCACAGCGGGACTCTGCACGGACCACGACTCAAGGCCCTGCTGTCTGCTTGCCTGTGTGCCACAGCCTCCCCCTCCAATCCTGACCCAGCTCTCAGACAAACATCTCCATGGGAGCATGGGATGATTTATTCAGCACAACTTAGCAGCAGCGCAGAGATTTGTGAGTTAGTTAAACAAAGGTCTTTTATGGTCAACCACAAAGCCATAACAGCCTTTTTAACCTATAAAGCCACCAAAGAATGACCAAAGGGGGCAGTGAATGATGCATTACATTTCAAAAATGACCTTTCAAGTCTTGACCAGACACTTCACTTTAGCTACAGGGAAAACTATAGAAAACGGTTTAAGGACCATACCAGTGTTTTAGTAAAATTAATTTACTACAAATTATTTATCATTTAATAGTCATCACTGCCGACCCTTTCAAAAGGCATGCTGTTGCATTTAAGATTTTTGACTCAATGAAATACTGGAAAGGCCTGTAAATACATGAGAAAGAAACAATCTGAGGGGGTAACATCACTCTCTCGTTTAATCTGGCATTTATTGGGTATAGGGTGACAAGCCAAATAGGAGGGGAACCAGCAAAGAAAGGATTACATGTTCCATCATAGATCATGTAAAATGCTTTTTGTGTGTAGTAATACAGATGAAATTGCAGGTTGGGGTGCCTTCATTGTCTGGTTGTTTAAGGACCCGACCATGACCTGCAGCGGCCCTGGGGACCTGTCATCTTTTTACTGTCAACTCTATACTAAAGGCTTGAAAATCACCCCAATATACTATATATGTTGGGATTCATTTCAAAATTTGCGCTGTATTTCCAGATCATGAAGACACCACTAAAGACAGTTCCGCCCATACTATAATCAATGGCTTCCTTAAAGGTAAAAAATGTAGGAAGATGGCTCTCCAATCTGATCACCTGGAAAATGGACAGTGTGGGAAAGCCCCAGCATGGACCTTTAAGCAGAAGCATAGCCTGACAACCAGGCATATACAACATATACAATTAAACTCAGATTGGTGTTAATGAATTTGACAGCCACTCCTTTAACTACCCTCGCACGGAACGGAAAAAAACTCCCCCTTCCACCTCAGTGTGAAAAGAGCTGCAGTCCACACATTGTTCAGCGACTGGAAGCAGAAGCCTGGTTCACACTGCACCTGCTGGGCTACAGCTCTTTGGTCCTTCCCCCATCGCTCACTGTCCATCTCTCCAGGGAAACAACAGCCACGGTCCACAGCAGTCCAGCAACCCCTTAGCCAGCTCTGTAGCATCCTAGACCCTCCCTCATCTCATCCCCAGCCCATTCATTTTCTGGGAAAGTGACAGTTTCAGGTTATACATATTGTGGCGTTAGTACTAAAAGCTTCCCCCCGCTTTGCGTCCCACTGTACAGAAAACAGATCTCCAGTAAGGCTGGCCAATGCACATTAATCACTGCATGAGGACTTAAGCTGCTGCAGCCCATATCCCTTTGAGTGGCCAGTTGGGAAGACAGCGTGGCTCTCAGATTGATTTTCACAGAACAAACACAGAGACGGACAAAATAAAAAAGAGAGACTGGGAGCAAAGGTAATATGGGATCAAAGCAGGAGCTGATGCAGCATATAAGCTAAATCAAATTGATGCCGTCAAGCTTTGCTGTAACCTGTACTTGAAGTGAAGCATGAGCAGCTAATACAGCATGCACACCAGGACATGTTACATGCGTGCGCAACATCCCCTCGAGACACGCGCATACTGCATAACACG
Source organism: Seriola dumerili (assembly GCF_002260705.1). NCBI lineage: Eukaryota > Metazoa > Chordata > Actinopteri > Carangiformes > Carangidae > Seriola > Seriola dumerili. The sequence goes on along the minus strand of NW_019174343.1, from coordinate 8,030,510 downwards.
CACAAACACAGAGGAGGGACCGACATAAGTTATCCGTCTAGATACATCACCCTCTGTTAATATTGTTTGGGTCAGGAAGGACGTCTCAGCCCATTTCCAAACAGGCAGAAACCCTGAGCCCTGAGCCCCTTCAGGCAAAATCGCTCCCCACTGACCGGCTGCACTGTCCTTGTCAGCCTCCTAAATAACAAAATAACCTCCAGAATAATTCAATTGTTTTGCTCACAGCCGGAAAATGCTCAAACAGCTGTTACAATGAGAATGCCATTTCCTCCTGGCAAACAGCATTTCATGTAACAATAGACAAATATTTGGCTATAAAAGAAAAGAGTCAGGGGAGAGCTAAGCTTCTTGTACACTGTGTTGAGCTGTTGCCTGCAAGTGTGAGTAACAGTCTCGAGTAGGTTACAGGGATGAAATAAGAGGAAATGTGTAACAACCTAAACAGTGGGCCCTCGACTCTTATAGCGGAAACCTATAGTTGGATCTGAAATGCTCCTAAATGCTGAAGTACTCCTCATCTTGGGAGTCATTTCTTCATCTCTCAGTTCTAGGAGTTGAAAGCTTCAGATATAACGTGTTCTATGTTTTAAATACACATCCGCTGAAAGTCAAAGGTTTTGTTTATCTGTCAATTATGCAAATAGGGACCCTGTGTGTGATGTGGCTGAGAGGGATTGTTTTCCATTATGATAAAGATTCACCAGCAAATAGAAGAGGTGCACTGAAGATACTACGGCATAATTTCACATGGCAGGAGATGAACCTCACAGTAGATTCAGTACACTGCCTGCACTGAAAAGAAATGGAGCGAATGAAAACAGAATTGAATTCCTCTGAAAAACAGAAAGAATAAAAGGGCTGCAAAATGTATTACAATAAACACTGGGAATAAAATAAAAGTTTTGGGCTTCCAGCTGCAAACGTGCAGAGTAGGGAACAGGCTATTTAAATTAGTCTGCTCTGTCAGCCGCTGCTCAGTCAATCAAAAAAGAAGAAATGTATTGGGATTTTTTTTTATTTTTTTTTTTTACCTGCAATCAATGTAGTTTAGGTGTTCACTCATCAATGAAAGTTCATATCAAATGACAACTCTTGAACAGAATGCATTACACACCTGCTGTCACGTCACATTTAATCACATCGCAAGATTTTTTTCAAGCCAAGCTCAATCACAACTGGATCCCTCTGCTGAAATATATGCATGTCTGTGCTCAAGATGAGCTGCTTGTATTGCACAGCCACAACCACAGCGTGTTCTGACCTTCTTTAGGAGTGATGGAGAGCCACGCTCCATAATATATGTCCCTCTAGACACACACTTACTCACTCAATCACACTATGAAGCTGGGGCAGACTTACCTTTGAGAATGCTCTGGCCGTGCAATACGTCTCTCGAGACAATCACTGTGTAGAAGTTCTGGGAGAAGCCTGGTCTGCACAGGGGTTTAAGGGGCTGGCCTGCCTTACTCCCCTGAGGAACAAAATGAGACAGCCTGTTAAGCATTGGCAAATTGACTTGCGGCCACGGGGTTACAAGCTGATCTCACAGCCTTTTCAGACTGTTATTGAACCTCACAGTCTCTCTGGCTACAGTGAGTGATTTGCTTCAGACTACAGCATGCTGCACTCGTCCACATCTGAGGCTGAAGACACCTGCTTCAAACCACTGTAGTGAAACGTCAAGTCTCATGGAACAGGGTGAATAGATTGTTTTAATGATCATTAAATTGTCATTATTATGACAGACCATGCTGTCATCATCATCATGTGTTGACTATTGTAAACATTATGACAGAAGAGGTGATAATGACAGTAATGATAATCACTATATAGATTAACATCTGTGGATAGCAGGACATGTTTGACCTAAACATTCAGTATACTCTCCATGCTGATCAAAGTGTGAGAGCAGGAGAAACACAATGTGTGTGCATGTGTTATAGAGACGGAAGAAAGAAGTAAAATGTATTGAAGTGTACTGCTACATAAGCATGGTACACACAGCATACAGCAGGTTATCAATTCTCCACAGAACGCACTTGCAGCCATCCAATTCATTCAGCTTCATGTTTGTTTATAAGGAAAATATTTCTGCTTTTTCTTGCATAATACATGTAATTCAATAATTCCCCGACTGCACATCAGCAAAACTCGACAAAGGACTGCTACTGCAGATATTGGGAGATAGGGCTGAGTACAGTTAATTATTTTCCTAAGTTTGCAAATAAAGTAGGCTAGGCTATTCATAACTGTTGTATTCTCCTTAAATCATCCTCCAGAGATAAGCATTAACCCAAATGACTAAGTCTCAACTGAAACACTAAACCTAGAAATCTAGACAAGGAGAAATGACAGTGCGTAAACGTGCGTAAACGAAGTTGATCGCAGCCAACATAGCGAGAAGCCCCTCTAGACACCACTGTCCTCTGCAATAATGCAATGCCGTTGATTTCGGCGAGGGAACGGGGAAGCTAATGAGCGGAGTTATCATTGACTTTTTTTACACCACACTCACACATAAATATTCTTGACCTTAAACGTTGCTGTATTAAGCTCGATTACACGCGTGGTGTTGCCTTTAGCGCAACACTGCGGGGAGAAAGTAGCTTAAGCATTTTACGGCCACTTTCGATTGCTCATGCGGGCGCTGCAAAGCCCAAGTAAGCACTACAGCAGTGCAGCACTTCCTCAGTACTGTTAGCCCAAAAGACATGAAGAAATTAACTCATCTTACCGAGGATGCGCCCACAAGTAAGGTGCACGCCAAGATGACGCAGCCAACGTTCATCTTTGCAAAGCGTTAAGAAAAAAAGGGGGGAGAGATGAGTCTTCTTCGCCAAAAAACACCTCAGTAATTCCCGGAGCTGTGTTTCTTCTTCTCGGATGCTGAGCGAGAGACCGTCCCTACTTGTCTGGCGCAAAAGTGCCGCTGAGGCAGAGATGCTGCGCTCCGTCCAGAGGAAGCCGGTGCCCATTGGATAGCAGCGTCACTACAACCCCTCCTACCGCACAGAGGAGCAGGCATGGCAGTGTGCACAGTCTGTAGCTCCAAATGACTCCATGTAACGATGCCCCGTACACTTCTGGGACCTATTGGTAGAAAAACGCATTTTCCAGGCTATTTAGATTCATATTTTGACTTCAGATGGAGCAAAGGCGGGTCTGACGGTGTGAGTGACAACCAACCATCCGAGTCCTTTCATGTGTCCATCAGCTAACTGGTCTATTGGAGTCTATTTCACACCCCAGTTACCCCCTCTGCCCCTGATCCATGGTATAAGAACGGCAAGAGCTGCCGAGTTATTAGCTTTTTATTAAAGCTGCTGTGATAAACCACTGCGGGATAAGACTTTGATGGTTAAATGTAAGGATCAAATGAAATGAAACGTTAACCTATGCGATGATCTACAAAAAGTATATACCCATTTTGTCAAATCAATCGATCCAATAGTCAGCCTTCATATCTTCTTATAAAACAGGTGAAAAATGTTATTCAAAAAAAAAATTCCATTTATTGTTATATTTGAGAATTTTTCTGCAACCACACCATGTCTGTCACTCTGCCACAGGGAAGAATGCGTAACCAGGATCAAATATGAAAACAGGACAGGACTGGTAGGTTATTTTTTTTTGACTTCATGTTATGAAAATAGTAGAATTTGAGAATTCATTATTAAAACTTAAAGAAAAAATATAATAGGCACATACAATAAAGGTTTCAGGACTTTAAATATTAAGTTGTCTCACAATTTAATAATGTTGACATTTCCAGAGCCTCAGATCAGTGCCTCAATTTCCATATCTGAGAGGTCATGACAATTTAATCCCATCAAAAGGAATAGGACAGTATTGCAGTGTCAATCAACACAGCCCAGTGCCTGCTGTCACTGCCATTCACTTTGTTGCTTTATTTTCAATCCGTTTTAAAAAAGTGTCTCTGTACAGTGTTTTTTTCACTTTCTTTCCGTTAAATTGTGTCTTCAAAATAAACTGCTTGGGGCTGATAATTAAGAAGTACTTCTAGTCTAGTTGACTACAGCTCAGTGGGTGTTTCTGTCCAAAGGGCAGGATTTTTGAAGGCCAGAAATATCAGAAATACACTCCACTCATCTCTCTTCAGGGCACCGTGGTGCTGCTGTTTTTATTACACCCTGAAAACTTGGCAGAGGAACAGTGCGGCAAAGGATTTAAAACGCGCCTTGTACAATAAACAATGACTCTAATAAATAACATCACATCTTTGTATCAGTCACTGTCATTTTCTCACATGGGAGCAGCAGCTGACAGGAAGGGGGGGGGGGGGGGGGGGGGGGGGGGGGGGGGGGGGGGGGGGGGGGGGGGGGGGGGGGGGGGGGGGGGGGGTTCCGGTAAGAAAATGTCTGAATATGCTGAAAATTGCACGTCCTCAAATGAATCCAGCAGTCCTGCCATATTTCCTGACAAGCAGAAGTTAGAGAAGCCCATGCGCATGTTTTTAACTGGTAACAATACAGTACAGTGCATGAAGTGGCCACGGCCGGATGCCCCCTCTCTGTCTGAATTACACACTCAGACGTATCAGCTCATCTCTCTTTGTGCTCATATTTTCTCATCGTCGCTGCTCTTGAAGATACCCCCACCCCACCCCTCCACCCCCCACTCCCTCCATCCTCCCTCATCTGCCGCTGCGGCACAAATTCAATGATATTCATGAAATTATTGTTTTGCTGAATTAGTGCCCTGAAGACAGGGCCCAACTGATTCTCTACTCAGTAAATTCTGCGTGGCTCGAAGGTAGCCTGCCAGTTTCAGAATACAAGTAAATTATTCCTCTCAAGTATCGAGCATTTTTGCCTAATAAAAATACCATCTGGGCACTTGACGTGAATTAGTTTAAGGCCGTGCTGAATTATTAAACGAATCTCACAAAATGGGTCCCAGTTCTGTTTTTATAGGGGGAAAGAAGTTACTGAACCCCCTTATATAGACTATACTGGCTATGACTGTCACTCCATTTTCTCTCTCTCTCTCTCTCTCTCTCTCTCTCTCTCTCTCTCTCTCTCTCTCTCTCTCTCTCTCTAAAAAAAATATTCAGAGACAATACTTTCATTCATAAATTTTGTTTTGGGAACTGAATATTTACAACAGCACAGTTTTGCATTTATCACCAAAGCACAAATTTTGTAGGAGCCCATTGGGAGTTTAATGATGCTGCTTGCATAAATTAGGGCAACCAGTACACGATCTGATACCAATATAATCATTAGGGAAGAAATTTAACTCACTTAAGATTAATTTCCATGATACACTTGTTGCTCAGTCGCAGAATAGTTCCACCCACTGTTTAAGTGAGGCTTGTGTAATTGGTGTCTCTCAATCAGTCGATGTATCAGCAGCTCTGATCCTTTTGAGCAAAATAAGCCACCACACTTGGATCCAAGCAACATGTGCTGATCACAGTGTGGCTGTTTCTCATTCTACTTCATGGGGGGAGACACTTGCCAATGTTATTTTCTAGTTATGATGTTTGTATTGCGATAATTTAGATAGATAGCAATATGTGATTTTAGTTCCAATGATCGTTTTTGCATTTTATTTTCACTGAGGAAATTTAAAAATGATGGGATTTTTTTCAGGTCTTATACGAAACAAACATGTTCCTTTATGTCTGCAGAATAGGATTTGTAGGCCGGAGCATCTCTTTAGCATCACAACGCTTATGGTATTAACAACACACAACAATGTTGCTGCAAAAAAATTGCAGCTCCTGCAATTTTGTGAAGCTCCTACAATTTGGATATTGCACTTGGAGATTTTCAATTAACTGTGCAGCCCTAGACTTGCGTAAAACTGAGTGAAGACTTACTTTGTGTTGTGAGGTTGTTGTGAGCCCAGAGGTTCTGTCAGTTTCATAAAAACCTCAGAGATTTCACTGGTTAGTTGGTTAGTTATTATATCATAATCAGCACCTTCAAAGTTGAAATAAAATGGTTTAAATCGCAGAGATTTTCTTGGTCAATTTAAATCTTGAAGGCAGTTACTTACATCAAAATTTCAAGCAGTTCTGGTTATCCTGAAAAACATGAAATATTTGAATCTATAAAAGACTGATGAATCGAAGTAGTACAGAAACTATTTTTGGTCTATAGGTCTATTTCATCACTGTGCCAAAGTCATACCACAAATCTCGGTTTTACAAGCTTATAGGCTTTTATATTATTGCCATCGCTGAGAGTCAGATTCAGTTCAGTCAGTGATGAGGCATTTCACTGCTCTGTGTCTGTGTTTTATCAAAAAGGTTCACGCTGACCGATGAATGTCTCGTTAGTTTGATTATTTTATAGCTTTTTGTGAATGTTTCCACCTTTGCTGCAAAATTTTCAATCAAGAAAAAAAACGTTACTTTTATTCTTTATCTTCATCAACTAACATGAACGGCTGCCATACAATCATGCATGTGTGACACAGTAAGAACTGTCAAGCTTTCCACTCTTAATAATATGAATAATGTTGGGTTTTTTTAGAGGCCAGCTCATTACTATTATTAAGCCTGTCAAGTAAATTAATGTAGTTGATCAAACAGGAACCCCAAGAATTGATATCATGCCTGAACAGTTAATTATGAGGTCTACTATACACATCACGTCATCCCCATGAATGCAGAGTGGGACAGGATCTGTACGTGTGAACACTCTCCTTTCAAGAGACGCATTCACAAGGTGTAAAAGCCACACAGAGTTCATCACCATGACGCTCAGAGATGCCACTGATGATGCAACTATTGCAACGTGTCAACTGTGCGGTGAAGCAGTGCGACTTGCCTTCGATATGAAACTTTTCTTCTTGCTGACCGAGGAGAAAACTTCACAGACATTTCCAGAGTTATGTGACAGCACAGTGAAATCAACAAACCTCTCCAGATTCATTTACTCCCTCAGAAAGAGGAGAGGAAAGCATTTTAAAAATGTGTCGTGATACAAAATCTGAAATCTTTGGAGGGTTTTCAATGACACAGACAACTCAAAGGGAGACAATGCTGCAGCCACTGGCAGTGCCTACCTCATCATGCCTCTTAAATGGCTTTAGTCACCATTTACAAAGCAGAATTTTGTTAGAAGTTTATCTGCTTTTTTCTAAAATCCATGCAGCCATGTTTTTCTGTCTACAATCCACACAATATCGGTGGAATATACTTTATTATGGCAACACCTACTGTGCATTAAATTATTGAAAGGCCAACTTCAGTTGTACTTACTACGTATTGTTTGGTCTTTTGAAAAAACACAGCTATCATATAGTGAGTAGCATACTGTAACAATAATTTATGAGTGTTTTTTCCCTGAAGATTCACGTCAACGTACTTTTCAGTGTATGAATATCAAATTGATGCACACTGAGAAACTGGGAAAGCAGCAAAGAGACAAGCTCCATTAGACTGTAACACAAATCCTGCATCAACTCCACAACACTGAGTCCGCTCAGACTATCAGGAACTGATGTTTTGTTTTTACCTGCTCTTCTTGAATGAATGAAATATTGATATGTGCACAACAGAAATGCCTGAAGACCACAGAAAGCAAATGATCTATCAGTAAAAGACTAAAGTAAACATTTACTTAATACCTTCAGAGGAGCAAAGGATGTTAAATGAATATAAAGCAATTTCACCCATGATCTGATTTTTTAATTTAGCTAAGATAATATTTCTGTGCTCTGTTCCAATGGGCTTAACACATATTTCAGCAGTAGGGCTACAGCGCAGTCGATCACTGTGCCTCCTCAGTGGCTGCACTGTGGAATCCAAATAGCAGGGAGAAATCAATAGGTGATGGGTCAGTTTTTATCAACGACTATATGACTGCTATCCAAAGTAATGACACTTGGCTACAGGCTGTTCTCCATATGTAACACAGGGGGATGAGCCCCTGCAGACGCTTGTATCCCTAACCTTTTGACTGCCATTTCAATATAGCACAAGAGCCTGATGGGTGCACAGAGAATCACTCGACGGAGATGGATGACGGTGGATGTCATTTGATTTTCATTTGAACCGGAACAGCAGAATCTACTCCGCCTAATTAACCTCTCTGTCTTTTTCCACTTGGCAGACTTCCACTGCCATGTGGAGAAAAAAAAGCTTTGTACAGACTTACCTCCAACATATTTCACACATGATTTATAGTCTATTTAAGACATTTGTCACATAAATACATTTGTTAAGAAATTTCACTAGAGACAAATTAACACATGGTACAAACTTTGTCTCCTAGAAACACATTTATATACTGATAATTATTTTTTTCCAGTCACACTTTTTATGGAGAAGCACAATTACTGCCTATATTATGTTTCCTGGAAATATTTTTCTCAAGTGTAGAGAGCTACCACACACAGGTTGAGGTAGTCAGGAAAAATATTGGGCAAACAACTCAGGAGAGAGAGGGACACTCGGGTTCATATCCCACACAAGGTTAGTTTAAGGCAACAAAAACACTTTGGTTAAGTTACATTTAATAGAACTGTTTTGTGCTTCAAGTCAGCTTCAAGACTGTGAACTTTTCCTATCCATAACGAAGTGCAGTTAGTGCTTTAACATAACAATAAAAATTTGAATCATGCATTACTTGCTACAAGTGGATATTGTCAGGAATACAAACATGTTGTCTGTGAACATTTTGCTGATACTTTCAGTTTAAACATTTATGATTCGGCAATATTAAAGACTTTGAAAACTTATTCTCTTATACAGCTTCCTCCTTGACACATGTGGAGCTACAGCACACTTATTTCTGCCTTAGAGTAGTTTTGGTCATTTCTGAGAAATTTCTGTGTTTGTGTTTTTTTGCTTCTGTTGTTCCGGTTGTTTTAAAGTAGGCAGGTCGCAGTTGGAAATATATGACACCACATAATTCCATAAACCAACCAGGACCTGAATTAAAATGTGATGACAGGGGGAGGGTTGTTTGGTTACTGTCAGTCAAATCTGATAAAAAACCACACCACGTTTTTGGGTGTTAAAAGTCTTACCTAAGTATATTTTGTCAAACGCAAAATTGGACAGTTGCTTATTTAGTGACAAATTTAATCTTATAGAGGACTTAAAACTTAATTTAAAGGGGTTTTAATGGCGTTAATTAACACATTTTCCTCATTAAAGTGATAGAATAATAATACATTCTTTCAGAATGTATTTGCTTTTGCAACTTAGTGCTACATAACTGTACTTTCCAGTAGACAGGGTTGACAGTAAAGTGTTGGACTGAAGGCCTTTATAAACCTCTGAAGAAACTAAGCTGAGTCATTTAGGTGAAAACATCTTCATCAATTTGACAACACGTGCGCTGCAAATACTCACAACACAACCAAATACTACATATCTGCATGTGTTGGCTTAAGCTGCAGTGCCTTGAGCTCTCAGGGCTTGAGCACCAACTAATATTTATCAGCATTGTTAGCTAGTGAACGAGCTAAGCTAACAAGCCAGGTATGGTAGCAGACACCTGCTAATTAGGGCTAACACATAAACAAATTAATACTATAGTTTCACTCACCTCCAAAATACAGGAGCACAGACTTCCTCACGTTCTGCTGCCAGTCAATTATCCAAACACAAAGCCATGATATTTTTTTTGATATTTGTGTGAACGTCCAAAAGGCACAAATACCATAAACACGGTGCTCACGTTCAGTGACTGAAGTAGCTGAGGTGACGCAGAGCAGACAGCTAATGGTCCGTGACGAAACCCACCTGTCAATCAAAGCGAACACGCCCTCAATTATAACTTTAAGCCTTAAGAAAATTTAAACGGTGAATTACATTTGTCATAAAGGGGGAACTAGCCAAAGAGACCACAACTGTTTTTTGTACCAGCCTGTAAAAAATGTTTATTTCTGCTGTGAAGGTCGCCATTTTAACATGGGAGTCTATGGATTGATATATAATATTTTTGTTGACTAAAACTAGAATAAAATATTTATGGTTTTCTTTGACTAAGACAAGACTAAAATGAGTTTTAGTCGATAAAAAAAATGTATTAATTAATCAAAAAATAAAAAGGATTCGATTTGAAAATGGATTTGAATATATCCGACAAAAACTAACATGAACTTTTTTTTCAGTCAGGACAAAGAATAAATCTAAAAATAGTGATTTCACTTGAGACAGTTTGTCAGATTGTGTGCAGCTCCCTCTGGAACCACAAAAGGCTCCTCATATATGCAGACGTGCTGCCCAACACCTGCAAACAGACTTTGATGTGTAAAATGTGTAAAATCAGTGCAGTTCCCCTCTAAAAGAGAAGCTAAGGGGAGAGACTATACATGGACACTCTGTATTTCACTGTAAATTGTTTTGTGTGTGTGTGTGTGTGTGTGTGTGTGTGTGTGTGTGTGTGTGTGTGTGTGTGTGTGTGTGTGTGTGTGTGTGTGTGTGATCTAAGTATTACTTATGTTGTGGGGACCTAAATCTGTCTGTCACATTATGGGGGACTTGTCTTCCATATCAGACCAAAAGCAAGTCATGTAAATCATTAAATGTTAAGATGAAGACATGAAGGCAGGAATGGTTAGGGTTAGGCAAGTAGTAGTTATAGTTAAGGTTAGAGTAACTCACCGGGAAATGAATCATTGCAATGTCCTCTGAGGTCATGCAGACTTGACTGTGTGTGTGCATGCATGTTTGTGCGCTGATATTTCAGTGTAGTGTTTACCATATTCTTCGAAAGCTGATGTACTCTCTAGAGGCATTATAATTTCTCTTATTACACACTGTATAGTTGCATTAAGCAAATTCATACTTGCTTAAGCAAAAAAAAGCAAGCACAGCTTATACATGACTGCATTGTGCATTATTGCATGGGGGAGGGGGGGCTCAATTAATAAAAGAAGCAATCTTGAGGGAAGGTCTATTCAATAACAGCAGCCCCACAACTTCTAACTATCTCAGAAAAAAAATTGCAATAACACATAAAACTGTTGTGTGAATAATTCAGGAGTAGAATGCATAAATAGTGGATTAGGCTTGATTTAATTATGTCTGTGTGAAAGCAGAGACTGGTGTTAAACAAACAAACACAGGCAACCGGAATGAAGCAGTTCAGCACCCAAGTGGCAAGGCCTTGCAAAGGAGCCAAAAGCAGGCTTCTGTAGAGATCAAACACAACCAGCAGCATTTAACTGGGGCCAGACAGAAAGACAGGTACAATAGGCTCAGCTCCTCTTTTCATTGTTGCGTAGAGAATTGGATGTGATTCTCTCACAGAAGTGTATCCAACATCATTTTCATGGGAAGATCATTGCATTGTTTACTTCATAACATTATCCTCTATTCTCATTTGCATGCATCAGGTGATATTTATTTCACTTTGATAGAAAACCAGTTTACTATAGTTGTCTTATGATGGAGCTCTGTGTTCCTGAAAACTTCTATAAAGTCAAATCTATGCCTACTATGGAGTTGGGCACATGCATCCTTGCTCTATACATTCCCAGCATTCCTTTGTCTGGTGCAGAATGCAGTCAGCACATTGACGTTTATTGATTTGCTGTAAGCAAATATTAGAAATGGCAAATGAATAACTGCATTACCATAGTAATAAGTCTGCAAGGGGGAATATGGTCACACCATTAACATTTTCATGAGCACACATGATTCTCAGGCTAAAATTGATCACATCACATCCCATCATTCAGAGCTACTATTTCGACCCTGATAAGACTGTAGTTCATTTGTGAGTGGCAGAGGCCTGAATGAGAGCAGATGTAGTCAAGCTGAGAGGGATACGGGGAGAAATATGAACTGATTGCAGAATTATTCTCTGGGCAATGGAAACCAATATGAGGAGCCAACAGTAAGCTCCGTCTACATGGGCTGAATGGCTGATTGAGTTCAGAGGGAAGAATGGGACTTGGCAGCGAGGATGGGAACACCCCTTTCATCCACAGACATCCACTTTCATTACAACACACCTTTGAAACCAGCAGCACATAATCACAACTGAAACCTGATCAGAGGGGGAGAAATTGCTACTATTCACAAGTGGCATTATTCAAAACTTCCAGCCATGTCCGCATTATGCGCACAATGCATCCAAAGATGTAAAAGTTTGACTATTTGATTTATGCTAATGTTACTTCACTTTCATTGTTGTCCTTGCATTTAATTTCCCAGTTTCCATAGTGCAAGCATTGCCATCTTTTTGGAAACCATGTTCTATTTGCATTAATGGATTCCTTATGTCAGGAGTCGTCAGCAGCATAGCCTTCTGCAGCACCTCCCATTGGTAAGATGGTTAAAACCGTGTATGGGTGTCATACGTCTTACCCTATTTGAATTTGCGTTGCCCTCTGTCTGTCCTTCCAGGTAGAGATATGAAATATTGACTGTTCTCATCTGGGCCTGCAGCCCCGACCTCCCCATTAAACCACCTCCCCCAGCTACTCTGCTATCAAAGTGCTGCCTCAGCAAAGTGGAGAGAGGAAAGAGTGAAGGAGCAAGAGGCAGATATATGGAGGGGGGCTGTTGCAGAAAAGGAGGGCACGCATGAGAAAAAATATGTAAATTAGTAAGGGAGGGAGATGAGCAGTGGCAAATTATGTGTAAACAAAAAATCAGGTGGGGTGCTATTAAATCAATAAGACCTATAATAAGTGAGAAAATAGGAAAATGTGGATTGAAATAGAAAGCAAAGTTAGACATCTGTGAAAGAATAAAACTCTCCTGCAATTTGAATGTGAATCTGAAGAGTTCTGGCACTGAGGGTGTGACAAGACAGCCGATTGTGCAGTAAGTGGTAATTATACAGCCCAGTCTGCGGTCTACTGCTGGGTTACAAATAGTCTACTTGCTGTACTTGCCTATCTTGCCATTTCTTAAGCACAGGAGGGAAGCACAAGTGGTGAGGCTGCGGCTGTACGAGCATTCTGGAAAAAACCTCACTCAGTCTGTCATTAAGATCTTCTCAGTACAGTAAATTCAGCGGCAGGGAAACAGGCAGTTGTTAGCAGCAGAGCTAATTATCAGTGGCCAGGCTGTGTTTCCAATTGAAAATTAACGGGGACAAAGAAAGAGCTCCTGCGGCATGCCCAGTGATGATGACAGGATACCACACATAAAAAAGCAGCTTGGTGCACAAATAGATGAAGTTGAATAGAGTCGAGAGAGAAAAGTTGGCATAGATCAGACGCATCTTCCTGGGAAAGAGACAGTGTGAGTGAGAAAAGCTCAGAGTTAGCAAGACTTTCCTGATTAGCGGTTTCAACTGTTTCAGACTTTCTATGTTTCATACAATCTTTGCTTATTTTCCCATCATGATGAAATCATGGAGAAGTATGACTATGAATTAGAATTGTCTGTGAAATGTACTGTATTTCAGACGAAACCCCAAACTTCACCGGTCTTATCTGGGCAGTACTCAGACGAATTCTGTAGTTTTCAACATTTAGAAAATTACTGACTGACTGTTGTAATCGCCTTGCTATTAAATTAAATGTCAAAATTTGATTTACTAAAAACCACCAGATGACTACCTTGTTACTGATCTGCCAAAAGGGTTTGTTCTGCTTTATGGAGCTTTTTGAACCCTATCAACCGGTGCAAGGCAAAACGCAAGTGTCTCTGCTAGTTTCAGATGACCCAGCTGTCATTTTCCGCTCCAACACCCACATTGTTTTAAAAGCACATGCACTTGCGTCCATCTGAGCACCCAGGGGTGTGTTGGTCTTAAAATGAGATGTGATCAGGCACATTGTTGGCGCACAGCTCTCTTGAGGCAGTGGAAAGTGGAGACGGGGACTTGAGTTTTCGACTTAGACTCCAGTTGCACTTAAGTCACACACACAACAACTTGAGACTTGACTTGAGACTCGCCCTCAAAAGACTTGAGACTCGACCAAACTGTGGCTGAAAAGCTCAGATAAAATCCAGATAAATCCAAATAGCTGTGCACCTAGCAGCAGTAACTCTGCTGACAACAGACAGGAGGGGCAGAGCAGCAAGAGTGAGTTCAAGATCACAGCTCCCAGTGCAGTTCCCAGTAAGTCAAGTATGAACACCAGTCAAGTATTACAGCATAAGTGGCAGAAGACAACAGGAAGCTTGTCTGAGTTTATTTAGAAGGATAAAGTTGTCTCACTTTGTTCCATCAGAAATTCTAATACACTAATTAAAGTCCTCAAAGTCTGTGTGATCAGCTCAGATCTACAGAGCTTTATCACAGAAAGATCCAATGAAGGGAGGAAAACTACGAAGATTAGAATACGTCTAGTCTTGTATTTACTGCTGTAATGAACTCTAATCTCATATTCTCTATGACTACTAACTGACACAAAGGAAAGTGATGAGGAGAACTACAGTTTAATGTGCTAGTTGTTCTTTTTCATGTATTGTTCTTTGTTTGTGACGTGATTCTTGTAAAGTGTGACAAAGGCCGTATGAGATGATATGTTTTCAGATGGGTTCTGGTGGGTCAGTCCAAGTCAAAAGTCCGGGGCCATTTTTTATTCCCACCCCATCCCTGGTGGAAAGCAATAACACGATTGACCAACAAAAACTTGGTCTAAAGTCAATAGCGCAGTACTTCACTGTTGTTTTAAGAGTGCATTAAGATAGGAATATGTGCCTACGTTGGTGGGTGCAGAATGGTGGGTGTATACTGTCTGTTACGCACAAGCAGTGTGTGCTGGAAATACACTTCTGTTTTTTGGATAAGTCACATGGAACATTACAGAACAGTACAGCCCTCAGAGGGTTATTGGAGCATCGTTTGTGGCATATTGTGTGTTGCACATTGTCATGCATCATGGATGTCTCTTTGACATAAATGAGGCTCTGCAGAGGAGCGTTCTTTCTTACTACCTGGTAAGTCCCAGAGTTTCCCATTCATCACCTAGACTAAATTTGTCCCACCACAGTTTCATAATGAACCAAAAATGTATTTACACTTCTCATAATATAATTTAAACAATGTCTAACGTTGTGATTTATGCTGTTGTTGGTTTGTAGAGCGGTGCACAGTGCATTGATTCGCAGAGAGCTCACTGCGTGCATGTGCTGGGACTGGACTCACTGGTCAGTCACAATATATCAACTCGCCCCAAGGGGAATCTAATTCTATGTGAAACACTGCGCCATTAGAAGCAATCCACCAAGGTGCAAGTGCGCCTGGCTTTTAAAGGGAATGGGAGATGGAACTCTGATTGGTTTATTGCATGTTACGCCCAAAACACTCCCATGATTAATTAAGAGACTTCGTAGAACCCTTTTGAACCATGCGCCTGACGCAGCCACCATTTTTTTTTTCCATCGTTACAATAGTGAAAGTGAATTTGGACACGTCCTAAATGCACCTGTGCTTTGGACTGTTAAAACAGAGCCCTTTATTTTCATTGTCAAAATGTTTCATCATCTTCTGCATCAGCACGTTGCGTGGACGGCTTGCTTCTGTAATGTGCTTATTATTAATTCCTTTCATCACAAGTGGCGTATAGTTTTAATAGTGAGAACAACAGTCATAGCAAGGGCTTCACTTCAAATTAACAACTTTTTATGTGTGTGTATCTTCCTGGGTGCATATGCTTGTACTCTATACTGTATAATCCATTAACTCCCCTCACCCTTTTCACAACATCTGTTTCTAGAAAATGACTTAAACAGTGAAATGTCAGTCACACACATTATATTTATCTTTTCACAGCGGAGCACACCCACACCTTTCAGTTCTGGCTGATTACAAACTGGGTGGAGCTACGATGGGAGCCACAGTATATGAGGTCACCAAACTCAATATACTAATAATATTGAAGGTTATTTATTCAAGAAATCAGGTTCAAACAATTGAACTAACCAACTTGTGATTTATTTGAATTAATCTGGACCCAACCCACGCAGCCACACACACTCCATGTTTGAAAGGGTAGTTTAAATAAAGTTTTAAATAAAATGTGATAGCCATCGTCACACAGTCCAGAGAGGAAGTCGAATCAAGTGAAAACACCTAAAATAAATAAATCATCCAACATCTGAACATTTAATACAATTTTTTTGCCTTTATTACCAAAGCTTTCAGCTGAATAATGGAGAGGCTTGATGTTAGCCTTGATGCTAGCATCACTTACTACAAAAGCACTTGGGTTTCTGGTTTTGTCCTATCCTGTATTGTAGTTGGAAAAGTTGACCAGGGACATATCTGGCAACCTCATCAGTTTGTACTCATCCTTGATGTGTTTTCTCTTTTACATATAGCTAAAAGACTTCAAATCAAAAGTTAAACTCACCTGTGGAGCTTATTCAAACATGCCCTTGAGTGTCGCGGCAGCCGTCCTGGCTAAATTCTGTTTCCTCAGTCGCATTCTCCAGTCAGGTTTTGAAAGCTGTCAGTTTTAACATTCGCTGAAAGGGTTTTCAGACTTTCTTTTCTGACATTATATCCTGTGACAGTATATGTCATCTTGTCCTCTTCACAGGTGACTCTGTTCATTACTGCAGTGAAAATGCCAGGAGACTCTTTCCACCTGTTTCCCCTCATTAGGAAATATTTAACTCTTGGCAGCAGACCATGTAACATGAGCAAATGCTATTTGTTTTTCTATTTTGTTTGATGTTTTCATTTAATGTGTAGCTGTGATGTCAATCACACCCTCATGCTCATTATGTAAGTGTGTCTAAGTTGTGTACAGCCAACCTGCTGTTCATTAGGACAGGAGGTTGCAGGTGCAGCAGTGGGCTGTCCTCACTTGGGAAGACTCGTTCACATGCTGGCAAAACAATGTGGATACAATAAGGAAGTGGGAGTGTTTTCCTGCTCGGTGCGGCCAAAACTGTCCGTCTTCATATCCAGGCTGGTTTGACCCACTGTCAGGTGTTTATAGAGACATCACTTCATTAGCTGTTGATGATGCCGAACACACATAAGGGTCCACCATCTGCTCCCAGAGCCTGGCCAAGGTTAAATATTCTCCTGGTGAGACACAGAGAAAGGCGGCGGTGATGTGTGTAAGCAACAATGGATAGCAAAAGATTTAGAGTAGAGTAACGGAGGAAAAAAGGCCAATATTTCATATGCTCTTTAATGGACTGAGGGCTAGTGAATAATAAAGACAGTTTTACTAAAGAAGGAAGAGCATTACTGCTGCAACCACACACTGGAAGAGCGAAAACACTTGTGAAGTGAAAAGTAATTCCGTTTTTTCATTCGACTGTGTCACATATGTACAAATAAGCAGGAGCGTGCAAAACGTGCATAATTAAAATGTTACAAAAGGATGACTGTGTGTGTCGCATGTGCATGAATGAGTATGTGTGCAGACTAGCTGTTGCTAAGACAACTGTAACTGCTCTATTTGGTTTTATATCCCATTATTTTTTGAAAGGGTGTTACTCCAAGCCAAGTCACTACAGTGCATTAAAAAGACGACCTTAATTTATGTGTCAAAGCATTGATGTTGTTTAATGCAGCGGGATGTCATGACATCTACTTCGATCTGAAAAGCTGTTCAGCCTCATTTCATGCCGACGTTATGGAATAAACAAAGCACCGGGGCCAACAGGTACGGCCCCGCTGCAAGTCAGTAATTGCTGTGGAGATTCTCTGCACGTCAAACGCTCACCTCGACACCGGGGTCAGCTCAGAGATGAGGGGATTGGCTAATTCGGCTAATTACCCTGGCAGATACTGATGAGTTCTTCCATTAGCAGGGTCAGCCTCTCTTCCCTGGAGTCCCAGTGTAGGAATGCAATTAGAAATCAAATTCTGTACGTCTTCACTCTGGCATATCCTGTTTTGGAGGATGCACTGGGATAATGGCGCTGAGAGGGAAAGGGTGTTTGAAGGGGTTGAGGTGTATATCAGATGGTGTTATTCTATATTTCTGAAATATGGACACATTGTGAATAGATGCTTTCAAAACAGATATATCTGAAAAGTGCTTTGGGGGAGAAAAAGACATCTCTCTTCCTCCGAGGAGCTAACTGCAGCACCACATCCATCTTGTTCATTGCCATGTGAATATTCCTGCTAACAGCACACCTTTGTGCAGACTGAGCCGTCAAGATACTTTCATCCTGCTCTGAATGGGCAGGATCACAGATTCAAGGCCATTATGCTTTAGGAGTGAGGAAGATCAAACATCAAATTAAGGCTGATTTAGGGCCATTTAACTGTCTCTCTCGGACACAAAGGAGCCAACCAAGTTTTTTCTCTCTTGAGATGGAACAATTTGCCAGGACCTGTACTGTGATGCATTGTAATGTCTGAATTTTAACTGTCATCTCAGCCCTCATTAGGAAGACTTCCATGGCAACTGTCTAATCGTGCTCTAGCAAATGTGTGTGTGTATACCTATGAGTGTGTGTGTGTGTGTGTGTGTGTGTGTATGAGGCTCTCTGTTCACATGTTTGTGTATGTATTTGTATGCAGAAGTACTTGTGTGTTTGCGAGAATGAGGGAGAGCATGCAGAGGTAATCTGCTGATCTCCTGACCGATCTCAATTTACATGAAAACCAATTACAGCTCAGGCTGACGGAATTGTCTCATTCCAGAGCAAAAAACCAAAGGAGAGGCAGAGGAATGGCTCACAGTAAAAGGGCAGAATTGAACGGATGAATGCTGAGCTACGGCCATGGATCATCTGAGGGCGTGTTTGCTTTGATAAGATTAGCAGTTTCCTTTTAGACAAACTGCAGCTTCTGCATGTGAAGACCCGCTCCTGCTAGGAGAGATCACAGTCTGAACATGCAACTCAAACAACTCAGTGTGAAATGTATCTTTATCTCATTCATTATCATTTTTGCTGTAATGAGTGTCTGTTATACAAACACGTTGTCTTTTTTTGCCCATTGCAACAAAGAATACACATACTGTATTGCCATTTTTGATGAAAGCAGACAGCAAAGAAGAAGTAAATAATCTTCTACCTTGAGAGATTTCCTTCCACAGTTTATTATTCGACAATTCAATTTTCACCTTCAGCTCAAACACATGCGTTAAAACAAAACCAGACAAGAGAGAGAAAAGCCGTTTTAACAGCTTTTCTGTAAAAAGGGAATACTCCATATTTAGCACGATGTTCCCGCAACAGGAAGGTGGATGGAGTGGGCTGAGGCTTAGAGCGGTGGGGTTGAGGTCAGGGGAGCAGAGAGGAGGAAATGAGTGGAGACAGGCACTGCTCTCTGCGGTGAGCTTGTGACACTGCCTGGCCACCTGTCAGGCCCGGTTTGCTGCCTGTCAGGCAGCGGCCTCGGATGGGACAGGCAAGCAGGGGCTCAAACATGGAGGTGAGGGCTGGGGGGGTGGGGGAGGGGGGGGGTTGAGGAGGGTGTATGAGAGATAGATGAACTGGTGTTCATCTGCAGATCTGTGTCAGGTCAGGAGGAAGCTATTAGTGGGACTTCAAAGGACACATGATTTCTACACAAAGCGTGGCAGCTGGTGTTGGGCACAGGTGAGTGGAAGAACATGCTTAATGACGCTTACAACATTTTACTGGATGTACAACTAAATGTTTTTGTTCTGCATAGTGATTAAGTGGCGAATAAAACACAACTGAGCCACTGCTCGACCTCCGGCAGGTGATCACTACACAACATCCCAACAAGAAATAACATCAATTACTACAGGTTTCATTTATACGTTTATCCTTTAAAAAACATGAACCTCATCTGAGTTTGGTGGAATTCACTATGATTTGTACTGTAAGGAAAATGTACCGCAGCTTCAAATAAAAGTCAAATTCGGAGTCAAATATTTAACTGCACATTTAAGATAAAGGCAGGTTCAGCAGGTTCAGTACATTTAGAGAATTTTTTTTTTTATTAGTCAATGTGCTAAATACTTTGTAGACTGAATGATTAATCTTTTGGTCTATAAAATAAGAGAAAACAGTCAAAGAATAAAAGGACAATGAGACAATGTCCAAGAGAACAGTTTCTTATTTTGTCTGAACAGCAGCTCTAAAAACAAAGATATGCAGTTAAATTCTAACATTTGAGATACTGGAAGTCACAGTTTCTCAAAGTTTTTAGTTGGAAAAAATTTATGGACAATTCAACAATTATCAAAATCATTGCCTATAGGTTTTTTGTCATCAACCGATCAGTTATTCAAATAATCATTTCAGATTTGAATGGGACAATGATTAGATGTACAGTAGGTTGTACACATGAATACATGTATTATATATGTATAATAATAAGGCTGGAAAATAGATAAGATAACAAATGTAGTCAAACATGGCAGAAATCCATTATTTCATTTCAGTTATTTTGACCTTGTTGTTATGGATCAATAATGACCTGTTTGTGAGTTTAATAGCAGTGAAAACCTCCTGGGCTGACATTACCATCACTGCCCTTTGCATATTTATAAAAAAAAGTTGCACACCATCAGGGTATACAGATTGTCTATGGGTCCTGCTTTTCTAAAAAAAAAAAAAGAAAAAAAAAATTAATAATGTGTTGAGTACAGTTATTTTGTTTTGCTGCCTTTTCATATACATTATGTAGCTACAGAAAAGGAAACCTATTTTGACTCAGAAACTGGCCATGTGTTCAAATAAACCGCAGCAGCGTGATTCTGGTCCGCCTTTTGGTTCGGGGTCGATACATTCACTCCCCCTTTATTGAAACCATCCCGTCTGGTCACAAGGGAGAAGAGATGGTGAGAAAATCTGACATGTTGTATTCTGTTTGAGGATTGCATTAATCCTCAAGTCATCCTCCAAGTCGGTCTTCTCCACATACAGCGGATAAATATTGAACAGTCGAGCGGTGCCGAGCAGGGAAGAGGGCACATACACACGTAGTGCACTCACACATAGAAACAAACAGACAGAGCAATAAACTTGTTACACTTCAGTGGGCACACACATGCGCGCACACACACAGACACACACACACACACACACACACACACACACACACACACACACACACACACACACACACACACACAAAGACGTCCTCACACGCTTGTACCATGGATGAAAGCTGATATCAGCCCCTGTTTGCAGCAAGGTGAGGTAGGGGACATTCTGTCGGAGTTCTTTAACACCACAAACCTGACAACACCACGGGCTCAGAAGGTAGACAGCTTCTCCCCGTACACACTTCGGCTCTTTTTCCTCTCCTTCTTGCACACTACTCCAGACACAAACACACTCACACACACACAATCCCTGACCTCTGTGGTGTGAAATGGACGGCTGGGGAGGGAGGTGGGGGTGCAAAGTAAAGCAAGAGAGCTGTCAGGAGAATGCATGCAACACACACTTGACAGGAAGGAAGTTCAGATGCTAGCCTTCATCATGCAGGCAGAGCACAAGGGGTGAACATCTCAATTCAAGCGATTCAGCAAGTAGAGCACAAATCACGGCACATTCTCCATGTCCGCTGTCTGAGCTCATACTGCTGTAAATGTGAAAATCTGCTCATCAGTGTTGATGGTGGAATATTCTCACATTATCTCTTTTACATACATAATTTTATGGTGATGGAGAAAAATATTGTTATGAAAGAATACATGGAGTTAAATAAATACGTGGCTGATGGGTTTGTTTGTGCATAAATGTTGAGACATGCTCTTCTGCAACGATAGACTATTTAGTTATGATTAATGGTCTCCAATCAGGTTGCTGCGCAGTAGCCTCTCACCACCCAGGGGTGTCTATGGAAATTATTTTCATATCCTGAAATTGATACCCACTCTCTTCTCCGCTTGCCTTTTTCTCAGTACATCTGACCTAATCAAGTGCACAAGATGAATATGCGCTGGTCATGTGATTAGGTCTTGATCGCGTTTACACTGTCTCTTTCTGCATTGCAAAAGATTGCTAATCGGCAGTGAGTTATGGCAATAATAACCAAGCTTCCTTATAATAAGGTAATCAATTCAATCTACTGTCAGTTGGTCCAGATTAATGCTCCGTCTTCGTTCCCCACGAGGGGGATGGGCATAATTGGGGGTTTCTGTGATTATTGACTTATGTTGAGTAAACATCTGTTCTTTAATATTCTTTGTCAAGTGCATCCATTAATTATAATTGTACCCAATTAAGAGAGAACACATTCAGAGGAATATATTCCCATTATATGAGATTCAGTCTGTTCTCTGATGAATGAGGCCAGCTTTCCCCCTCAACATCAGTCGCACTTACTTTTTATTTCTTTGTACACTGCTTCCCACCAGCACTTAATATCAATATTCTTCTTTTTAGAACCCAGTGTAAACACTCTGAAGTAAGTAAACTCTGATCTTCCTGCAAAGGATGAAATTTTATTACTAAAACAATCACACAAACCACCTTTGACATTTGCACAACAGATGCCCATTGTTAAGCCCAAAGGAAACTCTGGGTGTTGAATTTCCATTGAACACCCACATGCTTGGCCTTTTCTCTCCACGGAAATGCTGCAACACTGACTCTACAGAGACCCTCTGTGGTTCTGTGGGTGAGGGTTGCAAAGAGTTTGTAAAAGAAAAGGGAGGGAGAGAGATTAGAGCTTCTCTCTTTCCTTCAGAGTAATGCATCTCTCTCTGAGGAGAAGAAATCAGAGGATGGGGTCAAGCAAGGATATTGAACAGGGCTTCAGACAAGTCTGAATTTCAGGATATCTATGCTGACACGAAACCACCAAATTAAATTCAGTGCAATTGAATCCCCCCTTTTCTCTGCTCTGAAACTCCTGCTGTTTCAAAGCAGGCACAGAGGAAAAATCAATAGTGTATGTATTGATATTAATGTTCAGCATAATGCGTCTAAATGAAATCATAGAGAGGAGCATAAGGCCTTCATTAGCAACATGTGCTGAAATCAAATTACCATCTAGTTGTGTCTCACAGGTGGCTTTTCTCCAGGTAAACCAAACTGCTGCTGCTGCCTCGTATTGTTTACCTCCCTCATGACTCGGCTTTTCTGCAAAGAAGAACCTTCTACACTAAACTGGTTGAAGTGGGAGTGAGCAGATGGAGAAAAAAAACCCTTCTCATTGCTTCTTTCATTCATGCCCCTCTAGCTTTCTGTTTGAAATAGCAGTCCCACAATGCAATGCTATGAGCAGTCTGCACCAGGTCAGCTGAATGAAGCAGGGAGGTAAATTGCTCAGTAGTTAGTGTTTCTGTACTTCCTTTATAACCACGTCCTGTTTGTACTTTAAGGTAGTTATATGCAAAGTGGCATTGGCAGCGTGAGCTACAAGACAGAATCAGTGGATTAATTCACACAACACATCCTGTTCAGATGATGTATTGTGCCTCTATTTCACGTTATCCTCAAGTAATTTCAAACATAACATGCACAGTAAGAGGCACATTCTCATTTGCAACAAGTATCATGAAATGAATCTTTTCACAGCACTTCGACTTAAAATGGGGGTCACTGAGTTAACAAAACATTTCCTGCAAACTTAGCTTTTATATTAAGGCTGCAGCTCTTTTTGAAACACCACTGGTGCACAAGCTGCCCATTATGCAAAAAGCCTGACAGGAGCTACGGAGGTGTATTTAGTTAAAGGGCGACGAAAGGGATTAAAATTTAACTAAGCGGTTATCCCGTCAAAACTGAAAAGGGACAGGCAACTTGGAAGCATGTCTTGGATGCACTGGCACAGTTTGAGTTAAATGCATTGGAATAAATCAAATGACAGACATCTTTAAACAATTCAGACAAGCTCCAACTTCCCTGTATGCATCCACAGTCAACAGATGTAGTGCAACAGAATTTAAAGACCCCCTCTGATGAAAATCACGTTTTTAACCTTGTTAACATGTCCATATGATGTTTTTATATATATTCATGAGCGAAATGAGCAGTCAACACTGTGAGTGCATATTTCCACCTTGGTACTGCACTGAACCAATGACAGTCTCATAAAAACAGATTCAGACAGCCAGGGATTCATATGTCATATACCTAAGGGACTAATCCTGTCAACTTGCGGGGACAGAGGAGGGGCAAAATAAACCTGAAACCTTGTCAGTACAGAGAGCGAGTCTTTGCATTAGCACAACCACCAACACTGTGTCGGCCACTGCCAGTTGCATGCTAACAAACAACATAAACTATGCTAACTGTTCTGATACATCTGCTAGTCGCAGATTTTGGTCACAATAGACTCCTCAGCTGAGTTTGAGTCTGACTTAGTCTCTCTGATGTTTCCTCTGTTTTTGTTTTTTCACTTTTTATGTCGGAAAACCATGTTAAACAAAATATTAATGATAGCAGATTATTTTTACATAGTTTAAAACATGTCTGGAGAGGAACTTTAATTTCACTTTTTAGTGCGTAAACAATTTTTTTCATTAAGGAGATATTAAGGACTGAAGAGAGGAATGCTTAGGGTCATGTTAACTTGATTGACAGCTGACACAACCTATCAAACAATGATGGTAGACATACATTCAAGCTTGGCAACTTTAGGGTGAAGTCCTTGATTCTAAGGTTTCACCCAAAGATGAATGTTTATTTTGTAGAAACAGAATTTTAAAACAATTTAACTAATGTTTAAGACCAACACTAAGGTGAAAATTGTGTAGAAACCTACTGTGAATGTACTGTAAATTGTAGGTTTATTTATAATTAACAAATCCATTAAGGAGCATAAACTTTATTTTGTTAAGATGAATAATGTTAAGATGAATCCATGTCCATTGATGGTCTAGCCTCTTCATCTGCTCTCAGCTGGCTGACAGATTACAATGCGGACAGGGTGATCGTCCATTAGGCCTTCTTCAGACCAGTATTTGGTGCTTATGAAGCAGGGTTTTCAATATTCATATCAAATCGGAATAAAAGCATGAACTTGTCAGGCCTGGAAAGCATTTAAATATTGAGTAGCCTTCCATCATTTCTTTCCTGGGGCCAGCTCTTGAGATGAAAGGTAAGAGAGTGGAAAGGCCAGGCCTGGTCAAGCGATTTAAAAGTGCTGATATCTGCATCCCTTTGAAAATCAAATGCATTGCCTTTGTCATCAGGGCTCCGTCTTTGATATTTCTTTCTTTTTGTTACCACGATGCCCAGCTTTCAGCTGTGTTATGGGTAAAGCGGTTCCAATATGAATGTTAACCGACTACATTTTCACATCCATTTGATCTAAAGAAGCAGAAGCAAGTCGGATGCAGACACCCGCTGTGCTTCTGCAAGACAGACTTGAACAAAGGAGGTAAATCTATCATATGATTTATATAAAATCTAACTTGTCAAAGTGACAGTCAATGATGATTTACAATGAATCTCCAAGAGTAACCATATCAACAAGGATGGCAGTATGTACAAAAAAAATCTTTTTGTTTAAATAATGAGAGAACTTTACTTATTCTGCTATTAAAGAGCCATTACAACTGCCAGTCCCAAGGAAACCAGTATATAATCACAATATATCGAGGCCTGTCATGAGTGATTGCTTATTATAACACTGATGAAATAAGGCTACTGCTTTCTGATATATAAGCTCTATAGACTCATGGTTGTGGTTATACACTTTGCAACAGAAGTAAATTTGGCTACTGGCTGATCACAACTTATTCTTCTACTTGAAGTTAGCCATATCTACCAGTCTTGAACAACTAAACAACTTTTTAGCATGTTAGCATGTGAGAACTGTGTCGATGATATGCACCTTTAGGTCTACTAATAGGTGCAGTTTGGCTCTACTGAAGCATAATTATGGGAGTGATGACAACCAATAGCAGCCAATGGGGTAATAACACTTGAAGCAGGAAGCCTGCAGCTCTCAAGTAAACTTTTGATCTGAAGATGTCACCAAAGTCATAACAATCAATCTTGAGAGGGGCATGAGTTTCATGTAAATCCATCCAATAGTTGTTGAGATATTTCACTTAAAACCACAGTTGCCAACCTCATGGTGACACTAAAAGATCACCACAGTCATAAGGATACATTGTCTGCTAGATTTTAAGGTATTTCACCGGGTAAGTGAAAACTTGGTTCATCCTCTGGGCACCTTGAACAAATTTTACAGTAATCCAATCAATTGTGATTTAAAAATTTCAGTCCAGATTGAAGTTGTGAACCGGCCAACCAACATGCCACAGACACACCATCCCTACAGGCACAGACTCAAAAAAGTCTAAAACTTGGAAGAAAAAGGAGAAAAAGAAAAAAATGCAATATGGCATCTTTTAGATTTATTCAGGGCTGGTTGACAAAGGTGCTATGTCAAAGTATGGAGCCATATAAGACCAAATGTTATTCCCTTTACTCACAAGCCATAAAAAAGATTTGTATTTGATAAGAAGCATATTGGCTTAGAAGAATTGACCCAAAACTGGTTATTATTCCTAAATTGCTCTTCCACTTATTCCAAGTGATTCTTGTGTAAACTGCCAATACACTGGAGGTTCACTAAACAGCAGCATTGCTGCAGGTTGTTGTCAGGATTCAAACAAGTCAGATTTCACTAAGGAGAAACATTTAAAAACAAAAAAAATATTGTGGCCGCTTTCAGAAAATGACTGACAACCTGGATGATGACCACAAACACTGGCAGGCTATCACTTATAGAAAAAACTAAGTTGAGAGAGAGGCTGGTCACCAACCAAGACTTCTTACTGCCAAAGCATCATTTTAGGATTGCCTGGAATACTGTAGTAGGCGAGGATCCAACTCGTCCAGACTGACTCACACCTTCCAGGGTGGCTGCTCCATCAGAGTACTTGCCAGCAATCCTGACACACCATCTGGGATCTGGGTGCAATGATTTCCTTAATGACAACCTCAGCATGGGGATGAGGAGGCTAACAGGGACAAGAAGCAATGGGACTCCCTGCCATGACACTGGTCCAGAGGAGGTCTCACCAAGTGCCAGTCCAGACTCATCAACTCCCATGAATAATGCTGGAACATCGCCTGTGGTCATTCTCATGGCGGGAGTGGGCAGTGAATGGTGGAGAGGTGCCTTCGTGTGTGTACGTGTGCATGTGCTAAAATAGGAGGTGTGAATATGGGCTGTATATGTGTATCTGAAGTGAGGAGTAGTTAATTGGAGCCTCAGGTGACACTGGAGACATATTTTTGAATGTGTGAATCTTCACAGGAACAGACATGACAGCAGCTATTCTGAGCCGTCAAAGTGGACATGTCATGACTGACCATGCCACTGGGACCGGTCAGACACTGAGAAGACGACGGGGGCTTCGCTCAGTCCCGCTCTCACAGGGTCTGCTTCCTTTCTGGAGGTATATACCAACACCCACTATCAAAACAACTGCTCCATCTGAGCTCGAGATTCAGCACATCACTCCCCACGGCACTCCATCATCTAAACAGGCTCTGTCAAACACTTCAGAAACACTGTCACAGCGTAAGAGCTCTGCACCTATCAGACGCTTTAGAGAAGTTAATAAATGTGTTCAAGTGAAGTGCGTTTGACTGTGGTTTCTCAGAATCATCCATTAAATCTTAATAGGAAAAGATTGACTGAATTCTTTATGCACTTGAAAAACGAGTTTTGCGTTGGTGGGATTCCGAGACCTTGAAACTGATAAAACCCCTTTCTAAGAATCATTAAGCAAGATTGGGAGTGTGTGTGGGCAGTCATTAAATTTGCATCCTTAAAGAAGTGTGTATCATATTGTAAAGCTGCAGTAGTTGTCAATATGCTGCATTTCTGTTTTGTCACAGGTGTTTTGTCAAAGAAAGCAAAAACTATCTTAAAGAATATTAAGTGCACCCACAACATTTTGACATTTCATCAACACTGCTTTTTTGTGTGCCTTTTTTGTAGCTTTAATCACACAGGATTGACAAGATGTTTTTTTCATTTAATTACTGTGAGACTTTAAAAAAAAACTCTGTTTAGAGCCAAGAATACTGTACCTTGCCACATTATTCGAATCTTTAATTCATCACAATCCTCGAGTAAAGATAACATAATGATCCGTATTCCTACCAGAAAATAATAAAATGGCGTCCAGGGACCACTGTGCATGCTGACGACATAACCACCACTCTGACTCCATTTTCTGAAGTATAAAGTAACTCTGCATTCTCTCCCAGAGGTAATGAATCCCTGCATAATTTTTTTTTTTTTTAAGTTCTGTTACAACGCTGGCTGCCAACTGTGATCTGAGCCTCCTCTGTCCCCCTGGTGCAGCCGGCAGTTGCCACAATAACTCCGGTGTTGCAGCAGGACCCGGGACAGCCGCGAGCCCCGGCTTGCACCCTGCTAATTCACCATTTGTTTTTACTGGCAGGATTACATTCAGTACACACCATACTCTGGCCGAACAAGCAGAGAATCGATAAGTCGTTGGCTCGGCGCACAGGATTTACCTCTAATTAGAATCAATTTCCAGGTGTCATGCTTCAGATTATTTTGTTTTGTCAGAGTTGAGGAGGCGAGAATGTAATAAACAGAAAAGTTAAATGAAGGAGCTGGACAATACAGGATTATCACCCACAGTAACTGGATTGGGGATTTTAGTTGAAATTCGAGGTTGCTGAGATTGATTTCCTCCTCTGGAGAAAAGTTCAAAAAGGGGACAAGTTTTCTTTTCAGTTCAACTAAACCACAGTGTTTCAGGGAAATGGTGGTATCTGCGTGAGTGCATCTCCTATAAAGTAAACTATCTGCACTGACAGCTGATGATTTTATGTCTACTGGGTACCCACCTCTCACATCTCACTCACTCTTCTCCCATCACCAGCACACATTTTCTATTACCTTCCCTCTCTCCGGGCACTTGGGTTTTCACTTGATATCGCCTGTGCAGAAACAGCAAAATACAATCATTCTTCTTTTTTTTCTTTTTTTTTCTTTTTTTTGCCTTGGGTGAACACTCTTATTCCCTGTATGGATGGAGACCATTACAGATCAGACAGCGCACGGGGGAATGTGTCATGCTGGATCGTCAGCCAGCGGAGTCACAGGTGGACACGTGACAAGTCATTAAGTCTCAGCTCTGTCGCCGTGTAGGAGGGAGTGCCCGGGGTCAAATGGAGACAGCGACTGTAGAAGTGTAGTGGAGACAGACAGCGATCATAACAGGCCTAATGGTCAGGACTAATGGTGCAATGGGTTCCAATTACAGGTCTTTCTGACAGCTGCTCACCACCACTCTGGTTTCACCTGCACTGGGAGCGCCCAGCAACCGAAAGCTGGCCAGTTGAGGACTTAGTTAGCTTGCGTGCAGTCATCTCCCAGGACTCCCTGCAGGAAACAATGGTTTGCTGCACACAGTTTAAGGGCCTCACTGTGCATGGAGGAATTTTGCTTTATGAGCAAGCGTGCTGTAATCTTTATCTGAAGTTGACAATCTAAGAGAGAAATATGGGTGAGGTGATATTGGGTCACTTTTTTCCTTTCCTTTCCTTTTTAACTTTTGCTCGCTTTGAGAGAGGACTGTATCGTTTCCTCTCCGATATTCTCGTCATCATTGTTTATCACTGATGTCAATACATCTGAGGGGAGCAGAGTTTGGAGCCATCATCAGACAACAGCGATACATCACTGGATATTATTTTCCCAGATTTCTAATCACAATATTAATTGTGCCGCTGTGCAGGACTCCGCAGCTTCAATCCATCCACAAGGAGTACATTAAATGAAGAGTAGGTCCTTCCTCGGAAACCCCGCCCGGTAATGTTCCCCAGCATTATGCACACACATTTGTCTTCGAGGAGGGCAGCTTGTCCTGTGAGTGAATTACTCTCCAGCGCTTAAAGAATATTCATTCACTTACTGCCGGAGCAACCTGTCTGCTTCCTGCCCTTCTAAATGGCTGCGGATCATTATCAGTGATAGAGAGGTTTTTTTTTCCTCTCTGTGTGTTGGCAAGAGCTTTGTTTACTGTATGTGTTCAACTAAACACCCTAGCTCAGCATTTGTGTTGATGGATTAAAGCTTGTTAGGATGACAGAAGCATTTTGGGCCATCAATGAGGCACATCATTCTTCAGTACATTAATCATTGATTCTGAGAGGCAGAATTGTTAAAGTGAAAATTCTGGTTTGTTACCACTCTGAGGTTATTTTGATAGTGTTGGCCAACGTTTCTGTTGGTTTTGATAATGCTGCTCTCACTAAAATAATTGCTGAGATCTGGGTACACAACATCATCGCTACCGCGAGGTTAGACAAGGCAGAAAGCACCAGAGTAAACACGAGCAGTGGAGCCTCTTCATGTGGAAGTAAAACCAACATTGAGTGAATCGGATATGTTGCTAATGATGACTTCTTTTATGTCCCAGATCTCAGTAGTTAACATTGGGCCTCACGCATAAACCATTCATCCAAACAGATTTGTACTAAGTGTCACATACAAGTGATTTAAAGACCCCCTCCGATGACAATCGAGTTTTTAACTTTGTTAACATGTCCATATGGTGTTTTTTAAATAATACAGGATATATCATGAGCGAAATAAGCAGTCAACACCACGACTGAGTTTTTCCTCCTTGGAACTGCAGTGAACAATCTCATAAAAACAGATTCAGACAGTCTATGATTCATACGTCACATATCTAAGGAACCAATCCCATCAACTTGCAGGGACAGGGGGCGGGGCAAAATAAACCCGAAACCTCATCAGTAGAGAGAGCCAGAGTTTGCATTAGTGCAACCACCAACACTGTATCAGCCACTGGCAGTTACAAGCTAACAAACTACATAAACAAACAACTAACTGTTCTGATAGGTTTTCTGGTGCACAACAAACTCCTCACTCCTCATCCAACTCTCCGGTCTGACTGAGGTTCAAACATGTGGCTGAGTCTCTCTGATGTTTCCTCCGCTATCTATCTTGACACTCTCTGCTCTTTCACCGGTCAACCTAACACAAGCAGCGGTGGTGGGCGGGACACAAGACCTGATCCAGACGTTCTCAATGAGCAAGTAAGTTTAGATGTGCTTCCACTTTTCCATTTTTTTCATGTATTATGTAAATGAATAAAATATTAATCATTGCAGAGTATACAGAGTTTACATAGTTTAAAACATGTCCGGAGAGGCAGAATTTTCACCTGTATGAGTCTTATAATCTGCCTTTTTTCACAAGGGGAAAAACACTTACATGATTTCAGAATTATAATACATTCATCACACAAATGCACCACTGTAACTGCTTTCTGCTGTTTACTAATCCTGTCATGGTGTTAAACGTGACACATAAAAAAACAAAAACACAAAGGCAAACTCTAGTCTAGTGACAACGGGAAAAGAGTCAGTCACCATTTTTGAGTGTTTTTCCTGTATTCAGAGTACGTGCTCATTATGGTGTAAAAAAGGTAATATTTGCATGTCATACCATTCTCTCTCTTTTCCTACGTTCCCTGTCTGCCTCTGTACTGTCCAATATTGATTAAAGGTAAAAATGCCAAAAAACTACATATCCATAGGTACAACCCGGTGCCCTCGTTCATCCATCTTGACAGCCATCTTGGAGCTCCTGTTTCTGCTCTCAGGACCGAGGAACAAGGGATCTCTGAGGACCCATGACCAAGGATACACGAGAGCGTCCTTCACGGACAGACACACTGCATTGTTAGAAACCTGTAGGAAACTGGACACTGCTGATCGCACTGATCTGAAACTGCCATCACAACATCGCAGCAGTTTTAAACCAAAGTGGATCAATAGCAGAACTAACTCAAGAGTATTAAAACCAAGATTTAGATTTTGTTGTTTCATATTCCCCATCTAGTTAAAAAAAGTGGGGCTGTGGGTATGGGAGACAAAACAACCATGAACATATTTCTTTCAAAGGAAGGATTTTCCTCTGCATGTTTTTCCTTTTTTAATCTGAATCATGAATAATATCATAGTCAGAGAGAGGAGGAGAGTCTGATGTCTTTCAGCAATAAACACATTTAAATTGTGTTTATATTCTCACTTTCATTCAGTTACATGAGGCTTAGAATCCATGTGTGTCAGGCTGAAATATAATTTGCCTAAAACAATTTCTACAAAACCAAAAAAAAAAAAAAATCTTATCATAGCATGGATTCTTGAATAATGAATTTACAAACTGAACACCAATATTATTAAAATAAATGTGCAGATGTTTGTTAAAGAGTTTGAATAAACCCAAACACACAGAAAGGATTGAGAGAAAATAAAAAACACTGCTATGCTGATGGTGGTAAGTGTACAGCCTAATTATTATTTGGATAGTGTGTATACAGGCAAATACAAATCCAATCCAAACCAACAGAAGTCACCACAGAGCTCTAAAATCCGCCTGGCGGCTGATGTAGCTGTGCCTAAGTGGACGTGGCTTCAGAACGGGATCAGAGGAAAGTCCCTCACACCTTCCCTTGCATCGCTCCTCACGTATTCTGTAGGAGGGACTAAGACACAAGGAAACGAGGCAAGTGAGCTGAGCGTGGATGCAATTACCGAGAACTGAGATGTAGCCCTTGTTTACTTGCTAGAAATCTGCTTCTTCCCGGTCTTTCTGCATTTCTGTGATTCTCGGTTGTTAACCACCTGTAGAGCAGGGGAGTAGTGTGATACGATTGGCTAAAATGTGTATTGAATTCTTATTGTTTTTTTATATTGTGTGCAAGAACTAACAAAACAGGCACCCACTCATAAAATGTACTCCTCCATAACATTGCTATGGCTCAGAAACTCCACAGGGTCCCTTTAAGCAAGACATTTTTTGGCACTGAAACTGTCACAGTGCCACTTTGGAATGACACAGTGTTGACAACCTTAATATTTTCCCACCTTTATGGGTCCTATTAACACCACTACTGACACCACTGAATGTGTGACAAGACTTTAAGGTCCAAAGTGAGAAGCGTTTTTTTACTCTCGGGTGACATTTTTTGAATGAAACTTGCTCAAAAATTGTGCTGGACATGAAGCCTTGTATGGCTAGCTGTTTGCTGTTAGCTGTATGCTAATGATCATTTCGATGGTTTGGTGTAAGCTGATCGTTAAGCTGTCTTTAGCTGTCTTAAGTTGAGCTCTCTTCAAATCAAATCAAACTTGCTTAATATTATCTCAAGTTTTTAGTCTTCGCTCATGCTGATAGTGACGTTCAGTGACGCAACAGGAAGCAGTAAACTGAGTTGATAGTGAGCAGAGAGGCGACTCAGAGGAGGCACAAGAATGTGTGTCATGGCATCAGATACGTGACGGGGGCAAAGGTAATTGGAAAATTATATCAAACAGAAAATCATTAATACAAAGTTTTTTTAGGGGCAGGTCATCATCAATATAGAATTTCAAAGGGTAAAAAATTGTGGAAAAACTGTTTTTCTTTATGTAAATTTCTACCAGGAGCATGATGGGAAATAATCGCAAAGGAATCTTGCAAATAGTGACCTTGCAAGATCGCTAGTCTTTATAAAATCTTATAGAGCGAGACTAACTTACGACACATGGTCTTTAGATGAAAGAGGGTGTCAGACTTTAGTCTTTTAGAAGTCTTTGCAAAGTCTTCTCATGTATGGTCGGTATAAGAGACATAAAGACATACAAAAATCTTCTTGCATGAGGCCCAGTGTTATTATTACTGAATTAGGGATAAAACTATGAAAATAAGACCCAAGTTGTAATAAAGCAATAACAATTAAATAGAAGAATCCCCAAATGGGATCAGATCCAGATCACACTTCAGGTATAACTACCACGGCGTATCTAACCCAGGCCTGCAGACCTCTCAGTGGTCATCTGTGTGTTGACTCGTAACCTCCAGTTCAGCATTCCTCACCACAAATTGGACCTCTGCATGCCAATTACTCAGCAGATAATATCTGTGGTGACTATGTGACTAGAAGGTTCATTACCACATTTAACCTGAACCAGCATTAGCCTCTCCCAAGTAAGGTTATATACATACTCAATATTGCATTTCAATAGGCTGACCTCAGCAGTTGTGGTTTAACATACCTACTCTCAGAGCTCCGCCGAGGACTTCACAGCTCTATTATAAAAGTCAGTGGGTCATACTCTGAACAGACATTATTCTCATATTAAATAGTGATCCGCTCTCACATTCTGTCTTCTTCAGGCTATTTGTTATTCCACAGGCAACTGCACACTCAACACAGGGAGCCCAGTGAATCGGACCACACTTTCATTACCCCCCCCCCCCCGGCTTAAAATTTAATTCTTAATCCTGTGTGACCAGGCTGGTTTGGAATGCAAGTGGATAGAGCAGCATATGGAGCACAATAATATCCCCATTGTGGTGTAGTAGCATGGATGCTTATTTTTGTATAAGTACCTGTGTCCCAGCTTAAATGATTGTGTCACATAAAAGGCCCTCTGTTGTCCAGTAACTGATAATGGACTCAAATGAAGATGATTGCTCATATGTGTTATTTTTGCCTCTGAAAAAATGTTTGAGCTGCAAGCTTTGTTTGTTGTGTATGCTTTTGCCTTTGCCTCTATTTCTGTCCACGGTGTCAGTCATCAGGTCCAAAACAACACTGGACCAATTCCCTGAAGAAGCCTGGGAAGCACAGAAAAAAAACCTCTTCTCTTTTAAAACTAGTGTTTGCTACATTAGAGACTTCTCCTCCCATGCTGCATAGCTTTTGTCTGATAGAGAGGAAAATAGACAAGCAAGTCTCTTCTTCCCTCCTCCAAGCTGTATCTGTTTTATAGGGAGTCTCCAGAACTCAATTTCCATGTCATTTAAGGCCTGGCCTAGGGAAGGCTGTTCGTCAGAGGTGTAAAATTTGCCCTTATCTACCCTCTACACGCAGACGCGTATTTATCCCGTCGCGTCTTTACAACACACAGTGCTGTCATTTACTGCCAAATGAGCTCATAATGTTGACACACTGTATTTCAAAAATATAGAGCAGAAAAGGATCTTTTAGGGTTGTTTGTTTAACTGTAGAATTGGATTGAACATGTGTATTAGTGGAAACAATGTCAATGAATATTATCAAATACTAGAAAATGTCGATTTAGACCATGTAATGGCGGCATACACTACCTGGAGGTGCAGCTCTTGTTTTATGTACACCTGCCTGTGTCCACCAGTGAAGGCCACAGCGTGCCCAGAATAAGAAAAGCTAAAAACATGCTGTTCCCTTCACTTCGCACATACTGATACCCCCAGCTGGCACCAGACATCCTGGTGACGTTGGACTCTAACAACTCTAACATCGGATTGATGAGAAATTTTACTTAGAAATGAAAATGGGGTTGACTTCAGCGTTGGCTAACAGACATTGTGATTTTTAACAGACGTTTAGCAGATGTTTAGGAGATGTTGGGTTTTGGTCACCACACCTAATGACAAGAATGTCGTTATATTTGTGCAAATGGCTCCCATAGGTACGTCAGGATGGCGTTGACTTGAGAATTTTTGTTACTTAACAACACAACTTAAAACCGACAAAATGTCAACTTCAGGTGTTGCCAATATTCTACGTCAAACTGATGTTGGCATTAGACTTTGTCCTGGCGTGCTGAATTTTGGTCACCCAAACCTCACAACCTACATTCAACCAAATATTATCGTCTAGCAATGTTGGTGGCCGTCTGCAGGCCTCCTGGGTAAGGTATAGAAACACAGAGACACACAGAGTGAGCTTTACCTCCTGTCTGTGCAGCAGCAGTGCTCTGTATGTATAGAATATATTTGCTTTTGTACATGTTATACAAATCCCAATTCTTTCCTCTGTTGCCACTAAATGTTTGACAACTGCTTGCCTTACAGCCTGTCTTTAACAGCTTTACACTGCACCTCTCCCTTCATCCCCTCACACCGAGGAATCACTGCAGCAGCACCACATGCACAATGTTTTTAACAAAATGTTTAGCATTTATAAGCAGTATATAAACAATGAATTGTTTAAAACACACTATAATCTAGTTGTAAGCAGATAAAGGACATTTTAAAGGGAGCCTCATCAATGCAGTGATTTAGCATTGCATTGCCAAGTTGAGGGATTCACAAGAGACAGCTTGTAGGGGCTAGGTTAGGTAAGGTAAGTTTTCTCTGCCACTAAACGTGGTTTCTTGCAGGATGCAGGTGGGTGGTGATTGTTGCTTGATAAGCGCTTCAGCCATCATTGTATTTATAATATAAAAGGTTATAATATGCCCTCTGAGCAGTGCTACATCTTAAGGACAGATTGGAGGCTACAGTGAGTTGCTATCGGAAAGTGATGAGATGGGCCAGGGCTAGCTGGTTAGCATGCTAACTTCAGGAGAAGAAAAGACATGATAGAGACAAGAGTTAACATCGGAGCTCTTGGTGAGTAAAGGAACAAAGTTTGATTCTGAACTTGCAACATTCTCCCAGACTGGTAAGTTAACAGCTGTTAATGCTCACGTTGGCTATGTAGCAGTAGCATAACTTACAAATAGCTCCTTTAAAATAAGAATGGTTCAAATCAAAGCAGCAGAGGCAAAGTCAGGATGGGACGTGGGTCAATTCCCATAGTTCAACTCAAAAACATCAGACATTTCTTGCCTCCTGAATGCCCACATCTTTCAAACTCCACACCTCCGGGTTGAAAGGCAGACTTTCTGTTAAAAAGTCTCAGGTCCAAGTATTTTTTTAGACTTTAGAAAGTTCGTCCAACACCACATAAAAAATTACATAACTGTTTTCCCAGGCTGAGTAGGACTCCTCATAGGGAGTAAACTCAACATCATGGAGTCCCCCTGTCAGTACCAGTTAACGTACCTGTCAACAACTGTAACTTCTCCAGTGAAACATCTCTGACTGGTGTATAAACAGATAATGAATGACTGACAACATAGCACAACACAGTTAGTTTATTAATTTTATTTATTTATTTATTAAATATTTATTCACTTACAAATACTTCTTCTTCACTCTATGACAAATGAGCAAATTCTCTGCTGATGAAAGTCATAGAATATTGTTGAAAGCAAAATTTAGCAAGTGGATCTTGAGTTTTGAATACATTTATAAAGATCCCCTTTTTTCCCATCTGTGATTCATTTGTACGCCTGTTAACTGTCAATAAATCTTTGTGCAAGCATATATCATTATAACTATTACTATCATTATTACTGATTGTAAAAGCTAAATAATGGGTTAAATTGTGACCAAAAGTCAGTACTACTTTTTTAAAATAAGATTGCAAATACTATGATATGATCTGTTTTTTATATTTAAAAATGTATATAATGTTCCTGCAAACACATATAGTAAGTTTAACTAGAAAGCACAAAGTTGAGTGCAGGCATCCACCAAGGCCTAACAATGTATCCAGGCAGCCATTACTTTTACAGTTAACAAAGGTACCTTAAGGTTGTGACATTATGTCAGTTTGCTAAAATTTGGCCTGATGGTGGTGAATAGTGAAAGGTCATGATGTCACCAAAATCAATGGATCTTCCTCTTGGGAAATATAATGTGTTCATCATTAGGAGTCAGGAGATGGACTCATCAGCTGTGCATTAGTTTTTAAGTTTAATGGCTAAACTTAAGGTTTGCCAGTGCATTATTACACCATTACTTTAGCAAACAGCACTATACAGAAAGGTAATTGTGTCACCAAAATCAATACGTTGGTTCCTATTCGGAGTGTTTAAGTGCACAATATATTTCATGACAGCGAACACAACTTTCCCTCCTTGGTGGAGTTAATTAGCCATAATGTGTTGTTCCGTTGGCTTTAATAGAACAATGATATAATTAACGTGTTAGTGTTACAAAGATTAAAGACACTGCCGTTTATAGCATGCGGCTACAAAGAGCAAGCGTCTGTAGGTGTATAAGCATAATCAAGAGAAACCCGCCTACCAGAGCAAACAAGCTTTTATTTAAACATTCATCCACCTACAAATCACTCATCACTCAAAGACTCATTTCATCGCTGAGATCTTCACTTACTGTCATTTCACAGTTAAGGCATGACTGTGAGAGGTATGTCTTCTAATGGGTGTCATTTCCCCGCACACACTGGTGATCAGTAGAGTACGTTCTGCAGCAGTACGATGGAGAACACAGTGTTCTTATTTCCATCACTGGAAATTATCTGAGCATCCATCTATTCATCCATTTATCTGTCCATTTTCCAAACACACCTCTATCTATTCACAGTCACTGAGGGGGCCTGTGCAAGCAATGGTTGAAAGGCATGGAAAAGCTGTGTCACTGCTTGGCTGTGTCACTTTTGGCATAGTCATCCTTGAAAAAAAAATTTTCACACCCATTACAAAGAAAAAGGCTGCAAACATTTCCAAAGCCGCACACAAATTCAAGTATGAATGTTTGAATCTTCAACATTTAAATATTATTGAAGAACAGCAGCCAAGAGTCAAGACCATGCGGTGCTGGAGGAACTTTCTAAATTGATAACTATAATAATAAATATAATAAGTCCATCCTTTCCACTTGCGCACACATGGGGATACACTACAAAACAAAAGGTTAAATGCAAATGTAACATGCCAGAATTAAATCCCCCTTCAGGACCAAGGATAGCATCACTGGGCCAAGTGTGGCCAAAACAATTATCGATAAGTTCCAATATTTAATAGAAAATAATCTTTAAAATGCAACATAAAAATAATTACGCTACTGTCATAAGAGCACAAACGCTGACTGTGTAAAGTCCACTTCTGATTTTATTGTTGTCTATAGACTTTGTTCCATTGTTGAACTGGCCATTGTCACATCAATGTGCTGGTCAAAAAACCCATTAAGTTTTTACTGGCCCCTCTGTTTGCCTGTCAGTCATTCTTTGAGCGCGAGCGTGCTGCATGCACGTTCCTAGACTGGGCTCATATATGTAATCAACCCTCACCGACATGACCCAAGCTGCCACTGCCATGTACATTTCTACCACTTTAATTTAACAAATTAAACAACATAATCATGCTATTATTTGTTGGCACAACAGTGGTGTGAACTGTGAGCTACGCCTCTCGTTTCAGGCACCCAGTGGCCCTGGCATCCCAGCTGCTCCGGAGCTGCTGGTAAGTGGAGCTGTGCTTTCAATTCTAAAGCCTCGCCTCCATTATGGATAATAAACCATATTTTTTATATGTACAATTTATGCTAAAGGAAGAGGAGGAACAACTAAATATAAAACACACCCAGCAAGAGAGGAGCCAGAGAGTGGGAGGGAGAGAGAGAAGCCAAGGGTAACTGCTAAGCTAAAGTAATCTGCTAAAGATCTGAACAGCATGTAAACAATAGAAATGCCAGCAGCCAGAAATTAGATAATACACTTACTGCAGCACAGCAATAAAAGCCCTTCTAAGACATAAATTGTTTCAGTACACTTAAACGCTAGTGGGCTTTTAATTTGAAACAATTACAGGAAGTCTTGACTTTGTATTAACGTGTAATGCAATAACTTTAGCTGGGCAAATGGGAGCAAAAAAGAGGCTTTGTACTAAAATACCGCTATGACCGATTAAACATATCAAACAGAGGCAATTAAAAATGTAGGTCTGCCTGTAATATAAGCCTGCCTCAAATAAAGACCTATTACCTTCTGCAGCTGAGGTAAATAAAGGCCGCAGTCACTCCTCATTCGTCAGTTTCCTCATTTGAGGAAAAACAGTATTTGAAAATAGTTGTGGATCCGCTGTAAACACCAATGTAAATACAATGGCCATTGGTGTAGCTTCATTACTTAACACCGTCACTCAGTCATTCAGTCATGGACATTCATGTTTACATGGCGGGCCCTGCGTGTTGCAGTCCAGCCAAAACAGCCATGAGTGACATGTCATGCTATTGTAATTACCATTATGGGAAGTGTAGGATCTGGTCTTTTTGGAGAAGCACGCTTTCCTGGAGCTAAAATTCAGGATACCTCAGCTTCTCCTGCATTAACTCAAGTCTGTCTTCTGCGAGTTCCCCCACTTTATGGAAGTGCTCCATCAAGTTACTGGATTAACCCTTTACAAGACAATTTGCTTTGATTAGACAGTTTATTTAGATGATAACCGAAAGCGCAATTTAATAAAATGTACTGTGCATTCACCGACAAAGTTGGAAACTACGGAGAGATAGTCTTGCAAGATGGTTGCAGTGGTTTCTGAACTGTTTTTCTTCTTGCTCAGGGAGTTGCTTCACTGGCTCATTGTTTTAAACAATGACAATAAAGATACTTGACTTGACTTGACAAACCCATGCTCTCAACAATATTATAACCATCTTTTTGACAGTAAATACCAAACTGTGTAATTACGCAGGACTGAACATC
Organism: Seriola dumerili; assembly: GCF_002260705.1. Lineage (NCBI taxonomy): Eukaryota > Metazoa > Chordata > Actinopteri > Carangiformes > Carangidae > Seriola > Seriola dumerili. Next base: position 7,990,412 of record NW_019174343.1, on the reverse strand, counting down.
ATTTGCAAAATGATGATGCTTCAGCAGCCTTTAGTCCAGGTGAGAGTGAGAGTGCTGCTAGATGCAGTTTTACCTAACAAAAGAAAAAAAAGAGAGAGAGATGCATGTTACAGACATGCTGGGCTGCAGTGATGGATATTGGTAATTACTTTTACTGATCTCATTTAACCCTAAACATGCACACACATTTAATTGCCCGGAACAGAAAAACACAAATCAAGTTAATCTGGTGTAAAGAGATCTCATGTAGACAGAATCCTGAAGAGTGACTGGAGCAGGGCAGCGCTTCATCTCTGCAGACAGGGCGTGGCTGTGGTCTCCTACAGATTCTACACGGAGACAAGATTAATACGACTCTGATCACTATCCTGCTCGTTTAGGGAGCCAGAGTTGGTGCACTGTGTGTGTGTGTGTGTGTGTGTGTGTGTGTGTGTGTGTGTGTGTGTGTGTGTGAGAGAGAGAGAGAGAGAAAGAGAGAAAGAGAGAGAAATTTGAATTTTGAATCATGCACTAGAGTGTAGTAGTGAAAAATACAATAATGCAGCCAAAACTGAAAGCATCACCATTTCCTTCCTGTTCTTTTCACATTACAGGGGTGTAACTAACAGATTAAGGCCCCCAATCATCTGTGATCAGTGTAATCAATATATATACAAATATTCTCTGCAGCCAGTGTGTTGCTGCATGTTGGCCCTGTCTAATATCTAGCTCATCTGTATTATCTATAAACCTGTCTTTGTTGTTATGGTCATGTATTTCTAAACATCTAATCAATTATTAGTCAGTAAACACATGCAATCCCTTTACGAGTAAATGGAGTAATTTGCACTCAGCACGGTATATCAATAGCCCATATGACAAACATGACACTCCCGCCTCTGGATGGCTGAGATTCATCAATACTTCATGAACCAACAAACATTTGTGCCCAGTCTGATCATATCTCTGCGATGAGTGATGGCATCTCTCTTTTTTTTTCATCAGCCAATCTAACGGCACAGGAAATTAAGAAAAACAAGAGCCAGATCGAGATTCTTATCATGTCTCCATTCTATTTCCAGAGTATGAAGGTTAACAAGGATTCAGCTGCTTTTCAGGTGCAGTGTTTCAGCCATTTTCCACCAGATAGCTTTGGTGTACCTTGTCATTAAAGTTGATGCATAGAGCACAGAGGAAATGTTTACTTTTACTTTCCTTTTGATAAACTCAGAAAAAGGTAAATCAAATCAGAAAGGCTGTGGCAGTGAAACTGTTCCTGTGTTTTACAGAGATAGGGACACATTTGAAGGTGTCTGACAGCCAATTCAAACCTAGTGAGAGATTTTTTTTTTTTTAAAACTTTACAACTGTTCTGTACTCTTCTTTGATAAGCTACATCTCTTCCCTCTGCAGTCACTACTCTTGCTTATTTCATAACATTGCTGCTCTGTTCTGTTTTCTGCATTTTTATTATTTATTATTTCCTCCTATCATTAGTTTTGTTCTTTGAGGTTCTCTGTTGTCTCCCAGCCAACAGTTGCATGCCATCACCTTCAAAATGTTGTATGAAGGTAATGTAATGATTAAAATGTCTTCAATGAATTCACATGAAGTGGAATATCTAATCCTTTAAGCTTGTAGGTGTTATTTAATTGGGGGTATTCGCTATTGTCAAATCTAACCGCCATTGCTAATCTATCTACGTTCAGATAAACAAACTTTCATCTCATCAAACAAAGACAAAGAAATCATTTTAAGCGAATCAAATGTGCTTTTTGGCCTGGGAAACTGGCATAACCTATACTCAACTGCGTTTGTTCCTTCAGGTCCATTACAACTAGAGAGTGGTTCATCAGCAATATAGAAATGAAAGAACCTGACATTTTCCAAATGTTTCTGCATCCATAAGCATCATTGGAAAGGTCTGTAATAATGCACATTTAATTATATTCCTCAAATCATGAAGGTCACTGCTGGTGAACTCTTCCCATAGATCAATACGTCTGCATGACCAGGCAAGTTAATATGATCGTGCTCCCACAGTCGAATTTCTCATGAGCGCCGATCGTCATGATTTCTGATGATTCTCCATCATTATCATTCATCTCCTGATAACATCTGCTAATAAAACTATCACTAACTTGTGCAAGAAACCCTCCTTTTCCTCCGACTGGGATGTGATGCACTGCAGATGAAACTTGGAGGGAACTTTGATGGAAGTTGTCAGATTAACGATTTTTTTTTCTACATCTGCATGGCCTGTGCATGCGTAGCTAGAGGTCTTGTTTTTTGAAGTGACGTGGACACTTCACTGACAGATCGACCTGTTGCACTGCTTCCTGTAAATATCTCAGAAATAGACTTGCAAAGTCCTTCCTCTGTAGACCTCAGCTGAACCATGTGACTGCCATCACTCATGAATTGGCTCATTTCCTTTCCTACAGGCTAAAAATGACCTGACTGTTCTCTTATGAAAGATGCTAGTTGTTCCCCCTCCCAATGCAATGATGTATGATTCCTGTGCAGAGTGGTTAAGTTACCTATAGACTATAGGAGGGATCAATACCACTGCTAACAGTGTTTGCATCCAGAGTATAAATCTCCAAGACGTCTGAAGAATGCAGCAGCATTCGGTCAGAGCGCCCTCCTCCTCGCCTGTGACTCTCAAGCCTCCCCCTGCCTCGACCCATCTCCCACACACACACACACACACACACACGCACCATGTTCACCGCTCCCATCACACCATCCTACTTTGACACGGAGTGAGAAATAAGATCCAGTGCGCTCCCAAGGTCACCGTCACAGTCTCTCAGGCTCCTGTGATGATATGATACACTTCACACTGTCTCTGAGAGTTAAATGAATCTTCAAGTGCGGACGTACAAGGGAGGGATCCAGCGATGTTCCAGACTTGACAATAAACAACATATCAGATGGTGAAAGAAGTCGAAGATATTGATAGCTGTGTCTGCTGAGGCTCTGTGCTGGAGCTGCTGGCGGCGGCCTGCCAGTTTTCACATTCCCAGCAGCACAGCGCGTGCTTTTAAACCCAAAGTAAACTTTGTTTTGAGTTTTTAATGTCAACAGTGCTCAGCGAAGCCTCGAGGATGAGCGTCACCCAACCTCAAACTAAATTATGAACCCGCAAAGAGGGGAAAGCATCTGCTTGAAAAGTGTTTAAATGAACACCAGTGCAGACTGGTTTCCATGAATATTTGATGCCTCAGTCCTTGAGTGCAAGAGTGCAGCACATTATTTAATACCCGTAATGCGGTTAACTCCTCATTTGCTGATGTGATATGAGCTGTTTTTCTAAGATGCTCAGACATCTTTTAGGGTGTATTGAATTGTACAACCAGAGCATTGTGTCTTTGTTAGTTCTCTAGAAATTACAGCGTTTCCAAAAGGCACATTTCTCAACTTTAGTTAGAGGTGTCTCATTAACTGAGCGCTCTTTTTCTTCCTTAATTAAAACACTGGGTACGGCAGCAGGTTGGAATGGCTTGTGAAAAGCGGAGGCATACGTCACAGGGAGGATTATGAGAATCTAACATGGGAGAGGAAAAGGTGCTTAACTATGGAATTACAGCTGAAATGAGTTTTTAATCGTGCAGTTAATGTTGGGGAAATGTGAAGCCCAGAGACAGTGCAAATTGCTTCCATGAGGGATAAGACACCATCAGGGGAGCCAAGTGGACAGATTACTTTATATCAGATTGCATCTTGGTAGAGACAATAGAATTAAGTGTGTCTTCATTTCTTGGGCGCAATAAATATATTGATAAAGTTTGCATGGTAGCAGGCTCAAACTCCGAACCTGCTTAAGTTGCAACTTCTACCTTTGGTAGAATATGAAAGCCAAAGGTCAACTGGATTCATTAGCTAACAGCTAATCCTATTTTAGTCTTTATTTCTTGCGTGGCTTCAATGCAAGAAAAAGTGACTCCTCGTTATTCTTTTGCCCTCACTGGAAGAGCAGGGGAGCTGAATGTGCTGCTGTTAATGAGATACTGGTTATCTCTATAGCACACTGTCTCCCACCCTCTCCCAGCACTGCATTATTGTGCATCAGAGAGGAACTCTCAGTGTCATTAGTGTTAAAAGAGGGTAATGGAACAGAGTCTACCGAGTTTCACAAGGGGTTACCATGACCCAGTATAGTAATAGGCCTGGATGGAGAGGTCTGATTATGTGGGATCTAATATGTAAAAAATGTTGGCTGAAAATAAAATGGAGACTTGTCGTGCCCGGCGCTCCCTCACAGGTTGTTCTGGGGCTTCATGCCCTGTTTTATCTATCTCCTAAATTAATGGATCACAGTGAGCCATTATGAAAATTACCCCCCCCCCCGTCATTAGCTTTGGAAAATTGTACAAAAAAAGTTCTCAACCTGAGAAATTTTAAGGATCATTTGCAGCATAATGTGAGCGCAAGAGTCCATCTACCTCAGGAGCACGCCTTGCTTCTGCATAAATGGGTGATGAATACGGCCATGATTAGAGATTCATCTTTCATCGCTCAGGCCATAGACACCAAAGTTCCCAAGAGCAACAAGTCAAATGGCTTGTGTAATCTTCAGCATGGAGGGCTTGTTTCCTTTTAATTCAGCCAGAGAAAGCTGCAGAGAGGAGCCCGGTGATTGTAATTCCCCAAAGCATTTCATTATTTCAGTCTGTGTGATAACATCTTTAATTCCATTTTAAATAGGTTTATATGTCCATCATAAAATACTCCCTCGTGGGTTTAATTATTGCTGTAAGATAAGAGACGCTATGGGTAGAGAGCAGGGACAAAAAGGAAGAAAGTCATTTCTAAAGATGGAGACAAATCATGTAGCTCGGTGACTGATGGTGTCCTTGTTATTGCTTATCGCTTGTGACATCACTTCCTGTAGCTTTCATTGGTTTGGCTTTATCTTGTCATCTATTCAGCCCAGACAATGGAACTGCAGCATCTGCTATGAGCCTGACTCAAAGAGGCTTATTATGGCAAGATTAAGTGTAATCTAAAATTCTTCTGATTCAAGGGGCTTTTGACACAGTCACATCACTGTAGATGTCACCAGCCCATCATTTAAAAGACATCCACCTGTGCTTGGTTTGTCTGTGGATACACTGCGAACACATAACCATGACTATTTGCTGTGTTGCAGTGATTACAGACAGCAGCTCTCCTCAGTCCTCTGCACATGTACGCACAATCGTTTTCACCCATGCATGCACTCTCGCTTTCCTTTTCATCCTGCCCCCCCCCCACCCCCACCCCCACCCACATGCATCTGCACACTGAAAAATACACTGTGTTTGATATGCTCCCTCACATGCACGCAAACACATGCACATTCAAACACATGCACACACACACACACACACTAACACAAATCCACGTATGACCAACAGCAGATTCTTTGAGCCTCTTTCTCTGAACTGAGGGTGACAGTGGCTCACAGACACACACTGGCTGTCCAAAATTGCTATGTCAACCATAAAATTACCTTCAATCCAAATTCATTTCAGCTACTTGGAAATTCTATTTCATCTAGCACAAACGTATTTCAGTGATAGAGCTAGATTCTATATTTTTCTTTTTTTTTTTATCCGCCTTTTTGAAAAGAAAAACAACTGCTAGTTTGAAGACTGAAGAATATGTTCCGTGGTAAAATGGGTAATCTCTTAATCTGTCTTCTTATCCACCCCATTATGTTTTTTCTGAACTATTCTCCCCTGACTCACGGTAACCTCCATCACTCCCACATACTCTCTAACAGTAAGGTAAGCTGCATTTACCACTTCATCTGCTGCAGGAAATTATCACCTCTGAGAGTCTGCCTGAAGAGAGAGAGCTGAGATATACTTCTTAGACTTCGCCGCCAAACTAAGCTCCTCTTCTTAAAATAAAAGACAAAGAAGTCAGTGAGTCTATGAAACAATACCGGCGGTGACTGTTCCTCCTCTCAGAGTATCTTAATCACCACCTCCTAAAGTTCAAACTAAAAAGGAGATGTGGAGAGTCAAAGAGTTTCAGTCACTGTTAGAAAGCCTCCACAGCCTCCACATAAAGATGATGTTCTTTACTTCCTTAAAGGTTACAATTACCAGTGAACATCCTCTGAAGTTTGAATTCCCTTGACTGTATTGATTAGGTGTCAGTTGAAGTCAACAATACTGATGGGAGCTTTATTGCTCCACTTAATGAAAGATGTTTTATTAATGGCCATGCAACAAGATTACAGTTTTTTCTCAATGAAAGCCATCAATCTTTGCCTCCCGCTGTGCAGCTCTGTGAACACTCATTAAGCTCCATATAGATCTTGTTCTCTCAAACTACAGAGGATCTACAGAGCCCTGCAACGTGCATTGATACAGAGACTGTCTAAAAAATTACTAAATTTTATCTAACTGGAAAATAAAAAAAGATTCTATTAACTAAATAAATTAAGTAATTAAAAAAACAAATGAATTAATTAAAAATAAATGTATGCACATACAGTATAAAGTGAAATTATTACATCTAAAGGAGTGTTTTCATTTGCAAATTGAATACTTCATTAACTGTATGAGCATTTATATTGCACTTAAGAGGGCATTCACATTACATGGTATGAAATGCATTAATGTATGTGCACTAAACTACATGCGGAGTGCCTCATTTTGTATCATGAAATGAAGAGAATGACTCTGCTATGAAGCTACTACATTACGATGACGTTACACATTAAGATTAAAAGACTTTAAAGCTGTAAATTCCCCATTATAATTTTATAGAAACAGTTTGATCAGAGTAAGTGATGTGAGCTTCTTTAACATGTAGCCTGTTGATTGATATACTGCATGTAGAAGGTTTACAGCAGCCGCGCCAATACAAACAATTTAGCTTGATCAAAAGCCATGTGACCATAAACCAGTATATTTCTCTGCAGTATACGTTACAGCTCCTGCTGAGGCAGCGCAAACAAAATCATTTGTGGGATTTAGTGCCAGGTTACCACAAATGTATAAATAGGTAGCTCTGCTGTGACCTTTAACCCGTACAGGAAAAAAAATGGTTTCACTGGTGTGTTTTCACTGATGTAGACGTTCCTAAATCCTATCAGGGCCAGTCCTGGATTGGCTGAGAGATTGGATGAAAATGGTCGGTTGACAGCTCTGCTGAGGTTTGTTTTCCACATCAAGGCTCGTTGTGTTTCAGTGGTGTACTGCACAGCATTGGCTGGTGGACTAAGTCTGTGAGGTAAAACCATCTGAAACAATGACAGCTCCTCCCCCTCTCCTGCTTCATCTATCAGAGGCTTGACACAGGTTACAGAGATTGATCTCTCTTTCACGTGGGCCTGACACCCGCCAAGCTCTGGCGAGGCTTGTTTAACAAGCAGCATCCCCTCTGCCAATAAAAAGCACCTTTTTCCCCCCTAAGGCGTCTCACAGGGCAGCCTCAGCATTCATGTATTAGCCATAACTTTTTTTAAAAGCAGGATTTATAGACCCCTCAGTGGGGATGTATGACAGACCACGGTGAATTAATTATTCCAAAACAATTTGATATATCTGATTATTAATTCTGGGACACGAGCTCACTTAGAGCAGAGACTGCTTGTAAAGGTTGGATTTATCATGTTGACATTTTGCTACAGCCAATGCTCCTCTCTCTCTCTCTCTCTCACTCTCTCTCTCTCTCTCCCTCTCATACGATGCAGTTGTTCAAATCTCTGCCCTACAGTTTTTTTTTCTGCTGCCAGTGGCAGAACACAAATATGCCCTTTTCGTCTGTCTTCTGCTTCTTTCTCAATGAGAAAGCTACGGATGTTTTAGTAAGAGATTACAGCGAGCACACAAACATATTGTTCGCACACACCGGCTGTTGACAAGCGTTCTCTCTACTGGTGTGCCATGCATGGCGGAGCACGCAAATGAAAGGTCAGGCCCATCAACATCCATCTCCCCCTCAAACAGCAGACACCAGCCTAATCCAGCTGTACGAACAAACAACAAAGATGCGAGAAAGTGAGAACTCCAGTAGATGCATCAATGTGAAAGCATTAGAGAAGGTTAAGCCCCTCAGTTTGTTCAGCAAGCACTCGACAGCAGCTTATGCACTCCCAGCTAAAATGCATGCAAATGCACAGCAAAATGTTAGCGTTGAGTTTACATCCTGCTACATTTAAAGTGTTACACTGACTGTGTGTAACACCAGTTACTGCTGTGAGCTCTGTAGTGGTAACCTTATGGGAGTGCTGACCTGCTGAGCCATCAAATGTGAAGAGCTGATCTCACCAAACCTTTGACATTGACTAAAAGCCAGGCCTGAGATTCAGACAAGGCAAAGAGATGCCAAATAGCCTTAAAAAAACAACTTCAAAGAGATGCAAAACATCTCTAAAAAGATGTAAAGCAGCCGCAAAGAGACGCAAAACAACTACTAAGAGACGCAAAACAACTACAAACAAGCTGCACTGTTTGTAGCCATTTTGTGTCTCTTTCCATCTGGATGTCTTGCTCCTATGAAGGGGAGGTGGAGGGCCTTTTACATGTCTGAGCCTAGTGGTCTGTATTCTCATTATCCAGCCATGGCGAGGCCAGTGTGTTGCCTACACACATTCAACATGACAAGTGACCTTGAAAATGAATTTCAGCCTTTTCTAGTATATCATTAAAGCAAGCCAAAACACACACAATGGCCATTTCCCCAAGCTCTGAGTTTCATTACACTTTGGTTTCCTCAGTTCTATTTTGGCAGGCAGTCTATGTGTCCTTGATGTGATGAGAAATGTGAATTTCTACATAATGTATAGCATATTGCACTGTGCTGCCCTGTCAGACATGCTGCCTCATAGTCATAATCTACATCCCACTTGAAACATTTCTCTCTGTCCTCTCTGCAGCTTGTTTTTCACAGACTCCCTTGCACATGAGCAGGCTAAAAGCACTGTCATTACTCCATCATGCTCTAAAAGCGGTGTATCTGACCCATTAGAGTGGGCTGGTGGGAGCAGGGCTGTGAAATAATGATCACTAAGAATTCTATAAAAAGAAAACTGTTGCAAGCATTTGTTAGTGACAGCGGAGGAGCGATTAAGGCAGACTGATTGAAAGTGTCCCATGTGAGTGGACGTGTCAGACTCTGAGAAAGTTTTGCGATTGGCGTAATGGGCCAAATATCTGCTCTGCTTGGCTCCTCTCTCTCCTCCACTCCGCAACGCTCTGCTCAATTAATCCAGGGCTTCTTAATGACCCTCGAAGGTGACTCAGTAGATAAGTGCAATTACACTGGAAACAAGGGTGCTGCCAATTAGTCCTCAAGTCTCCCTCCATCTTTGCGGCGAAGGCGGGGCTCGTCCCTCTGGGTCGGCCTGTTTGTGACTTCATTAGCAGGCTTCTAAAAGGGGAAAATGAACGCCTGGCCTAGATCACACTTCTGCGCACAGGGATCAACACTGCATAGGATGTGTTTGTCCTTAGATGTTCAGGAATGACAGAAGAGGCACAGGAACGTGGAAGGAGGCGAAACCCTGGAAACACATTTTCCGACACCCTGACATCTCAGACTGTCCACACAGATTAGTGGCACTCCTGCACGGTGGCAGCAGCTGACATGCTTTTTGTTCTTGTAGGTGTCAAGACTTAAGAGAGGCCAAACAGATGTCTGAGGTTGTTGTCATGCCAAGGAGTGATGATGATGAATATGATGATGATGAATATGAATATGAAGATGATGATGATGATGATGATGATGCTGATGACAACGCATCCACTGACAGCAGAGGGGAGGTCTCATACTTCCTCTCTCCCTCTCTAATGCCTCTTTGCTCGTCTCTAATTGCTCCCCCATTGTTCCTTCCTGAGCAAACTGTTAATGAGAATTTCCTGTTATGTAGACGTCAGGGGCGCAGTCACTTGTTGTCTGCCAGCACAGAGTCTGTGAGTAATGGGTGTGACTAATGCTGCTTGGCAGCTTCCACTCTCATCCCTCCCTACCATCTGTCCCCTGCCACCCCTCTGGGTGCACTGGGGTGCTCTCAGCAGGTCTCAGTAATCATACACACACATACACTCTCTACACACACATGCACACATGCACAAACAATTCCAGCCATTTGACAACATCCAGAGATTTCAGAAATGATGTTTTCCAAATCTGAGAGTTTGTCTGTGACTGTGTCTCTGCATTACATGAGTCACCTTCACAAGTTTGAGTCAACAACTAATTATTTTACTTTAAATACGCCGCACTCTCTCAAACTTACTTGGACTGTGAGGTGACTGTGTGCATGTTTCAGGGCTGTATCAATTTTAAATTCATCTAAGAAGACCACAGACCACTCACCCTCCTAGTAACATATTCCTTTCACATTCTCCTCAGCAGAGAGAACTGACACAATTTAATGATATATTTGTTGGCATTCCTGTTGGCAACATGCGCCTTCATGCAGCAATGCAATGGCAAATGAGATGTGTGAGTGTGTGTGGAGGATAAATGTATCCAGGATGTCAGTGCTGGCTTAAGATAGGGAGAAGCAGCATGAATCTCATTACGAGGGCCCCTGGACCTGCCCCTGCAGCCAAGTGAATCACTCTGAGTGACTTTAAATTGGTGTCCAATGAAGTAGGAATTGATCCTTGGCCCTGTTCTGGTTTTCCGAGGCAGTTTGGACTGTAATCTTCAGAAACTGCAACTCTGATGGATTTGTGGTTATCTGTTTAGCTTCCATACATCTGAGGTCATTATATGCGATTCATCTGCGGAGAAAAATGCAATAATAATAATCAAGCTATTTTAAAAGTTCATGAAAATCAAAAGCCAGAGTCCCAATTGTTCATTTAAACTGAAATAAAATTCATATGATCACCATGTAGAAGAATTGGAGTAGAAGCTTGAGGTTTTGGCACTTGCACTCCTGGCACTAAGCAGAGGTATCACTGGGACTTCAGCTTGCACTGCTGCTGGTATGGTGGGAGTGTTTTCACTCTCTGAATAGCCAGAGGCATAGTCAGTCTCACTCTGCCTACCAGTCATTAAATGAAAGCAGCTTTGGCAGGAAGACTCCCCCCCCCCCATAAAAAAAATTGCAAGTTATTACCTTTTAGCAATTCTATGCACTTTTAGATAGAATTGTTCCTCCTTCATGCTGCAAAAAGAGCCTAATAACATATTAGAGTCAGATTGCATTGAATTTTAGTGCAGCAGCATACATTGGTATTATGGTAACCTGTAAAATATTGTTACTGTAGCTGTAAGGATTTGGTTGCTACCAATCTACATGATTCAGTGTTGTGTAGTGGAGTAAGAAGTAGCTGATTGTTCAATACTAGCACAAAACTACAAGAAGGATAACAGCAGCTGAAGGCAGTCAGTTTGAACAAACAAGGTTGACTCTATTGGGTGTCAATGGGGTATTGATATTAGGTAGAGACTTTGTTGAACCTTTCTGAATGCAGTTACCAAACCGTGACATCCTATAGTGCATTGCTGCCAGCCAGCACAGCACATAAAACACAAAACAAAAGAAAAATCATGCAAATAGGGGATTATGTTCATTACTTGACATGATATTGAACCTGCAATCTTAAAATCATTCTTATTCAGTCTCATTGAATAACACGGCGATATGGAGTACATAGAGCGCTTCTATGATCCACCTTATGACCAACACACACACACACACACACACACACACACACACACACACACACACTCTGTCCATGCATCAAGAAATGGATTAGCTATGGATATTTTTAGGGTCACTCAGCTGGTCCATAATCTCATTTAGAGTGAATGAAATAAACATATCCGTGGGAATTGGACACAGTTAATTCTGAGGGGTGCAAATTGATTTTCTTGTAGAGCTGGGTGTAGAGAGCAGTTGTGCAGCATGAAGACACTACAGACATGAAGACCTCTATCAGGGATTTTACTTTATCAGGCCTTCTGCAGTGGAGAGCTGTAAGAATTTTAGTTGTTGGAAGAGGTGGGTGAATGTCGTCTTTCTGCATTGACTTTCTAATGAGTTGAAAGAGCGACAAAGTTTGAAATTCGTCAGTAGAGTCTGAAGTAATGACGCAGCATTTATTTTAGTGCTGATCTTGGCTCCTGCCTTGCATAAATGCAATGAAAATGTCAGTAAAGAATATCCTGCTCTCTTCTTCTGTTAAGGACGTTTGCTTTTTATAGTTACTTTAAAGAACATCCTGTGCTGCAGCAGCTGAAGGAGACCAATCAATGTGACCAAATCAAATATACCATTTCTGAAAGGCTCCAAACTCTCTGTGTGAGAGAATTGTAGAATTAAAGTCTACTTTTGTAAGATGTTTTCAAAGGGATGTTCGGTTTCAACAAAACCACCGATGAAAATTCCACCATCCACTGAGCTGCTACCGCTCTGTTAATTTTCACTTCTCACTTTTCACAATATGAAGATGCTCACCATCAGCACTGCCTTTCAAACTTGCCAGCCATTATAATACTCAGTGAAGGAACAGATGTGCTATGCAACTAGACCAGTGGAAATGCACTTCTTTCATCACAAGGGTATGGCTTTCATGTAGCTTTGCTTTCTGCACTAGTTTATTTAATAAGATGTAAATGTTTTACAGTAAGATGTGAGGTACACATTCAGTGTATTTTTTAATTACAAGATTCAATGCAGCTTGTTTCCATGGTTCCGACTGATAGCATAAAAATACACTCAAAGATTAAAGACTGAAGCTATGATATATTGAAGAATTGTTTGCATCTATCCATCTCTGTATCTATCTTTATTTTACAAGATACTCTATTAAACAAAGCTCTATTAAACTTCTCCCATTCATTTTATTTAGCTCCACAGTCTCTTCATAAAATCGCCTATGAATAGTTTTATGTACACATTAAGCTTTCAAAGTCTGCTGATTGCGAAGCTGAAAAAACACAAATGAAAAGTTTATGACTTTATAATCTCTCTGCATACACAATCCTGCAGAGAAGAGCTCAGGCTGGTTCCTAAGTCGCTGGAATCAATAGTAATTCAGCAGAAGCCAGAGGGAAGAGAGTTAATTATCTCAAGGTTCTCAGGTATAATTGAACAGATGTGTTTTGAAATTGGTCAGCTCACCATTGCAATGCCACTGGTAATATCCTCCCCCACCGGCACCGGCATGGTCTGCAATGCAGAAACCAGGAGAGAGAGGAGAGCGAGCAAAACGGAACTACAGTACGCTCTTCATGGAATACAATTCAGTTGCAGCACACAACAGTCCACCCCAGAGACCGCTGGAAAGGCAATTAACCTTTGACCTCTCTAAAACACTTGCCACACGCTGCTTTAGACTAGCTAGTGTAAAACTTTTAACCTTACAGGACCTTGATTTACAGCAGTTTGAGCCTGTTTTGAATCGAGTTAGCTCGGCCCTGTCATACTTCATTCATACCCTGAGCGTGCTGCGGTGGATACCCTGTGGTCTCAGCAGCACCACAGTTCTCATCTGTGTGGGGCCCTCCAGCCTCAGCCTGCTGCTGGTGATAAGAAGATGGCGGGGCCGTGCCTGACGAGTGGCATCTACCCTCCATCACTGCTTCTCCCATTTCATTTCCCTGCTTTAAAGGGGAGACATCAGGATGCACTGGCCTCAGGCTGCTACCTCCACTCCGCCTCCATGATTCACTCTCTTCTCAGGCCACCCTCTGTCTTGCTCTCTCTCGCTCGCTCTCCATCTCTCTCTCGCTCTCTCTCTCTCTCATGCTCCCTCTTCTCTTTGTTAGTCAACATTACACATACTGCCTCTCTCCAGCACAAAAGATGATGGCTGCTCAGTAACCTCCAGGTTTATATGACCAAATAAACCTGCTCCCCTTTCCTCACTCAAATACCCACAACACCTATGAGTCATGGGCAGCTAATGAAAACACAATCAATAAGGCAGCCCACAGGTCACACAACAGTACAAGACAATCTGAGCACTGTCTCACTCTGAAATTGTTGGATTTGGCCTTGGATTCTTCCACAGTGGAAATTGTAGCCTATATTGTGTATGGTTTTTCAATGTGCTGAAAAGTTTCTTCATTTCAGTACATAAAAGACAGATAGAATAATGTAGCCTACACAAACATATCAAAAGAAGCACAGAAAAACAAATAAATGCAACCATAAATACACTGTGCTTATATTCTGCACCTGAAAACAATCCAATCAACCAAAAAACCCATGTGGGACTTTTGCATTGCATCTCAATATGCACCCGCTCACATTACAGTCAATGCAAAAAGTATTGCAACAGAATGCAAAATTTGTTGTTAAGAATGCAGAAGTAGTTCCTTCATTGAGCTTTAGGGAGCTGCGAAGAAAACAGCACAAATTATGTTTTCATTTCTCCTCCTAAAATCTTCGACCGGGGAGGTATAAAAAAAAAAAAGAAAGAAAGAAAGAAAGGCAAATTAATGCAGCAAGAAACAAAGCAACTTGATCTCTGTAACAAGAGGCAACATGATTTATGGGAAATGTTGTTTTACTACTCTCAGGGGAGGACTAATCATATTAACCATCCTCTTGTTTGCAGTGCCTGTCCAAACATAACAATTTCACAATGCTGTAACAGCTGATGAGAAAAAAGCTGCACCTGATTTGCGTTTGAAATGTTATTCCATGTTAAAGCTGCTGTAATCAATAGTGTTTGATTAACAATGGATCAAATGACTGCATGTAACATGAAAACGGTCTTTGTGGTGAAAATGCCACTCACCCATTATCCAACTCTGTAGTGCACCTCAGCTCTACGGAGCCCCTTCAGTGGATATTCAGACCCTTTGCCAGATGTTGGCTGCTTTTTCATTTTTCAAAAATCTCCTGTACATGATCTGCTCCGCCACAAAAAGGCAGACGGGAAAGTTAGTGACTAGCTGTTGAAAATAGCGAGCAGGAGTGTTGATGAAGCCCTAAACAGAGCTAAAAAAAGGAAAGAAAAGATAGATAGATAGAAAGATAGATAAAGATAGAAAATATTATAATGGGCTTGGACACACCAGTGACCAAAGACACACCTCCAAATGAATGGTAATGTCACTCTGTATTTTCTGTATGTGTAAGTAAGCCACAACCGCTTTATAAAGTGATAATATGTAAATTTAACGCCTAGTTTCCACTTCCTCCTAGAGATTAAAAAAAAGTCTGTTAATGCAGGTTTAAAAAGAGTAAAGAGCGTTTATTTCAGTAGTTCATGAGACAGTTAACTATTTATATGTTGCAATCAGGGTGTAATTACCCCATCATTACAAAGATCCAGAACAGTCTCCCCTAAATTCACCTTGTCACACTGTGCTCCATGCCACCTCCACACGTCAGTGAAGGCAGCAGCTGCCTAACCATATGCCTTTGCCTTTCCTCCCAATTGAAAATGAAGTAGAATTACTCTCCAGTCGACTGTGATGCAATGTGTACTTGGAAGGCTTCGGTAATTTGAAAGTGGAGCTGCTCCAGCCTCTTCGCCTCTCTGTCCTCTTCTACATCACCTGTCTAAAATGCACATTCCTGCACATGCTCCGTGTAGACGATGTATTTGAAGCTATTCTTGAGTTTACATTTGGATTTTGTTGTTTTTTTGCATGATGAGCGCTTTGTGTGCTATTTCTGAATGCTTTCTTTTTCTTTTCGAGGTGCTCTCATTCGAGGATATGCCGCACAGCACTGAACTTCCAACATGTAACAAATGTAACGTGTGTACGTAGCTTGCTGAGGCATTTGTTTTGATCTTCGCTTTTCAAAGTGAGGGCATACCCCTTCTTCCTCCCCTTCCTTCCAAAACCACAAAGTCTCTCTCCACTGCTGCTTTCACCTTCCTCAGGATCAAGTGACATTGATAAAAGCTTTCATAGAAGGACTGGGGATGTGTGGGCTGAGAGACCTGAGAACAGATGGAAAGCATCTGAGCTGATGCACTGCTAATGCATCTAAAGCTGATGACTAGATTCAATCATGAAACTAAACTGAGCCTGTTGATATCATCATTATTATTATTATTATTATTATTATTATTATTATTATTATTATTATTATTACTGAGGTCTCAAGTGTGTTGCAGGAAATGATTCATATCACAACTGTATTCTTCAGCTTTCATGAGCAGGTTTGCCAGAGTCAGACTTTACTTTTTTATTAAATATTTGCATTTTTCTACATATTGAGTTATATTTTGTTATTGAAACATGATTGGGATTTCTAGTACGCAAACCAGCTATCATGGTCCAATAATAAAAAAAATTTGGATTAAAGGAGGAGTGAGAACAGAGCACAATGCAAGTTCAACATAGAGATGTATTTAAATAATAATAACTAGTATGGCAGTCAGTAAAGTGCATACCTCGGCCAAGGCCAAACAATCCTACAAACTAAAGAAAGTGATTTAAAAAATTCCTGAACGCTTCCCTTCAACCAGATCCGCACCAAAATATAAAGGGTTCTTCCCTGACCTATGGCCCATCCCTCCACAAGGTTTGGTGAAATCAGTTCAGTACTTTTTGCTGACAAATAAACATACACATAACATCCTTGGCAGAGGTTGTAATAATAATAAAAAAAAGACTAATAATAGTAATTGCAGCAGTGGGTGGCTGCAGTCACAGATCCAGACTCTTTGTTGCCACAAAATGTCAAATAAATAAGATTTACAAGGTTTAAGCATCTACAGCAGTTTTTGTTAATGTTGACATTAAAAACAGAACTTTTCATGACCGCTGTCTTTTAACTGAGTAAATGTGGAAACTGGGATTGATCTTTAGAAGTTAGTAGAAGTTGACTTGTGAGTTGGGACTTGAATGTTAAGACTTGAAACTTGCTTGTGACTTGCACGTGTGACTTCCTCCCACCCCGGCTTCACTTCGATCATCTTCCATCTCGAGACAGTTTCATCCTTTGTATTGCTCATTACTAATTTAGTCCAATTAATTCCCCATGACCCTGACAACCGGTGCAGTAGAGGAGGGCAACTTGTGGTGTTAAGCACATTAATTTAATTACATTGTATGTGTTTTTCATGTTTCCATAAGGGACCTTTTAATAGCAGTGCTCTCTTCATGGCTTCTTTGATTTTTTACTCTTCTTTTACCCGGTCCAAACCAACACTACACGGTCAGAAAGTAAAGGCTGGAAATAGACAACAGACATCTCTCTCTCTCTCTCTCTCTCTCTCTCTCTCTCTCTCTGTCTGTGTGAAAGTGTATATGTGTATATATCAGAGGCTTCTCATGATTCAGTTGCTGCCTTCTGTTAATTGCTGATACAAAATAAAATCTGACAGAATCCACAAGATGCACTCAGGGTGTCCTAAATCCAGTCAACAAAATATAACCACCAGCAGTAGAGTAAAAAAAACCTCTTCTCTCTGTGAACAAACGCTCTATTTTTCCTCTCCCTGTGTTTCTCCCTCTTGGTTCCTAATAAGGATGATCAGAGCTGAATGGCCTAACAGCCTGACCCTCATTATAAGCAAAAGTAATAAGGATACGACACCAGTGAACCAGGCCTCATTAGGCCTACAGCTGGAAAACTCGTCGGGGGTCATCACCCTGAACGTCTTCCACTGCTCACAACTCTTCTGCTTTCACATTGTCTCACAGCTACCCAGAAACCTTTGTTCTCCAGCCAACAGCATCTAAATTAAATGGACTGAATTACCAAGACCTCTGCCATTTATGTTTCCTCAGTTATTCATTGCTGTTAATATACTACTTTTCTTCTATAAGGTAAGAGCTTTCAGACCACGCAATGTGTTAAAAAATATCTGATGCACTGCTGATGTTTTGCACCTATTTTCTGTCATGCATTGTTTACTAGAGAGGTCTGAATCCATTGATTTTGAAACATTCTGTACATGAGAAATGACAAGCAGACAAGACAGTCTATTGGTCAAGTGATGGTTCTCTGCCCGACTGTACCACACTCAATAAGACATGCCATCTTCTTCTTGTCCAAACACTATCAATCACTTCAGTTCTGACCATGCGTATATTCTTCTATTTTCCTAGTGATCCCCTTTAAATAAAGACTGAACGCCTTGTTTCTGTCTTACAGGTCAGAGACGAGGAGAAAACCACTGGAAAAAAAACTCTTTTTATATGTGCGCTCTCAGGAGGCAAACATTTCACTACAATCAGCTGTAGAGCTGATAGAAGAAGTTTAGCTATTCGTTTTATGATTTTCCAAAAGCAATCATTTCCCTCAAGCACTCACTACTCAAGCAAATAGCTGCCATTCAGAGATTGTATTTTATGACAAAAGCCAATTCATTTAATTGGTCTAACATAACTCTACAATAAAATGACCTTGAATGCAAAACATAAAAATCTCTTATAAATATAATTACAAGGCTCTCTGTAAAGACATTTGTCTGAGAGCAGAAAGGTGTATTAATAAACAAGCCTGTACAGTTGGTGTGACCCAGCATTGTCGTGAGGACAGTAGCTCTTAACTTGAGTATAATGATGTCCAATGTTACCACAAGACTATATCCTTGAAATAATAACACAGCCTATTAAGGTTGCGGCAGTGTGATCACAGGTCAGAGGAAACCCCAGGGGCTGTTGTTTTAAACCCATTACACCACTTTATGATATGAACATTGCTCCAGCATCATCATGGCCTTTTAATGTGCTGGACAACAAAATCACAAATTCCAGTACATCATTATGATTACCTGTAATAGGGCTGCAACTAATGATTATTTTCATTATTAATTAAAGACCCTCTCTGATGAAAATCAAGTTTTTAACCTTGTTAACAACCTTATTTTTTATATTATATGGGATATATCATGAGTGAAATAAGCAGACAAGCAGTTGACTGCATATTTCCACCTTGAACTGCAGTGAACCAATCTCTGATTCAGACAGCCAGGGATTCATATAACTAAGAAACCAATTCCTTAACTTGTGGGGACAGGGAGCGGGCAAAATAAATCCGAAACCTTGTCAGTACAGAGAACGAGAATTTGCATTAGCACAACCACAACCACTACCACTGTGTCAGCTACTGCCAGTTACAAGCTAACAAACAAAATAAACAAATAAAAGATGCTAACTGTTCTGATCTGTATGCTAGTCTCTGATTCTGGTCACAACAGACTCCTCGTCTGTTCCCTGTCTGACTGAGGCTCAAACATGTGAGTCTCTCTGATGTTTCCTCTTCTAACCATCTTGATGCTCTCTGATCTTTCACCTGTCAACCTAGTGCAAGCAGCGGTGGTGGGCGGGGCACAAGGCCTGATCCTGAATTTTTCAATGAGGAAGTAAGTGTAGATTTTTTCTTTCCACTTTTCATATGGGAAAACCATGTTAAACTAAATATTAATCATAGTAGAGTATTTTTACATAGTTTAAAACATGTCAGGAGAGGAACAATTGTTTTTAATGAATACACTAATCATTTGGTCTGAGAAACATCAGAAAACAGGATAAAATGTCCTACGCAATTTCCTAGAGCCCATGGTGATCTTATCAAATGTTTGTTTAGTTTGAACAAACAGTCCAAAACCAAAATCATCATATCAAAATATTTTGTGATCAATTTTCTGCCCCAGCAAACTGATGAATCAACTTATTATGGCAGCTCTAATATAATGTTATATACATGTAGACTAGCTTTGCTATTACTAGCTTATATAAGCCAAAATTAACAATATTATTACTGATCAGTAAGAAAATGACAGGTCATGGAGATAAAGGTCGGTCTTAAATCAGTTTTCTTAAATCTATTGTAATACAAGGGAAGTTTCACATCCTTTGAATCATTTATTTTAACCTTTAACAAGAATTCAAAATTGTTTAATTTCTACTAAAAGCATTAGGTCTAATGGGAGTGTGAATCAGCAGAAATCTAAATGTAAGATAATAGTATTTCTGTAGGCTTATGAATGTGATCAGCGTGCAGAGAGCTGAAGCTCAGTGTTCGGGGTCTGTCCATGGTGCTGAATCTGATGCAGGCTGGTCTTCATCTGCAACACAGTTCCTTCAACTGTCTGATTACAACAAGTGAGGTCGTGTGGTACTGAAGCTGTTGGCTACCTGCCATGTGAATGAATAAAATAATAAAACTGAAAATCACAGTGAAAATCACAAGGTTTGACATGGACATTCAGCCTGTGTAAATTCTGCTTGAGTGGTCAGTTATTCTTTCTTTATAAATATGTGTTTTAAATAAAAATGCGCCGTTTGAGGTTGAATTGCAATTTCGTTGTGCTTGCACAATGACAATAAAGTTCTTGAACTGAACTGAACTGAATGATGGCAAGATGTGTGCCTCAGTGGGTGAGCTAAATAATCGACCGAGTGGATCTCAACACACTCCCAGAGGACCAAAGCCAATCCCGATGTGACAGAAGTCAATGCAGGTACTCAGTGTTGACACGTACTATCCAATCAACAGCTTTCTGCCAATAGTCTTTTTCATGATCCAGACAACGCACATGCACAAATATGTCACACTATGCTTGTGGGGATTCTTCATTGATTTCTTTACCTGCCACACATGCCTAATCTTAACCCTTACCCTGACCTCAACATAAACCAATTTCTAACTTTAACCCTGAACCCAACATTAGCCTCAGATTAAAGGACAGGTTCACATTTTTCAAGACCCTGGAACTCATTCAATTTTTTGGCATCTATAGCCATGTTGGACACTATAGAAGTGTGAAAGACATCATATATTTATATACAATGAACCCTTAAATTGAGTCTTACACCTATCTAAAAAAAAAGCTACATAGATTATTATTCACGTATTATTCACTCTCCAAACATCCCTAAAATCAAAACCATTAAGCAGTCTTAGGGCCTTAGTTGCTCCCCACTATAATTCATTTTATCTAATTTATCTAATTTAATATGCAAAATGGCATTCATACCCACTCAAGTAATCAGTTAAAAACTGGAAAAAACTGGATGTAACTGAAGAGAAGTAGAAACAAAAATGTAGGTACATACGTATATATAGAAAAGGAAGCTCCCTTCCATAGTATCTAAACTTTATATAAGCAACTCTACCCTCTAGAATATCCTATGACTTCATGACTTATATAATTGTTTCTCAATTTTATTTTCATCTTTCTCCAATTATTGCGTTTCAAGAATAGGGGGCCCGTATAATAATTAGTTGGCCAATACGAGCGTCCACAGGAGCTAAACTCAGGAGCTAAATTAGGAACTAGACGTTCCTCATCACAGTCAAGCCTACAATTAGACCCATTATAAAATAGCAGATTAAAATGTTGTGTGTTTGAGACATGGAGTCATTGTGTTCTTATGTGTGTTTGTGATGTTTTCATTGATGTTTGACAGAGAGATTAAAAACACCAGAAAGGCAAGAAAGCATAGACCTGAATTTCTGTCTCTTTTTCTGTTACTGCTTCTCCTTCTTTTACTACTCTTAGAGAAACTCTAAAATCATGTCAGTTCTTTTGCAGCCCATACACTATCTAAGCTATTACGTATTCAGAGACACCTGCTTCAAATTTACTGCCACTGAATGCTTTCTTGGATACATATAAATTTTGCATTGATGTACAGTTCACACATTTTATGTTACTGTTGTCAGCTTGGTCGCAGATGGTCCTCCTCTCTCTAATAGCCCCCCCCCCATCTGCGAAGCTGTTGTCCCACAAAATTACTCTTGTACCTGCCATTGTTTCCTTGATTGCTTCCTGTACCTCTGAGTTGGCCTTAAGGATAACATTGATTAGGAAAGGACCACACTCGATTTATTATTATTCTTCTCCGGTCTGAGAATTATTCCTGAACTGCTGGAGCCACTTAATGTCCAAACAGATGTGCAGCACTGCGAGCTGAGCTTCTCTGTAGGGTCAAGCAGCCTGAATCTAATCTCCTCAACAGAATTACATTTCCGCCATCATGGCCTCATACCTGCTGACTTGCTCTAAAGCCACAAGAGCGGATAGCTTTTGCGTAATCACATGTTGTTGCAGTGGAACGAGAGGAGCGCTGTGTGGGTTACTGGTTGCCACTCCATTGGACTGATGGCTGTGTAGACAAGGCTGCCAAAAATAGAAAAACCTTCAATGTTTTATTTCTTTTAAATTAGTTTTAATGTCTTAGTTTCATTTGATTATTAATGTGTCATATGATCGTCTCTTTGATGTGCTGTTCCATGGATTTCCTCTCCTCATTTTATTCTGATTTGTGTTTGCGGAGAATGAGAGGGAGATACAAACACAGAGAAATGAAGTACCTGAGGCAAAAGTGGGACTTTACACTTGAAAGTGAAAAGCATTACTTATGCATTAGGTATGTCTTTGAAGAACCCAAAACATGCATATTTCCCTATTCCTTCCCCCCCAAATAATACAGATAAAATCAATTATTCATTTGTAAATGTTTATTTCACTTCAAAAACAAGTATGACATGGGCCTTGATGTTGGAAAAAGTGCTCCTGCAGTAACCTACACTCACTGTGCCCTCATTGGAAGTTTGTTCTTCTGTTTTGAAGTTAGATGGAACTGTCCTACAGCAGGAACTAAATAAATAGTGATGACCAACAAACGCATACAATAAGGCCATGTTTTTACCAGTGTTAATGTTATCAACCAACATTTTACAACTTTTAACTACATCTAAAAGCAGGAGAAACAACCCTTTTTTAAAAGCAGTCAAGAGTAAGTAAGGACTTGAATGTTTGTTCAGCCAAATTAGCACTTAACTGGGAAAAGCCTGATGCAAATACAAACTAGATACTGGACAAACTCAGCGCTCAGTGAAGTACTGGAAGTATCATACATTTTCTATCAGTATTAAGTACTTTGAAATAATCAAATCCAAAACTTTGTAATTGTTCATTTTAAAAGCCAAAGACAATAATCATCAGGGGAAGTTTTGAAATTATGGAACCATTGTGCTAATTTATATGAGAACAACATCACACGCTACAAGCTGCTGAGGAGGTCCTGCACTGATAAATGAAAATATCTGTGGTTGAAAATGGGGCTGAAAGCCCTGATGGTGTCTGCTGTTACATTTTCATTACTTTGGATGCTCTTGGCACTGTACAGCCTCCTGATTAGGGAGCTTTTAATTTGTAATTTTCTGCACTAAGGGAAAGGAAGAGAGGGGAATTCTACAGCTGAAGCCCATAATTAAGCTGAATCCCGACCCCCACCACACTGGAAGTATCAGTATCAGACACAAGTGGAAGATTGAGATTAGCTCTTATATAAAAATAGACTGAATACCCACTATAGGAATACATATGCAACTTTTGCAGTAGTAATTCAAACAGGATTTGCACCATAACAGACTCTACAGGTTTGCTCCCTTCATTTCGTTGCTTAGCCAATCAGGATGAGCCTAGACTGCACCTACATACAGGTGGTACCACTTCTATAGTGTTATGGCCATCTTAACTCAATTCATCATCCTTGAGTGGCAGTCTTGTGGAAATGTGGAAATAGTATTCATTTACAATATACAATGGAAAAAAACAACACTCAACAAATCTTTAGTACTGTTGCTTGACATTTTACAAATGATAAATACATCAAAATAATTAATGTTCTGTTGATTGACTCATTGATTGATCAGCAACATACAACATAATGCAATATTATTATATCAAACAGGCTCCACAAAGATAAGATGTATTGTATTAGATTGAAACAAAGGCCAGGACTGCCCACACTCACTGACTTTATATTCAGTCACTTTAAGCAGACCTTAGAGTGGTACCCCCAGGAGCAAAAGTCCACTGTTGTGTTAGATTGCATTCGCTGCATCAAAAGTATCTGGTAGCTTTTTGTAGGGCTGCTACAAAAATCTATGCTCATTCTGATTGGTTGAGAAAGTACATGCATAAACCTAGACCTCATTTAGGCTCCATCTGTGTTTATAGAGCCAGGGCTGTACTGTGGAACCAACTTCAATGTACAATGTTTCTTCTTAATTGACTATATTAACACAGTTACTAGCATCAGTATAACAGGACAAAGAACCTGGTCTGGTATTCCACACATTCAGCTCACATCTGTCAACTGCAACTGTCTTATCTATTATTTATTATTATTTAAGTCACAGGCAGGGTGTAAGGGGGAATAGCACCTAAATACCAGTGATGGAAGTTAGCAGATAAAGTGACAAAGATGGCCATAACAAGGCTATTTCAGTCTGCAAGACAGTTCATTTTCTCTGTAAATGTTTCATTCCACAATTCATCTCTGACACATAAATTGTATTTGAGCCGGATCTTCCAAGGGCTAAAGTGAAGTCCCTCCTCTGCAATGTTAAATGACCTCTGGAACAATTTGATTATGATGTCTTGCTGACGGACAGATTCATCACAGGAGCAGAGCCGTGTAATGGATATGAGCACAGCTCTGGTGACAGGAGAGAGACGGTGGGAGTGAGGGATGAGGAACAGAGAAGTAGAAGAAGGAGAGAATGGACTCTAAAGCTCAGCTAAGTAATCCATTTACATGTGTGTCATATGATAAATAAATGACAAATGACGCTTCTTTCCGTGGCCCTAGTAAAAGTGAATTATGGTTTTGAAGTACCAGCAGCATGTTAACTTCACTCAGGGCAAATGGATCCTGGAGGAGTAGTTTTACCACAAAACTGCAAACACTGATTACATTTATGACCCCATTTGGAGCCAGAGTGTAAGACATCAGTCCTGGCAGGTTCCTTACTGGTATTACCAATTATATTCCCACTCAGCAGGTCTAATGAAGCTGGATGTGCTTTCTTTAACTCCAACCTGTAAGCTTGACACATTGTTAACGGTGTTGACATCTCTGCAGACACAGCACAGGGGTCCTAAAGGCTGGGGTATGCCACAATTCAACAAAGTCACCCAACCAAACAAGCATTTTCAAAATGTCACCACTGAGCCTTAACTTCTCTATATTCACTGCGACTTCCTTTCTTCGCCAATTGTCTGTCAGCACTTGGCTGAACTCCATAACACTGTGCACAATGGAAATACAAGGTAGACTGACTCCTGTGACATTTGTTTGGAGACCGGTGTGATGTCTTGAGTCTTTTTGCGATGGATGGAGGACCTGTGTTAACTGTGCCACTGATGGAGACCTCTGCTAGGCAACAAGTGCTGACATTATTCTTCTGCCTGCACTTTTCTATCAATCACGTTTTCCACTGAGACTGGGGAGGACAGAGGTGAGTTGAGGAGGGGGAGTGTGTACGAACAGCTTATCTGTCAGAAAGTGCATCAGGACAGGAGAAATAATTTGACTGGCCCTGACAGACCTTTCACTTTGCCTTTCTCTGACATAGGCTGCTGTCAAACTGACAGAGCAGCAGATTTGTTTCTTTATGGCGGGTCTGGGAAAGCCACTGTCAGACCACTGGCATTCAAAATGGAAATGTGAACAGATATCAAGACAAAACTGCTGTGAATGTTCTAATGAGCAGATATAAATCCAAAAAAGACCAGTATGAGGAAAAGCTCATATAGGACAGCCAACTCACTTGTCCTGTTTCCATATCTACATATAGGTACACGTCAAAGAGGAGCTAAAAACTGCCACTGTTTATTCTCAAGTCAGAGTGGTGGCAGAAAAGTGACATGGTAAATAAACAAGTGAATGGATGTGAATTATTAAAAATAAACAAATAAATAAATTAAAATTTTCTGTTATAATGATCAACAAGGTCTTTCAAAAACTAGACTGCTCTATGGATACTCCCATTAAAGCTTCCACCATGCACTGGATGGACAGTAAATGTAAAGTCAGAAAGACTTTGGACTCATATGATGAAATGATGCGGGTTGATATAAAAACCCAACCTTGTTAATTGACATTGTGACATTTAGCAGACATTGGGTTTTGCTCACATCTAGAATGTCTGTGTTTTATATGTCAAGATGGCGTCGGAATGACACATTTGGAAAATATCAACATCAGCTGTCATCAGTATTCTACTTCAAATTGATGTTGGCATTAGACGTCCTGACATTGAATTTAGGTCACCTGACCTCCACATCCAACCAAATATCAATACAACAGTGGTGGCCAGCTGAATGCCTGCAGGGCTACATATGTGAGCCTTTGGTAAGACCAAGTTATTGTATATTGTATTGTAAGCCTTCTGGAGTGACTAAGAAATTGTTCAGTTGGATAAAACCTTTGTAGGTGGCAAAATCATCAGTTTCACTGAATTAGATGGAGAGAAAAACAAAACACAGTCATCATGCCAAGTAGTTAAATGCAACTAGCTTCCATGATCATGTTTTATATGAAACACGTTGGTTTCTACATATATTGATACATAATACATTTTCATTACATTTTTCAGTAGCATAATAATTATCAAAATTTTATAACTTAGGAGATTCTGAGGATGAGGAGAAATCAAAGTCAGTCACCTCTCATAATTGTGGTCACAAAAAACAGTGCCCACCACAAGAGTGAGTGTACAACGGTGGCTGATTATGCTGCCCTGACAACCTGTAAGCTAAGCACCCACCCTTCAGTCACTGTGGAAAAGGAAGAAATACTGTTCAATACTGCTCTGTCTGTTAGGTAAGATTTTCAGTGTCAAGCTAATTCAAAACAATACACGTCCTCATGTTACAGCTTTAGAGATGCTACTAGGCTGGCAGTACCTCTTAAGATGAAAATTTGTGAAAACACAAAACAGCTTACGCTTGTTCTGTTTTGAGGTTAGAGCAGTTAGGAATAGTACAGTAACATTTAATGCTGCCTTGCACCTTGCCATCATTGCTTTGGTCTTTTGCAGCTTGTGGGTAACAGAGATCGTGTGACCAGGTTTGTGATTTGCTGGCAGACACAGACATCCTTTTTCTTTGTCACTTGAAATAAACTCTGTTCTTTCACAGTAACAAATAGAGCCACATGTACATCACGTCCTTGAACTGTTCAACACTTCTCAAACAGTGACCTGCTGTTAATCCTAATTAGTTTAATGACTGTCAGTCACCAGTTTATGCAGGTGAGAGCTGTACCTGTGACAAAATGGTATTGTAAAACTGACCCAGGAAGTAAAGATGATAAAAATTTAAAGCTGCTCTAATTAATGTTTTTGTACTGTCATTAGAAACTGGCAATATATAAAATGAATAAGGTTAGTAGTGATAATTATACACCAACTCTACAGCTCCGCTCAGCTCTGCTGGACGCTGAACACACAGCTCTCGCCAGTGTTGTTTCAGCAGCAGGAACGAGCGTTTTCTCTGTAACCCACCACTACATGGCCAGCACCAAATGGCACACAACAACGATTTCATGTGACCTTAAGATAAGCATAAGGAAATACATGAAAACAAGCAAAGATTTTACAGTGTATCTGTTCTCTTTTTCCATGTTCATTTGAAACATGGACTCTGCAACCTCTGCAAGGTATGTGTGTTGTATTCAAAAAATGACTCACACGGGGCGTCGAGTGGGCAGTGGGTTGAGCAAGCGCCCCATACGTAGAGGCTACAGTCCTCACTGCAGCAGGCCCCAGTTCGAATCCCGCATCAGATGGCCCTTTACTGCATGTCATTCCCCCTCTCTCTGCCTCCCCATTTCCTGTCTCTCTCTACTATCCTGTCCAATAAAGGCACAAAAGCCCAAAAAAATATACTTCAAAAAAAAAAAGAAAAAGAAAAAAATGACTCACACCAACATATGATACCCCCTGAATTAGTCATGAATCATAGCATACTCTGCTCTTTCATGTGACCACGCTCAATTCAAACATAGTAGTCTGTCTTGATGGATTTGAACAAATTCCAGTGCAGTATGAGGAAAATGAGCCGATAAATAAATAAGAAGCTTAAATAGACAGCATTTTTTACACCTGAATCAGTGTTTTTTCATGTCTTAGCTGATAATCTGAATACTTGAAGTAATCAGCCACATATTCATGTGTTAGTACTTTCTGCAGTGTGAGGGTGGAGGTTTAATCAGCCATGCCTCTAGTTTATTCACTGCATGTCATTGAATTTTAATGTTAATTAAATATTAAATTTTAAGTTGGAAATCTTCTTACATGGGTTCCTGTTGTTACCTTAATAAATCATCATCATTAATCTTCTATTGAGGAAGACTGCAGACTGCTTTTGAGTAAACCTCTCCAGAGATGATAGTAATGACTTTAACTGAGAAAAATGTTGCTGTCATCAATACATGCACCCATGAGGAGTAAACACACACATACAGATTCACAAACACACACAAACATGACTAATAGATTAGATTTTTTTCTTCAAATAACTTTCAAATCATGCTTTTTTATGTATATTGGTGATGTTTTCTTCGACTTCCACTGCTTCAGCACACATCTCGGAAAAATTAATGACTACTATGATGCAAGTGTTTTGCCTCTTTTGAACAGAATTTTCACACATTTCTTGCATTGACAGTTTTGTGGGCTTCCAGATAAATTTGATTAAATGACTGAACCACTCAAGTGAAACTTATAGTTGATATACTGCAGTCCCTGCTAATAACTGTATATTTATTAAATGGCTCTAGTGACATTTCAGCATGTCACAGTGTGCCATGACGTGAGCCTTTAACTGCATCAATCATCAGAAAATACATTATCAGAGACCACACACCTACATTATGCTGACGACTTTCTTTTACAAAGACGTCTACAATTACTTGATGAACACAGATCAGTTAATCACCTCACAAACTACTCTGAAGTCTACAATCCAGTGATCAAAATGTCCCTTTAAAGATCCTACATTTGCATTTCAAGCTATACAAGATAAGTTAAAACGACCATTTAAAGTCAAATTCCTGCTGATGTTTCTCTTATTGTTTCTTGGTTGTATTTCCTTTGTGTTTTTCCTTCGAAGAACCGACAGAGAGACTGCTGACAGCGCAGCTGGCCCAGATTTGGCTTCTACATGCAGCAGTATGATCAATAGATGGAGATTCATGAGGACCAGTGAACAGCAGTGTGAAACTGCACCCACTTCACCCTCCCTGAATTGGCCGTCTTGGGAAAATCAGTCAATTAAGTTCAAAAGAAAATGTACAAGAGATTGATTAAGCAGGCAGAAATGGGCCTTTCAGCACAATCGCAGGCCACACTACCAGACTCCAAACACTGGAGTCAATGTGGCAGAGTGGGAGCCACAACACTCAATCTTCTTCAAGGCAGGCTAGTTCTTGGAGCAAATGTGTAATCAACAGCATGGTCTACACAAACTATGTGGTCCGCTCACAAAAGGCAGCTCAATTGCTGTTGAATATAGAGCTGAGGCCTGACTGTGATTCAGTCAGAGAGGGTTGTGAGATCTTGTGATCAGTGACCAGGTTGCTCTTCTTTTTTCTGACAAATTGGACTAAGGGGTTCTGTAAGCGATCGTCACTGCCACTACATGTCACACAAGACCACTAGCATCATACCAAAACAAATGCTTCAGCCTCAGCTCTGGCCTGGCAGGGAGCCAGCTAGCCAGCTTGCAATAGCAACATTTGCCAAATACACTCATATTGGTAATAGCAAGTTAGCTAACATTCCCATGCCTACTGTAGCCGTCACTAATGAAAACAGACATGTAACATCTATCAAGTTACTTACACATGGAGGAGAAGAAAAGCCAGTTACGAGTCAAGCTGTAGCTCTTTAGCTGCTTGTAGGGTTCTCCGTCTTGGTAAAGACAGACCAGTATTGGCTCCACTGTTGGACGGGGAAAGAAATTCAGCCTTGGACTTCCATTGGGACCGACCAAACAAATGATTTTGAGGGAGCTAGTGAAGACACAGATGGAGCAGGTAAAAACTTGAAAAACTTTATACGGGATTTGAGCTGGAAGTCCCCATGGTAAGTCCACCTGTGCACTGCTTTTATCTCTTTCTCTTTAGATCAAAAGGGGGAGTGTAGGGAGTGGCAAAGGTAGGAAGGAACTCACATGCACTTACATGCACATGTGCACTAACATGCACATGTGCATGTACTACATGCCAGCCCTGACATGAAAACAAAGAACAGAGGAGCACAGTTTACCACACATATGAAGGGGGTGTGATTTCGTTCTCTGCTAATGATGCCATTACTTTACATAGAAATTAGTTGTTTACTGTTATATTATTGTTTAAAATCTCATTCACAGAACCCTTAATATTGTCAGGTTCATGTTCTGTTTTTTCTGATGTTGCTATACAGTGTACCCTGTGCATTTCCTTCAACAACCAAACACAGTGAATATATTGTTTACTACAGGCTTGAGAAATTGCCAACATCAGCTTATCTATTACATTGGTTTCTGGTTATCATGTGAGAATCCCATGCTCACACACTATCATAGCATCCCCCTCAGCCATACATGTTTTCATCCAAAATAAACATAAACAGTGAGCTGGGACAATTACTTATGGTTCTGGGGGCATTATACAACAATGCATGGCTGAATCTTTAAAGGGCATTTTTGTGTAATACAATTTGTATCCAGCATCAACACAAACTATAAACTAGAAATAGTCACAGTTTTAGATGCAACTACTGCTCATCATTGCATTTTTAGCCTTAACTATTGCACTACTGCCTCCTCTGTCAAAACAAAATGCTACTTCTGAGGTGATGCAAAAACAAGAAAATTAGAATACAGCTAGCAACTTTAAGTTTTACTTTTTGGTTTGTTTCTGCCCAGGCAGTGGAACAAGATGCTGAGAGCCTGTTCACTCTGTTGACTATTGTGGAGCAGAAGAAGATTTCACAGTGACACCAGATATCAGTCATGGCCTGTCTGGGCACTGACTGTGTCTTGTGTAACTTATCTTTGGCTGTACCTCTCTGAGTGTGTGCTTCACCCACTGCTTATGCAGACAGCAAATTGGGAGTAGTGGCTTTATCTAATTAAGAGACTGTATCATTAACAGTCAGCCCCTTTGGCAGTAACCTCCTGATTTATGTGCCTAAGACGAACAGAGACTTATGCCAAGGACATCTAACTGTAACAAAGCAGCTGCAAAGCAAGATGATACAAGAGGAAGCAAATGTTGTAAATATGAACAATTAATTATGAATGTGTTATGTGCTGTTTTTAGCTGCACTAGTGGCATGGCTGCAGGGATGGCAATGTCAGTCAGTCAGTCGGTCCACCACTTTGATTCGGACTGAGATATCCCAACAACTACTGGATGGACTGTTATGACATTCTTGGCCCACAGAGGATACCCATATGCAAATATAATGTTGAATTTTACTCTATTACTCTATACTGTATATAAATGAAGTAACAACATATATGTAAAAATTGTATATTAAACCTTTAAACTGGAACAATTTCATATATTTACATACAAGTCTATCCCATACAAATATGTATGTTTATGTATGTATTCTTATATTGTACACATGTGTTACATACATATATATCCATCCCAAAGCCCTTTAACATATGTTGATATTATATACGGTGGGGTCCAAAAGCCTGAGACCACTTAGATAGACATGTTTAAAGAAATTAATAAGACCAACATTTATAAGCATAAAACCTTTTTTATGTATGTTGTTTTAATAAACTTGTATATATAAATTAAATAAATATCGTTCAAATATATGGTTGCAACATGTTATACCATATAAGATTTCTAAATTTACCATTAAGATTAAGATCATATAGATATTTTTAATATATGTACATATACGAATTATAATGTGGGTATTGTATGTATGTTTTAAACTTATATCTTCATATAGCCAGAGGATATATATATATATATATATATATCTCCTTATCGGTAAAAATATAATTACCTATACTACTAATAATAATAATAAATGGCAACATCATGCTTGATATAGGGACATATTTGTAATAAATTACATATCCATATGAGTAAACTGGAATGACTTTGACTCTCTGACTTTTTATCTAGTGTCATCATCAAGTCAGCGGGTTGTCTGATAAGAAAATTTGCATAGCAAATTAAAAACTAGAATGGTGAACATGATAAACTAAACATCAGCATAGTATCACTGTCATTGTAAGTGTTTTGTTAGCATTTAGCTAAAAGCTCTGCTGTGTCTACAGTGCACTAGCATGGCTGCAGACCAGTGGTGGGCCTGTGGGCACTGTTATAGTTCACATTAAAACTGTTGACTGTGATTTTTAACTAAACTACTGCAGATAGAGATGTAAATACAGTGCCCATTCAAGTCTCACTGAATATGATTTCCTAACATCTATTTCTGCCTGTTCTGCACCAGGCAGTTTGAGTAGCACATGGGCCTGGGATGAAGTCTAATGAACTTACATGAGCAACACAGTCCACCTTCTTTAAAGTACCCTGTGCAATAAAACCTAAGTATTTGCATAGGTTGTATTTTCTATTGAGTTCTTCTGGACTAATGATTATAAAACAACAGGAAGGGAACACTTCTGTGTGGCTGAGTTTATTTGTAGAGCAAATAACTAACTAACGACTGACTGACTGACTGACTGACTAACTGACTAACATTCATCTCTTGTTTCGTTTACTTCAGCAGTAACTCTGTTTTTCCTTTCAATGACATTCATAAATCTTCAAACGAATCTTTAAACGAATCAAAAGAAATAAACAAACAAAACCTTTTGAAAACATATGTTCTTTTAAAATGTTAGTTCCTCAATAAACCTAGTCCCTGATGTGAGGCTTTTACGTGCTCTGACATGAAAGATGTTTCCTTTCTTGTTGTATTTCACCACAGGCTGTGATTAATGCCTATCTGTCCACCATTAATAAGCTCAACCAGAACCCCCTGTCATAGGGAAGGAACAGGAGGCAACCTATGTCAAAAGTAGGAAGCTTGAATATAAAAGTTTGCATTTTCAACCTGCAAGTGCCTCAGGCGTCTCTGACAAACCTCAGACACAATGGCTGATGCAGGCAGCTCAGAGGGATTCACTCTCTTATCTCTGCTTAGGGGAAATGATTCAGGGTGGGTGATGCCTTTCGGGCTGTTTTGGCTGGCATGCTAGGAGAATTCAGATTCATTCAGTAGCTTCTAATTCAAATCATTTAACATAGTTTAAATATATCCTATTAAAGCATTATGTATATGGGGAAAAAAAGTATTTGTCATGTACTCCGTGACACTGCTTCATAAACTGCACATGGAAACACCTCTATTATGTGCTTTAGCATAATCAGCACAAACTCCAAACCACGTCTGAGCAAGCATTACCCCCCCCCCCTGCCTCAGGAACTGAGCCCTAAGAGAGCTCACTCAGGGAGTTGCAGTGTGGATAGCCTCTTGGGAGCCAGAGCTGGGAGGTTTGAGATGAAAGGTCAGCAGATTGCAGGAGGTTGCAGCATGAAAGGAAGAGCTACTCCCTTCTAACATCTACAATAAACTTCCACCACCATCCGCTGCAGACCGGTGCGCTGGGACAGACTATCTAGACTGTGCTCTGAACTTCTACCTGATGATACCGTCAAAAACAATGTCTAAATCCACTTATTTTTATTTTAGTGAGCCACTCTTGTTCCTCAAGATGATGCTTCACCTCACGGCTGTAGATCTTATTGCATGTACGTTGTCCTGTGTCTCCAGGTAAGCCAAAGGCACAGTTGCTATGGTGTGTTTGTTCATCATGAATGTGAAGTGATATTAAACAGAAAGAAAACACACACACTCTCTTAAATATCTTATCTGTGTTGAGTTTAAATAAACATAAACTCTGCTTTTGCCTTCTCCCAGGAATTCAAGCCTTTGCCCCAGGTTTCTCTTATATAATCAGAGATAATATAACGCTTCACTTCACACTTCACATTTTGATGATAGCTGCTGGGCACAGCTCTGAGGAATGAAAGCAGCAGGAAATGTACAAATAATTTATTTCTGAAACTTGGTTTATAAATAGCATTATATTGTAACTGATCTACTGATATAATGAATTATTGGATGGATTACTAAATCATTATTCATTCATTCATTCATTCATTCATTAATTTTCTACCGCTTATCCTCTAGTAGGGTCGCGGGGGGGCTGGAGCCTATCCCCTACATTTTAACAACCTGCATCACACCTACAACTACTTACTTCCTGTGCCTGATTTGACCGTCTCTCTGAGCCAGTTGATAATTACAAACTTTGCATTGTAGGTCTTTTTCACTGCAAACATTTTGACATGTCACAGCACTAAAAGTACAGGTCTAAAAGAAATATCTCTGAATTCCATTTAACTGCCTCAGCTTCGAGGTCATGGTTTTGTGCGTGTTGGCTCACTGTCACAGTGTCATGACTTACTGAGCCTCTTGACTTGAACAGAGTCATTGTTAATGTTATTAGTTAAAGCTGAAATTCCTTCACTACAACAAGTGAAAATGTCTGCTTTGAAAAAGATCTATGACACCAGTCTCCTCTTGAGTCATTAAGGCTGTACACCTTTATCACTGGTATACTGAGTCTGTTGAGTTTTCACTTACAGTATTTGGCCAGATTACACCTCTTCTCAGGGCTGTGTAGGTGTATACTTAGTTTAACTGTACCTGTTTTGCTGTAGGTCAAGAGCAATTACATCTCTATCATCAGAGTATTTGGAGTTTGGTGATATGAGGAGCAATTTTATCAGCTAGAATAACTGAAAACACCTGTTTCATCTATCTGAGCCCCTACTCAGATAGAACTTCTGTACACGTATTGATACCATTATAAATTAAAAGTGCATGGAAAGAGCATGTGTGCTACAGACAGTCAACATTGTTTTTTGTTTTTTTTCTTACTTTCAATCAAAGGGAGCAAAGTTTTCTCTGCCAGTGAGAACGTGGTTTCTCGCCGGGAGCTTCAGCCATCTTTATGATACAGTAGGTCATGATACGTCCTCTGAGCAGCGCTGCGTACTCAGGGCAGATTGGAGGCTACAGTGAGTTACTATTGGAAAATAACAGGATGGGCCAGAGCATGCTGACTTCAGTAGAAGAAAAGAAGTGATAGAGATAAGAGTTAACATTGGTGTTGCCACTGGAGACAGCTCTTGGTGAGTAAAGGAATGAAGTTTGATGCTGAACTTTCAACGTTGCTGCTAGACTGGAAAGCAAACTGCTGTTAATGCTAAGGCTGGCTATGTAGCGAAACTTACAAATAGCTCTTTTAAGTAGTACTACCACTTGGAAAGGCAGAGGGTAGATGTTTTAACTGTTTGAGCTGTCTTTTTCAACTTTAAATCATTCTGACAATCAAATACAACAAATAAAACATCTGGACAAACACTTATTTACTGTCACAAAGATTTTTCACCTTCATCAAAACACCCCTGAAGAAACTCTGGTCTTGTTTGGCCTGGTGACGACCTCTGCGATCCCCTTCTCCACCTTCCAATATGCAGAGGGAGGAGGTGATTATGACTGAGCACATGTACTGGTTATTACCTACTTGCACTCCTGCTGCTACATTCATGGCTGGTACAGTGTTGTTGTGTGCTTTCTGTGTTGACCTCACATCTCGCCGTACAGTCATGTGTGTCTGGTTCAATCTTGGTCAGGGTGTTGCACCCCCCCGATGTATCTGGATATCACACTGTTATTGCAGTACTTAAAAAAAAAAGTGTGTGTTATTGTGTGCCTTAGAGCAGGTGGTGTGTTGGCTGTTTGAGTTGTATCTGTTTTCATTTGTAATGAAAATTTTGGCAGTGCAGAGAAGTAATACATAACGGTCCACTTTTGTGCCTTGAACGTAATCATTTGTTTTATTTTCTCCAGTAAACTGTATTTGGGTTGAAGTGATGTCTTTTGTCTGAAGGGGAAAAAAACAGATTCATACAAGTCAATATACATACAGTATATTCGCTGCTGTGTGTCTCCCTTCAGTGTGTCGTCTCTACGCCGAATCACAAGCCCTCAGAGAGTTCAACTGCTTTCAATTCCTACAAAGCCTCCAGTCAGACTTTTGCTTTCCATTTTCTGTCAGTTCTCCCCCGCGCTCTCAGTTCGTCTTTCTGTGTGAGTAAATGAATTCCCCCCTGATGGTAGGGGATGTGATGTGAGAGCAGCAATCGGGGCGCTTTAATCTCAGAGATCCATCCTGGAGGTTTGTGCCCTGCCTCGGCACTCTCTGTTCAAACACTGAACTTCCCCACCAAGACGACAAGGATTACAGCACAACTATTCACCCTCTTCTTCTCGTCTCACTCCATCTCCCTCCCTTTCATGCTCTTGCTCTCTCTCTCTCTCTCTCTCTCTCTCTCTCTCTCTACCTCTTTCATATCACTACATTTTTTAAAACACAAGCAAAAGCATGAAATTTTATGTGAATGTCTCACTCAGACACAAAGACCAATAATATTACAAATTTTCACACTGAAGGGTCTCTTTCCTGATCCGATGATGAACAATACGCTGCGCACACACACAAAAAAACTCATCACAAACAATCATGATTTGCACATTTCCCTGGCTGAAAAAAAACACAATACAAACAACTGTAGATCTGATTATTAGTACGGAGCACAAAACGCTGTTTTGATGTCATTTTGAAAAATGAAATCAGTGAGAACCATGACAAACGAGGTAACACAAGAGCAGCACTCAAATAAAACCCCATGAGCTGTGAAATTATGTTTTCAGACATCTGCTCCATCTAAATGAGACAGATAGAGAAAACAGTTTATGAATAAGTTCCCACACTTGATGTAAAAACTCCTGCGAGCCCGTGAATGTGTGTTGAACTAATGGTATGTTCAGCATGAATATGAAGATTCACAGATGGTTTGAGATGTGTACAATGAGATCTAGAGATGAAACTTCAAATTCATACTTGTGAAACCATGTATAAAGATCGTATAAACAAACCCTTTCTTATGAATATTTGCAGGCATGTTGCAGCTTGTAATATCTGCTCCTTTTCTCACACAAACAAGCTCAGAGAGGAGGTGAAAATACGAATAAAGTGTAATGTAGCATCAACCCAAATGAAGTCACTGCACTCAGATCTGACATTTTATGGCATTTTCTGATAATGACTAATGGGATTTTAGAGTCATTATCTGTTGGTTTTATCATATTTTAGGCCAAAACTTAAGCAGGTTAATTTTGCTCTGCCAGGATTAAATTCCTGGAAGGATTTAAAAATGCAATTTAATTAGAAACCCAGGTAGGAAAACATACTGCTACATTTAAACTACTCACATTCATGAACAACTTGAAAATATATGCAAATGAACCATTAACAAAAACAACAAAAAGCTCTCTTAGTCACACGGCTAATAACATAAATCAACACACCTTCATGTGGAGTTATCATATTTTTGCTTGAGGGCCAGTATGTTATTAATGCAGAATCCATCGCCCATATAGCTTATGTGTCTAAGCACATCTAGTTGTTTATTTCATTCTTTACAGTGCCATGTATTTACATAATCTCAAAATTTACATACAATCAGATTAGTCAGCCATTATGAAAGCAAGTGAACAACATTTTAGCACCTTTCAGAGGGAGAGAAAGGAGCATTAATTAAGATACACTTAATTATGTCGGCCATATCGGCGCTTTAACTGTTGCTATGAGAAAAGCAGACAGGTAATGAATAAACCCCTAAAAGCACTTTGCCTCTCAGAGCGCCTGTTATCAGGAAATGAGGCCCAGATCTCTGTGTGGCAACCTGTTGACATGGTCTTGTCATAGCAGGAGATGGAGTCATTTGGTTTCACCTTGAATGCACCATTAGAGGGTGAAACCTGTGTGAAATCTAACTGTGTGAAATAGAAGAAATAGCAGGAGTCAGACCTCCTTCCCTTCAAAAAGGGCCAGTGTTAAGCTGCACCAAGCAAATTTTGCTCAGGTGCGAGTGGTGCTGTAGCTGTCTCTGACAAATCTGAGCAGTGAGGGCAGTGCTGGGGAGAGTGAGCTGTTTAAGTGGAAATGAGTGGACACCAGTTGCTATAATGGGTCCAGATGGGTCCTCTTTTATACAGAAAAAGCAGATGTGAGATGTTAGTTGTTCCTTGTTTTCATTAAACAGTATTCATCTCATCTTGTCTTTCATTTGAACCTCCCTCCTCTACGTCCACAATAATCTGTCTTGTAACAAATTCACATATTAAACCAAATAAATATCTAATAACACACAGCTTCTGGACAAATACAAATCTGCTGTTCAGTTTAACTGTATTAGCTAACTTAGCAAACATTGCTGTAAGGCTTTATGTTTACTACAACTCACATGCAGTTAACAGCTTTAATACTGTTGTTAAGACAGCCTGTTCACCTATCTTTCTATTACTGCACACAGACACACATTTACAAAACATTAACAACATTACATACATCATATAAGCACATTTGACCATTGGACCTTACAAAAATGTCACCACAACCAATTCTACAGCATTAATCCTGAAACTTACTCACTCACTCAAGGCCACCATTTGGTCTCATTGTTTACAGATGGGACCTAGCAAGGCTTCAAGTTTCTAGTCTGATCAAACATGCAGTTTCCTACATCAAACCTCATCAAAACAACATCAGAAAGGATTTAAAGGTCCCTAGAAATAACGTGTGATGCGCTAACACACACTGCTAACCTGTTTTATGAAGAACACACAGAGACAGAGAGTAGTTGAGCTCGTATAGCACAGAAGCGCTGCTTCACTTCCACCGCTCACTTTGGTACTGGAACTGAGGAGCTACACTTGAAGAAATCAAGATTAACCCACTGAAAAATACATTCAAATCTCTTCTTTTTTTTTCTTTTTTTTTTACAGAAAAATACATAACAATTCCAACTTAACAACTGTGACCATACCAAGTCGGTGTCACATGTTTGAAACCTTCCTCAGTGTTAGTGGTGAAAGTATCCACACTTACTTCCTGAGAGGGTCAAGGTTACTGCTCCTATTGTTCTTTGGAGGAAAACTGTTCCTCCTGGCCCCATTAGACACAATCAAAGAGTTGATGGTCAGCTCTTTTTTTATTCTACACAGGACAAATGCTCTTGAATGAGAAGCTGACAACTATTATCCTGCCTGGAGGACTGAGGGGACTTTCCTCCCACATTTTTTCTTTTTAAAGTATATTTTTTTGGGCTTTTATGATAACACAGTGGAGAGAGACAGGAAATGGGGAGGTAGAGAGAGGGGGAGTGACATGCAGTAAAGGGCCGTCCGATGCGGGATTCGAACCGGGGCCGACTGCAGCGAGGACTGTAGCCTCTACATATGGGGCGCCTGCTGAAACCACTGTGCCCCTCGACACCCCCATTTCTTCTTTTTTTAATCATCAGAGCAGCAGATATCCTCTGGATGTCCATCACACCGTGATTACTGAAGAAAAGTGCATGAGAAATAGAGAACTTAGCCCTGATATAGAGCAAAATGGGCTCAAGCTGATTAAACTGAGCATATAGATGCAAATTACAGAGAAGATGTGATAAGTGAAGTCTAAAGAGCCCCATTACAGGGGAAGCTCAGTGTGAAATAGAACAGTGAAGTGTCATATTATCCCAATACATATGAAATATTGAACATCTTTATCATTTACACATAATTCCAAGCTAATTCCCCTCTGCCACACTGTGGCTGTGAGTTACATTATGGCAGTCATGAAAGCTATCAGCAATGATCACCAGACTCATGACGGA
Organism: Seriola dumerili; assembly: GCF_002260705.1. Classification (NCBI taxonomy): domain Eukaryota; kingdom Metazoa; phylum Chordata; class Actinopteri; order Carangiformes; family Carangidae; genus Seriola; species Seriola dumerili. The sequence goes on along the minus strand of NW_019174343.1, from coordinate 7,950,923 downwards.
AATCTAGAAATGAAATCTTTGTGGGAACAAAAATAGCGTTACATCATCTGCATGGTGGAGTTTTGCCTTGATGTTGAAGGAATATTTAAACATTAATGGAAATAAAGCTCACGAATTAACAGTTTGTTTAATCCATACTAAAACTGAAGAGTAAAAACAACATGTTTTTGTGGTTTTACAGGCCACAGCCACCATACAACAAGTCAGCATGCAGGTACTGGATAAACTTTTCAGCTTGGTCGATTCAAACACATCAAAGGCTTTAAAACTATTCTTCTGTAACAGACTTGAAAAAGAAAAACTTATCTGATTCATTGTAGAATCACAAATCACTCAAAGGGTGGAAACAACCAATACTAAAGAGTAATTAGTGACTCCTACTACAGATCCTCCTCAGTAAACAACATTAAAATTTTAAAACGACCTATTCTTTAAATCTTATGATAAGTTTATAGAAAATGAATTGTGTTTATTATTGTCGGTCATTTGTTTTGTGATAGGCTGCTTTCAAGTACATCAAGTACAGATTATCCATGGCCTCGGACCTCTAGGGGCCTCTAACCCAAACCCTCACCCACTGTTGCCTTGTCCTGGCTTTTTCAGTTCAGATCAGTTGGCTGTGTCTGTATCAAGATGATGACAAGTGAGGTCAGAGGTCAGATGGTGACCATGGGAATTTAGGCTGCTTGCTAAGGACACTTTTGAAAAACATCATGGAAAACAAATGTGGGAGCGGTGGAAAAGCAAAGTGAAAGAAGAAAAAAGAAAAGGATATCAGAGAAACTGAAATTTGGAAAAACTTTTTTTTTTTCGAGTTTTTTAAAGATTTTAGAGAGTGGCTGAGTAGATTACCAGTTTGGCAGCTCCACAATTTATTACTTTCTGCCTGTTTCCCACACTGAGAGAATTAAAAATGAACTAAGAACAAGGATGAAACAACAATGCTTGAACTCTGTATCAGTACTAACAGCAGAGTCGACTCCTTTGGACTTTAATGATGTAGTGGAGGAATTTTCAAGGACAAAGGCCACATGAGGCAGGCTTTCTCTCATAATTTTATTATTCACATATTATTGACTATCTTGATTTGAGGTTTATATTCTCGTCTCCAAGATGTGTTTTCATGTAGTAGACATTGGCTGGTTTTAGAAAATCCTTGATATTGTCGCTGCTAACCCAGCAAAGTATTGCGTGTGCTATAAAGCCTGTATGATTGAATATATCTACAGGTGTTGATATTGTCCTTCAGGTTGTGATCAGAGGCTGTAGCCTGTCAGTGTAAATCCTGCACAGACTACAGGTGTTTCCAACAGACAGTAGCCTCTGCTGAGAACCTGTAATTCAAAACCTGGATTGCGAGTGTGAGGAGAGTGGATTGGGGACGAGGGGGGGGGGGCCTCCAAGATTTTGTGCCCAGGGGCCTCTGCATTCTTAATCCAGGCCTGGGTTGTTTGTTTTGTAGTTTACCATGTAATTTGTCTAAAAGGTTGATTTATTTTATGATTTGGTGATTAGATTTGATTTACTTATATTTTGTAATTCGTTTCATGAACTGCAAGGCACTTCCATTCAGCCTGTAATATTGTGTCAACAACTTTCATCCAAAATTTGAGACAGAGGAAATGCTCTTCACATGACTTACACCAATATGAAGTAGATGAAAAAAAAAAAACATTTCTTGTTTTGTGTTTCTACAAAACATTATTTCATCCAGACTCAATTCCTCCCAATAATGACCAAGTTCATATTATCATGACAGCAGTATCGTATTCATCAAATGAGCGTCACTCAGTCAGTTCATCGTTGTAGTGAGATGAACAGAGGAGGGGGAGAAAAACAATAATGTTCCTGAGCTCTAAATTGTGTTTGCTGATAGCACTACTGCTTGGCTGGCTGTTGATGGATATTACTTTCCATGCCGTTCCCCAGGCTGTTGTGTGAAGCAGCGCCTTTTGAAATGAGCGATTGTGTGATGCTCCTCTTAAACTAGTTCAGCATGGCATCATTCATCATCGGCGGCACTGCCAGCAGGGAGCAGCGGCGTCCCCGTGTCTGCCAGTCACAACGGGGTTACAGGGAGAATCGCTGTCTGCAACCTCACAATGCTGCGCTCTGCACTGGGCCGCTGAGATAGCACTACCTTCACATTTCACATAGGTCTTAAACAACTGAACCACAGTGGTAGTTATTTTGGAAACTATTTTAAAAGTAATGCCACCCTGCATCTATCCTGTATTAACACTAAAAGCCTTGCCATAGAAATTTCTCCTGAGGGCGGAGAGCGGTGTAGCAGCAATGTATCATCCACACAAAAACTGGGACTAGAACATTTTTAACAACATCTTCCTGTTGGTAAATATACCTAATGTTATTTCACAGCTACATGAATTTACACTCAGCTGTCAGTTTATTAGGTACACCTAAAACTAGTGCAGTCTAACACATCAGTCCAGCAGTAAGTCCTCCCTTAATGAAGGTTATAATGAGACTGTTCACTGTTAACTGTTAAATAGGGGTTTATTCAACTATGTGTTGCATTTTGGAGGATGTAGTGTGTGGTGCTGTTGAACAGTACTGCATTATACAGAGAGGTGTTTCTGTTATTCAGCCTGTCCTCGTTGATTTGAACGGGGTTGGACAAAAAATACAAACACCTGTCAACATAACGCAGTACAATTCAACAGCATCACAAATTGCAGCCTTGAAAATGATCGAACATTTGAGTCAACACCTCTTCAACACAGTTTTGACAAAGAAACTCAACACTATAACCTTGATTCTGAGTGCATATTGAAGGATGTCCAAGTCTATACAGTGAGATTTTAGCTCAGCAAACCGGCATGATAAAGTTTTTCCTCATTAAAACCTGCTGTTTACTGTTTCAGTCAGTTTGTTAGTGCTCCAGTTTCAGGCTGTGCTTACTTTGCAGCTAAAAATCCATCTAAAATCCACACCTGTCGATTCTTCAGTCTGTGTTTGTGTGTGTGGGAAATTGTTTGCATAGGGGGCAAACATATCGTTAGCAGTTAATTTAAGTCTGACTTTGGATCAGCTGCTATTGGAATGCATTAGCAGCAGAGTAAAAGGGCAAAGCTGACCTCAGCATTTCTCAGGCACATCTGAATTCTGATTTACAGAAAGATTTTCAGGTGACTTTTCTCCACAACATTATTGTCTCTGAATTTAATGGACTCAACTTGAAGTGCTTCCAAAGTGCGGCTGCAGCATTCCCCAGTCTCTACCTGCTGTACACAGGGAGCTGCAGCTTTGTTGGTGGATAGAGAGCTGTTGTTGGTCACGAGAGACCGGCAAACAGCTACATAAAACTGTGCTGTCCTTTGAATGTACTGCACTTTCAAATGGTGAGAAGGAACATTCACCACTCTTTTGTAATAGCACAAAAGAGTTGAAGCCTGGCCATACCAGCAATAAAATTTCATTTCGTGGAACTGCCTTGACCAGGGAACTGTCATCACAGCGCTGACCTTTGTGGGAACAGCCTGAGAGTCCAGGACAGGACAAGATATTGTTGCTTAGTAGCTCCACAAAAGAGAAATGGTTTACAGACCGTGACGAGACAGGAGTCTGCTCCTGAAATAAACAAACGGTATGTAACTTCTGCCACCAGGGGCCTCTCAATCAAAACAATAACAAAAGGCGGTGTTTGGTGATGTCGTGAAATAACGTGGGATCGTGGGAGTTGGCGTCTTTACCACTATTACCGCCAGCTTCTCCCGGTTTGGATTCCTTCAGGGTCGGTGGTTCAGGAGGTTTTTACTGGGAGCAGAATTATCCACAGAGGTCTCCTCCTATCCAAAACAAAGAGACCAGGTGATTATAACAGGTAAAAACACTTAATAAAGCTGTTTCACGTTAAAAGTCAAGGTTTCGCCCACAATGTATGGCAGACACGAGACGCCGGGGAAGGGCTCGGAGTTGAAACTGCTAACCTTTGTTTCTATTGTTGCTCTGACTTAACTTATGATCCAGATGTTCAGGAGGTTTTTATCGGCAGCTGAATTATTCACAGGGGTGTTCTCTCCATAACTAATGGACCATTGGATTAAAACCAGTAGAAACACTACATAAAAATAATTCGGCTTAGCCCTGTACACACACATACATTTGAACTTTAAATTGTCCTTTGCCAACAATAATAAGGTTCTGTTATTCCCAAGGGTGAGAAACAACCCAGATGTAATTTCCCATTTAAAATAACTGTTCATTAATTTATGATTGTGACTGATTTGTTTGTTACAAGAAAGAGACAAGTTGTTGGCACAATTTTTGATTTTGGTGCCTCCAGTGTCTTGAGTCATTAGACACAGTTAACCACGATGATTTAAGGTCGGATTGTAATTCATTTCTGACTCATACCTGTGTCCTTTTAGTTCCTGGCTTGTAAGACCATCTTGTCTCATTTTTTTCCCTTGCACACACACATATACAGTGGATAAATAGATAAAAACTCTATAAGGAAATTTGTCTCCTTTTATCAGATGTGCAGTAAAAACTATGTGTCTGATGAAAAACCAGCCAAAATGGAGCAATGCCATCAGAACGTGCCTGTAAAAACGGGTTTACAGCTTAGCCTAAATTTATGAGGCCTGTCTAATTTTCAGAATGTGATTAATTTCAGTGAGAATATACAATGCTGTGATTCTTTTATCACATCCCAAATGAATGTGCTCTGCATTTTTACGTGCTGTAGATGTAGTGTGAACTCTGACCAAGACGCCACAAAACAAGTGTTGCTGGGCCGTGATTTCTTTGGGCAGAGACACCGTTATATAGCTCCAGTCCTCAAAGGTCATTTACAGCTGTTCGGTATGAATGAAAATTGAAATTAATGTTCTTTCCTCCTTTACACTGGGAAAAACGTCCCTTAAAAATGCGCACACAAACACAAGTAATCAGGGGGTATATGTTTTAACATTGTGTGTGATTGACAAACTATAGGGCTGCAGATAAAACTTTTATAACATATTTAATATAGTTTTACTGCATATTGCATTTCACTTTACTGCAGCTCTGATTTTGATTACATCAAGTCTAAAGTTCAATTACTTATAAGCACCACCATCTGTCAGCTGTCTGATCTGACTGTGCCTCTCACAGCACAAATGGAAGAGGAACTGGTGGTGTGATTATAGGAATAACATACTGGTGACCAAAACCCCATCACTTTAATCACTGTCAACACCCCTTTGCAACATCAGACCAATGTAAGTGAGCAAAGATTAGTTAGATTAAAGGGTGGATGTCACAAAGTGATATGAAGTGCATTATATAGTTGTAGAGAATAGCAATGAAATTTAAAGGAGCTATCTGTGAATTTTGCTATCGCTACATATCCAGCGTTAGCATTAACAGCTTTTTACTTACCAGCCTAGAAGAAATGTTGTCAGTTCAGCATCAAACTTCATTCCTTTACTCGGCAAAAACCATCTGCAAAGTGTGGAAAGTAACACCATTGTTAACTCTTGTCTTTATAACGTCTAACGTACAAATAGCCTTTTTGAAACAACCACAAACTAGTATAAACAGGAAGGTTGTGAGTTGTTCACAAGCCAGTAAAAATGTGTTCCAAAGTCTGGGAGTTACAACTTCAATGGAGTGATTGTCAGATGACAAGATCCTGCATTGATTTCTGAATTTAATGGGGCGAAAATCAACAAGAATAAGAACATCGACATGTGGGGTGGTTAATTTAAATCTGCAACATGATGTGAAACATGACGTGGCTGCCACTTCTGATCTGCATGAAAGTGGTGTCAGTACAGAGCCTTCTAGCAGCCTCACCACAACTGAAAAAGAGATGACCTGCTGAGTCAAGTAAATAGAGCAGCAACAACAACCTAAGCAGGATATAAGCATGAGTGATCGTCTTCTTCTCCACCGGAGGAATAATGAGCTCAGTGATAAATCTCAAGTGGTCAAAACAGAAGCAAATGTCCGTTAGTTTTTTCTGCTCTGCTGATAATAAACATGATGTTTAAACAAGTGTGGACCGGCAGCCAGTATGTAGGACGTGTGGCTGATATTAAGCAGAGCAGTGACATACGTATTCTTGTGGACTCCAACAGAGAGAGACCCGTGGCCCTCAACTCTTTGTTTAATCACCTCTCCAAGGGATACACAGCTTCACTGAGCCAGGTTAGCTGCAGGCACATTCACAGACACACACACACACACACACACACACACACACACACACACACCCACACACCCACAAACACACACACCGCAACTTCAGGCAAACTCTTTTAGGTAATAGCAAATGTGTAGCTTTTACATTTCACTGTGAATATTTTGCATCATGATCCAGTTCATCAGATGCCACACAACAATACTGGGTTCTACGTTCACATGGTAACACCTTCCATGTTAGCGTGCTGACTGCAGTTGTATTAAATGAGGCGACTTTTGGCAACTTTTCTCTGTCAGATTTGGTTTTTGTTTGTGCTTTAAACACGCACTCGTTCTCTCAGCTGCCTTATGACTGTCTGTAACTGAACTGGAGAAACAAACATGTAACAACTACAAGCAGCTCAGCTCTTGCATCCACTCATAGGTGAAAATGTTCAATTTAATCTGATCATCTGTGCGAAATCGTAACAGATTAACGAGGGATTGAATGTGTATATCCTGTTATTTATACATCTAACTGTGTAAAATCCATATGCATCCAACACCTGTGTGCCATCCTGTGATCTTTACACTACACATTTTTAAAGAGCTGAGATTTTTTTTTTTTCTTAAGTTATTTTTTTGGCCATTTTTGCCTGTATTCAGATATTGAGGTGAGAGAGAGAGAGACAGGGGAGTCAGGGATGACATGCAGCAAAGGGCCTCAGTCGGATTCAAACCCATGGCCGCTGCGGTTAGTAACAAGCCCATGTGGTACGCGCTGTACCAAGTGAGCCACCGAGGTGCCCCAAGAGCTGACTACTGATTCGTGTTCCCAGTCAGTGGACCAGCTGACTCCTGCTCCTCGTGACCATTCCCTGGAATCCGACCCTTAAGGGGGGGTACTGTCATGGTTTGCCATGGCAGACATTTTATGTTTCAGATTATGTCTGGATTTTTGTCCCTTCCTGTTTTATTTTGTAGTTAGTTTCCTTGTGTGTCTTGATGTTTTTACTTCCTGTCTTTGTCCTTTTTCCCTGTTTGTTCATTGTCTGCCCCGCCCTAATGTGTTTCACCTGTGCTCAATAACCTTTGCCTCCCTTGTGTCTATTTAGTCTCTGTGCTCCCCTTTGTCTGTGTCGGTTCGTCTGTAATTGTCCTCGGTGTTATCTGTTGTTATCCCCTGTGGTTCCTCATGCTTTGGCTTTCTGTAATTGTCCTCAGTGTTACCTGCTGTTATTGTCCCGTGTCACATGTTGTAGTTCCTTGTGTACCCTCGTGCTTCGTTTCCTGTTCAGTTGGTTCACTAGATTTTTATTAGTTCTTTTGTTCTTAAAACATTTTGCATTTACTCCCTTGTGTTGGTTGCATTTGGGTCCAGCCATACCCCCAATCATGACACTATGAAATAAATCATCAGCAGCCTTGATTTAGATTTAGATTTAGATTTAGATTTAGATTTAGATTTAGATGTAAATTGCTCTTTCTCAGCGCAGCTGAAAGGAGAGCTTCCAAACAAAGAGACAAAACCAAAACCAAGGTCTGCTTGAATTTCATTAGTGTGAAATGTTCTTTAACTTGCACCTGCCAGATAACTATGCGTTTTGAATGGCAATTATTAAGAGTGTCAAAGGAACTATTATATAATTGGGCTCTTCCGGTTATAATCAAGGCCTCATTATTGTTTTCTCCTGACACGTTCACACATTCATTCACACATTTATATATATAATGGCTAGGCAATGACCTTAGTGTCGGTGTTAAATTCAAGTCCTATTAAGCAAAAACAGAATTCTATCACTTTCCCACACATTTAAAAGCACAAAGTCAGCATCCTCAGCCTAAACTGCTAGAACTCAGCTCCCTTGTGTTTCTTCTGTGTTCATCAACGTTCTTGTTACAGAAAGAGAGAGCGAGTTAGAGAATCTCTGCAGGTGGCGAAGCTGTTTGGGGACGATGAGCGATGGTGTGTCTTAAGCCCATCTTTAATTCAATGTCTCATGCTTCTGTGGTGCCGAGAAAACAAGAGACTTAAGATACAAGATTGATGCTCAAATGGGAGGCGTGCACAGCCTGTGTGAGTCACACAGCTGGGGCATCATGCAACAAAACAAGCGGTAGATTTGCAGTTCATATGTCAGGCTATATCTATCAACTGGGCTGTCTGGTTTTGTTGGTTTATTCATAACTCAGATCAGATCTTGTTTTTTCATGTGTTTTGTTGTACTGAATTATTGCTGAAATATTAACAGAAAGTGCAGCTGCGATGAATATTTGAGGATTTTTGTGAAGGATGTTTTCAATATGGAGGAAAACACAGCCGGATAAACCCACTGAAGGACCTTGGTGGCAAAAATGAGCTGTGGACCCCGGTTGGCCCACCCTCACACTCTCTATACATTGTGTCACCTTCAAGGACCTGTCAAGTAAACCACACTCAAACATATGGCAGCTCAATTTGAAGCCCCAGGAACTAGCAAGTGCTCCTATGCTGCAATATTATGCGTTTGTTGTGTCTTGGCAATTTGATAGAAGAGAAATTGATTCATTTAATATGAGTCGTATAATCAAAAGCAAAATAACAACAATCAAAAGCAAAATAACAAATGTGTTCAAATTAAATTTTAAATGGCCTGTTCAAAATCAGGGCCTCCAGATGAGGTAATAATACAGTATCTACCTTAAGGCCTTTATCATTTCATGTATAATGTACAATGGCAGGTATACACTGCCCCAGACATAAGATTACCAAGGTGCTAAGTCACACTGTGAGAGAGGGTCAAAGATGGCCGCTGTCACAGTCTTGTGATCAAAGATAGCCTTGGACAAAATTCTGACAGTGTAAGAAATTGAGGATGACTATCTCACAATGTGATTGTTGCTATGACATTTGTCTACTAACAAACCAATACGAGTGCAGCATGAATTGAAACATCTGAGATTCCAACAGAGAAGAAAGTCTTGTTGAGTTGTGGCAGCAGAGGCCTTGTTTGTATGACATGACATACCATGCAGCAGAGGAATTTCATCTCCTGCGTGAGTAGCAACCCAGCAAACACATACACACACACACACACACACACACACACACACACACACACACTGCAATATATGCTGCAGTCATTTTTTTAGTCTGTCACCTCACAAAACGGAATTTACATTATTTAATAATGTGACACTCTATGTTGCACTTCACAGATGGAGGGGTAATAATCCGTGCGTCCTGGTGCACTACTAAGAACAGGAGGCTATTGCATCCAAAACCAAGTGGAGGTGGGTCAAAAGAACTTAACCCGCTACAGAAATGGACATTAAAGCACGCAGTTTCTACAGCCTCATGTATTGCCTCATCAAGCCTTCAGCACTCTGGAGGTATGTGTGTATCAGTAAACATTGATGATGAAATAATGCTGATTCTTCCTCATTTCCACTATGGATTCCATTGTATTAAATTGCAATTACTGGACGTGATTTAAATTCAGTTAACATTGGCCATTAATATCTTATTAGTTCATGAGAGAACAGTGTTTTTAGTTTGTTTTTTTAAATTAAAAAGCCTGGTTAAATCACTAAAGCATGTAAGTACAACGAAGTAGACCAAGTAGCTCAATGTTTTTAGTTTTTAGGGAGTGCAAAACAGGTTTAACATGGGTATAACCAGGTGTCATACATGTATTATAATAACATTTAATATAAGAGTTCATATGTCTATATTTTATCCCTCATCCAGCTAGTTCAAGTTTCACTGCCTGAAATTACAGCAATGCCGAGAAAGACCTCAAGGATGATGAACTTGAGAAGAATCTTTCTTCATCAACATCCTCAGCACAGGATCCACCAAACCCAGCGTCTCGTCCAAAAAAAAGCCAGTGAAGTGCGTAATGGGGCAAGAGAAGGGAGAATGGCCGAAGCCTTGAGAGAGAGAAAACTGAGATCTTCAAGGAAGTGGCAGCTCATAATGAGATGCTTCTCATGAGATCCTGCTGAGAAGATGTAAGCGAGGCGGTCCATCACAAGGTCCATCACAGCCGGCGTATCACGCCTTCTCACAGATGAAGCTCAGCGTAAGTTCAATCAGGAAGTCAATCTTTATGCCTCATTCATTCACAATTCTCTCTTGCTCTCTCACCCTGCTTCGTGTAATCAGCTGACTATGGGGTTTTTGGTAACCAGACCGATCTTGCCACTATCTCAATCAGCCAATCACGCTGTAACTGTCAAACTCGCTTTCCACTCCACATCAAAACCAGACCTTCAGCATACTCTTCTTCCCATCACCACCACCAGTGTCTAGACCCCGGGGGGTCTCCCATACTTCGCACTAACTCACGCCCTTTCAAATATGATGTCATCACAATGGGGTCTAATCATCAAAGACTCACATCTCTTCACTCTTCTTCTCTTGTTTTTGCACATGGCAATAAAAGTGTATTTGTTCACTCAGAATCAGGTTTCTCCCGATCGAACTTGCTTACACCACACCATTCTTCAAACCACGTTGTTGGCAAGCCAAATATTTTCATTTTTTAGCTCTTTATTTGAATTTTCTTAAACTTTCATAAAGAACAATAAACAGTTTCTGTTTTGATATAAAGCTGCAGAGATTTCAGGGTTGTTGCTACCATTGTTTGCACAATTCAATGTTCATTTCATTTCATTTGTCTAAATAAAGATTACCTTGTCTGGACATTCCACAGTTTCATTTACTTCTATTTGCTAGAAATTATTTGTCTATACGCGGCCACAACTTTTCAAAATGAAGCAGGGTTTTCATATTTCCTGGTACATTACAGAATGTATTCCTGCCGAGACACAGACCCTGCCGGTGAGAGAAAGTCTCTGAGTTTGTAGCGCTGCTCCTTTCCAGTTCTGGTGGCATTTCAATCTCTGCCAGCAAACACTGACTGAAGGGTGGTATCACAGCGACAGCTTCCAGGGACGATGTGGTGGTCTTCATTATCTATGTCTACCAGAGCAGGGGGGGTGTAGGTGTCTGTGGCTTGTACTCACGGGTAGATGTGCAGGGACAAAGCAGCCAGGGTTATTCAGGACACAGCCTCTGGGTCCAGGGGAATCGTGGTAAGGAAGACTCGCTCTTGAGAGTCTGTAATTGCTGCTCATGGTCGAGATGTCTGCAGGGATATGGCTTCATTAAGTGTGTGTGGAGTGGAAAAGCCTCATCTGCACCTGAAGGGCATGACTACATCTGTGCCTGGTAAACTTTGGCCTGGCGGTACATTTAAGAGGTTTCTGTCTATTGCAGACCAGCCTGGGTGTAAACACCTCCATCAGACACCCTGCCCCGGCTACCAACATAAGCAGACAGAAAACGGTAACAGGTGACTACAACAGCCATCTGGACCGCAGAGAAACAAGAAATATAATTCCTTAAGGTGTTTCCACAGTTGTGATGATAATATCCCATAGTCATTGTTTTTACCGCTATAGCAGCGCAGATGGATGACGCACGCTTATGACGGTTTATTCTAGCCTACTGCTGTGTCTCAATTTGTGTACCGCCATACTCGCACTTGTTATTTTGAGTGCATAAGTGCGTTCAATATGCAGCGCACTGCAAGTACCTGGATGATGCACTCTTGATGAAAGGGGAGGGACCGTCAACGTATTTTCAAACTTGTAAAAAATGGTGACCGAGGAAGGAGGGCGAGTCGTCAGAGCCATGGCAGCGTAATGTCCATGTCGCATGACAGAGGGGGCGCACACAGGAAAGTAAAATGTCACATGTTGTGATCGTCATTTCCAGTGAGTGCACAATGGTAGTGTACGATTTGGGACAACACTACCCTGTTGGACTTCGTGCACCAGGCCAGTGAGGATACTGTGTGCAGTGTACTACATGTCAGTGTACTGACTAAGTATCTGATTTGAGACACAGCAAATGATTCAGTAGAGCTGCAGTAAAATAATCTTTTTTGCTCAGGAAGGTTCCTAACTGTGTGAAATGACAAAGAAGTATCAAAGTAGCAGCTATGATAAGAGCAGGACGAGTTCTCTAAATGCCGTCCTACAATTTCTTGTAGCAGGGACATTTAAACCAATGCACCACATGAATGTACAAACAACAGAGCACCTATTTTATGTTTTTGACATGATCTAAAACTTATGGAAATCCCTGCATGACTGGCTGAGCTCAAATCCATTCAGTTAGGAGTCATCATGAAGAACAAACATATTGAACTTGTATTTAACAATATCATCAATGTAACTTCTTTCCATCAAACTTGATGTCATACCTAAGTTTATTAGATCCATCTCGCACTTAGTGGTGCACATTCAAATATAATTAGACAAGACTAAAGATCTAAAGCTCCACCATCACCCACCACAGGCCTCAAACTTGATCACACAGCAAAATATGAAAGTGTTGGACTAAATGAACAATAAACTGACAGTTACACAAAGCCTGGCTAGTGTCATGGGAAGAAAAAAACTAATAATGAATGATCTCTTGAACTCATAAATTAGTAACCTCTGCTCTTGAATTACTAAAGTCATGCTTTTTAATTAATAATTCTTGCACAAGAATTAACTGAAAAATATTTTTGATATTTAACATATGTTTAAGGGAAGTCAAAGATGACACGTTCAAGTTCAAAGTATATCAGCAGCTCATTCATATTTAATTTTTCTCTGTCCAAAATGAAACTGTGTTAAATCCAAGCAGCTCATTTATATCTGATTTGTAGATTTATAAACTGACAACTTTCATGTATGTATTCCTGTATGTTATGTGCACCTAACTGATAGCAGCTAAACGACTCCCACTGAGGGATAAGCATTGTATTAAAAAGAGAGTTCAAGGGGGCAAAGAGAAATGTAAGTGAGTGTTATAACCTAAGAACATTAATATTAAGAGATTCATTCAATATTTGTATGCTCCCCAATACCAAAGCGCAGATGTTAGTCTGCCATTAACAACCTAATTGCTCCAATAATAGCTCAAAGCAGCCATAACAACCTGTAACAACAGTTCCTGCTTTTACAGTAATTTGACAGTAATTTAAAACCACAGGTCTAATTCCAGTATACAAAGAAACTGCTCCTGATGCCTCCTGATACCGATTCAGTATGATTGCCAGTGGCAAGGTCATAAAGCTAAAATTTATCCTGAGGGTGGTACTGGAAGAAAGGTCAATAAGTCACTTAACTCAAAAGAGTTTTCATCCCTTGGAAGCAGAGATGTGCTCAGTAAATCTAATGGTAATCTGTTCATTTGACTGTGAGATGATTTACAATGCATTGCAAGCTGACATTTTGACCATGTGGTGGTGATAGAGGAAATCAGGGGGTCACCAAAACCAACCAAGAGTCAACCTTTGGAGACTTTGAACTGCATTTTGATGCCAAAAGCGGCACTACTAATGCTTATAGAAATTCAGAGTCTCGCTCATGGACAGACTGTGGACACTACCAACAAGGTGTCATGATGTCTTGTATGGGTGGTCATCATGACCCCCCCCCACCCCCACCCCCCCGCCTCAGAGAATAGAGGGAATTGTAAGAAGTAGTATAAATGGAGTGAGACTTCAGGTGCTTGAATTAATTGTGCGCACAGCAGTTCCCCATGTTCCTCCAGAGACAGCAAACCTCAAAGAATCAAAGGCGACGGCAGCACATAAGAAACACATATCAGAACAAAAGGATATGTCTTATCATTTGCCTAAACTGATTTCTGCCGGTGTCAGATCCGGAAATCACATATTTTCACATTTCTCTGACACATACTATTTAAATTCTAGTTTTTCCAAGTGCACTTTCAAAAACATTGTTAAAATGGATTGAAGCAATACCAAAAAGAATAGTCTACATATTTTAATCCTGAAAGACACCATGAAGTGGTGTTTTTGTACTTATCTGTTTTTCTAGAGATTACTGGTTAATCACAGCACCAGGTAATTCTTGTTGCCTTCATTTGGATAAAGTTTAAGATTCTTTGTTGCATGACTGTGCTTATGCTAACCACCCAGTCCTGCTCTTTTGTTTGAAGTAAACCGCTCTACATTGTGTTGTTAAGTCAAAGGCCATTCATAAACTGGAGATAGGTTCAATATCAGGCTATGATATTTTCATGGAATATTAATTTATATGAAACATAGTTAACAAATATATTTGGACCCAACTGTATGTATGAGATTAAAATGAAATATAAATAATAATTGTAAACATAACTTGTGGTATACATTGTGCTGCAGCTAACCATGACTACACAGTGACTCTGTGGAATGTATAAGTGATACAATAACAAACAAACAAACAGAACGTAATGATAAAGAGTATTTATATACAGCTCACTCATATGTGAAGACAGCTGCAGGGGATAAGGACTGAGAATAACCTGGAAGTCTCATCTGTTATTAAAAATGTGTTGTATGGCATTATATGCAGTAAATGACGTTTTTAATTGTGGAAATGTCAAGATGGTACCTAAGATGTGTTCTTGTGTGTCTTTTTAAGTTGTAGACTTTTAGTGAGGACATTTTCTATACCTGATGAGCAGAGGTATATAGGATGTAGGGAATTACCATATTCAGTGAAGCATCTGTGTTACCACTGTGTTTGTGAGTGTATGTGTGTGTGTGTATCCACCTATTTTGTTTAGTTAAACTCTAAGTCCTCAGTACACTCCCTTATCTCATTCCATATGTTTGGATCGGCTGTGACGGACAACAATTGTTGCCCCTTCTCTGGCTCTTGCCATAGCAATCCAACTTCCACTGCCAAACTAATTTACTCCTGCCGCCAGCACTCTTCATAGTTGCCTTGGAAACAAAACTTGTGGTAGCTTTTCTGTTTAGTGAAAGTGAAGTAATTGATGCATTATATGCTAATCAGAAATAACAGTGTGGGTAGAATGATGGGGATGTTCACCCAGTTGGCATACCAAGCAGATGCAGATGAGTGTAAAGCTGTCTGTTTCCTGGGCAGACCTTTGATGATGAATGCCAGGCGCAGCTCTGCTGATGGAAACGTCTGCTTCCTGCTCAGCAGACCAGCAAAGACACAGTCAATGGAATATTAAAATCATTATATCTGAGAATGAAAAAAGGGAGAGCACTGGAGGCGGGAAATGGTGCTGCGATAAACAGCCATGATTGTTCAAAAGAAACCATTTCACCAGGCTGGAAATTCTCAGATGCAGCTGCGGTCATCACTGATATTCCCAGTGCAGATAACATTTCTCTGTTTATGGTGGACAACGAAATGTTCCACAGGAAAAAAAAAGATGATTACTTTAATTGGCTGTGAGAGTCAATAAGGTCATTAAAGAGGAAGACATGCACATACTGGAGGAGCTATCACAGCAAAAAGCATCACTTTTATGTCACCATGTGGATGATGGCTTAATGGCTAAATGAAGGTTCCCTTTTTTTGTTGCTTCTCTTTGTTGTTATAACATATTCCCAAAAGGTATTTCCTAATGAGCATGGTTCTATATGAAAAAATACAGCAGTGCCTGTTGATACAGTAGCAATGATTTGTGCTCCTGAGAGCTGACAAGGAGAAAAAAAGATAAAAATGGAATAAAACTGAAGTGCAGTGTACTGAATTATTTAGTGCAGGGGCTGTAGCAAAGATCTGACGACTTGCTCATTTAGGAAGATTAACAGATGTGGCAAATCACTCCACTGTCAATCTTTTACAGTTCTGAGCTGAAGAACTATGAATAAATCGGGTTTCATATCTCCAATGGGAACTATCCTTTATGAGGGTCCTCTTTTCTTTCCACTGCCTGCACAGTACATCTAAAAATAAAAAAGGATGCATTTGTTATCCAGTGGCCATTGTGTTGCGTTTTCCTCTGTGGCCTTATCTCACTCATTCAAATTCTGCCTCGACAGCAACTTCTGAATTGGTCTTACTTACAGGAGGAAACACATTTGTGCAAGTTCTATGTAGAGCTGCACATAATGAGAAAAACACGGCGCTGCTGGACAGGAGATAAGTGTGACTTGTGCGACACTGAGAGGCTAGCAGCCATAGATTCTGTAGAATAGACAAATATCCTCATCTCACAGTGATGTATCTTTTAAAATTCAGCTTCTGTTTTGTTCTTCATTGCGGAGACTTTTGTGTGCCATTAATTTCACAACCTGTCCTCCAACAGAGGAGCACTCAGACCCAATGAAGACACTTTCACACAGACATTAATCTGCCACTGGTCACAGCCTTGCTTAGGATATATTGTCCATGGAGAATAAGAACTTCACTCCACCACTGATCCTCTCTCTCTCTCTCTCTCTCTCTCTCTCTCTCTCTGTCTCTCTCTCTCTCTCTCCTATCTCCTCCATCTGCGAGCCACTGTTTAGGCAGGAAGCTGTGTGCTCACAGAAGCCGTTGTCTTGTTAAATGGTGCAACTGAGGAGGAAATGGACAACAACCTTGATAACTTTACATCCTCTGCCTCAGACAACAGACTAAATCACTGGGAATGATTTGCGTCAGAGGCTGCTCTGCTTTTATCCTGCTTCATTAATTTGTGCTGCCATGTCTTATTTTTACAGCTTTACCACTGACCTCAAATGCATCATTATGTGAGAAACATGACCGAAAGCTTTCAGCCATGCTAATATCATTGTAAGGTTGTAATTTCAAAGAGCAAACATCAGCATGCTAGCCTGCTTAAAGCGACAACGCTAACATGCTGATGTTTAGTAGGTATGAATTAGCCATGTTCATCAAGTTAGCTTAGCCTGATAGCATGTAACATTTGATAATTAGCACTAAACACAAAGTAGTTTTGTTGAGGCTGATGGAAATGTCATCAGTTCTGCAGGTAGTTTGTTCATAAAGAAATTAAATTGATGATAGCGCTGCATGAAAAGTTGAGGGCTCAGTAAAATTAGAATTTATCCTTTAGTAACCTTGAATATCTGTAGCAAAGTTCACAGCAATCCGTCCTATAGTTGTAAAGATAGTGTTTCACTCTGAAACAAAACGGTGGACCCACCATCCCTTGAGCCCAGCAGCTAGTGTGCCTAAAAATTAAACATGCATTTAACTCATAATAGTTTGGCAAACATACTTGTGAAAACTCCTTAGCTTCTGTTGCAGCAGGACCTAAATTTACTGGGACAATTTTCATTTCAAAAAGTGAAGAAGAGGGGACGTTCAAACTGTCCTGTTTGACCAATAAAATTCAAACGCACACAGCACACTAATGTGGACACTTGAAGGCTGAGGTGAACCATCTCTGAAGGGACACTGGCAAACAGGTTGTGATTTCTCTCATCACATTTGGGTCGTTATCGCAGTCCTGTTGGCCTGCTGATTATAGGTTGATTCAAATTCTCCTTTAAGACTTAATTTAATCAATCAGGGTGATCTCTTTGACACTAGGTGTCAAAGAGACACAGTTTGTCAAACACAGTGTCTGATTGGAGAAGACAACCACCGACTAAAAAGCACTGTTTTCACACTGCTCGACACAAGCCTCAAATTGGCTGGAAATTAAAACTAATCAGCAATTACCCCACCAATGAACTTCTATTAATGCCTGTTTTCTCACTGCTCTCCAACTGAATCATAATTTCTACTTATTTAATCAATCTGAATAAATATGACACTTGTTTTTAGTTCCTTAATCCTTCATTGTGTTCATTGGGAGCCACAGAGGATGGGCTTTTGCATTCTGATGCGCATCCAAGAATATCGAAATAATCTCCCAGCTCCTCCTGAAAGACTGTAAATACAGTGCACACAGACAAACATATTACTCCTTAATCAAAACATGGCAACCACTATTGGTTCAGTTTATTTGTGTATTCATAAATACTTCATTTGCATGCGGCTCCTATTATGAACCTCCCGCCCATATTTCCACCATATTAAAGCTATTTACCCTTTAGAAAAAGTTGAATTGCACTCTGCTTGAACCGGCGGCTTGTTTCCAATTTAATCTTGTATCCCCTACCACGCGACAGCATATGAAAGACCCCTCAACACGGCACAGTAATGACTTAACAGGGTGTGTTCACAAAGAGAAATATCCAGCAATATAATCAATTATTCACCCACTCTCTCAGCCCTGAACAACTACAGTGCAACAGAGGATAAGCATGTGTGTGTTGCTTTGATAATGAAATTCAACACTGTAATCAATGAACAGTGAGGTAAATTGAATGTTACTGTTGTTTTTTAATGAACTAAAGCATTTTTGTGTGGATATTAACATTGTGAATTATAAAATCAGAGCTGGGCATAATATGAGGTTATTGAGGAACCTTGGTGGAGATGTGAATATGAGTGAGCATGCTTCAGTTTGTGCATGGAAACTGGACTCACCTGAGGTATTCTGCATTCAGAAAAACGCATGTTTTAAAAAGATCACTACCACCCCCTGCAGCTCACCACCTGTAATAACAGACATTATATGCACATAAATACCACATCACCTTTCTGAGCATCTTCATTGAAAACAGCTCAGTGGATTGCCACTCACTGAGCCACAACAACAAAAATACACGAAATGTGTGTGCTGCGCTTTGCCACAGTCACGCATGAGGTAACATAACAGAAAATCATCACACAAAGGTCCCTGTGAAGGAGTAAAGCTACTCATTCTGCATGTCTAATTCATGTCATGCCATCAATTGCATTTTCTGTGTTGTGGTATTTGACCGGTGGTCTGTGCAGATAGTTTTAGGCTCAGAGTGTTGGAGCAGTGACAGTCACAGATATGAGGAGGCATCTGAGGCATCATAACAGAATAAAGTGAAGCGCCATCAGCAATATTAATGGGGTAATTATGCAAATGAGACACCAGCTTTCATCACTCACAAAACAGTGATTTTTATGCCACGCAGACATGATGCTCATTGTTAAGATGTCTCCTTTCTGCTGGTTCACAAATATCTTTCTAAATCAGAGCTGATAATGCTGGAGGCTGATACATGTCTGTACGCTTGGCTGAAAAGCTTGTGCTCACTTATCAAGTCCCCGAACATCTATTCCCACAGAGGTAATCTGTGTCATGGTTCATGCTGTCAGAGGAAAACTAATTCCTGCTGTCATACTTTAATTCCACATACAACACTGATGGCACGCAGGAGTAAATCTCTCTGAGGACAAAGTGATATTTCCTGAGCTGCAAATGGTTTAACACACACAAACACACACAGAGAAGATGAGCCATCTTTTCATTAAAAAAGACAAAACTTTACCATGCAAACATTTTAGCAAATATAACTGTCTGTGTTGCAGACCTTGTAGAAATCAGCCTGTGTTTTACGTAGACCAATGCTGCTCCCTAGTGTGAGAAATGGGAACAAGGAGAAATGAAATGCAAGTCACTGCTAGTTAACACAAGAGGCTTCTCTTAGTAATATAATGTAATGCAAAACTTGAGTGATCCTCGTGTTGACCCTCCACAGGGAGGTCAGAGTACAGGTCAACTACAGATTATTGAAATATTAACAGGAGGAGATAAAAATTGTAATTTCAAATGAAGTCATCATGGGAAGCTGCCAGTGGTGAACTTTATGCTGATTGAAGAATCAGCTACAGAGCAGCACTCCTGGAGCTTCAGTGTCCTCTCTCAGTGGTGTTCAGCAGGGCAGGCAGTGGTTTTAAACTCCTGGTCTTCCTCCAGGTTTTCAAGTACATCATCAAATGAGAGGTAAAAAATTGTCCCTGATTGAGGACGAGAATAAAGGTCAGCTGGGTTCTTTTAATTGAGGTCAAGAATCTGAAAACTCTCAACATTATGTCACCCTGCAGAGTAAAAGCAGAAACAGAAGAGGAAAAGATAAACGTGAGACCGCATGAAGATGACTGGGCAACCTGTGAAAACATGTCTTTTTTACATAACTTGTGGCAGTATTAAACAAAAGTAGAGTGTGATTACCCTCCAATGATTTAGTATTGCATTTCTATAAAGTTGGGGTACTCACTAGAAACATATTAAAATAGGAATGGTCAAAATTAAAGCAACAGATTTCCTCACCTTTAGCCCCTAGTGCAGACGAAGCTCCAAAATGACTGGATCCTACACGTCACATAATGCGCATAAAATCATAACTTTGTTTGACCCATGCTGCCTGATGAATGCTCACCCTTTTCAACCTCCACACCCCCTGTTTGTAATGCAGGTTGTTTGTAATAAATATTTTAGTCTCAAGCCCAAGCTGTTATGACCCTGATGACATCATCACCTGATGATGACATCATCAGGGTTATTTTTTCAGACTTTAGAAAGCTGCTCCAGTGTCACAGGTGATACTTGAACTGCTTTCACAGGCTCAGTAGGTATCTTTGTAAACTGACCTTTATGTAAATATTTGGTGGACTACCACTTTAAGTTATTTTAATGAATAAATGGCATATTTTCTATATTAAACAAGCTTTTTTATTTAAAATACTTAAAAGTGGGATTAAAGATTAATTTGTGCCTTGTCTCAGTGGTTTATATTGAAAATCTAATTTGAATAATAGAAATGTGTGACTCAACCACACATCTAACAAAGCAATTAAACACTCATTTGGAGACATTTTCTAATTTGCCACCATTTTAGTGCAACAACTCATAATCCGTTCTTTGCTGACACACTCATTCATCACCGAGGACGCAGTCTAGAAATCGCAGTTTTAACTGGATGCTGCCTTGAATGTACTGTACGTGTCTGTCTCCACTTTTCCGCTGCACTAAGCAATGGGGAGGGAAAGGTTACCAAGGGAACCAGCCAGAGCGACAGAGTGTACGTTCCTATTAGAAGACAGCTATGATTACTGACTGGAAATAACTGAAGGTCACAGGTGACAACACTTCAGAAAGTCTGACACTTAAAATATTCAAATATTTTATGGTAGCTGATCACACACTTCCTATAGATAACTTAAATATAACATACACTGGGACAGTATTGATGAAAAACATGGGTTTATATATATGCATAAAATAATTAAAGTATGTGAGATATACATCTCACATACTTAAATTTTTTTAGATTAGCAGTTAGATTAGCAGTTATCATTGATGTAGAAAAATACATTATAAACTGTATGATTTTTATGATATGCTACATTTTATCTGATAACAAATAGTGCTACATTCATGAGTGTTAAAGAGCAATTTGTTCCACCAAGCAGAAAACAGAGGGCTCTGTGGTGAGACTATGACTCAAAGTTCACAGTGCTAGCATGACTTTCTCCTGGTGTGAGGATTGTTCTTGCCCAGGCAGAGTGTGACGCTGCTGGGGGAGGCCTGTGACGACGCGGTGCAGGAGCTGCACGAGGCCTGGTCCACCCTGTAGGAGATGGAGTTGTAGAAGACGGGATTGCTGTGGCCACGGTCCTGATCACTGTGAGATGGAGGGGGGCTGTTGTAGATATCCAGGCCACAGCAAATACAGGAGAACAAGGCTCTGAGTCTGCAGGGTTCAGGGATCTTTGAGTGCTCTCTGTGTTCAGATATAATGAGTCTGCGATCCTCTGCAGGAGAGGGGAGGAGGTTAGTACAGCTGGTGCCCCCCTCCATGGGCAGGCTCAGGTTGCAGCGGCTGCTGTGTCCGTCTTCTCTGTCTTTATATGCCACCTCAGCAGTTTCTGCCTCAGCATCCGATACCTCCCTGTCCTCTTGTGAGTCTTTAGGTTGTGGTCTCTGCTCCTCTCCCCCTGCCTCAAGTCTCACCTCAGGCTCATCTGAGCTCACAGTGAGGAACCTCAGGACCACCAGGTTAAGAAAAGCTCCAATCACTGTCAGCCCAACCAAAATGTACATAAAGCTGAAGGCCACATAGGGGGGTCGCTTCTGGAGAGTATCTTTCTTCTGCAGGGCTACAAAATCCCCAAAGCCAATGGTGGTGAGCGTGATGAAGCAGTAGTAATAGGCGTTGAAGAAGGTCCAGTCCTCAAAATGAGAGAAGGCCGCAGCTCCAATACACAGAGTGCTCACGCAAGACAGCAGACCCACCAGAACCATGTTCCCCATGGATACCTCCGTCTTCCGTAAGCCCAGGCCCTGCTTGGCTCTTCGCAGGAGGTAGCGGACGAAAGTATTGATCCTCTCACCCACGCTCTGGAACATGACCAGTGTCAGAGGAATGCCCAGGAGTGCGTAAAACATACAGAAGGCCTTGCCAGCATCAGTTCGAGGAGTAATGTGGCCATAACCTACAAAGTCACAGTATATTGCAGGTCAAATAATGTCAAATAGTACTGTTTACTGTCTATGAACATTCTGAGGCATCAAGGTATACTGTAGGCTACTACTGCTTTCAGCAGCTCACTTGACAACCAGTGCAGGTCAAAGGCAAATCTCAAGTTTTTAAAGTGGCTATTTGTAAGTTTTCCCTGCTGCCAAACCAGGTTTCTTGCAGGGAGTAGGTGGTGGTGATTGACGCTTGACAAGAGCGAACCATCATTGTCTTTATAATAGAAGAGGTTATAATACAACATCTGAGCAGTGCTACAGCGAGTCACTATTAGAAAGTGATGAGACGGGCCGGGCTAGCTGGATGGCATGCTAACTTCAGTAAAAGAAAACATGTGATAGAAACAAAAGTTAACATTGTCCTGGAGACAGCTCTTGGCGAGTAACAGGATGAAATTTGATGCTGAACTCGCAACGTTACTTCTACTGGTAAGTAAACGGCTGTCAATGCTAACGGTGGCTAAGTAGCAATAGCAAAACTTACAAACAGCTCCTTTATATTAGGGCTCAAACACTTACAGCCAACTCATTTTATGGTGGGTAATATAGCTGTCTATATGGTTAAACGTGGATGAATCAATATTGTGATTCATGCAGGTTTAATGTGAAACCCAGTGTGACAAAATCATGGAGCATTATCCCCAAACTCTGCAGCTGTGGACAGCTTTTTAGCTCGGTGTTTGAGTTGTTCTCATTAACGCAGAAGGCCAATATATTCAGAAAGGGCTCCAATAAAACCACAGTTAGGGTACTGTTAGCAACCAGGAACCAAGATAGCAGCCAGCTGGTGAAAGCGGGTGAAGAAAACCAAACATCTGTCCGCTTGTTTTATTATTTCTCTGCCTCCTTCTGTTCAAAAAAATCATTAATACAGCAAGAAAATTATAAGGTGGGCAGACAGCTACCCTGCACACTGACACAGGTATCTACATCATCATGTACATTACATGACTCAGTTGTAAGACAACATAATGACAGTTCAGCCTCTTGATGTTACAGGCTCTGCACACCCACACAGGTGCTTTCACAGAGACCTCTGCTCAGGTTTAGGCGAGGCAGGAATGCTTGTAAGGACCAGTGAGAATGAATGAAAGTTGTAACGTCTCCTACAGTAACGTGGGGTGACGTTACACTTCCATCCTACTATTTGTTTGTTGTTGCTTCATCCACCATGTGTACACACTCACACAGTCCTCCACCAACAGTGAGTGGACCATGGAGTGTTAAATAACTGGAAATTCTGAAGAGGAAAAAATGAGAAATATAAACATTTCCTTTTTAAGCTTCCAGTTTTGATTTGCTCTGGTTCACTGGTTAAGAGCTCCCCAGGCTCTCAGTAAATACCCATCTAAATATTGTCATCAGTACGTGACCTATCTTGAAAAATATTACTGCATATGTATTTGGGTAATTGAGATGTTTAAAAGGTTTGCAAAACCTAAATATGAACATTTAAAGTGATACTCCACTTGTTTGAGTATCAGTTACCAGTTTTCAAAGTGGAAAAAGTATCTAAAAGGTCACAGAAAGGTTCAAGTCCTCCTGCAGCCCTGCAGTGTGACACACTTGTCTGCTCAATATGTTGCAATCAAATCTTAGCAGAATATTACCTAAATGACTGCTTCCATCTTAAATCTCCCATGATTCTGTCAAGCACCTAGAAAGTTATAGCAATAATGTGACATGTGTCGGCTCACATGTTTGACCAGGTTGTGCATCACAGGAGTGTATTTTGCCATATTTTAGCAGAATATTACTGTTGGAATAAACATGATAATCATATAGGTATGAATGTAGAGCCAATGACACTCGATGAGAAGTTTCAGGAAGTAAGAAGTTTCTTTTTTCTCTTTTGACTATATAAAAATGTCACTGTTGGAATCCATGACAACTCTGTGGATCCATGCAGACCACAGACAATTATAAACTTTTTACAGCCAGTCCAGCAGGGCTTAATATTTCAATTAAAAACTAAGGATTTTTGGTGGAATAGCCCTTTAAATAATTTTCTGTGCAGTAATGCAGGTTGTTAATTAGTTCTTTACTGTCCACACGTTGCTATTCAGTGGCAAATCATCATAGTCACAAACTTAAGTCGCCATCATGCAAACACACACAAAATGTTGTTTACTCCCAACACCCTGTGCTGCACAGTTTCACCTGTTCAATGTGGCCCCTTAAAATTGGGGCCCTATGAAAGGGCTCGCCTTTAAACTATGAAGCACACACACACACACACACAGCCGGGAGCTCCACCACAAGCAGAAACTCAGAAATGTTGCTTGTCCTGTTTTGACAACACAACCACGCATGAACGAGCACTGCAATGCTGTAGGCTACTTGCCAATCGTGGTGATAACAGTGATGGCAAAGTAAAAAGAGCCGGCGAACTTCCACTGCCTCCCGGCTCGGTGCGGCTCCGACAGCAGGACCACTCTCTCCACCTCCCTGTAGCCATCCTCGGTGAAGCCGTACTTCTTCTTCAGCTCGTTCAGCTTCTGCTCCAGCGCCCTTCTCTTTGAACTCTCACTTCCCGACTCTAGCGCGTCGAAGACGGCGGCTCCTATGAGCAAGTAGAGAATAATAGAGAGGATGAGGGAGAGGGTCCTGATGTTCTGCGTCTTCATCCTCAACTCCGGAGTGCGCGCGGAGCAGAGGCAGGGAGGGAGGGTGCTGCTGCTCAGAGGCACAGACGCACAGAGGACTCCATCCATCCTCAGAGAGCTGATGTGCTGAGGCCCCTCTGGCCTGCTAGGATTACCGCAGTATATAGGTTGCGTGTGGAAACTTTAGCCTGTTCTGATAGCGTAGGGTTGGTTTCAGCTGTTGATCAGGTAAAATTGCTCCAAACTCCACATGTCTCCACAAGTTACCTGAGCTCAACAGCTGGCAGCACCACGACTGTCCACAGGATGTTAGTGTAGCCTACTTAAAGATGCTTAGATATGGGCCAGAGACATCTGAAACACTGCGCTGTACCTTAACAGTATCTGTAAGGGTTTTTAGAAGACCCTCCACTCATAATGTGCTTTCTCAAGTTACCTGGATGTTTGACCTTCACTGTGCAGAATGATGTTTTAGGTTGTTTTCACATTCAGTCTCTGTGCTCACCTTTAATCTGATTTTCTGACTTTTACGGAGGTCAATCATGGTCCAATATGCTAGTGAAAAAAATGTTTCATGTGAAGATCTTCAATGCATGAAGGCTTCACTGAAAATCATCTAGCTATTCAATATGGGAGACATCTTGTGTCCGACAGTTAAACTTTTGAAATGAAAACTATTTATATTCACAGATTCAGAGAGGGAGAAGGAGTAGGTGTAATCTCAAGTTTTGGTGAAAAAACTTACTGTAAAAAACATTATTATTCAAAGCAAAAGGATTTCTAAACTTTACCATATTACCATAAATGCTGAATAAGGGATATGATACATATACATAGACCCTTCCCTATAGACCTTCCTCTCTAAGGGGACAAGTGGACCCAAACCATCCCAGCAAAATGTCCCCAACAGCATAACAGAGACCAGATCCATTCACCATATGGGTCAAGCATTCAGGCCCGTTCTCCTGGTGTACGGTGCCCTTGCCCACTTTTGAAGAATATGATGAAGGATGACTCATCTGACCATATCACTTTTTCCCCACATCTCTGTAGACCATTGTCTCTGGTTTTTACACCACTGAACTCTCAAATGTGCCTTCATCTCTGTGATGAGGGGTTTATGCACTGAAACACTATAATATCCCTCTCTATGACTGTTCTTGCTGACACAGTCTGATCACGTCTTGACGTTCTCAGTCTCCTGAGGAAGAGCTGCTCCTCTCTTTTTCCTCACATATCAAACTAATGCACAAACGTCATGCTCATCAAATGGGCTGTCGACCACAATTTCAAATGCAGATGTCACTTTATTCACTGTTCCTATTGAAACAGCTGAGCATCTTTGTGACTGAAGCTGCTGCCATCTGTGCCCCACCAATGAACCCTCTTTCAAAGTCACTTAGATCTTCTCCTCTTGTCATCTTGACACAAAATCAGATCAGCTGGGCCTGCTCAGCATTTTTATACCTGCCTGGATTTTAATTGCTTAATTGTACCATGCAGTGAATCCTTATGTCTCTCCACTCATTTATTCAAACTTTTCCTTTAACTTGTCACTCATTTGTACATATAATTGAAGATCTTTATGTTCTTGATATTAAGACTATTGATTTCCCTGAATGTATGGCAAGTTTATCTTTACAAAAACAAGTGATGCAGGAAAAGTTCAGCTTGTCTCTTCTAAACGTTATCCCATTTTTTCTGAAGTATTTATGCTGCAAACTTTCTCCAAGATGTTCATCACTGATCCTGTGTTTGGAAGGTTTTGGGATACACAAGTGTGAGAGTGTTTGTGTGTGTTGTGTCTGTGGCTGCCACAGAGAAGCACAGCAGAAACAGCTGGCCTTTCCAGACTCTACTCTCCTGATTATTTTGCCCTGTGAAGCGTTCATGTGTGGAGTATTCACAATACACTCGGCTAAAGTATTGCTCTGAGCGATGAAGCATTAGCTGGTGGCAGCACTGACCTTTATCAAGCACACTTAGTCGCTGAGTGATCCGCCCAGCCATCGTCATTAACTAAGTCCAACAGGGACTGGCTGAGAGAGACGGCAGAGATGATTTGTATCAGTGTGACAGGATCCTGGTTTGTGGAGCTTCTCTGAGGTTTTCAGGGACATCTGCTGGGTTTTTGTTCACTGTCATGCTAATTGGGTTCACAGCAGAGCAACCAGAAAATAGGCTGACTGCTGTAGCTCCATGCTGCAAGTTATTTCAGTTTCATATCCTGCATGAAGTTCCCATCTACTTCCAATTTGTGGGGCCTATTCATGCACTAAACGAGGCCATAAAGAGCCTGAGATCTGTCATTAAAATCCACATTTATTGCCTCTACTCCCTACAGAACATATGGCTATCTCTACGCTGTGTTTTTTATCTTCCAGAGACAGTACAAGACCTTATCCCGCTTTAGTAAGCAGAAATGAATCTATTGCCGAGCAGATGTTAACAGCGTAGCATGCAGACAAGTCTTGATTTTCTCTACTGGCAGTAAGAGCAATTATCTAGTCCATGAGAGATAATAGCCCCGCCAGAGTCCACTCAATAAGAGCACACAGTGCTTACATTGGTATTATTCAAGATCAGTTCCATATGCAAATTTCACATTGTGTGTAGGAAACAAATGATACACAAAATAATGTTATAGCCACACACAGAAACATCACTTCATCAGTATACTGTGTAATCACTGCGAAGGGCAAATGACTTATTTTAATAAAGGCCCTGTGGTTTAACAACAGCTTTCTATCCATGAAGTATTATCTGGTGTACTCATCTCATTTCTCCTTGTTCTACAGGCTGGTTCATATTTTCCCTTTATCTTCCACAAGAAAGACATTAAGAGCAGGATGTCCACTGACTGCAGTTGAGACTCATCTGTCCAAGTGCTATCCCCACAGGAAATGAGGCCGGGGAATATACTGCAAAGATGATGCTATCTTTACACTGATAACAGCAGGTGACTGCAATGGAGATAAGTTGTTATGATGATCATGTAGTAGAGAGACACAATGTTTTTTAGTCATAAAAATAAAAAATGCATGTTTAATAAATAAATACAAACTTTACTTACAGGCAAACGTCTTTTTGGTGTCACGGGGGGGAAACAGGCTTGAACTTTGCAGCTGATGTGAACAGCCGTTTGAGCCTTATTAGCCAAAAGGGCAGCGACGTGGTCTTAAATTCCTCTACGTCACCGTCATGAAGAGCTTCTGATGTGAGGATGACTGTGGTGACGGAGAAAGTAGTTTGTTTTTTTTTATCATATGGATCGTAAATGACAGTGTACAGTGTCGCTGACTGTCTTTAGAAATGAAATTATAGTCATTGTTTCAATTTCTGTGCAAGATCACACATTTTGTCCTGTCATTGTCCTGGTGACTGGTGACTACATCATCTGTACTGATCACATTTCATAGTGCTGAATACTTTGATTTAAAAATAATGATTTTTTTTATAATAATAATAAGTACATGCATGGATGGATGGATGGATGGACGAGGACAGTTTCACAATGACATATTAGCCCTAATGGAACAGCCCAAATGGAGAAGAGGTCACGTTCTACAGACTCCCTGTAGTTTCTGGTCATGTTTAAACAAATGAGATGCACTGACAAAAGGTTAGAAAAGTCACATAACTGTTGCAAAAGTGAAGGAGAACTAGAGAATTAGAAAAAGCGTTCAGACTTTGATGGCACTCAAATACACTTAGATTCCTTCAAGCTTTATACAGTATCACCAGAGGAGGGTGATTGCATGCAGTGTGAATAATAAAAAGTCTGTATTTGAATAACATTTGAGAAGCTCAGTCGTGATTTCCCTGATAGAGAATCACATGGACTCATGGACTTGAAACTGACACAACAACACTCTTTATTAATCCTTAATTTATCCCTGAAAACACACTCAACACCTTTATATAAATCACGGTTGCCATAGATCCCTTAATTACATTGGACAAGGAGGTTATGTTTTCACTTTTGGGGCAGATCAGGTTAAAGGGCCTGGTCCAGGAAGTCACACTTTTCTGAGAAGGACAATTTCATCAATTTCTCAGGTAATATTGTACGATATGTATCTTGATGTACAAAATCAGACATTATATAGTGTTGAAATCTGTGAGTTTGTACAAGTTGAGGCAGATCCAGATAATAATCTAGATATGGTGAAAGAAAAGGCTGAATCAAATTACACAAAAACAATAGCGGCTGCAACAAAGCACCGAGACAATGCATACAGCTGTAGAGGTGTATGCATTGTATAATGCTGATGTCATCATTTGACACAACAGGTAATAAAGCCACACAGCTGTCTTGTGTAAGGATAATAAATAAATCTATACTTGAGAACAATCGACTGTATTTAAATGTACTGTACATTCAAGACTTCACCCTACATTTGGGGTTAATTAGGGTAATAAATGCATTGTAATATATGAAGGTATTTTCAGTGAATTATCTACACATTTTAATGGGTTAATACCCCATCCCGAGCCTTAATTAGAAAATAATTCCTCTGTAAATTTCCATGAAGGAAAGGCTGTTGGTCAAAGCCATAAATCGTGCAGATAACTGATTAAAATACCTTAATATATAAAAAAACATTAATCATCCAAGTCAGTCTCCTCAAAATGGCCTAACTGCATCAAAATTACACAATTATTAATGTGTAAATTAATGGAGTTTTAAGGTAAGTTTATATGGGCAGGAGGATAATGTCTCAACTGCCCTCAGTCTCTGGCTGTCTCCATCAGCACAGTGACCACAGGTCAAAGTTCAAGTATTTTGACGTCGCGGTTACATATAGGTTGTTTTACCAGCTGTTAAATGACTATGTTATAATCAGTGTCAGGTTGAATATACACAGTCATTAACATAAATAAAGGAATACGTCTATAACGTCTAAAAATTATTACCACGTAGACACCATAATAAAATATATCTATGCATCGATAATAATGTGGACCCTACAAACACAGAGCCACAGTAAGTACTCATCACATCACCATTGACATGAATCACTGCTGCTTTGTTTATGGGCGTTATAGCTGTCCACAAAGTTTCATTTCTCTTTAGCCACACAGGAAAGTGAAAGTGAAACAGACTGAAACTTCACAGACAGTGAGTTTCCTCGCATGAATCCTTTGCTGCGGGGCCTCAGTGGACAGATAGTGCTGAAGATGATTTGGTATGCCTATAACCGAGCTCGTCGTCTTGTTGAGTGGTTGTGGCGCATCACCCGGGGTTTCTTCTTGTGCTGTTTTACAAGAGTCTTCACTCCAATAGCCAGATACGTGCTGTCAGCGATAGGCTGGCGGGAGGAGCACGGAAGCCGAAATGAACCTGAAGTAAACGACGAAAACAAACCTCAAACAACCGGTTCACAAGACTGGGTCAAGGAACCCCTGGGTCAGTGTGAGGCAGGGAGGCTGACCGCGGGCTTCGACCGAAAGGCTGAAGAAAGGGAGGAGGACGAGGAGGAAGAGGAGGAAGAGGAGGACGAGTTTGACCAAGAGGAGTACCGGGTTGACCCTTCAGATGAGTTGTACTGTGGCTACGATTCAACCTGGGAGACTGGGGAGCATCAGAGCAGCATACACTGGAGGGGCAGGCGGCCAGGAGCCTCCAGACACGTGAGTACACCAAAGGCGTTAACTATGGGCCTACTGTACAGCACTGTGAGGGATGGCTTCATGGAGGCCTGCACTACAATCATTTCCTGTTGTCAGTGTCACCATTACTAGATTATATTCTGCTTAATGTCATGTGAGGAAGAGTGGGAATTCACTTAAGATAGCTGTTGCATTGATTTGATATATAACCCTAACCCTGTAATCTGTAATCTCTACATGTCTGGGATATAAACTGACTCTCAGTTGTCTTTGTAGCAGTACAAGTTTAGCAGATTTGAAAATGCCTCAAGAGACATGCAGAACTACAGACATGACTACCCTGTAAGTTACACACACACACACACGCACGCACGCACGCACGCACGCACGCACACACACACACACACACACACACACACACACCCCATATTTAAACATAGATCATGCCCAAATTTTTCTTTTACATTTCCCCACAGTCCCAGATCAGGCAGCGGCCCTGGAACCAGAACATGTCCTCTGTAAGTCACACCTTGACTGTTTGCATGGGTTCTGCTTTTCTAACATTCAGTTATTACTTATCTTAAAATGAAATTAAAATGTCCCTTCTTTTTTGTTGAGTAGGATGACAAGCCTAATCTGGGATTCTACCTCGGAAATAAGCCCTCTGTACCTGACGGTAGGCCTGCAACTGCTGGTGGTTGTACATTATACATTGTGATTTTTATCTGCGTAAATAGCTTGACATACAGCATATTCAGATTCAAATTAATGAACTTTTCATTTCTACATTTCTATTCATCAGGTCTCTACATACACAATTTCCACAATGACTGGAAAGGAGAGTATAACACACTGGAGTGTGTACACACTTTTATTCAGTGGTAAGTTAATGTGTAGCCACAGGTGTGATATAACATGTTCAGTTCCTGTTTATGAAATTTATCTATTTATCTCAAAGGTTGTTCCCGCTGCAAGAACCAGGGATGAACTATGAGGCCAGCACACTAACAAAAGAAGAAATTAAGGTAAACTACTAAAAGCTACCAAGTTCAAATTTGTAAAGAAAGTGCTTCACATATCCTGACAAGTTCTACATTTCCTGCAGGAGTTTCTCAAAAGCAGCACTGCAAAGGAAAATCTGCTGAAGTCATACGAGCTGATGTTGGACTTCTATGGTATCGAGTTGTGTGATAAGGAAACAGGAGAAGTCAAGAGGGCGTCAAACTGGAGACAGAGATTCTCCAACCTGAACAAGTAAACTATCTCTGACTTTTAATTAAACACATGGTCCTCTGAATTGTAACAAAACTCTCTAAGTAACCCTTCATTTGCCTTTTTCCTGCCATTGACAGCCACACTCATAACAACCTACGCATCACCCGCATCCTGAAGTGCCTGGGAACCCTGGGGTACCCCCACTACCAAGCCCCGCTGGTCCACTTCTTCCTGGAGGAGACTCTGGTCCATGGAGAGCTTCCAAATGTCAAAGAGAGTGTCCTCAACTTCTTCGTGTTTGCTGTCCTTGATAAGAAGCAACGCAGGAAACTCATCAAGTTTGCCTACTTGAATTATGACGCTAAAGATGAGTTTGTGTGGTGCCCAAGGAAAATCCAGATCCTGTGGTCAGAGCCACACAGAGGAGTGCATGGTAGAAAAGATGGTTTTGAGCATTACCCAGGTCAGGAGCAGCATCAGACTGTTTCATCGTCACTGTACAGTGACGATGAAGAAAATTAAACTGTCAAAGCATGTGCCTTATATCTGATGATGGTGATGACAACCTGTCACTAGACACTGAAAACCTGATGAGTAAAGACTGCGTCTGTAGAGCAACAGTTAAAATAGATTTGCCCTCACAGCAGCTGGTGGAGGGGGCCACAAAGCATAAAGAACTTGTGCAAGTCTGCCAAATTAATGAGGGTAAAATATCCAGCCTCAGGGTCATAGCAGGAAAAGACACGGTCAGTTATGGTACATCATCCAGTGGTGCACATGCACACCAACTTGACATCATTTAACTTTTATTACTAGTTCATACAGTGGTTTATTAGTCTTTACAGACTGAATCAAATATATTGCAGTTATATATGCAAATGTGTTTGTTTACTAATGTTTGTGATTTCTGGAATTTTTTTTCTTGTTTTATTCTTACTCTTTCACAAACAAAAATGTGCAGAATTCTTTAAAGGATTGATATGTTTTAGTCTAAAAGTGCCACTGTAATATGTTATCGTGTGGGTAGGTGGGACACATGAAGAATTAAGAGTCACTTGTTACCTTCACTGTGATTAATAAAGCTGAAACAATTGTTCCCAATTCTATTTGTCTGAATTCTGTTTTTTGTACTCAGTGTTTTCAGCCTTTTGTCTTATACCTAACTGCCTTATATGATCACTGATTTCTTTCTTGCATTTATTCCTAGTTGCGGTGCTGTCTAACTGTAGTAAAGTGATCCAGTGGTTAAAGAGTAGGAATGTACTGTATTTTTCAAAGTTGTAAATCATGTATCTGTCCTGTTGATCATGCATTATAAAAGGTTTTGATGTCTTTCTCTTTTATCATCGTAGAAATTAAAAGTGAAGGATTAGGGGCGGCCCAGTGGCTCACTTGCTAGAGCGCGTACCATGCGCTAAGGCTGAATCCTAAGTGCAGCAGCCTGGGGTCGAGCCCAGCCTGGGCCCTTTGCTGCATGTCACTTTGATAAATGTGGGTACAGAATCCAATTTAAATATGATCTATTATGCCAAAAAGCAGTTTGATATTTTGGAGACCGCAACAGCTTAAGACACAGATTTGCATTGGTATTGACCTATCTGTCTCTCATGTAATTCCTAATCAGTTGCAGTTACTCTTGTATAACTGACCCCAGTGTGAAAGCACATTACTATGGATTTAATGGAAGATCTATGGAAGATTTAAGCAAAAACATGTATTACCACAAGATATATGTTGTCAAACTGGTTTAATTGGTTGATCTGAAACAAACTCAGGACATTTCATTAACGACCATTGATGGGGTGGATACTGTAGATAGTTGAAGCCTTTTAGGTCAAAGCTGCTCGACATATAAACACACATTTGTGTATAAACAGTGTTGCCTTTACTTTCACATTATCCATTTCAGATATATGGCTTTTATTTTCTCTACTTAGAAAAGTATGATTAAAAACATCAGTATATACACAAATATATTCATATTTACATATTGCAAATGGTGTGTTAATCAGTTGCATTATTCTTTTCTTTAAAAAAAGCTTTGAATGGAGGAACGTACATGTAATAGGACTAAGTGACCTACTTAATACATCTGGTAACAAGCAACTCAGATGGCCTTCAGTTTTCTGTTTTTCAAATGTGATTAAACAAACTTAGAAACCTTTATGTGACAAAGAATACAAACACTGTCAAACCTTTTTTCATAGTAGGAACACAAATGTGGAAATTTAACGAAATACTGCATTTACAGTGATGAGTTCAACTGGTGAAAGATGTAAGAGTCTCTTAACTGTAATGTAGTGTCGATGAACAGAGACTAGGACATGTTTTTGTCATTTTCTGCAGTTTTATCACTCTCCTTGGGTGTATCGTGTTTACTGTCCTTTCTCTCCTCTCTCTTTTCTCGGCTTCTGCTCCTGTCCCGACGATCTCTGTCCTTGTCCCGGTCTCTGTCCCTGTCCCTCTCTCGCTCCCTGTCCCTGTCCCTGTCTCTTTCTCTGTCCCTGTCCCTGTCCCTGTCCCTGCCCCGGTCTTTCCCACGGTCTCGATCACGGTCTCGCTCTCTGCTTCTGGATCTGTCCCGTCTTCTGTCACGCTCTCGATCTCGTTCACGTTCTCGGTCACGGGTTCTCACTCTGTCGCGGTCGTAGTCCCTCCTGTCAGAGTCTCTTTCCCTGGGCCTGTCCCGTTCTCTCTCTCTGTCTCTCTCCCGGTCTCTCCTTTTGTCTGGCTCTTGATCCCTGTGTCGCTCCCCCTCCGTCTCCCTGTGCCTCTCACCCTCCCTCCCTCTGCTGCGTTCTCTTTCCCGGCTACGGTCTCGATCCCGGTCCCTTTCTCTGCTTCTGTCCCACTCTCGCTCTCGGCTCCACCGCTTTCCCTGTCCCCTGTCCCATAATGTCCTGCCAGCGTGGGGGATTTCCCGCTCTCTTTCCCTCCTTCGATCCTCAGACAGCTCTCTCTGTCTCTCTTCAGAGGGTTGCGAGGGACCAGGAGGTTCCCTGTGCCCTCCTTCGAAGCGACTGAAGCGATCTCCACTGCGAGGTTCTGAGTCCTCTTGGGTGCTGCTGCTCCGCCGCCTCAGTTCAGGAGAGTGGCGGCGCCAGTGGTCATCCCTGTGCAGGTCTGGACTGTGGGCTCCTATGCGACTTGGAGGCCCTATGGGAGCCTCTTGAGGAGTTGGCAGTAGCGGCCCACTGTGACGAATAGGTCTAGCTTCATCTGAGTGCCTATCGAAGCGGTAGCGCTCTGATCCTCCAAAAGGCTGAGAAGGATGAGGTCTATTCTCCTGAGGCGGAGGCCCTCTGAGCTCGTCAAAAGATCCTCGGTGTGGTGGTGAGGAGTGAGGTCTGGAGCTCCCGTACTGGTTATGCTGATTGAAGTGTTGTCCACTCATTTCCCCACTGACAGGTGGGCCTCTTCTATCCTCATACTGGTTGGGTGGAGGTCCCCGGTATGATGAACCAGGCAGGGGACCCTGATTGTCTTTAAAAATATGGAGCGAGTTTGGATTCTGATCCACATTTAGCTTGAAAGAGTTAGCAGTGTCTTTGTTATAGTGTTCTGCAGGGCCTCGAGGTTGGTCTACCATTGGGGGTTGGGCACCAAGGTCACCATACTGAGATGGAGGGGGGCCCCTAGGCCCTGGGAAGTGGGACGGAGGAGGAAGCCTGTTATCAAAGTGACCAGGAGGTGGGGCCGCGAAAGGTGGAGGGGGACCTCTGTTTGCAGGGAAATTAAAGGGTGGTGGTGGTGGACCCGTGAATCTTGGTGGAGGTAAGGTGTTCTGCCCTTCAAAAGTAGGAGGTAGGGGGAGGGCTGGAGGGGGGCCTTGCTGTCCAATGTGTTGAGGGGGAATGGAGGGATCAAACATTTGAGGAGGAGGGCCTCTCTGGGCCATTGGAGGGAATGGTGGCGGTGGTCCTCTGGGAGGCATGATATTCTGGGGAGGTGGTCCAGGAAGAGGCTGCTGCTGTGGTGGTGGCTGGGTGCCTGGCCACTGGTTCTGATAGGGAGGGTATCCAGCTGGAGGAGGGCCATATTGCTGACTGCTGTCAGCCTGCATGGGAGGAGCACGTACAAGGGGAGGAACATGGATGGGCGGAGGGGGTCCCTGCATAGGAGGGGGCCCTGACAATGGAGGAAGACCTTGCATGGGTGGAGGCACAGACATTGGTGGAGGCCTCATTATCAGGTTTTGTCCCTGCATTGGATGGGGTGGAGGGAAGTTAGATGGAGGGGGAATGTCAGCCGGAGGTCTGTACTCACTGTCGAAGCCTGGCGCCGACAGGTGATGCGACACGTGATGGGACTGAGTCTCGACCATTGTGCTCTGAGTGAGTACTGGGATTGTTGAAGTTACTGTGGAGGTTTTTTCAGGCTCTTTATAATAGCCTGTAGTTGGTGTATCTTGGCTATTCTCCTCATATTCTGAGTCTTCACCAACCTTTAAAATACTGGCAGCATTTGGCCAAATACTGTACTTGTCCATCTCTGTTTCTGCCTTGACTGGCTCAGCTTCCTCAGTTTTCACTTCTTTCTCATCCATGTAGTTGACCTCCATATCAGGTTCCACCTCCTCTCCTAATAAAGGAATTGACACCTCTGACTTGTCTGACTCCATGAAGGGTAGGGTCTCACCTTTCACTTCTTCTTGAGGCAGTGATGTCTCTGCATCTTGTGAGGAGTCTGGGAGTTCAGGAACATCAGGCAGCTGTAGCTCTGAAGGAGGAGTTGCATCTGTCAACACAGTAGATGTCTCCTCTTTCTCCTCCGGTTCATCAGTCGGTTTCCTGCCAGCCGAAGCCTGACGAGGATCCCTGCTCTGGCGAGGATCTCTCCTCTGGTTGATTAAGGGGGAAACCGATGAAGACTTTACCAGTTCCTCAACTTTTTTGCCAAGCTGCAGTAGTTGACTACTGGCCAAAAGGGATTTATTAGGCTGAGTTAAGAGTGTGTCTGGCAGTGCCAGTGAGGCACCAGGTGTCCCGGTGGATGACAGTGGCTGATCTCCCTGTTTCTGGAATGTCTGATCTCCGATCTGTTTCAGGCTCTCTAGGATCTTTTGTGGATCAGTTATACATTCAGCTGCAGCCTTAGCTTGACCTGGGACTAAAGTTTTGACCTCTTCAAAAATGGAGTCATCCTCAGGGTCATATGCCACATCATCAGCTTCACTTGCAACCACCTCAGGCTGCTTGGGGACTCCAGGTTTGCTTACTATCTCAACAGGCTTCTTGGGCAGATTGTAGCCCCTACCGGGGTCATACTCTTCTTCTGGGTCATATGGTCGGTCATCTTCATCTTCCTCCACCGTTTTCTCTTTAGAAATCTGTGCAAACTGCTGCACAATGGGGTCTAGCATTGTAGGTGGTGGGACGGAGAGTTCCCCACCCTGATCAGATGGAGAGTTAACTTCGGAGTCATGCTTTTTCTTCCCAAAAAGAGTGTCGAGGATGGTCTGAAGAGGAGTGGCAGTTGCTGCAGAGGAAGCAACAGAACTGGATGAGGAGGGTGAGTCCTTGCCTGTGGTAGTGGATGTGGTTGGAGCTTTGACAGAGGACAAGATGGAACGGACTGAGGAGGCTGTCACAGTGCTGCTTGAAGTTTCAGAGGAGCTAGATGGAGGTGATCCTGGAGGAGTTGTGCTGAAGGGGATTTCTAGACTGTGCCGTGCGCTTCTTTCCGCTTTGACTGTGGAGGATGGCTTTGGAAGGCCAGTGTCATCAGCATCTTTGGTCTGAGTCTTGGACCGTTTCTCCTCGGTTTCCAGTGGACCACCAGCACGCTTTCTGTCCTTCTGGCAGATCAACAACCCCAAGAGGAGGTTGGGACGAGCTGGTTCAAGCCCTGCAAGATGGACAAAACAACAATCTATCAACTGTCAGCAGATACAAGTTAACAAAAACGCACAAAAGACAAAGAAACCAGGTGAAATGAGAGCTTCTGAAAATTCTCCACATTACATATAGAACACATAGCACACACGTTTTTATTCAATTAAACCAAAGTTCTTTCAACTCCAAAAACTATACTTTTATATGACAAAGGATAGCGGTAGTTAGTCAGTAGTTGTTAGCTTGTTTGTGAATTGAATTAATTTTCATTAAATTATAGAAGAAAAAAAACATAATGACATTAGTAAATGAACAATTGTCAACAGCAGAACTGTGTTGGTTATTGAAGTGATTTGTAGATATTCAGCCAGATATGATGGAATAAAATCACTAAATAATTTTTCACTTCCTGCACCCTTAATTTGGCACAATAAAACTGCAATAAAGATTGGAACAGATGGTAAACTATAATATTGTTCTGGTTGATCCAGAGTCAGGTGGATAAATGAATTCCTATTGATATTTGATTTGGGCTCATTACCAGTCTGTTCACAGGAACAAATGGCAAGTCAAAAGATGTGTAATTCCATTTTTCTACAGTGACTCAGTCAATAAAGAAAAAGCCATCTCACCATCTAATACTCTTTTCTGAGGCACACTATGCAGTAGATGTACTGATGTTTGAGTCCCTCTGAGATGGACAATCCTTTACTTACCACAGCTGCAATTGCCATGTGGTACTGTTGAATGTGTTGTACTATCTGGCTGCAAAGTTCACATCAAGTGCTGATTCTTCATTTAGGAGGATGAGTTTAAAACCACTGGTTTATTCCAGCAATGCAGCATGTTACCATATGAACAGCATCATGATATAAAGTGACTGACAAGTCAGCTCATAGCAATTTATTGATTACACATGTATTCAATTTTGTTTATATGGAGCCAAGACTTAAGAAACAACAGGCTGAAACTGGACTCAAATGGCACCAACCTGCGATGCAAACTTCCTTTATTAGAAATGTGTGATACAAAGTCAGATATACAGCAGAGAGCACAGCAGCTGTAACATGCACAGAGGTGTTTTCCAGGGGAGATTCAACAAGGAGTGTGAGTGCCCCCTACAGCACAAACCCATGAATCAACCAAGCTCTCATTTCAACTGGAGTCAAAAAAAACATGACACTAAATATACTCACCACATGTACAAAGACACAGCAACAACACAAATGAACAGGAATCCATTAAAACAAATACAATTACATACAGAGGTATATTTGTGTATCCCTGTAACTGCTTACCTGGCCCATCAAACGGTAATAGTTTGGAGGGTAACGGGTCCTTTGAGCCCAGTGGGATGAGATAGAGGTCTTTGATGCGGCGGTTGTTGTTAGCCACCACACCAAATCGTTTCCTGCTGCTAAAGTAAGAGAAGAGAGAGACATATGCCACCTCCTCTTCCTCTGTGGCTGGGTGGAAACGGATCAGACACAGCTCCTGTGAGCGCAGGTTTAAAAGAGACAGCAAAAAACAGTATGTAAGGAATGTAAGGCCTTTAAAAATTTAAATGTTCAGCACTTTTCTACAAGCTAATCTTAGCACAAACAAACCTTGGAGAGCGAAGTTTTCAGCTTCCCAACATAGTCCCACACTGTGTTTGGAGATATCCGTCCTCCAATGTGAATGGTGTCTGGCAAATCCTGAATAACGTTGACAAAACTATGAATGATGCTTTTACATATACACATTGACACAAGAGTTTTTCATTCATTAATGAATGACGTTTGATATGATGATTTACATTTGAACTTTTCCTCCTATAATTAGCAAAAACAACTAACCTCCTTCAGGTGTTCGAAGGATCCCGAGACCAGGTAAGCCTTGGTCACAAACTTGGCCACCGACTGCATGTTGATAAATCCTTTCCAAATCTTCTCTTGACCATGGAGGAAGATTGCAGTCTCGCCCTCAGGGGGAGGCTCAGATGTGCTGTAAAACCAAAATCATGTTCCTTTTAGAGAAAAGTCAAAGGCCAAATCTCAAGCCTGCACACAGTTATATACAGGGATTTTCTTAAAACAGAAAACAATGACCCTGCCTCATCATACTCACAATTAATCGTGTTAAAAAAGAGAATTTTACATGTATTCTCAATTTTATGACAGTATACAAAATATATTGCCATACACAAATATTAAGCACCTCGTTTTAGTTGATTTGGAGACGGCAACTGAAGATGGCGAAGCTGGGGGCATTGGCAGTGGTACCTTGGGTCCAACCTCCACTGGAGCAGTAACAGGAGCAGGGAGTGGTTCGGCTGTGTTATTGCTGGGCTTCTCTGGAGCAGTGTAGGTGACAGTTACGCCGGAGCTGTGCCTGGCCATGCGTGGGTCTCTACGGGTGATGGTGACAGAGGAAACAGTCGCGGCAACAGGTGCAGGGGCTTGGGCAGGAGGTACCAGCATGCTGAGGTCCTCCTGGTAAAGCTGCTGCGATTCGGGGACATCTGTGTTGGACTGGTACGATGGAGGGACTGGGTGTTGGTAGGCTACAGAGTCTTGGTGCGGATAGGCTGCGGGGACCTGTGGTTGGACCACAGGAGAGACATCCCCTGACCTGGACGAATGCAGCTCCTGTCTGAGTGGTTTAGTTTCAGGCTTCTTGGTCAGTTTGGCTTTTTTAGCTGCTGGCTCATCTTCTGTCTTCTGGCCTAAAGGGCAAAATAAAATAAAAAAAACACTTAAAAAGTTATCTGTTTTATAACAAATGTAATATCATTTAGTGGAGAATGCTCTCACATCATATGTTAGCCTCTTATTTACCCGTGCATATTTTACAGTTGAGGTCAAATAGATGAGTCCTGTGTTCTGATGTGGTGTCTTTGAGCATGCTACTGAAAATGTCTGGCATGCTGCTGCCACCGCTCCCTTCAACAGCAGAGGACTGAGCCGAAGCTGACGGAGTGGAGCCAGACTCGTCTTGGTCCTGATGACACAGGAGAGAGGATCTCTGTCAAATATGAGATTAACTACAGCAGATGATAATCAATTTACATTCATTATTTTTGATTCCTATGATGTGCACCACTGTATTTTGTGTGAGGTAGTTGCAGGTTGGTTTACTACCAACCACTGATTAAGATAGAAAAAGCCTCAGAGAGAAAGAAATTGCATTGAGGAACAGGACAGTCGGCAAGATAACCAACCACTGATATCTTGGCTACTGTCTTTACTTAGCCAGATTTCACAGTTTGTGCACCAAGACCCACATGCAAAGGTGAAAAGAAGTGTTAAAGCAAGAGAAGAACAGCGTGCCACCACTTACTGCAGCAGAGGCCATGCGAGAAGAAGTGGTGGCAGAAATACATACATCTGCATCAGATGTTGGTGGAGCGTCCTCCATATCCACACTATGAGAGCTAGAGTCATGTCTGTTGCCCAGTCTAGACTGCCCTGAATGGGCTCTTGTATTGGGAGACTGAGCCTACAGGAGACAACCATACAATATTTAGCAATTTTGAGCATTGTATTCAACAGTATTTAAATAAAACAAACTAATTTTTTTAGTCCCCAACATGGAGCTCTTTGAAGCTCATA
Source organism: Seriola dumerili (assembly GCF_002260705.1). NCBI lineage: Eukaryota > Metazoa > Chordata > Actinopteri > Carangiformes > Carangidae > Seriola > Seriola dumerili. Next base: position 7,909,765 of record NW_019174343.1, on the reverse strand, counting down.
ACCTCATGATGTTGACTTGTGCTTGGTATGTAATTAAAGGCAGTAACATTTACCTCAGGAGCGTCAGGCTTCCTCCACTCAGATATTTCTTTGGAAAGCAATTCTTCAGCACTTAGTCTCACCAACCTGAAGGGACTAACCTCTCCCCCCACCACCCTGTAGAACAGGCCCTGAGACAAACATACCACACGGTTATTTAACATCTCCACATGAGGGAAATCAGGTAAAATCATTAGAGCTGCAGGCGTCACCGCCGCATACACAAAACTCTAATAAACACAAATCTAGATTTGTACTTGACTGCATGCATGTCTGTGTTGACTCACTTTGTTTTTTGGATCCTTCAGGTTGAACATGAGGGACCTGTATTTGTTCTTGTACTTGCTGTCAGTGCTAAGGCAGAGGTTAAACATTTCCTTCTCAATGGCAACTGCCAGCCTTCCCACCTCACTCTCAGTCATTTTCAGATCGTCACTGTCGCTCACCCTGGTGGTAAGGAATACAACAAAAATGAGTGTTCAGCCAAGAATTTACTGGATTCTAGAAGCAAAGGTTTCCTGAACCGTGGTGAGACACTCACCTCTTGTAAAGGATGTCTGTGAGCGAGCGGCGGATGTTCTGTCTCATCTGGTTGTTGGGTGGAGGTGGCATGGGGGACACAGGAGGCGCTGAAGCGGCTGGATGTGACGATCTGGAGGACGATGAGTGGTTGGAGGGAGCTGATGGAGATGATGGGACTCTTGAGGATGAAGAGGAGTGACTGTGGGATGGAGTGTCTTTTTGTTGTGGCTGCTTCTTAGGAATGGTGAAGTTAGACTTGGTGACTCGCAGTGCTCCCGTGACGTGGATCGGACCTGGAGGGAAGGGAGATGAGGCGGGTGGTGGGCCTGGTTTCTTGGACTTTGCTGCAGTTTTACTCGGAGGTGTCGCAGGTTTCTTGGATGCCTTTGAGCTGGAAGAATGAAGGGAAGGCTTCTTGCCCTTGGGGGACACCTTGGCTGCTTTAGTGGTCGGTGATTTCTTGTTTCCTTTGACTGGTGTCACTGATGCCGGGGAGGGTTTCTCAGAAGCCGGGGCTGGTTCCTTCTCTTTCTGCTCCTTCTCACTCAGCTTCTCTTCTTTGGGAGGAGCTGAAAATCAAAAACAAGATCCGACAGTTTAAAATATGCAATCATTTACAATATCAGCAGATGTGACAGATCATCACTACATTTTTTCACTTTGCATGTATAATTCAGAGACGACAATACTATGACTAAAATGGATCATTTTGAAGTGACTCAATTCCACAGCTGATAAAACAACTCAAATCACAAAAGTTTAAGTGAAACAGTAAAATCTCTAATGAAACCCTCCTTCAATAGATCCAAAAATAGTTGACATTCAGTTACTTGTGCAGACATTGAACACACTGCAACCGACATTCTGAAATAAACACAAAGTTGACAACTGGGCAGATAAATGGTCCCTCTTTATTTGAAGCAGTGACAGCAGATACACTGTGCTGGTTGTGCAGGTCCATCTGAGAAAAAAAGTATTTTCTTCCCAAAAATCACTTGATGGCATGAACTTCAGGAAGCATACGAGTGCCTCATCATCATCATCATCATCAGCGAGCGTGATTCTCAGGACCCATGGATCCAGAAGAGAGAGGAAACCACTGCACTGGAGTCTTGTGCAAACTCCTAATGTGACCTTGGCATCAGAAGTTATGGAAATGACTACAAGGTTCTATCACTTGAATATGAGAGATAAACACCATTGACCAGTTTGCTAAAATCTAGTTTACCTCTCCTGTGTCACTGGCTACTTAAGCAGAAACAGTCTATAACACTGCCTCACAGAATGAGTCAAAAAAAAAAATAAATCAAAATGCATTTTAGTAATAATTAAGTTGATGATTAACTACTCACCCTAAAATTTTACCTCTAAAATGTATTCATATCACAAGCTCAGCTACAAACACTATCACCAGCTGATAAAGGGATGAACTCTGACCTCAAAAGCAACTAGACCCAAGTCTTGTTAATGATTCTGTCATTTGAATAAATTATAAGTACACATAAAACATTTAACCATCAACATCTGCATTAAATGTATAGGTATTATGTCAACCAATTGCACCAAGACTAAAATGGCAATACACTTCCTACTTGTCTAACCTCTCTTCAAACTGTCACCTGCACATGCTGGTGCTTTATCTGTCCAAGTTGCATGTTGAAGCTGCAATAGTTTGAGTGTAACTCCACTTGAACACACAAAACTACACACACACACTAAATGGTATAAACCCAGATATTTTTGTTCAGAGCAACAGTACTGACACCCAATACAACCAAAGTCAACCATTTTCTCAGGATGATAGGTTGTCACACCAATCAAAATATCACTCAGCAAAATATTGGCTATGAATGAGCAAATCGTTGGGCTATGGTTTCCTCAACAACAATCAGTGGTCAGACTGATCTCCTGACCTGACAGGATGCATTCACATTACATTAGCATGCATTATCCTATCAATCAATATCCTGATGCCCCTTATAAATAGGTGAAAGAAAAATGAAAATGTCCACATTTCATTGCAATAAACGTTCCCATCAATATATAATCAAATCTCATCAGGTGCAAAATGTGTGTGAAAAACTTGGTGGTTGTCCCTCTTCTGAATCTGTGTGCTCTGCCCTGGTCTTCAGCTTCCAACTTCTGCTGTGGCCTTCAATTCCACTGCATTATCTCCAGGTGGTCTGGTCTCTCCCTGCACTGAGGTCTGCCAGAGGTTTTCTTTTTCAGATGTCACCATCTTGGGGCTCTTGAGGGTCACATCTCCGTTGCATGTGTAGATTAATCAGTTGTATATGCTGTTTGAGCTGAACTGGTCAGGATATCCTACAGCAAGCCAACACTGCTCACATAATCAATGGAGGCATCCAAAAAACTGTTATATCACCTTTTATTTTAAAGCCAGTTTCCCACGAGAAGGGATGCATCATATTCAATATGAATCAAAAACTTTGAAAAAAGTCAAGTTTGTTACCCACAAAATTAAGGGTAGGGAAAAAAAACCACAAAATTGAGCTTAACAGGTGATATCAGCTCAATATGAGCTATGTTAGCTTCATTGGTCCACATTAACACGGGGGAATTCTGAAACACCTACCTGCCAGAGAAAGAGAGGGAGGGACCTTTTTGTGGGACCAACAGCTGAGGTGATGAACCCAGGAAGTGGAGACTTGTACAGAAAACAGGTCATTTGAATTCACGCTCCAAACACACCTACAAGCACCATCCCATTCATCACAGCCACACAGTAAACCTCCTCATACAGTCTGCTGAGAGATCTGCGTTTTGAGATTATTTCCCTCCTGTTATCTCTACCACTTGTTCCTTTATAGGTTTTCATCTGCAGCCCTGCATTTTAAGTATGAGGTATTCAAAAGTGGGACTCCAGCAATTTAGTATTGCACTTCAAAAAGTTTAGTCACAAGACATATTAAGAAAGGAAAAGTCAAATCAATGCAGTAAAGGCCGAGATACTTTTAGTCAACACTATCAGTCAAGATCCAAAAATGCTGGATCCTCCAAATCCCATAATGCATAAGCACTATTTGTTAGACCCTCTGTTCCTTTAAGTGCCCACATCTTTCAAACTACTGCCTCCAGTTTGCACTGCAGGCTTTCTGTTAAGAATTCAAAACTGGGATAACCCTGATGCCATCATCAGGGTTAGTTTTTCAGACTTTCCCAAGTAACCCTCCTTGACTAATAAAATGATTTTGATGTGTGCAATTTACAGAGTGCCACTTAAAATAAATGTTTTGGATTATTGAATACTTACCCAAAGCCACAGATGACACTTACCTTTCCACAGCTGCCAACATTTCAGTGACTAACAAAACTTTTACATTAAACTCACAACACTTTGCAAGGCAGTCAAAAGTCTAGTGTACAGATGAGTTCATGTTCTTCCCCAAATGTACGGATCATCTCTAAGGTATGTTAGCATGACAGGAACCACATTTATAATGGAAAAACAACAATGTGGTTTCAACAACAGCCCAAGACCTTCAAAGAGATACATACACTTTTTGTTTAACACTGTTGGTGATATGGGTGTAGTCTTTTCTGGTGTTACTGCAATGTAATTATGGTCGCTGGACCAGGATGCAGTGGCCGGCGGGGGCGGGTGTTCCTCAGCATGCTCGTCTTCGTCATCCTCGTCTGGATCAGGACTGTGGTCCTCCTCGCTGTCAGATTCCTCTCGGGTCTTCTTCTGTGTCTTCTTCCCACCAGCAGCACTCCTCTGGGTGGACGGAAAAAAGAAAAACACACATTCAGGTCTTTTAGTAACAACACTTAATGAGTGTGGTTTGAATAACATTAAAATAAAGAAATGTTTGACTTGAGCTCTGTTGGCTCTTCAGAGTAGACTCCCTCTATAAAGTGTCAAATGCCAAGACACCCATCTACTGTTGGCAAACAAACTTAACTCTTACAGTCTTTGGTCTTCCTGCTCTCCCTGTCGTCATTTGTAACCACTGAACACAGTGTGCAGAGTACAACTAATGGCAAGGTCATTGATGGCATTTCTGCACTTACATTGCTTTACATGTAGCAGCTACATTTCTGCAAACCTGGACATATTTCTATGAAAAATGTACTGCTTACTAAATTATTCTTGGCAGGTACATTTTACTAATCTGAGCTAGTGAGCCAAAATTTTAATTTTAGACACTGCCTTCAGGACTATGTATTATAAAGCAAGTTCAACACTGTCAGGCGTTTTTAGCAGTAGTTCCAGTTTAAACCCTATGAGGATTGATTCCATGAACATTCATATCACTTGAAATGATGAAAGATATCAATTCCTTTAGAATAAAATATCTCTTATTCTCTCAGTGTACATTATTGTTTTCTCACTCCCCTGTGCCTTGAAAGTTCAACAACAAATAGCCAATAACTTCGAAAGCATACCATGAAGAACACAATATTAGAACTAGTGAGTCTTGTGGGGAATGTTTTTGTTTTAGAGGCAAAATAATGTTAATACTGGCAAGGCAGAGATACACAATGTGAGCACAAAGTAAATAAAATAGTAAAAACCATAAAAGCTAGAACACTGTGCAGTCATCATAAAGGCTGCTGTATACTGTTGATATTCTTAGAGATTACTTTATATCTTAGAGCATTGTTTAGTATGTATAAACATGAATCATACAGGACATTAGAAATGCAGATAGTGTGACTGCATAAACAAAAAAATTTAAAATACATAATGAGTAGTTGGAGCATCAAAAGCCACATTCATTTAGATATATTTGTTGTTAAATAAAAAAAAAAAAAAAATCTTATCACAATCGTTATGGTGCGCAGAAAATGATTCACTTACACAACCCCATTTCCAGACAATCTCTAGACTTTTAACACTTGTCAGTTTACTGACTGACAGTTTGTGTTTGTCCACATCATGATCCGGTGGGAACGATGGCTCTATTGTTCCAGTGAGTTGACTGGTCAACAGTTGAGCCATTCACTCATTTTGACTAAAACCCCTGAAATCTGAAATCAATGGCCTCCCACACTGGTTAACAAAGGAGCATGAGTTAGTTGGGTTACATGGATTGAATGTTAGCTAGTCTGGAATTATCAAAACAATCCAATTTAGGTTGCTCACCTACTATATTTGCTTCTGCAGATAGGCACTTCAACATCAAAATATTTAATACCAGAAAGCAGCACCTGCAAGTTATCATTCTGTTTCAAAGTTGTCGTTTTTTCTTTTTTAGAGTAACAGCATTTTACTCAACTCTGAACCAGTTTATTCCAGTCAAAATTGGACTTCTTGTAACATTGTTAAAATGCAAAGGGTGCAGCCATAGCAAGGAAATTTGACACAACTAAAACCAATTTTAAAATGTTTTTTTTTTTTATAATTTTTTCAAATCCCATATCTGACTTTAATAAGATCATGTGTAGGTAACAATCATGACCTAAAATGTAATAATTGCTGTGCACACACGAATGTGTTTTCTCTAATGCTAATCAACAGTGAAACAAAAAGTCACACAGATTCAGCTATTTCTGCATATATGTGTAAAATTGTAAATTATCATGTTTCAAGTCATTCTGAAACAGAAGAGTAAATTACCTGTCTTCAAAGGTCACACAACACTCAAGTATTCAATGTGACTGGATACTTGACACTGCTAAGCCATGCTAATAATAGACCAACATTCAACAAACAATAAAATGCACTTAAGGAAATTATTACTCTAATGTTGTCAAGACATAAGAATCTAAAAAATCAATTATGTTTTACGTTGACACAGATTGCTTGGCAGTTACATGATACGCCTAAGAATGCACTCTCAACTGCCATTACTGATGTAATTTAAAAGGATGCTACAATGGCTACTCCGCACAACTTTTCCTCATTATACCAAAGTTATGAACATTCAGACAAAGGCCACTATTTCAGGTGGTCCAAGTTACCTTTGGTGTAGACTTGGTTTTCTGAGTCTTGGCCTTGTCCTTCTGCTTAGGCTCTTTGACATCAGTGATGGACTTCATGGCTGCAGCAGCGTGTCTCAGGATACAGTCGTTTCCACAGTACACAGAGTCTGGCTGGGCGTTATTCTCACAGCCAGGCCCGATACATTTGGGAAGAGAAGACTCCTCCTCAGCCTTCTGCCCACTCTTCTCCTCTGGCACCCCCGCTGCTGGCGTCGTTTTCACCTCCACATTTGATGCCACCTTCTGCTCTGTGTCTGGTAGGGCTTTCTGCTCTGCTGTGGGTGTTGCCCTCTTCTCCACCACTGATGTCGCCTTCTGCTGTGCTTTTGGTACGGCTGTCTGCTGTATTGCCTGCTCCAGTTCAGTACACAATAAAATAAACAGCTAATGACGAGAAATGTCATTTTGTATCATGCTGTCACAATACCAGAATTTCATATTCATTTTATTGATAGCAACACTGATTTGTGAAAATGTGCACACCATTTTTTTTTTTTTAAGAGATGTTCTCAGTGGGCTGCTTTATGCTAACATCATGTCTTCAACCATTTGTTTCTGTGATACTGTCTACAACAGAGCAGGCCTGTGTTTGTTTGGGTCCTCATTTACATTTTCAGAAAATAAGAACACCACCCATGCAGAGTCAAAACACAATAACAGTTCGAGTAATGAGGCAATGTTCTCTAATCACAGACTGGGGGATAAATAAATACAAATCACATTTCACACACATTGAAGCCCTTTTACAGTGACTGTGGTGAAATGGATTTTGATTTGGTTCAAGTATGAACTGTTTATACCATGAAATTAAATCATTCAGCATCGCTTCATAGTCATTTTTAAAATTTGGATCATTAGGACCAACACCTGACATGCAGAATGAAGTGCTGTACGACAGAACTATCTGCACCAATTCAGACAATGATTAATGGCTCGACTCATAAAGACAACATTATTTAAAAAGCTTAAGTTGAGATCAGTTGCAGGGACCTACCGGCTGAAAGATCTTTATCTTCTTTTTCCCAGTTGGATTAGTGGCTTTCTCTATCCTGCCTTTGATGCCCAGATCCTCTGCTCCCTTCTCTTCAGGTCCAAGACCTGTGAAGGACAGAGGTGCTCCCACAGCCTGAGCAGCTGCTCCACTTGGGTTAGCTTTCTCGGCAGCTGCAGAAGAGGTCACAGCAGAGGCGGAAGAAGAAGTCTGAAGAGTAGCATCAGCTTTCAACCTCCCGACCTCTGTACTTGTAGAGAGGATAGATGTGGCGGGCCTGACCACCTGGTTTTTCTTAGCGGTGCAGTTGGGGCAGATGTAGTCCTCCCCATTTCTCTCCATCAGTCGGCCGCGGGCCTCTGTGATGCCCACACAGTCTCCATGGAACCACTCCTCACAACGGTCACAGCAGATCATGAACCTAGTGTGCACAAGACATTTGTGCTGCCACTTTTCCAAAGCATGACGCTCAACACAAACTTACTAGCTTCTAGCCACTAGCTTCTCTCATAATTTCAGACTTGATGAAAATGACAAAAACAACTTTAGCAAAACAGTGGTTGTAGCTACTAGATGACATAAAGGAGAAATTATAATTAATTGAGATTATTTTACTCTTCTACATCATCATCTACATCTTTGAAGCAATCATAATAAATAATATGCAATTAATAAAGCAACTACAGATGATAAAATACCTTTTGTTGTGTTTTTGGCGACAGATGCAGTAAAGTGCATTGGGGTCATACCCTCCTTCATCTGACTCAATGGATGACGAAGAGGTTGAAGAGTCATTCTCGTCGTCGTCGTCATCATCATCATCATCATCGTCGTCGTCATCATCATCATCATCATCATCGTCGTCATGGTGGTGGTGGTCCTCTTGCATCTGGGGCTTGCGAGTCTTTCCAGCAGCTTGGGTGGATTTAGGCTTAGTTTCCCTCTTGACAGGAATGGTGCTCTTGTTGGCAGGGGCAGGAGCTTTAACAGGGGTAGTGTTCTTATTGGCTGCCTTCTTTTTATTGACATATGTTCTTATTGGTCCACGTTTTACCACCAGTGCTCCAGGTGGCTTGTCTGAACTGTCCTCGTCACTCTCTTTCTCCGTTTCCGCTTTGTCATTTTTATTTCCGTGTTCGTCTTTCTCCTCACCAACCTCTTGCTTCTCAGAGTCCTGCTCTGGCTGAGACTGTGCTGTGTTGGTAATCCCTACATCTTCAGGACTCAAATCACTCTTTTCATCTTTATTCTCCCCGTTGTTATCCTGTAACTGGTCTATCTTGGTAGCATCTCTGCTGTCCTCCTCATTCTCAGAGCTGCCCTCATCATTGACTGTCACTCCGCCGCCTCCTCTCGTCTGTCTGCCACCTCGAGTTTTCCTTTGAGTCTGCTTCCTTGCACCACTTCTTGTCCTCCTCTCTGGGGAATCCACCTTGTCTTCCACAGCCTTGGTGTCAGCATTACCATCAAAGCTGGCCTCTGAGGCGGTCTCTGCATCAGTTGGGGTTTGGGAAGGAGGATCTCCACTCTCCAGGCTGGGAGGGGCACTCTTTCTTGACCCTCTTTTGGCAGTCAAGAGGAATTCCTCTAGTTTGTCTGTACGCTTAGACTGCCTGCCACTACGGCGTACAGGACAGCGGTTTTCAGAGCTGTTGGTTGCTGCCTCGACTGGCATTTCTCTCTTTGCAACGGTGGACCGACGGAAACCCCAAGTCTTCTTTACCTCACTGTTGCCCTTGGAAGATTTATCTGGCTCCTCTAGAGTCTTTGTGGCCACATTCTCGCTTTCAGTTTGAAACGATTCGTGCTGCTCGCTATTCCCTGCTCCAACACCTGCGGACAGACAATCAAAGAACCCTGTAAGCAAACAATCATAGTATGCAATCACCAGAGTGCAACACAACAACACTGCCAAGAAACTACTGATTGTTTTGTCTAGCAAACATATAAATGAAAATGAATATGAAAATGATTGACTGCATTGGATTTGACCCCTACTTACCCTAGACTTTCACCAAAATTTTAAATCACCCAAATATCATTGAACTGACACCACAATTGTGCCCAGTATTAGTACAACATTCCCACCCATTACTCGTGAAGGAAAAGAAGCTCATCCAAGGTACCTTGAGAGCAGCTATCCATACGGTCCTGGCTCTTCTCTGGCTCAGAGGCTAGAGAGAGCTCAGGGCTCACATTCTCCTCCATAGATGATGGAGTCAATCGCTACTTTCAAACTGAATGTCTACAGTTAAGAGAAGAGCACAAGAGACCAGCTATGAATCACTCTTTTCACTTCATAATGTGAAAAATACTGAGGGCCTTTTATTCAGTAGCCAGTGCTGGGATTGCTCTATGTGTTACAAAATGTAGATATACTAGTTCCTTTTACATTCTCATTCCAACGTAGTGTTACAAATATAACACTAAAAGTGCATTTGCACCATACACTGCCCATAGAATCAGTGCTGTGTGGGTATTGAAATGTCGCCAGAAATTGTGTTTCCTCACACAAATACTATACATACATGTGTCTCAAAAACAAGAGTACAATGCATCTGAAGGCATGATGTCTGGTATTGCTATAGCCTATTTCATATTTGTCAGCTTAATCAAAATCATGAAATTCTTGTTGTCTAAGAACAGGTTAGAAAAAGTATTTAGAAATGTTTACGTCTCTGAATGAAAATATAATAAAGCTGTGTACTTGGTCTTTAAACATGACACAGCCTCTTAGAAAGTGTAACATCGTATTGCATGTCTTCCGTTTACCGTTCTGCAGTCTGTAAAAACTTGGAACTGGATTTCTGTTTTGACTGAATTAGTGTAGAAGATTGCATTGAACAGCACATTGCAATTATAGCAGTATTTTCCATGTGAAAGCCTGATGCTGACTGTGGCATGTTTCTCACTGAGAGGGAGTAACCGTAGCAACTTCTGTGTATAGCCACATCATATACACTCCCTGTGGAGTCTAATGCCACAATTTAGAGTTGTATAGTGAAAAAAACAGGTGGCAGAACATTAAAATAAACAGAATTTTTAACTTGAAAAATACACATTTTATGTTTGTCATGGCTAATAGTCAGGCAATGTCAGGCATTCACAAAACTAAATTCAAAAAACTATTGTGGCGCAACACAATTCAGAAATTGTTCATGTTCAGTTGATTGGTGAAGCTTTCTGGAAAGTCTTACTGCAAATAAGAATTAAGGAAAATGTACTTCACTTAAGATTCTCCAAAGCCAAACTTGCTATTCTTTAACCTAAAAGCACATTTTGAAAATTTATGAAATAGTCTGTACCTGCAGTTCAGCAGAGATGGGTGGCAGAGAGCTTCTTCAAACTAAGCAAAGTCTTTGCAGCAGTAATCATCAGTCTTGGTTAAGGTTTAAGGATCTGCCAGTGCCAGAAAGGGAGGAAAACACAAGTTAGGATCAAAGTACACCGCATTTTACAGAAAGGCTAAGACGCAACAGCAGTATGGATCAGTTAAGGTAATGAAAGTGAAAAAATCAGGTTTGTTTTCTGAAAATTAAAGGTGTTTACTAGCATATTTACCAATTCCCAGTGCTCAATTAAAATGTGAACTTTATAGAATCAACAAAAATACACCAAGCAATGTGCTGCAATGATGACTTTCTGGTGATAAAAGAACCTAATATGAGCAGGACAACTGCTTACTGTGCAAAACACATGATGGAACTGTTTGAATTTGTTCACAATTCAGTGCAAGTAAGAAACCTCAATACTTGTATGCATGTGTATTCAGTTACCAACATTACAATTACATCTGTTTTTCTACTCTTTTAAACTGATGCATTGATAAGCCTAGCACACTGCACCGTGACCCCAGGGAAAGAATCCAACCAAAGACTGGAGGTGATTAAAGCGGATTGCTCCAATAGTATGCCAGCGGTCACGACACCGTGCCACGTGAATCGGGAGGAAAACTGTTGCCAAGAAAGGTGGGAGGGGCCCGGGGCGAAAATCAAATGACAAACTAACTAACATTTACACATTCAGACGAGATGATGTAAAATCGTTTCTGATATGTGCTGATCACAGTATGTCATGCTCACACTGATGCTGTTTCTCACAGACGTATTGAGGTATAACGGTTGCTGCTCGACACGGAAAGAGGGAAGCTACACACGGCCGTAATGCGCATGATATAACTCTTAATTCCATATCACAACCACGCGTCGATATCACTCGTATCATCATCAAATCCCCTATGTATGCACGAAAAAGCCAAACAGCACCAAAGAGATCACACAACAAACTACGACATATTAAAAATACTTCACATCCACCACTGCTGATGATGGCCGCAAAGCCAACCTAACCACTCAAGAACAGCTAGCTTATTTACCGTTAGCTAACGTGATCAATACGCACAAAATGTGCAGAATTATTTGACTGGGTACATTTGAAAACCCTGCGTATAACAATAAGCACACATTTGCGTGTTTCAGTTATGTGTTATCGTAGTTTACCGTTTCCTTTCAAACCAAGGGACCAACCGTTGCAAAACGTGCACTTGTAGCTAGCCGCCTGGCTCACGCTATTAGCCACCACGAGCATGGATGTGTTAGCGGCAGGATATACCTGTAGCAATTAGCTGTTCAGATGACTCAAAAACGATGAAGATGCAATAACTTAAAATGGATCTAAAAGAGACCTATTGCAAGAAGCATGTTTAACTAACCCATTTGACTGAACAGAGTCTAATGGATCAGCGCAGTTTTACTGTAAACACGTTAACGTTTAAGCTAACGTCAGGCACATCATGATCAACCTCGCCTCGGATACCTGGAGTAGGACAAACCTAGCAGTATGACAAAAACTGAGACACGAACGAATCCCACAAAAATTCCACGCGACACAACTTAAACATTAAATTGTTGCATTCTACCCACCTACGCGCTAGAAATACCGATGATATGCCCTCGCTCTTTCTTCGGTCAATCCTCCATTTTCCATTCCCGCTGGAGCTAACTGACTGCGGCAGATGGCTGACGGTTTACAGAATACACTCAGCGCTTGTACAGCGCCCCCACTGGATAGGAGGAATACTGAGCGAGCACAGGCAACAATGATGGGTTTGTTGGCTCAGGCGTACACACCCACACATACACATACACACACACACACACACACACACACACACACACACACACACACACACACACACACACACACACACTTCTTAAACCTGTATTTAGTCTATTGCCCTAATAAACCTCTTCTTCAGGACTTCCGATATACAGAGTTCACAAATATTAACGTGCTACCGCTGTTACAGTTGCTGTCTGAGAGCAACACATTTTCAAGACTGTATTATCTGAAATTGAGTTTCAGAAATTAAGTTGTCTGATTAAACACTGCTTACCTACTCAACCTACAAATGAAATTGAACCTATGCTATTTGATTGCAGACTGCTTCATAACTAATTAGACCACAGTATATCCATAGAAACAGCTCATTTAAAATGTTTGTATTTGTTATTTTCTTTGCAGTATACAGCAGGCAACATTAGAATAACAAATAAATTAACATAGAATACAAAATAAGTCATTTACAGACATTCCTGTCAACAGTCCTCTAATCTAAAACTGAGGTGGTCCATTAACATGGTTTACATTTTTGCAATTTGAAACTGTTAAACTGTTGTCCTTTACACTATGTGTATGTTTTGTGACACTCAAGCATGCTCTTAAGATCTTTATACCGACAACTCTCTATAGACTGCAACAAAGTGCATGAATATGCAGTATACATTTTTTAAACTACCCCCTCTAGTGGTTACTAACTATCTGCTGCCAGTCTTGTTTCTACATTTAAAATGCTTCAAAGACCATGTGAACTGGGGGCAGTATGTGAGCCCAGAAAGGCAAACAAAAATATAAAAATAAAAATAATTTGGATTGCTCCCTTAATAACCGCTTGAACAGAACAATTTACATGCACATATCCTTGTAGTGAAAAAACAATATATACATTTACATTTTCAAGTATGGTAAGTTGCGTTATGACAAAGTGACAGCAACACTGTCAGTACTCTTCTCCACGTCACAGTCTTTGTCTGGTGGTGCAGAGACTGGCGTGTCTCTGAGAGGGTTTGGGCCACTGCTAGTCTGCCCTAACCCTTTGTTTGGGAGGTCTGCTGTGGACTCAGCCTCAGGTTCTTGCTGTGGGGCTGTGGCTACAAATAGAGCAAAAGTGAAAAAGATGCATTACATCTATGAAAATGTTAGTAGTAATGTGGCTGGCGATTATACAGGCAAGCAAAGGAAAGGAGACATTCAGACAGAATAGTCCTTGTTTGTGTGAATGTCATCAACAGCATGTTGATGCTGGCACGTGCTGTTACCTGACTGAGTGCAGGATTTCATGTGTTCTGGCCAGTGGGCTTGCTGACAGGGGTAATCGCAGTAGCTGGTGTTCCAGCAACAGTAGAAGATGGCCTCTTTCCTGCAGTTAGCACACCACTGCTTCTTCTTTGTCTCATCCACTGCCTGTTGCTTCTCCAGCTCCATCTGTTTCTTCACCTCTGTCACCAACCTCTCTCTCTCCTGCTCCAGACTTTGTCTCATCTCTGCCATCGTCAGCTCTAAATTGAAATACACAAACATGATTGAGCCCAAGTAGAACTAATTACACTGTTTTGGGAAAAGACATGTAGATGCAAATTGCATATGCATATTTTTTACACATTCCCCAAGTCTCACCAAGATTGTGCTTCATTTCTGACAACTCTTGTTGATGCAACCACTGTAATTTTTCTATTTCGATTCTCAGTCGTCTTATCTGTAGGAAAAACACATGGGCATGCCGGGGTAAGTAAAGGGGCATATGCAAAGCCACCGTTATGATCTCAGTCATACTTAGTAGCCCCTCATCATGCCACCTTTGCTTGTTTTACTGAACCAACCAAAGCCTGCATAATGTTGCATCAGAGTGTGATTTTAGATAGCGTGCCATCATTCTGGAATCAGAGGGGTGATGTGTAACACAAAAGGTCAGCGTCTGTTCCAACATGCTAACTCTCCCTTTTACAGAGATGTCAATCCAGCTCTGTGACTACCTGCACTGCCAGCATAAAGGCACTCATTTTGTGTTCATACCTTTTATCCAGAACAGCGAGGTGAAATAAAGGCGCAACATTCCCGCCTTGAACAGGCTGTGTAAAAGGGGCTGGTGTCTGAAAGGCTGAGAGTAAGTTCCTACCTCTGCTATTGTATTCCCTGAAGTACTCTTGGAAAGGTCATTGTAGATTTCTGTCATTGTACCTTTGATTGCATCCATTATCTGAAAAAGAGACCACAATAATATATGAATGGACAAGATTAATATATGAACCGGCAGTTTTTCACCTTGTATTCCTTAAATTCATTCAGTGTGGCAGTCAAAAATGTGTAGCTTAAAAGCTACATAAAAACTTATACTAACTTTATTTGTGTACTTGGCGATGTCTGCAGCCACATCCGCTGACGCCGTGGGGATATACTGGTCTGTTGCCACTGGTGAAGATGAAGCAGCTGTGCCTAGACTTGACGTTGCCATCATGGCAGCAGAAGCTGGACTACTGGATACCAGGGTGACAGCGGATGTGGACGTGCTAAGTGGAGTGTCTTTCTGTTGAACAGCTAGAATAAAAAAAAAAAAGCTATTAATCAACAACATCATTATGGACAAACTGATGAAATATTTCACATGTACAAAGGTTGCTGTGGAGTTAAAACTGGTAATATTCCAACTGATGATTTATTTCACATATATACTGTACACACCATGGGTCTCAAACATTTGTACACAACATTTGGCCCACACTCTAAGTCAATTCGTACTTGTGGCTAAAACCATGTTATCTACCTTTGACAGCCTGTCTGGTCTGATAGCGTGTGCTTTGTGAAGACTGCTGTGCTGAAGATGAGGATACCGCTGTCGAGACGTTCCCCGCCTGTGTCTGGGTCACCGCTTGGGTCTGGCCTTGCCTGGGTGACGACGCCTGAGTTTGGGTGGTTGCCACAGGTTGCTGGTTCTGTTGCTGACGCTGCACCTTCTGCATGTGCCACTTCTGTGAGGAAGTCTGAAACTTGGCAGTGGGATTCCACACCACAGCTCTCTGCACCACTGGCACTGTCTCTCTGGGCAGCAGAGGGCGCTGTTTCTTCAAAGCTGGAGTTGTGGAGGTCAAAGAGGAGGAGGAGGAGGTAGGCAGGCGGAGGGAAGGAGGATGAGGAAGGAGGGGGGTGTTGCTGTGGCACTGGACACAGTTGCAAGACTTATGGTTGCGGGAGAGGGAGTAGTGAAGGAGACCATGGTGACGGGAATGGCCATTGAGGACTGTGTGGAAACACTGGAGGGTGTGGAAAGAGCTGCACTGCTTTGAGACGGGACAGTGGATGGGGTCAGGGCTTTGCCTAAGGAAAAAAGTACCCACATTATTCATAGTTGCTGATGTTTCTATGTGACATAACATTCAGTGTTTATTTCTCATGGGATGAGGTGAGAAAATTACAATTCTCACCTTCAGTTTTACCAGCAGGTGATTCTTTAGCAAGGGTTGTTTCTTTCTTGCTCCTCTTCCGGTCTTTGCCTCCCTGTTCCTCTCCAAGGTCGATGACCAGCTCCCTCTCAGAGTCAGAGTCCTCCACTGGCATTGGCTGCTTTGCTTCTTCTTTCACCTGAGACTTCTCTCTGGGAGCAGGTGATGCTGGAGGTGCTTTGGTCTTCTCTGGGCTCTCTTTCTCTGAATCAGAGCTTGTTTTCTCCTTAGTTGGAGCATCTGATACTGTTGCAGTGGCATCAGCTGCTGCCGACTCAGATGCCACAGGTGTATCAGCTTTACCTTCCTTATCTTGGCTTGGGGAAGCCTGGTCTTTGACTTTAGTTTTGGTAGGGTCCTTCTGGGCTTCATCATTTGGTGCTGCGTCCTGGCCATCCTTGGTCTTTTGCTCATCATCACTGGCATACTCACTGTCACTCGAGTCAGATTTATCAGAGTCTTCTGAGTCACTGTGTTCAACACCTTTATACACATCCACAGAGATCTCATCGATACCTGCAGAGCAGAGGAGAAGGGAGGATACTACATGGCTAGTCAACATGTTTTAGAACTGGACAAAATGATATAATCATATGATGACATCATATTAACAGACACATTCTATCCAAAATGTGTTTCCTTAGCAAATAAATAAATCAGCAATGTCTGTTTTCTGTACATTCTTTCAATTTCTTCGGTACTGACCCAGCTGTGCCTTGCAACTTTCAATGGTTTTGTCCAGGTTCAGCTGGAAACGGCTCTTAATCTGTCTTTTTGGAGAAGTAAGGACTGGTGTGGCTCCTTGCTTCTGCTGAACTGTTTCACTGAGCTCTTTTAGGTCCATTTCTGCTTTGCTCCGATCTGGAAGAATACAATGTACAATAATTTCAAACAGCAATATGTGCACAAGAGAAAGATCTTTTTTCTTTGTTCATTACAATTCATAATTTCTAGGAGAATCATGTCCCATAGTGACCTGTATTCACTCATAGAGAATGGACATTATTAAACACTTGAATGCATATTACACACTTGGAATTAAAGTCTCACCTAAATTGAGGTTCAGAATGCTTCCTGTCTGTGGTGTCTTCTCCTGCTTGGCGAGGCCAGGAGCTTGAGAGTGGAATGGTTTAGGGCTGTCCAATGAACTGCCTGCAGGACCAGGTCGTGGATGGGCAGGTGATGCTGTTCAAAAATATTTACTTTTAAATCAAGCCTTCTCCCATTAGACACAACATACTTGTTGCTATACTAAAATGTGTCTGGTGGAATACCTGTACAGTCCATGGACTCTTCTCCTGCACTGTACTGGCTGTTTGGGCCTTTGGCCTGCGACTTGTCTGCTGTCTCCTGTTCGCCATCTGACCCGGTGTGAGCAGAGGAGTTGGTGCTCATGGGGGAGCGAGGCATGTCACTGAGAGGGAACCGTCGCCCAACGGTGCCAGCTCCCACCCCAGCCCCAGACAACATGGTCCTGGCCAAAGGGATCTTAGGTGATGCTGTCATATCAAAGCTCAGCTTGATCTTCTCCTGTTTCTCAGATTTGACTGGGGTGGACGAGGGGTTGGAGGGATCTAGCAGCATCTGGAAGTTGTTGTCAGGAGTGTAGGGTGTCCTAAAGGGGGCATAGTTAAACACTCCAAACTTCTTCCTCATGTTCTCCACATAGACTTCCATCTCTTGCATGGCACTGTTGAAGATGCTTTTGGTCTTCTTCACAGAGAATGGAATCTCTTTGGACATGAGGTAGCAGTTGTTTAAAGGAACCCATGCCCTGAAGGACAAAAAAATCACATCATAATTGTTAGAAAAACCTAAAAAAGTGCCTCTGAGCCAGAGTAACTGAAGCACAAAGGGCTGATACCTGTCATGTTGACCAAAGAAACGAGCATCCACTTGTCCATCTTTGTCCCGCAGAGCTTTAGCAGGCCAGAATGGAAATCCTTTCAGTTTGGCCCACACTAGAGGGTGTGGGTTACTCTGCAGACATACAGTAAAACACTGGAACTAAGTGGATGTATTCCAGTGATTTATGTTTGAATGGGTAAACAATCTGGTGGAATCATCAACAGAAACTTCAAGTTACTGTACTAGCTTACACAAGGCTCACAAAACCAGTTGTCTCTCTTTTGGCAAGCAGACAGATAACACTCAGGACAAACTTCAATCTCATTCATCTGCAAAAAAACAAAAAGTGAAAAATGAGTTTCAGCTGTCATTTCTACTGTCTTAAATTAATTAACAAATACAAATTTGGCTTAAATATAAACTCTTTTCTGACACAGACTCACCTCATGTTCACAGATTTTTACTATTACTTTAGCTGTAGCTGTCAGTTTGTGATTGCCTGAAACAAGGATATACATTTGAGTTAAACTCTTCATATACAGACTAGACAAAGTGGTAATTCAACATTATTGCCAATTGTCAGTGGAATTGTATTGTTATGATCATATCATGTTATCCATATTAGTGATTTTGAGAAAATAATTAAAACCTGACAAAATAAGTTCTTGACATTGAAGTATAGTAGTAAATTTAATTGAACATTAATCTTAACCATCTTATATGATTTTGAATACACCATATTTGATATATACCAATATTGGGAAAAAATACTCTTATTAATAGTACAATATTCATTCATATCACCCAGCCTTACAAGATCATTTTCATATGGTGCCAAGAATATGCAACATACCTCCATTGTATATAATACAGTTATGCAAAATCCATTTCGCATCTGCCAAGAAGGCCTCTGTGCAGCCATACATTTTCTTTTTGATATTCTGCAGTGCAAAATGAAAAGATGCTCATTTCCCATATTGTTCAACTTCTCTATATTTATCGTTTCAAATAAATAAATGTGTGACAGCTTTTGTTGTACCTTCTCAAGTGTGCAAAGATCCATAGGATGAAAAATGTACTCTGCATAATCTGGATGCTGTTCAAGAGAGACAGGTTTCTGGAAGGGTTCAGTCTATAAAATTGAGTAGAAAGAAAAAAAGTGTGAACGTAAACAAAATCTCAGGCCAAACTAACTACACAACCTTCCCCTCTACCGCACATCAACATGCTACCACTATGCTACTACTTAAAACTCTAAAAGCCGCTTCAAACAAAAGGAGGAAAACCAGTGGAGGAGAAAATCATGACGGGGTCTTGTTAGTGGTGTAATTGATTACCCAATTAAAAGTCTTTCTCTGCGTGGAAGCTGCATGGGGGGAGCGAGATGACAAGCGGGGATGATCCTGAAAGAGAGTGAGAGGGGCAGCTGTATCCTCACCACCAGCTAGCATGTTTACCTTCATGGTTTCCAGCCATGACAGGCCCATTATAGCACAATGACTGTGATTGTTAGTTCTGTTATTAGACATCATTAGCACATGCGAATCGATAATATATCATGCTGGACAGATACTGTATGTGGACAGGTTATACATCAGGGTGCAGATATTATCTAGCACAACTGATGGGAATACGATGATCAGAAAAAAGGAGTGTCTTTTGGTTGCAAAAGCAATCTCAAAATCAAGACTGCCAGAAAAGATCACATGCCAATATCCAAGTGATAAATCTGAAGTACGAAGTTAGAAAAGGCAGAAATTTAAATGAGAATAAGCAGAGTAACCCATCTGTGACAAAGCTACGTGCCCTAATACTGTATAATTAGTTTGGTAGCATGAATTTCCTATAAAAACAGAGGGCCCAGAATACTTACACCTGGTTGTTTCATCTTCTGAAGGGCAAACTTTAGTAGGTAAGACAGCTGGTCTATAGTTAGCATCATCATGGCTTTGCTCTGAGTCTCTATGCACTCTGCAACTGTTATTTTCTAAAAGACATCAAGAGGAAACGAGTTGAACACTTTGTTTATATCCCATTATATTGCATAATTAAACAAATATTACAATAGGTATTGACCACAGGCTTCGAAATATGTTCCCAACACCCACACACTATGCACAGTCCTGGGTGAATACCTCACACTCCGGACAGAACCAGTCGCCCTCGGGCTCGGCTGGTAGTTTGAGGCACTTGGCATGGTACACCCTGGGGCAGAGCTCACAGCAGAGCACCTGGCCCTCGCGGTGGCACAGCCAGCAGTAGAAGTCATTCCTGCCGTCCTGCGGTACAACATCAACAGGGTCTGTGGTGAGTGCTGGCTGCTTCACATAGTAAAAGGGACCATGTCTTAGTTCTGACTGGAATGCAGGCAAAAGAAACACAAAGTTGGGGAAGGTCAAAATCAGGCCAGAGATTAGAAAAGCCAAGCAGACATGCACAAAATCAACAAAAGGTACATTAAAGTCAGGAAGTCCACAACACAGACTGCTGTGAGCCCTGATAAAGTACAATTGTTACACTCTCACTGCTGGTACATGAGTATGCTGTAACAGTGGAGATTTAATAGTCAACATCGCATTGTTTTCAAACTTGTGATAGAAATGACATCAACAGACAAAAGGTCTATATATTTATTCTAAGTCATATGACTTGCTCAGTCCTGTGATTTCAGTCTGTGTTTAGGACACAACCATCACCAATGTGCAGGAGGGTAAACAGTGTGGACAGCCTTGATTAAACTGACAAAAGCTCAGATAGGTACAGTGGCAACTAATCATTTACAAAGGACAACCTAATGTGCCAAGTGTATGATACTAGAAATAATTTACCTATTGTGCATTTGTGAACTGCTTTAAGCACAAAGGCAACAAAGCATGCACCTAAAAAACACAAGCTGAAAGATATGACATAAGTAATCATGTGATTTTCTCAGATTGCTTTAAAAAAGCAGTTTTTTTAATTAGTGATGCAGAGATAGCATTTCCTCAGAACTCAGTACTAAGTCCTCAAACAGAGTATAAAGCTCTGGAAATGTCAATGCTGAGTGATAATCTGAACACTGAATTTATGTTATCATTAGTGGTCAATAAGATTGAACAATTACCTAAAGTATATACATCAACAATGTTTATTCATATGTCAATCCTAAACATAACACTGTATAATAGTACAGAACATAACACATTAATAGGCTATACTGCACAATGTTAAGTAAGAAGTAATTGTAAAGCGCTTTGGATACAGCTAATTACCATTTTACAATTCACAATATACTGTGCATCAAAAACCTCAAGAATTAAAGCTAAATGGAGTAGACTAGAGGTTGAAATCACAAGGTAACTTATGGTTTATTGTAATTCCACCAACATATTTAGCCCCTGATAGAGGGAGGAATCAAATTTATAACAGAGTTGGAAATAAGCAGTATGACTCTTTCAGGTCTGAACTACCAAAATAGAAAAGTTCAGAGCTAAATTGTCTGGATAAATGAAAGAAATACCTCTGCTTCAGTATCACAATAGAACATAAGGTGCTACTGATATAGAAATAATGTCATATAATCACTTTGTCCCATCCTAGGAGCAAACTCTAGACCACTGGTGAAAGTCAAGGGCAGAGGGGGTAATTTAAGAAGGATTAAAAAGTCTACAGACAAAACATAGCACTTTTTACAATAAATGTAATGAATTCAAGTTAAAGAGCTTATGCTCCAGTGGAGCTGCTCAGTGACTAATAGTTGTTTGTACTGGGCATCTTCCAGGTTTGGATGCATGTAACTATGTGAAATGAGTGCTGATGTGGCAAGGCATTCCTGCAAAATAGCATTCATGCTCAGTGAACCTACCCTGAATTAATACAGGCCTTAAAATATTGACAGAATATGAATTACTGATCACAACCAACCATTTTTTCACCACAGCAAAATGATGTTTATTATGATTGTGTCTTTTAAAGTATTAGTTGTGGTATCTGAACAAATAAATACTTTTGCAAATGCTGTAAATGAGCTCTGTCGACACCTACACCCAAGCTATAGATCATATCAGTACACTTACAATTATAATTTCCTGAAGGTCTGGATGTACCATAATCAGCTTAATGCCAAGCTAAGCTAATAATTAGTATTAATATATAATGATAGTATAAATATCTAAGTAGTTTTTTTGACAGGTTTTTTGACAAACCAAAAACATCTAGCTTGCTAGTGCTACTGAGGGCAAGAGGCAAAGTACGTTCTTAGGGAGTTGACTGAACTGACCCTTTAATTAGGATAGATTAAAGGTCTAATGTGTATTTTCTGTAACCGTACACCTTTCATTAAAGAGCTCAACTGCTTGATGATGAAAAAGAATCTCATAAGTTTATCATCGAAAAAAATAATATTAACTTTTGTGAATTATTAAGTTTTTGTGTGGTGTAAGTCTGAATATCAATCAGTTTGTGTGTGATAGCAGGTATAATCCTGTTCTTTGGGAGTGGGGCTGGTGCGACCCTTTTGTTTACATCTGGATTGTGGTTTTGCTTTGATTGTTACCTGGTCTTTGCTGCTGCTAACAGCACCAGGTTTCTTCTTCTTTTTCATTGGGCATGGGGATGTTTCAGCAGAGGAGTGACCGTTCGATGAGTGAGAGGGACTCGGCATCTTTCGTTTTTGGGCCATCCGCTCTGTTGACGCTGTGTCTGAAACTGCGGACAAAACTCAGAGATTACACAGACCACGGAGAGCACACTCATGGCCTCTTCAAAGCAGAAACAAATACCAGAAATGGCACACCAGAGGTTTCCTGTACTCACACAGTTGGCTGAGTACATGAGTAAACATGGTGGCATACTGTATAATGTAAAACCAAAATAACCAAAACAAAACCACTTTACAAATCACAGCATTTCATAAGAATAGAAATAAAGCTTTGCCAACCTATTTGAAAACAAACTTGTATGGTATGTTACCTTTGGATCGTGTTGAGATCTCCATTCCTTCTGTTGTCTCTTTTCCCTCTTCCTCTGCCACACTGATGCAGAAAAGATTATCGTCAAAGGTTTGACAGTCAAATATAACCTATAGCTGAAGATGTCTCATATCTATTATTGATGCTATATCATTAAGTTAAAAAAAAAGTTATTTGAAATTGTTCCTTAGAACAACATGTTCTTTACAATTATGCTATAATGGGGGTATCCTGATGACCAAGGGGTTTAAAATGTCAGCCCCTCATTTCCTGTCAGCTTTCTATGGTACTCTGTCAGATAAAGGCAGAAAATAAGCACCCTCGAAAAGTTTTCAGTGTTAAGACTGTAATACATTCCTGCAGAGGTCTGATATTAAACAGTCTTTAACTGTTAATACGTTCCCCTCATCCTACTACCTTACAGTTGCTCTAGACAAGAAAGGTCAGTTTTGCCAACAGGCTCTCTCTTGACACTAATATAATTCTGGTTAGATATGCGGCGCCCAGCTTGGAACAGAAGCATCATAACTCTTCTGTAAAAATGTATATTAAAACACATCTTCAAATCACTATTTCTAATGCGGGATGGTGAAATACTGAAAAATGACTTGTAAATTCTGATCCCACCAGCACTGTGTGCAGTTGACAAAAACATCTGTTTTTGCTGAAATTCACATCAAAAATTATCACAAAATAAGTAAGTGTAAGATTACACTGTATGAAAACCATCATGGCTGAAAATACTGATAATACAACAATTACATCACACAAACCACATCAACAGCTTGAAGGCAACACATGCACATCTCCCGAATGATAAAAAAATATCTCATCCACAATTAAAGCAAAAGTTAACCAATACTAGAGCAATGGCAGCTCAATGCGTAGCCATTCTCAGATTATAAACAGCAGGCTCCTTTCTCCACCGGCCACAGGTCTATAAATAGTAAACATGAGAACACAGAACAGCACAATCTACAGTGTCTGAACCTTCTGACATCAATGACAACGTGCTGTGAATCACCTTTTATTGAAAATCTGCCCAACAGGTTATTCTCAGTATCACTTCAACATGATTCACCTTGGTTTGCAGGCGCCCTGTTGTCGATCCTATTATTGTTGCCATTTTCTCTGACGCCACAGCAGATGCACCGGCCTCACTGTTCAGATGGCTTCAATTTTGCCAATTTTCATTTCACTTACTCCTGAGCAAAGCATCATTTTAAAGTATTGTGTGATTAAAAAAAGTAATTCACTGAAAACAAAAATACTGCTTCCATTTCAATTATTTTGTTCATCAACCCCCGCACCCCTCCTCCTCCATCACTAAATAAGGATGAAATGACAGACAGAAACACAGCCAGTCTGCAGACATAGGCAGGAGTGCAGTGAAATGGCTTTACTGGCCTCCTCATCTAAGCTGTCTGGACAGCCTCAGACAATCTACCCCAGCAACATCCTGTCCTGTCCTTGCCAGGAAATACAGCAACAAGAGGCAAAGAGAAAGACATGGACAGGGACGAGGAGGAAAATCAATGCTGCCCATCCTGACACAAACATTTTCAAATCAAAGAGCACAGAGCACACAATACAGCCTATTGTAACCTGCTAAAACATCCCTTCCCACACCCACCATTTCCATTACATTCATGCTTCAATGTAGGAAATCAACAGCATACCTTTTTCCTTACTCACATACAGACTCTTCAGCCTATTCTTTAATCTTTTTCAATTATTGAGGGCGTTGGGGGATGAGGGAAAAGATGGGTCCAGGTTTCCCAGAAGGCCTTCTCTCCCTGCTGCTCTCTCCTGCAATTGTCAATCTTTAACCTCGGCTGCAGACCGCCGATTGGCTCGAGCACCACACGGAGATGCCTGATTGGGTGCTCAGCCTCAGTGTGCCACACAGGCTCTCTTCTCCCCGCTCTCCTCAGCCACAGTGCTGCAATGCAGAGAGGACTGCTCCTCGCTGTTGCTAAAACCTACTGAAAACCAAGTCTCTCACTCCCTTAAAACCCCATACAGAAATATACCAGCCATGTGCCTTTTATCAGACATGTAATATGTAGCTCTACGGGCTAGACAGGGAGAGGATCAGATTCCCTCCCTCGCTGTGCTCTCAGCCAGTGTATGTGTATGGCGTCCATTTTGAAGACTCTCTCTCTCCCTGACCACTGTGTGCACCACACACACAACACATACACAGAGCATCAGTCAAATCTGCTATAAAGGACCACATGCAGCTTATTATGTACCCCAGCATGTTGATATGCAGCATGGGCCCTAATAGTGGACACAAAGACAGGACTGAAAATGTCACAGGCCTCCCAGATAGTGTGGAAGGCGTAAATCTCTCCCTCTCGATCCACTTCTTCTTCAGCATGTACTGCCTCATAATCAATATCTGCCTGGAGATTTGAATGTGAGCAACAGTAAGCTGAAAAATAATATATAACGGAGAGCAAAGCTATACCTTTTTCCGTCTTTCAGTTTGACCGACTATAGCCATTTTATTTAATCAATATAGAACCTTGAAGCACGAATACAAACAATGCACCACAATTCAAACACATTGGTGAAAAAAAAGTACAACTCAGTACAACTCATCCCTCAAAACAGAAGCAAATCTTGGTCAAAACGTCAAGGCCGACTAGATAATCTGGGCAAGTCCAAGGTCAGCTGGTGGGTATTTCTGAGACACCAAACTAAACAGACTGTTTGTGTCAGTGTAATGCAGATTTAAGTGTGCCTACACCATTCCTCACACCATAGTGGAATGAGGGGATTAAACGCATTACCAAGCACCATTCAGAAAACACTGAGGGGGATTTGCTGTCTCAGTGACTGCAGGCAGCTCCTGAACCCTGGTCAAGCAACATTATGTGCACCATTATATCCAGGCCATAGTTCCCCTGGATATATTTAAAACAAAACCTTTGTCAGACCTCATCCACTTATATTGACAAAACACATATCACATATTCCACCTGAAATATATCAAATGTTCAAGAACAACAATATTGAGAAACTGTCTGAAATAGATACAATCATGAACTAAACTGAATGATGTTTAACTGATTCATGCACACAGAAAACCAACACCATCATTACATATAAACAGAATTCAATCAAACCTTGTCGACTTCAAACAGGTTTTCAAGCCTCTCTGATGAGATGAGGTTTCTATGCAGAGCCTTTTCAGAGGAAGTCCTTCCCTTCTTCTTTCCTTCTCTCTTACATACAAATACCCAGTGTGCTTGGAGCAGAGGGACAGAAAGGGGAAGCTCTCTAAAATGGCTGACACTCGGCAGCAGAGAACAACACTGGGAGGCAGTGCACACCATTAGGCTCAGGCAGTTCCTCCAACCCTGTGATAAATAAGCTGCTATGGCATATTTAGTCTGTAGATAATTGGTATTTTAGAAAACTGGTGAGCAGCTTACAGGATTAGGGATGTAAAAAGCATGTTTTTTTTTCACCAAGTAATATGGGCATTTTGGTGAGGGGAACTAGATTTTGGGTGAGGTGTAGCAAAATTAGGCAACTAGACAGTTTTACAGTCTGTTCTTCATTCGTCTGGCAAACAATTAACATCAGTGCCCTGCTGCCTTGCTCTCTCATGCCAGTTTGAGGCCTAAATTAAACTTGCTGTGCTGTCAGTTTACCATCTGTTAATTCCTCTGGGGACTCCCCTCTGCACTGCTCCCTGTCTCTCCCATCCCGCCTAGATCCCTCACCAGGCCTGCCATCTTGACAGCACAGGCCAGGGGAAGCACCAAAAACTCAGT
Source organism: Seriola dumerili (assembly GCF_002260705.1). Lineage (NCBI taxonomy): Eukaryota > Metazoa > Chordata > Actinopteri > Carangiformes > Carangidae > Seriola > Seriola dumerili. The sequence continues at coordinate 7,883,124 of NW_019174343.1, read as the reverse complement.
CCTCTTTTAATCTTGACAAAACAAAGCATGTTCTCTCAGTCAGTATTCTGTGAATATACAGTGACCTTACACTTGACCTGTGGCCTTCTACTGTACGTGTTCAGACAGCCACCCACTTAGCAGAGGCAGTCTGTTGTACTGTACCATGCTATGCTCTCTTTCCAAGCTCCACTTCTATGCTGTGGGGTGACAAATACTCTTCCCCCTCCCCCAGTCTGTCAGACAAACATGTATTAGTACTCAGGCACGGATCACACACAGTGGCTGGTGCCTTATCAACAGAGCAGAATATGTGAAAGAATCAAAATAAGGCTTACCTCTGTGGATGCATGGCTAAAAACTCTGTGTGATATGTCAATGCTTATTAAAACATGGAGGACAGCCCTGTCAGCCCTCACCCTGCTCAGAGCATAGCCACGGCTCTCCAAGCTGTCCAACTCACTGCTCTGATATAAGGCACACTGAGAGTGGCCACGCGTGCTGACAAAATGTAAGGCTGCTGCTGATTGGCTAGTGCATTTCCTGGCTTCTTGTCTTTTGTTCAGCACAGGCAAGCTGAAACGCAGTACTCAGAACAAGAGGAGCTAGGCCCAGATCAAAATAATCTACCACTGTACACCGATCAGCTGCCAAGAAGACTGCATACAGCTTTTTGTTTCATAAACATGCTATAGAGCCGGCCTGTGGTGTAACTGTGAAGGGTAGTCAGCAGATGTGTACATAGAGAACCGACCTGAGGCAGTATGCTTATGGAGGAATTTGTCTCTGTAGTTCCCACCCTCAAGTTAAACTAAACATCGTGGGAAAGATTAAAAAACTGCTATACAAATAAAAGGAATAGTCAGACTGAGTAAACAGTTACTAAATGAAATGCACTGTTTCTTTGTTCTCTAAAGGTTTGATGACAATGTTAAAAAAGCAGACTAAATTACAGTCGTGTTTTTTTGCCTGACTCTGGCCTTTGAACTGGTGTGATCACATGATAACAATGTGTTTCCAGGCCAAGAATATACTGTTAAAGAAACAATGACTCTCCTTTTCTGTTGTATCATTCCACCATGGGGCAAGATTCAAAAATATTTTCACAAGATTTAATGATTTACATGAAAATGTGTTATACCTCACATTATTTTGTTAGTACAGTTCTCCTGCATTTATTGTAACTTTGCCCTATTTTGGAAATGAGTTTTCTTTATTCCCTAATGAACATCTTGAGACATAAGAGCTTATCTTAACGTCATTAAAACATGTTGAGATAACTTAGGACTGTGTTTTTGAAAATGCATTTTTTACCATGCTAGAAGAAGCGCCATGTAGGCAAATGTCAGCACAGCTTTTTTTTAATATAATCCCCTTTATTTTCACTTGCAGCAATTTGTTAGAAATCTCCTATATGAGTTTCATTTTGACACACAGAAGCTATTGTTTCTCATAAAGTTTCATAAATAATCTTTGGCTTTAGTTACACACTTCAAATATGCCCATACACACACAGAGCACTTTATTAGGAACACCATACTAATTCTGGGTAGGGCCTCCCATGGTTCTCAAAACAGCCTCAGTTCCTGGTGGCTTGGATTCCACAACATGTTGGAAAACTTTCCTTTGAAACTCTGCTCCATGTTTACATGACTGTATCACGCAATTTCTGCATATTTGTCAGCTGCCCATTAATGCTGCCAATCTCCTGTTCTGCCACAATCCTAAAGGTGTTGCACTGGATTCAGATCTGGTGATTGGGCAGACCACTGAAGTTCACTGAACTCATTGTCATGTTCATGAAGTCAGTTTGAGACGGCTGTTGCTTTGTGACATGGTGCATTGTTATGCTGGAAATACTCATTAGACAATACTCAGATAGTTTGTGGCATTTAAATAATTATTGACTGGTATTACGGGATCCAAAGTGTGCCGAGAAAACATTCCCCACACCATTACACCAACACCAGCAGCCTGAACTGTTGGCACAAGGCAGGTTGGGTCAATAGATTCATGCTGTTGACCCCAAACTCTGACCCTACAATCTGCGTGACTCAGCAAAAATCAGATTAATCAGACCACGCTACATTCTTCCAGTCTTCAACTGTCCAGTTTTGGTGATTCTATGCGCACTGCAGCCTCAGATCTCTGTTGTTGGCTGACAGGAGTGGTCTTCTGCTGTTGTAGCCCAATAAACAAATATGTTAATTCTGAGATTAATTTCTGATCACCACACTTGTAAAGAGTAAATATCTGACTTACTGAAGCCTTTCTGTCAGATCCAACCAGCCTGTCCGTTCTCCTCTGACTTCTCTCATCAACAAGCAACAAGTTTCTGCATGTGACCTGCTGCTCACTTGATGTTTTTTTTTGCACCATTTGAGTAAAAACTCTACAGACTGCTGTGTTTGAAAATTCCAGGATATCATCAGTTTCAGTAACCAGTCCATCCAGCAGCAACAATCATGCCACAGTCAAAGACACTGAGATCACATGTTTTTCCCCATTGTGACGTTTGATGTGAATGTAATGTGCAGTTCCTATACACATACTGCATGAACTACAGAGCGATTAGCACAGAGACAGCTTGCAGCAGGAAGGGATTAGTGTCTTGCTAAAAATACAGAACTGTATTCTGAATGGCTGAGGGAGAAAACCAGTGCCAAAAGTGTTATTAAAACTTCATAATTTTCTAATTTGTGCAATATTGAATGCAAATGTTAATAACTGGCTGAACATAAAACGTTGTATAAATATTAAATAAAATAAAAGTATTTTTAAACAAAGCGGTTAACAAAGACATTTGGTTGACACTACCTGTAAACAAATTGGTCACCGATTTGTTATATTATTGCTATTGTTATTTAGTGGTATCTATTGTCCCCCAGCCTGTATAGTAAAGGTTTATGAGCTCATAGGCTCAGTTTTCACTGTCAACACAAAAATGGAACTGGTGACTTAGTGGACAGTAGAGCCATCTACCGAACATTCAGCTGCAGAACAGGTTACTCACTACTTTAGACATATAAATTCCTCTGTTGTAAATTCATGGCATGCATCACTGCTTTAAGCTGATCCAAGATATATTGGGTTGGAATGTTTTAGGGGGGAAACATATTGCTTCTCTGTTGGTAAATTATTATACGCCAGAATTCATTGTTTATTTTAATTGGCAGTTCACATCTTCAAATGCAAATCATGCACAGTGTCCACAGCAGGAGATAAAGTGCATCTTAATGATATTTTGTCAAATCAGTAACCCTATGCTAGAATACCACATGTAAGTAGTAGTGTACCAAGTGTGAACACAATATCAACATGTAATACCTATTGTAACAAGGCCTTGTGACACAAACCATCTGAAATAATGTGAACCTGTTATGGTTATACAACGTTGCTTTTGGGCATCACTGCTTGGGTTTAGACATTGTAAATCCCTGAGTAAATGCCACACTGACACATGACAGCACAATACAGATGGTGAAATGACGTTAAGGGATGTTAAGTCTCTGAAATTTGTAGTAGCAGCTCTAAATTTTGAATATGTGAGAAATGACCTTGGAAAGAGTCGGTGGACTGTGGGTTGTATGGGTTAATAACGACATAACGTCTTAATGTTAGCAGATAATAAAGCTAGCTAGCCTTATTTGGGTTTAGCTAGTGTAACTCCATTGCTAGCGTGACCTAAGATTCAAAGACATGCACAATTCTTAAATGTGTGTAGTCAAATTACTGACACTAAATTAACTGGGAATAACGTTGCGCTTCCTAATTTCAACTATATTTATCTTATGGAACTGGGAGGGTTTCCAACGCAAATCCATTGTCACATCTCTCGCCAGTTGACATTTGCATAATTATCTTATTGTTAACGTTAACAGCTAATAAGTAAAGTTAATGTTAATTAAGAGCTAGCCCTGAGATGTCCAAGACTAAACAGGGATAACTAAGATAACGATGTCGTGAAAATACATGGTTCATTTCCGACTTGCATTACCGATATAACATTATTACTCTGTTGACACCGCATATAACATATTAGCTATATACAAATTATATCGTGTCACATTTGTCAATCTCCACTGTACCGTTTGGTGTCCAGACAGCGACGGTGACCCTTTCAAGTGGCCGCCGACTGGTAACAAACCCTGACGTCCCCAAGATGGCGCCCTAATCAGACTTTCACTGCTCAAACCAGCTGCTTGAAAATCCTTCTAGTCATTGGCTTCAAAGCCTTGAGTAGACCAATCATATACGTAAATGTGTTTTTGTTTTGTTTTCATTAGCTTTTTGTTTGTTTGTTGTTTCTCAGTATATTCTAGAGGTAAAGTAAATCTTCCTAGTGCTGTTTCACTGTTTTTGTTTGTTTTTTTTCCATTTAAGAGGGGTAAAAATCTTAAACCTGCAGAAAGTTATGTAGTAAGATGTCTCTGTACCCACTCCTCGAGACTTATACTGTTTTTGATCTACCAGAGGCTTCGTGTGACATGATCTTATGCTTTACTGTCTAATCTTGAAGAATTAAAAACAATTTCAGACTAATGTTAATGTTGCCATTCTGGGTATTTTAAAAGGGAAATGTCAAGGGTTTCCAATTTTACACAGTCAAACCATAGATTATAAAGATTATATGCTGTGGATCAGAGTTACATTGTCTTCTGGAAAGAAAAAAAAACATGTAAGAAATGTAGTTACTCCTATAGGTCTAACATGATTTATTTTCATTGTGCTTTAGTGATTGGTCCAGTTGAGTAGAATACACCAGTCGGAAAAAATTACATCAGAAATGTTCATGTTTTTATACTGCTTTCCTGTACTTTTTGAAAAATAAATAAACACTAGCTACTGATAAGACAATCAGTGTGTTTTAATTTAACTGTAAACTTTGAGATATTTAGACGAACAATATAAGGGACTGTAGGCCGCACCTTTTCTTTAATCTGCCAATAAAAGTACCCATGTAATTGTATAAGCTGTTTGAAAAGGATATCTCAAAAATGTTCCTCCCTGTCTCTTTGTTTGGTTATAACTTGTGTTATAACTGATAATGACAAAACAAGATCTTGTTTTCTTGTTTGTTTGTTTTTTTGTTTTGTTTTGTTTTTGCTTAATTTCTTTTGCATAGTGTTGAGAAGTTGGGGGATGGGAATGTGTTTGGAACAAAGAAAGGCATGCTGTTAGCTGTTTGCAGGTAAACCCATCTGAATACATCAATGATTATGGGGCTATCTCCTGTCCTTTCAAACTGTTATCTCCTGTCCTTTCAGAGTAGAGAGGGCAAGTGGGGATGGGATAAAGTGTCTCACACTTACTGAGGGGGGAGGTCAGTTTGCCATGTTTTGTGGGGGAGGGGGTACAAACAGAGGGCCACGGGGCCCCTCTTTGGATCTTCATGGAATGGAATTGAGGCTCTCTCATGCAGCCACACACAAACAGAAAACACACAACAAATATACGCACTGCCTTTTATAATTTGATAATTTCATCATGCAATGAATTATCAAGAATCCTCTAACATTAGAAAGAATTCTACCTAAATCTGGATTAATCTGTATGCAAGCAAGGTTTGCATCAATATTTTTTCATTATTTCAATAAACGCATGCATTCCTTATTTTCCATATTTACTAACTGTGTAATACTTCAGGGACTACACTATGTCTTGCCAACACTGGCTTAGTCAGAGTAAATTTCTTGAATTGGTCATTGGTAAGATAAAATGCTGCAACAGGGTTAATGAACCTCACTGCCTTATCAGCAGCTATGCATTAACTAAATAAACTGTAAGGATATTTCAGTTCTGCATAAACACCCTTTCATTTTTTTACGCATCAAAGTTTTATATGCTGATTGTACAGGGAATTACATTCTGACAGGAAAGAATATTTACCCGGTATATAACACTGCATCTTTTTCACTCCCCTCACTTGTATCCTGCTGCTCTCCCTTCATCTTTGGACCTAACTCCCTCCACAGTAGAAAAAGTTCAACATTAGTGTGCCTGGGAGATCACCATGGAGACAGTTCCTTCCATCCTCTGTGGCTCCACAGTCACTCCACACTCCACTCTGCACATGTTGGCATGTATGTGAGTGCACTTTATAATTGGCATAATAGCAAGGTACTAAAAGGTCAAATGTGATGCAGTGAGTGGGGTGTTCTGTTTAACAATATGGAGTAGCCTATAAATCATGATTGCAAATAAATATTTGACAGTTACATTTATTCCTGCTTAGTTCAGGCCACATCATAGGCCTACATCATTCTTGATCCCATCAAATTCCCAGGACATTTATAATGTCCCAGAGAAACAATACTGGAAAATGTCCAGCTTTTTACATTGTACTGCCATAAAAGTTGCAGGAAAAACAAAAACAAACAAACAAACAAACAAACAAACAAAAAACTGTCAAGCCTCATACTATCTGTCCACGCTGCCCTTAAATAATTTCCAAATGCTATTCAACAGAAGTTGTGTTCTGTTGAATATTTAACAATCTTCAATTCTTTAGTTTTGGTGAAAAATACTGAAGAACATAATAAAGTGATTCATTATGGTTATGATAAGTCATTTGAATAAAGCTGCTTTTCTGCCAGCCTATAAATACATTTATAAATCTCTCCTCTAATAATATCAGTGACTGCTGCTCATATCACCTATGGGTATTGGTGTACGTGTAGTTCATTTACAGAACGTGTCAAACAGTTTGATGTGGATTGCCAAGGAAAGCAACTACATTACCCAGAAGTCCCATCGCTCCGCTACAAGCTGGCTCCCTCCGCTCTGGGAGTGTTTCCCATTTAAACAAACACCGTCCTGCCGAAGATGGCGGAGAGTTTGTAGAGGCGTAAAAGAAACTGCTCCACTCAATGAAAGCGTCGAAGCCGGTGAGTTTTCTGCAAACGGTTTATGATTCGGTTATAACCAAGTTTTGAACACGGATGCTATTGTGTGTTTGAACGCGTTAAATCGTCTCAGGGGCAGTAAGTGTTGCTCCGCTTCCGAGCAGGCTGTGGTTTTTAAGCTACCGTGATACAACGAACCACCTTACTACAGTCGATTTGTTATGAAATGTTTCTCATGATATTTTTGGCTCCTAAACTGTAGACATGATAACAATCTCTGTTAAGCCTGGCTTAATAAGGGGCCATTCTTATCGGTTACGGTGTTTGTTGGTGTCTCCATTATCCGCTAGCTACAAAGTTTACGAGGCACAGGCTCTCTGATTCGCTGAGGTGCAATAGTCTAGTTGTTAATTCTCAACACTGCTTATGAGTGAACTCGTTTGAGTTTCAAAACGTTAATGTTAACATTTCAGCGCCACTAGGTTGTGTTCACTGTCCACAACACAGCTGAACAGCTCTGGACACCACGTTACTACATTTTTTTTTTTTTTTAAACCAGACGGTCTGACTTGCCTCACAGTTTCGGTACAAGAGACGTTCGCTGCTCACGTTAGTTACACCACAGTAGTTGTCTCGTGTAGCAAAAATAAAGATAAAATAGTGTATTGCTCTTAAAGTTAAGGTTGTCCAGCTTCCTCTATGAATGTAGAGGAAGTTAAACACATTTTAACACAATGTACTGTACCTACATTTCTGTTTTCTTACCTTAATTTAACACAAAATGTACCAGCATGTAACAAATAGCAACAAACTGATTTAGCTGACGATATGGATTAGAAATAGCTGCTTCTCAGGAAAGACTTCTTTATTACATTTATAATGAGTTGCAGCTCATGATAAACTACCGTGTATTTACCAGTACATCACTCTCACTCACCGCTGACAATCAAACTTGAAGCTCAACGTGGCTGCTCTGGAAAATCCACAGCATCTGTTATTTATTTGCATAGCTGTAGTGAGATTATGTATCCATGATTGTAATCGTTGGTAAAATGGCCCATCACACGGTGATGAATGTTGGTTTTCACTGCTGATAAATCATATTTAGGTGTGAGAGAGAGAGAGAGAGACAGGCAGACTGGTGGCAGGAGATGAATATGTTTCAGTGCAGCAGAGTTTTAACACTGGCTGGGTTCAGGTAGAGTCCAGGTTTGCTTTCTCCCTGCACAAGGTGCATGCTGAGCACTCAGATTTTGAGGTGGTAAAAGGACATTCTTTGAGCGCATGGTCATGTGTAGGCAGACAATGAGGAGGTAGGTTAGTCATTCCACTGAAACGGTTGAGGTCAAGGTGTGCTGTCACTCTCTTCGCCAGGGGCCATCCCTGCCAATACTTGCAGGCATTTACAGCTCAGTGCTTATTTCCACGTGAGAGTCTCTGAAATCATGTAGGTATTTTGTCTTATGGTACATGGTCTAGATAATAAGTTGTCCCTTATTGACAAATATTCTTGTTTACACAATTTCATGCAGGGCACTCATTAAATGGACTGTGGTATCTCAGTAATGTGGGTGTTTACACCGCCAGCCCAAAGTTTCAGTACACCCCCATTTTTTCGTTTTTTATTGAAATGAAAGTAGCTCAAGTCCAAATGGTGCAAAGGTAATCACTAAACTGCTGTTAAAACAGTTTAGGTCACCAAAAACTGAACAATCATGTGCATATCATAGAAAACGGGCCTTATTCAGAGATTAAGAAATTGGTTAACTCACAACTTTCCTGCAGCAATGGAAATAAATGAAGCCTTGAAAGTTCATGCAAACAATTCCTACAGGTGTCCCAACTTTAGTTGATGACTTACAAACCCTCTGCCTGTGCAAAGGCAGTGATGAAACAAACTGTGTTTCTACACCCTCAAATGCATTATTAGGACAATAATGTGCTGCAGCACCATGCTGTATATTGCTACCAGAATGGCCAGGAAAAATACAAGAAACAAAAAACAAAAAAAAAAAAACAGTGGTTGGTCAGGGGTTCATCCTACAACAAGATAATGAGCCAAAGCAGTAGAGGAAAAGAACGAGACATGATGGAAGAGCAGCACAGTCTCCAGACTTAAGCCACATGGATCTGGTTTGGGATGAACTAGACAGAAGGTGAAACATTCGTGGGAACTTCTGCAACAGTGTTGGGACAAACTTTCTGAACAATATTTGATTTCCATTGTAGAACGAAGCCCAGAGTGTGTTCAGCTGCTGGATGAGTCAAAATTTTAGATTAAATTCAGTTCAATAAGTAGATTCCTTGTTTTTAAAATCCCTGATTGTTTATTTGTTCCACGGTTTAACTTCAGAAACACTGAGACACTGAATTATTTAAATTTAAATAACAGCTGGAAAAGTTGAAGTGTTATAAAACTTTTGACCGGTATATTGTAATTGGTGTGTAGCTGGGAATGAACAAGTGAGAATGGTGCTGCTGGCAGCTTTCAGCCGTCAGATGAGCTAACTTGTCTTTATTTTGAGTCTGATGGAATGCCATTACTCAAGCCCACGTATGTGGTATTTTTGTAAGTGGCAGAATGACCACTGTGGGAACCTGTCCAATGAACTGCCTCTGCTCATATTCTTGGCAAATGGAGCCCCCTGTCCCCCATTCTCTGTCCCTTTATCTACCACTTTCTTTCTCCCTCACACAGGGTGTCAGGCGATGTTAACAATGAATCAATCTTTGGGGGGATTCTTTGACTGCAGATGGGGTGAAGAAGTGACTGGGATGCATGGCTTTCGTTCTTTGTCTGCCGGCCTCTGTGCTCTCAATAATTCATTAATTTATCACTTTTTCTCATGGGACTGGGAGAAGTCTCTCTGTGGTTAGATCGCCTGATTGATAATCAAATGAGCATAAATTTAGTGACATTACTGACATTTAGCTTATACTCGTTAGGCTGTTGAACATGTCAACAATACAATTAAAATGCAGGATATATTTTTGTGAGATTGTTATCAAACAGACTAATAAACTAATAAGTCTAAGGAGCTTAAATGGCAGATAATCAGGCTGATTAAATTTATTCAGTGATAGTAGATCCTTGATAAAGTTGGGCACACTTTTGAGCTTTATCTCGTCCCACTATGTTATAAACACTACACATATGTTTTATTATAGATGTGTATGGAAACACAGTAGGTCCAAACTGCACTTTCAGCAGCTGAATTAAAAACAGCTTGTTTCTAAATGAGATTCTGTTTTCAGAAATGACTTCTTAATACTGACTGGTATCAGACAGAGAGGAGAAGAATAAATAGAGAGCCTGCCTCTTTTGTGTGGCAGGGCCACTTTTGATAACTGTCTCTAGTCTGTCTCTGTCAAGCTGCATTTTTGCGTTGCTGATGTCTGAATAGATGGCATTCCTTTAGTGTTTCGTCAGTCTGTGTGCCTTAAGTGAGACCGAGAGACAGAGATAACAAGTTTCGTTTCAAAGAACTGCCAATCGGTCATATGGTATGTATTCAATTTAAGATTAATAGCTGTGTGGAAGAGCAGTTGCTCTGAGAGGACCCTTGATGACACGTAGAGCTAAAAGGACAGCCTGATTGTTTCACCTAATTGAAATATGACCCCTTGGTCTTAGTACCTTTTTGTTAGGTAGTAGTACAGGGAGTGCAGGCTTAAGCTGCTTTCACACATGCAATGTAGCTCAGCGTTACCCAGAGGACATGTATGTGACAGCACAAATGTCCGAACCAGTTGGGTCGGACATGAAACAGGCTCTACACTAGCAACCCCCGAGAATAAAGTCCATGAAACGTCCGATTAAGCCCATGTGTTAATAGAGTAGGTCATTGTCTGGAGAATTCACAGCGGGTGAGGGGGCATGTTGATGACATCTCTATCATACATGTGCTGTAAACAAAACACTAAGATTTCAGCAGCATATTTCTTACAGGACGTCCTGCTTCCTCCGCACTCTCTACCCAGGCACCACCTGGGTGGCAACACATCTTACTTACCTACCCATTATTTCTTGAAATGTGTGTCTAAACTGTTGGTCAGGTGAAATAAAAAGTGCATTAATGTAACTTCTTTGGGGTCCATTCTTAATGTAAATATTTTTAATAATGCACAAGGTACAGGGGTAGAGTTTACAGCATTAGTTCTCTGAGAAACTCATTCACATCCAAGCAAAATTAGTATTGTAACTGAAATATCTGTAACTGAATCGATATTGAGGTGAATCAAATCAAATTTCGAATCACATTGACCTTGTGAGTTAAGTTGATTTGGGAAATCAGTGGTGATACCCTGCCCTAACAGACAATCTCCCAGGCGACTCTGGACAATGACCGGACCTGAGACTGAATATGAGAAAACAGCTTTAGTCAAGGGAAAACACCAGAGTTGTTGAATCTGACTGATACCTCAGAACGAGGGCTTATCATTCAGGGAAATCACATTTCTTTACACTTTCAGTAATCATTTTTTCATCAGTGTTTATGGTATTTACCTTGGCTGGTTTCCAAGTCAGGTTATAGTATTCATCAGTTTTGCAGGACTCTGTGAAACTTTGCTCTGTGCCAGTTAGACTTGATTCTGACTCGGCATTGGAGGCTGTTTTACAACCAGGTTTAAGAATACAAAAGTTTCCTGTGGTCAGCTCAAGCTGTGTAAAACATCCTGTTTAGTCCTCACATCTCAAGGTCACTCATAGAGTGACGGGGACCTTCTGTATTTGTGCTTGTTAAAGTGTTTATACCTCCCGCTGTTGTGTTGGTGTGGTAATACTCAACAGGTAGGTTTGCTTTTTTTTCTGCGTAACTCTCTAGAGCTAAATATAGAAAACTGTGCTCAACAAGATAGTCGTGTTTCCAATGCTAAAATATTTACAGCTACTTCGCCCAAACAAGTAAGAGTGAGAGTATGAGATGAGAGCTGCTGAAACCAGATTGTTATTCGCTATTCAGAGGAAGCTGCAGCCAGTCTGCTGGGTCCCAAGTCAAGCGGTGCAGTTTGCACTCTGACTGTATTTGAAGTCACATCTCATTCATCCTTCGGTCCCCTCTTCTTCAACTCTGAGGTAATACCCAAGTGTTAGGCTAGCTGAGCCATATGTGAGCCATGCACACTTCTAAAAGCCAAACGGGCAGCCTGAAGCAATCATTGCACCCAATTCCAGTTTATAACCAGCAAGGATTTGGAACAGTTCACTCTCTGTAGTCCTCGTTGATTGGACGAAGGCAAGGGTTTATTAGGGAAGGGGGTGCCAAGAGCTTTGTCCCCCCTCCCCTCTTTGCCCTTCCTCTTTAACTTGCACTCCCCCTTTAACTTTCGCTCCCCCAGCTGAAGAATGCTCGTAAAACGGGTTCACCTGAACAAGCCAGTGGGAGGGTAGCTCCCTGGCCTAGTTTTGTTACCATTGTAAAATGTTAGCAAGACCTTGTTTGTGTTTTGTTTAGGGCCCCCTTTTATAAAAAAAAAAAAAAAAAAAGTGCTTTGGAGGAGAGACAGCAAGGGTGAAAAAAAGTTTGGTTTGTGAGATAACTGCAACCAGATGCTCTCTCTGTCTGTTATTCAGCATAAAGAGAAGGAGAAAGAGAGGCCAGTGAAGACGGGAAGAGAGAAGTGACATTGTCATTTCTGGGTGAACTTCTCATCTGCTACATGGACCATCTCCACCCTCTGCCTGCCTTAAGTTTTCTTGTCCCATCTACAGTATACTCTCCCTCTGTCGAGTACATAAGAATTGAAAAAGGTGTGTTTGGCCTGGCAAAATAGTAAGTTTGCAACCAAAATAACAACAGACTTTAACTTCAACCGCTGCAGGGTACAATGGTTCCAAATTTTCACAAAGCTTACCTTCACTGCCCCAAAACAAAACAGTGTAATTGGATGGTTGCCTTTGTTTCCCATATTTACATTGTTTTCCTCTTTCTGTCTGTACATCTCTAAAATGAAACTGTTTGATGTTGGACTTATGTGGCAGTAGGGTGTGGTTTCTGGGTCTGTCTGGATTGAGAGGCAGCTGTGGCTGGCATGGTGCTGCAGCAAGTTGTAAGAGGATATGAGACCACGCGAGCAGGGACCGTAGGGGGACTGAGTGTCTCCTAGCTTACATTTCACCTGCAACTTGAAAGTTTCTTTCATTTAAAGAAATTAGCACATACTGCAGTGAGTATGCAGACATTTGCTCACAGCACTGTGCTAGAAAGAATTTTGAATTTTCCACAAGTGCTTTATTGCAGCCTTGAGTTCAAAGAAAAGTCAAGTCGTGAATGACAACCTTCCACGCCATCATTAAAGCCCCAGACATACTACAGCATGTCAACACTGGCAAGGCATGTGTCAGATAATTTATTAGTATTCCTTTTTTCTACAACACTTATTCTTAATTGGGCTGAATTTTTTTCCCCCTGCTTTCTGAATAAAGTGGAAAATGTTCCTTTCAACATTACTGCTCTTCACTGTGCCTGGTGACGTATCCCCTGTTTATGTGGCTTGTCGTTAAGGCAACACTCCAATCAAAAGGTTGCTGCTCTGGAGCTTACCGTTGTCCCCAGAATAGCCGAGCTAACACTTGCCTCCTGACATTGCCACATCACATCAAGCTTTGCACCAGTGGCAGAGTTCATATACCAAACAACACTCACAAAAAGCTGGACATTAGTGCAGTGTTTCGTATGGTGGCGGCTCTACTTTTGGCAAGTGATCACCATGTTTCCATTCGGCAGGCTCCGAGTTGCGCTCATATATGCTCATCTGATTGCTATTGCCATACTGGAACAAGTGATTCTATATGACTGCAGTATGACTAAAGTAGGAGAAGTAAGGGTCCCTGTTCAATTAGCACCACAGTAACTAACTTGTTCCACATGGTCACCTTTGAAATCGAATGAAACATTATTTAAAGCAATTTATGAGTTTGGAGATGGTAGAGTTTTGACAGATGTCGGGGCCAAAAACACACTCACTGTGGCGGACCAGAACAAGTGTGTGGATCAAGTCAACCGGCATAGTTTTGTAAGCTGCAGTAAATTTCCTTGATCAGACGGACAAAGATGGTAATCACAGGTAGTGTAACAAGGATACAAGGTTCACAGTTTCTCACAGATACTCACTATTTTCAGCTGCGCTTGAAGAAAAACAAGCTCATTAGAAGATGGATTATTTTCTTCCTTAGGCATAGTATGTACGTTGTCTGTCAGTTTAGCCTTTTCTTTGTTTGTTTTTTTGTTTTGTTTTTTTATAAATCTAAAATCTAATAATTGAATGTCTTTTTTTTGCAATCAGATCCTTCTACATAAAACTGAATTCAAGGGAGTAAATGGTTGTAGTGGTTTTTATAGTGTTACATTTGGATGACTAGTTCTTAGTAGTTGAGCAGTCCAGCTTACATAATTTATTATTTGCTTTCCATGTAAGCAGGATGCAACATGCAAAATTTCTATTAAAGCAACAAGTCCGTCATTATGGTGAATTGCACTAATGGATTTTGTTTAATTGCTTAAAGACATGATTATCTACAGTACACTCAAAGCAGACATTTTAAATGTTTGAGTTGTGAAGTCTGAAGACATCCTGGCCTGTAAGGTAGAAGATGCTGCATGTTCCTTGTCCTACAGATATGATTGTGTAAACATTTTGAGTTCTATGAAATTATGTGGTGTAATTTTACTACTGTAGGAAAAATATGTTCATTGCAGCCCAGCAGTTCTACAAACAACATGTGCTAACATGTTATAGTTGAGCTTTTATACATGGCAGTGGATGTGTCTGACAGGGACCTGCTGTGAGTTCTTCTAACTGAGAGACAAAGAAAGACATTTATGAATGCTGCACAATTATTTTACTTGCATATAGGTGTTACCGTCGTGATCAAGATTATGGTCTCCACAGTTAAATTTGACCAGGTGTTGTATTGATGCAGTGTGTTAAGTCCACGTTCAGGTGCAATTAAACACATTTTTACTCCAAATTTGAGGAACAATGGTCCAATTTCTTGCTGCACAGAATTATCAAAGATACGTGAGGCTTTAAGAAGAAAACAATACAAACTGATGTCATTTGAAGCCCAAGAGCAGTGAGGCAGGAGTTCGTCATTCAGTTTCTGGTTAGAAATCTGTGTCATTATTAGTGAAAAAAGATGGAAAGAAATTTTCCAACACAGTAAATACATGTGTGCAAGTTTTCTTGCTACTTGACTGCAAATAAACTAAACTTAAATAAGACTTTAGAAGAGCTGCAGTCAGTATAGTGACAAGGAATTCCAACAGCAGTAAATACAAAACATTTAAACAGCTGGAGGCTGGAGCCAGTTAGATGCATTTTGTAACTATGTGGGGTCCCAACACCAGTTTGACAAAACTCTCCCCTAACTCAGTTTGTTGACATGTGGACTACTACAGGAGAATTTTTGAGTTGACAAGAGTTGAGTCCACTCCAAGTACCTTACAGAGTCTCACATGGAAGCATCACAAAAAGTGATGACTGACTGCAGTATATTTTCTTTTGTTCATACTTTCAGTTTGATGGCTTGAAAGCGTCTCTGAACCCAGCAAATTGGATTTCATTCGAAACAGTATGCGGGTCTACAGGAACAATCACCCTGAATGTGTTTTTGTTCGGTCAAAACTACGAAGCAAGGACTGGCGTGTGTCTGCTCGATCAGCGTGTGTCAGCCTTTCCCCACTCCCTTACAGTGTGAGGGCCTTGATTAGCAGTGCAGGCTTAATCACTCAGCAGATGGGAACAGAGTGCAGTGTCACCAAGACAAAAACAAACGCACAGTTGGATTATGGTTGTGTGTGTGTGTGTGTGTGTGTGTGTGTGTGTGTGTGTGTGTGTGTGTGTGTGTGTGTGTGTGTCAGACTGAGCAGCTCTGATTTGACTCATAAACAGATTCTCGAGTGTTGTGAGCAGAGTTCCTCGTTTCTTTTTGCCCCATTTGCTTTCTCTGTGTGTCTTTCAACACTTGGTCCTTGTGACCCCTGTATCCAGCCTGTCCTCATAAGTCATTTAAACACACTTTTAATAGTGTTAACCTAGAACTGAGCAGCATGTGGTGGTGGTGGCAGAATGTGTGGCCAGCTCTGTAAAGCATTGTCAATAAGGAAAACCAAAGCGTACCAGTACCCAAAGATGAGGTTTATGTTTTGTCTTTTTATAATCCATAAAATTCTGTGGGGGGTTTTTCTATGGGATTGAAACAAAGCAAACTCAAATACTCTCTATTTGTCAGACTGTGAAATGATCTTCATGTGATTCTCAGTTGTTATTTATTTTTATTTATTTGTTAATCTGCTATGGTTAACAGCTCATCACACTGAGAGATAAAGGACAGCAGGTATTGATAGTTTTCTAAAAATGCATTGCAGTGAGAATTAAAAAAAACCCAGTTCTGCTCCTGCTCTCCGTTACCCCTCGTACCTCATTTCTTTTTTCATCTTTTTTTTTACCTAGGCTCTATCAACACATGAAACTGGCCAGTTGAAAGAAAGGAAAAGGAGTAGTAAGGGGAAAAATGAGAGATGGGGGGGTTGTAGTTCAGAAACTGGCGTCAGACCATCTTTTGAGTGGAATTCTTTGCGGGGGTCAGAGTTCAGCCACTGCAGTGTGGCGCTGTGATTGGCTGAGGAAAGGTGAAATGAAAACCACAGTAAACTTTTGACCCCGGCTCAGGAGCTCTGCAGGAACGCCCAGCTCCAGCTCTGGTGTGGTGGAACAGAGCCCGCTCTCTTCCTGTGTTTACTCCACCAATCCAACAGGGACGGTGGGGAAAGGAGGAGGAGGGGGGGAATGAGGGAGGAGAGAAAGACACAAGACCAAGAGGGAGGGAGGGAGGGAGGGAGGAAGGGAAGAGAGAGAAAATCGTCAGAGCTGCGCTGCGGTCTGAAAATGAATATATGCCGTTTTACATAAAGGCTCAGTTGAAACGTGTACACAAGCACACAAACTGCTTCTGAAAAGCAAAGTTAAATCCCAGCACCGTATTTGTATCAACATGAAGCCATTTAAAAATATGGGCAAAAGTAATTACAATGGTTGACATATCTTCACACTGAATTATCTGTGGCTTTGTGAGATCTGTCTTCCCGCTGCATCTGTATCAGTTGCTAGTGAAGATGTGTGCGTTATCAGACTGGGCAGCATGGAAGCTGATCAGGCCCCGGAGCTCTGGCTCCCCAGATAAAAGACTGTTTAGCCATTGATTAATGAGCTAATTTCCATAATATTAGCCCTGTGTGATCACAGCCGCCTGCATTTTGTTTGGTCACTGTGGTCTCCTTTGGACGATGCTGTGTCCTCCCTCTTATCACCTCCCTGTACACACCAACATGTCAAGCTTATGGAAAATATGAAGGGATTGTTAGAGATGCAGCAGTAAAGTGGTGCTGTGCAGTGAGTTAGCTGGTTTAATCTGTGCCCGCGTGGATCCTTTCCTGTTCCTTTCTGTTCTTTGTCCGTATTAATGATGGATAGTTGTAGGAGATGCATGTGTGACACACACACACACACACACACACACACACACACACACACACACACACACACACACACACACAGTGGAATCTGCCACCTCTTTGTTTCCACCTTCATTTATTTTCCCTGGTTTTTCTACACGTTGCAGTTTGTGTGAGAAAAATGGGGAGATGCACACACAGCCTGTCTGAGCTCTGTGTGTGTTGTGTGCGTTAGGCGAGGGTGGGGGATGTTTTTTCTAGGGGGAGAAGCAACCCTATGAAGGCAGTTTTCCCTCTGCTTTGAACTACCTTCTCTCCCTCACCACATTCATCTATGGACATTTTGTACACTTCAAGTTTGAGGAAAAAGCTACTAGAACAAATAGCTGTTCTGTGTTTGTTTTTGTTTTTTTTTTTGTTTTTATGTGTATTGTGAATTTCATATATGAGGAAATTAATCTAATATATTCTTATATAATTGATGTCACAGTATTTTGCACATGGGTTGAGCAGTGTTTTCATTTATTGATAATTCTCCCCACATTCATTTTTCATCCTCAAAGTTCATGTCTGACTTAGATTATTAGATTTAGAAATTGCTCACATGTACAGAACAAAGCTGACCTTTTACACATTTGCTTTTCCCCCCCGTATTTTAGGCTTTGATTGGTCAATTAAATTGAACCCTCAGGTTGGATTTCATGTTCTCATTGATGCTTTTCTGAAATGCTTCACAAACTTCAATAAGCTTCTGTGAGGGTGTGTCTCTGTCTGCTCTTACATTTGCGTCACCACCGTGGCTTTGAAAGGTGTGCTTTATGCCACTGTGAACTGCTCCTTGTGTGACTTTAATATCAACTCTAAATCCGTTACGCTTGTTGAGGCTTTTCATTTGAAAGACTTATCTAAAGTCGTTTTCACATATGAACTCCAGACGCTGTCCGGAGCTGCTCTTTCACACACGTAGCACACAACTGGAGGTTGTCCGTGTGAGACACGTTCTCACCTACTGGAAATACTCCGTTTGGTTGAGGTGAGGGGTGGCGTCTGGGTAGAGTGTGTGGGACGAGGATAGAAACGTCACCATCACGCCCACTCGCTCATTGCAAATTCTTTAGACAATGACCTGCTCTAGTCACATATGGGCTCAACTGGACTTTACATTGACTTTGTACTTGGGTTCTGGTAGGGTAAAGTCTGTTTAATGTCCTGTTCAACTGATTTGGATATTTGTGTTCACACATACAGCTCCTCTGGGTAATGTCTAGAGAAGTTCAGGTTTGCAGTGCATTCGGGAAAACAGCTGAAGTGAGTGAAGTTGGTAAAGCAGACATGAAACAAATTAGGCGTTGTGTTTTTTGTTTTTTTACTTTTGTCAGTATAGTTTCACAACTCAGACATGGTTTCAATGAACCTTCACATTAAAAATATGCCAAGGAACAAAGTGACAAAAACATCTTGCTTTCCACCAGACTCACTACAGACAAACGTCCCTTACGTTTGTTTTCAGTCCTGTTTTTAAGCTTTGCTGGAATTTCACAGCTGCCTCGGCATCTAAATGGAGGCTTTCTCTGAACAATTTACAGCTTGGCTTTTTTAAAATCCACACTTGTACACACATGCTTGACATATGTCCTCCTCATCCCCATCCTCGAGTGTCATTGTGTGGCGGCACTCTCCATCTTGCCATCAAAACCCCCCTCTGGCTCCAATTTAGTCCCATTTGCCCATATTTCATTAAAATCATGTGTAAAGCGGGCAAGAAAAGAGCAATAAGCTGTTTTCACCAACAACAACTGCGGTGCATTTGACTCTATGAGAAATGTTTGCTTCTGGAAGTTATCTTCCCTCTGAATTAAGAGGGAATCCCCAAAATGTAAAGATGATAGATGGCTGCAAAACAAAGTGAAATTTGGTTCTAAATTATATGAAGCAAGAGCAGCAACGTCATCCATGGCTCCCTTGTTTTTCCTGCCATCTAGCAATGCTAAGAAATGATTGGTTCTAGCATCATCTGTTCATCTACAATGCAGAACTAATTAACCATCTCAAAAAACTTTAGAGGTCCAATTTCTTTTTTGTATTTTCTAATTTTACTGACATGACTATCAGCAGTCAAAGTATTTGATTTATGTTCACTTTCATTCACTCAAACTGATGTAAGTTTCTCAAGGGAACACCTCGTTTTAATTCCGCTTAAGTTGATTCCTTGTCCTTTCTTCCTTGCTGCGGGCCATAAGGACACAGGGCTTTTGGGTATGGATGTGCATATCCATCTGTCACATATCTCACCATTAGGGGTCTCACTCACTGAAGTGAAAACATCAAGAAGGATAATTTGCAATTACCCTTTGCTAAACCCTTCCCCTGTCCAATCATAGTGTTTTTCCCCTATGAAAGCACAAGAGCAAAAGTGCATAGAATGGATTTAACTGTGTGTATGCCCACTCTTAGTTAAGCTACTAACATTAGCATGCTTAGCTCTCTAGCTTGTGGATATTTTATTTCTCAATAGAACCATACGCATTTCCTTTTCTTTGTCACAGCCCCAGAGGTAGGTTGTGACAGCATCCTACCTACAGTACAAAGCTACTTCTAGCGCCAAACATTACAATGATTCACTCACACATTATGCTGCATGCCACTGACAGACTCAAATACACTGTGGAAAGGTTGTGCTTTATTTAGATTCATTTGGTTGCTCAGTTAGTTGCACAAGATTAATTCAGTTGAGTGTCGTTAACAAGCTTCACAGGATGCTCCTCGTCAACTGCTCATTGTTGTTGGACAGTATTTTATTTAGTGTAACATTATTAAACAACACATGCCTGTGATACATCAAACCAGTTATAAAGGCAGCCCATTCTAAATTTACTACTGCTACTTTGCTGTAGCTCACATTAAAACAGTCCGTTTAGCTCACACGGTCTACATCTCCTAATGGCTTTTTTTTTTGCTTTGTACATGTAGGCTTCCAGTTAAGACTTTGTGTTGGTGTGAATGGGTTCCTGTCATTTAAGTTTGCCATAAACTTGTTAGTTTTGTGATCACACTCAATAAGTTAAGAACAGAAATCTGTAAATATTCAGAGGTCTACCTTAAAACACATGGATTTCCTCTATCTATCTATCTATCTATCTATCTATCTATCTATCTATCTATCTATCTATCTATCTATCTATCTATCTATCTATCTATCTATCTATCTATCTATCACTCAAGGTGTATCTTTGGCAAAGAGATAAAATTACACATGTGATCCAAATATACAGTATACTTTTTAATTTGCATTATTTTTAATAATTTTTTAAGTAAATATTCAGTTTTCTGCATGACTGAAGTCCATGAGGGCCCAGTTTGCACGTCGGCAATATGTGGATTAGGCGAAACATGGCTTCAAAATTACCCAGGATTTGTTGTTAGATAAAGACATTGAGGCTGGGCTTGGCGTGAGCTCCAATTGCACCCAGTGTATAGCTGGTTGTATGCTCAGCAGGAGGTGGAGAGCTTCTTTGAAGGAAAAACAGGAAGTCATTCTGTCCTTTTGTTTCCTTTTTGCACTTGATGTCCCAAACTCTAGTGGACACCTTTTGTTACTTTATTACCTAGCTGTGTGTGTGTGTGCCTGTGTGTGCGCGCATTGAAGTAATGATGCAAAATGCTTCTAGTAGCTCAGCTCACGTCCTTTAGCTTCATTGTTGTAGTTTTTCAGTATTTTACTGGGTTTTTTTCGAAACCCTCAAACTTCTCTTTCTCTCGCTCTCTCTCTCGCTCTCTCTCTCTCTCTCTCTCTCTCTCTCGCTCTCGCTCTCTCTCGCTCTCATACACACACATACACAGTTATGACAGATATAATAAGGACAGTTTGGGTACATGAGTTTTGGGTGTGTTTTGGGGGTCTATAACTGTGTGTATGTGGGCCCAGTTTGTTCTTTGTTTTGGGTGGGTCAGTGTTTATTGTTGGGCCTGCCGCTCTTTGTCACAGGGGGCTCAGATTGCAGGCTTCATTTCAGGCTGAGCAGGAATGTCCTCCTCACTATTCTGGTCCTGACTGACGGACTGACACTGCTGCTGTTCTGGCCTTTTGCCAAACGCCTTTTTTATCAAAATCATGTATTCTTATAACACTAACTGAAATATCTGATTGCGCAGAGTGCAGAAAAATGAAATGTCATTGAGTACAAGAAAGTTTACCTCATCTCATCAGCCTCACATCTGAGAGAGGATAGGCACATTTGTTTTAAGATCCACAGGGGTGATTGGCTCTCGAGCTTATACCTGCTAGGCATATAGGAAAAACAACACATATCTGTATTCTGTAATGTCTTCCATTCAAACATATTTTAGCCAATGAGGAATGTTGGCATTTTAAGAGGAGAGTTGTTTCTCTCTCTCTCTCTCTCTCTCTCTCTCTCTCTCTCTCTCTCTCTCTCTCTCTCTCTCTCTCTCACACACTCATACACACACACAGACGAGCTGTGTGCAGAATCACTCTCTGAGAGAAAATGAAAATCAGGAGACAGATACTCTTATGTCCCTGGAGTTTCTCACTGTGCTCCCTTTATTTCCTCATATGAGTGAGGTCATGCTTGATTGGAGAGTTTCCAGGCATGCGATAGATAATCATGCCGTTTAACTACTTGTTTTGTAACACATGGTTGGTATGGGAGTGGCTGCAATGTTTGCAGGTAGTTTCAAAGGTATGAGGATGTAAAGCCCCTCACAGTCAAAGGGTTTAGTTATACAAGAGATTGTGTCTCTTCCCTGCCCCCCCTTAGTTTTGACCAGCTGAACAAGTGAATTCATTTTGAAAGTTTGTTTACTGACAAGTTAAAGGAAGCACAGTCAACACGAAACACTGAAATATTGTCCATAAAAAAGTATAGCCACATGTAATTACACATGAAGTGTACAAGTGCCCCGAGCTACATCAGATGTTGATTTGAGTATCTCATGAGCCTCTCAACAGTCGGGTTTACAGTCGAATGAGCATTACCAATCTCAAAACTTTCGGTGAGCTGTGTGACAGTGTTAACCACTTTCCCACAGAGCCACTGACTGCAGCTGCAAATCAGAGCCAGTATTTCAATGTCACAACAAAATTTTTTTTTTTTTGTTTTTTTTCCAAATCAACAATGTGGCTGATTGTTAAAAACAGAAAAGATTAAAATGTTCATGTTGTTTAAAATGAGCGTTGTACGATCCAGTCACAGCTCTACAATGAAATAAGGCTTTAGCCATTTGAAATAGTTAAAAAATAAAAACATAGAAAAACAATATGTGGCATTGTGATATTGTGGCAGGCCGCCAATAAAAAAAGACCAATTAGACTGTGGCAGAGGACTTCAGACATCCTTCAATGTGGCCCAGGACACATCTGAAATCACATGCTAAAAGAATCAGGCTACATTTGGCCTAGACCAACTCTGAATGTTGTCTGAGCGATTGGATCTCAGTTCTTAAATGCGTCCTCAATGCGTTTTGGGTGCGTTCACACCTGAACTTAGAGCAGTCTACTTGTGATCGGATCACATGTGACACATGTTAATGCCAGGTCTGAGCGGGGCCTCTGGGTGCTCCTCCAAATCAGACCTGACTAGCAGCAGCAACCTACAGCTTCACTCCCTGCTGCTTCAGTGATGATTTCACACAACTCAGCATTAGACACATGTTGCTTATTAGCATTAATATTT
The DNA here is from genome assembly GCF_002260705.1 of Seriola dumerili. Taxonomy (NCBI): domain Eukaryota; kingdom Metazoa; phylum Chordata; class Actinopteri; order Carangiformes; family Carangidae; genus Seriola; species Seriola dumerili. The sequence continues at coordinate 7,860,150 of NW_019174343.1, read as the reverse complement.
TATTTTGTTTGCAATCCCAGTGTTTTGTTATCGGCACTGCACTGAAAGCTTAGACTCACTGAGACTTTCTGTATTAAAATAAAAAGGCATCAAACAAGTTAAGCTAATAAACTATATCAAAGGCAAAGAACTAGAATTGCTACCAATATCAGATTTTTTCTGAATGATATCCAGCAGCTCTGTGAACTGTGTCTCTGCTCTGCTCTCCTCCCCTCCCCCTCCCTGTTCCCCTTCCTCCTCCCCCTCTTTATTCTACTCAATCTGCCTTGACTCCTCCTCCACCTCCTGCGGTCCATATTCATTTGAATCAAGCTCACATCTCTTGGGTCTGAATTACATTTAAGTTCTAGGAGTTAAATGTGCAGTGTGTTTGTAGCTGTGTGTCAGTAAACAAGGACAGAGTCTGCAGGAATGAACTAAGTTTAAGATAAATGAAAGTGAAGGGTTTAAAAATAACTTAAACATTAGAAAAATATGCTTAATAACATTCACATGTTGCCTTTTCACCACGGTTTCTGTGAACTCTTGATTTGTTGTATTGGTGTTAGAAAAAAGCCGATTTTATTATTAAACTGTTTGGACAGCTGACAGAAAGAGAACGCTTTTCTCTCTTTCGCTGTGTTAAATTATTCAGCTGCAGTATTAGCTCAGTAGCAGGACTGCGTTTAGGACTAATGTGATCAGTGGTCTGTGGTGGGGGATCACACACACACACACACACACACACACACACACACACACACCAGCTGTGGACAGAGCAGGTAGCAGGCCTCTAACTGCTGCCTGTTTGTGGCTGTGATTATTGTGAGCTAAACTTAGGAATAATAAAACTAAACCTGAATGGAGGCATCATGATTTTTTTCTCTCTTAAGGAGCTGAAACATTTTTCAAATCCAAGTTTGTTTGTTTTTCAGTGAAATCTGTCGTTTCTCTTTAGCCTGCCCTTGGAGAACAGCAGTATTTGAAAAATAAATCTTTAAGTCACACATGATTGTGTTATGAAGAATTTGTGTTTAGAGCTTTGTGATTATTGGATTTCATGAAGGGCTTGACAGGCTTATCTGTGGCAGTGGGATGATGGTGCTAAAGGTCAGTGGTTTTGGAGCAGCTTGTACCAAAACACTGAGGACTCTTCCAGTGTGTGGGCCAGGGCCATATGACAGGTCCCTTGATATTAAAATGTGGCTAGAAAAATCCTAAGTACACAAAAGTTATTATATATTGGAGTGTAATATTGTAACTGCTGTTTTGAAATGGAAAAAACTAACAGATGTCGATGACAAACTCAAGAAGGATTCATTTCTGTTGCCATGATGAAAGCTTATCCAATTGCTATGATGAGAAAACACAAAACACCAGAGGGCCTTCTTTACTGTGATTATGAATACGATGGTAAAGTACTGACGCTTATGAAGGCACATGTGTAGTGTCTGACGAATGTCTCTCAAAGTAGTTTTAGCACTGTCAAAGAAAGCAAGAAAAGAAATGGTAGCAATGAAAGGTGACATGCTCAGTTGCTTCATGGTTTCTATAAATAGTGACAGAGCAACAAAGAGAGGACTGATTAGTTATGTGCACAGTGAAGAGAGGTCTTTGACCAGTCACAGTTTACATTTATTGTTAGCAGTCATTTGATAACATTTTTTCAGGAATGTTCTGACCTCTGTGAGAGTGGTGTCATGTGCACACGGTCTTCTTTTCTCAGCTAAGCTATGGAAAGCTTCTGGTAGCCAGCGGCAAACATACATGGTGTGAGTAGGAACCAGGACGACAGGGAAAAAGAGACCTGATAAACAGAATATGTAAATAAGGAGGATGAGTGGCCACATTTCCAGGAAAGGGAAGTGATGACGCAGTGGAACGGGCTGAGGGGAGGACACAAACAGGATGTGTTCTGCTGTGGCTTCCTGTGCAATTTTAGAAATCAGTTTTTTCCCATGAATTTCTGTGAAAGCAAAAAAAAAACCTAAAAGAGCTCGTGCTTTTTTCATCCAGACATTCAGAGAGTACAGCAGTTCCTGAACTTTGTATTTTCTCTTTCTGTTTTCAGGAGATGTTAAGACATTGACGTGACACTGTACCCTGAATGGAGCTTGACTGGGGATTGTACTGGCCAAGGTGAGCATGTGGTATATGTACAAAAACGCACACTTAAATACACACACTCTCCAGGTGGTCGATCCATACCGGCCAAAGGTTCAGATCATTTTATTTTTGACCATGAGATGTTATATTTCGCACATTGGTGGCTGCTGTTTGCAAACCTGATGGTTTGTGCAACATTTCATCTTGTCCCTGAGCAAGTTTCACATCATCAAATGAGTCTGATTCAGGTTAGTGGCATGCTGCCAGGCCTGTTTAGACTCATCTGTGGTTTTGGTGGGCTGCTGCTCACAATCTCACTCTGCACTAAAGGTTTGAAAACTGCCGACACAAGTAGACAACACCTATAGAGCAAAGTGTTAAAATGAGTGAACAGCAAATGGTGTTGTCTGAATTCCAGGAGAACATAGTTGTTTTGCTACAGCGTTTGTAACAAGGAGGCTTTTTATTAAGAAAATCGTATTTCAGTGATGAAACCCTTTTACATTTACTCTGGTTTTCAGCATTGCCTCCCCGTTGCTGGAGTAGAAATCGTACTACTCTGCTGTGCATTCCCTGTGTTCAGAAAGACTCCCAGCAGCCCCCAGCTCTGCTGTTTGTCCGTTTCAGGATGTGAGGCTGACTGAGGGCTGATGTCATCTTTCTACACTGCTGCAGAGGTGAGCCTTAGGACAGAAAGCAGGAAGGAAGGAAGCAAGAAAGAGAGAAGAAACGGGGGGGGGGTCACAGCCAGAGCAGGACAGGCAGATTTTGAAAGGGGTGCTGAAAAGTAGACAGACAAGAAGCATGCGGTTCAGATTTATGGCGCAGAGTGTGTGTCTGAGACTTGGTGCTCTTCTAGTAATAGTGGCGGTGGTGGGTGACTGGACTGCATGTCCTAGCCTGCTGTTGTGGAGCAGGAGTTGCATAATGGGTCTCATCCGTTCTACAGTTTTCCACTCTGGAATGAGCTCACTCTGTGTTTAAGAGTGCTCGCGTGTGCACATACACACATGCAGACACAAAGTCCAGGATAGACTTGTAGTAGAACAATCTGGTGGAAAACGCTACAGCTTTGTGTTTGTTTCTGGGTGGGAATAGGAAAGAGCTGTGACCTTAGAGGCTGGCTGCAGAGGTTTCCTCTAACATGAACTCTGATGGGGTCAGACACAGGGCAATGCCAGAGCAAGGAAATAAGGGCAGGGTCCCCAGCCCAGTACTACTACACCCAGGGTGGGAGGGAGAGAAGGGAGGGGTAGTCTGAGGATGGTATGGGGGGGGGGAATAACAGTTAAAACCTATTGGAAGAAAGAGCGGATGTAGGCGAGTATGGAGAATGCGGAAGAGGGATCATTCTTACTATTCCCTGGAATACACAGTGGAGCCTCGGCTGGACTGTTTTAGGCTACACAAGCCTGACCAGTGTGTATTTTCTGCTCATGCAGTCCCAGGTAGTTCAACAAAGAGGCAGTCTGGTGAATATGTGCCTTCTTGGGACAGTACCTACTAACACCCATCTCTCTCACAGACTGTGCCTTGACATGCCTGAGCATGTAAGTGTACTGAAAACAGTTTGTATATGCAGTGTGTACTTGTGTTGCCGCTGCTAGCAGAGTGGTATCATTCTAGTGGGCAGGCTGGCTGAACGCAGGATGACCCATCTCCCCTGAGGCTCCAAATCACTACATCATCATCAGTCGCTCCTCGCAGTGGAACAGATGAGATTTCACTCCCATCGAGCACTAAGAAGGAACCAAGGCTGCTTTACTAACTGGATAGTCTACACTCATAAATCTGTAGGAATCTACACTCTACTCTTCCCCTGGAAGTCACTTCATTTATAACCTCAATAGCTTGGGGAGTTTGTTTGATTTTTTCCCCCCCTTAACTTGACACTAAGCTTTCAAGGTTTGCCTGAATTTAGAGTAATTTCAGAGTGGACTTCAAAAACTGTCAGATGAGGGCATGAACCAATTTGCGCTTATCTTTTCATGAGATTTTACCACACACATGTGAGCATATAAAACCACACTCAGTCCATTCCCTCTGATCATGTTCCACTGCCTGTGTGTGTGTGTATGTACATATGACGTGCGGCTGTGTACTTTCAGGTGCTGATGTGTGCTGAAGATGAGTGGCGTAGGAGACAACTCGTTGGAGCCGCTGTGCTCCGACCGCAAGCGTAAACTATCCACCTGTGACACACCAGGCTTAGGGTGAGTGCTGTAAATTCTGTTAAGCGCCGTTCATATATCAGTTCACTTTGGCTGCTGCTGTTGTCGGTGTGAATGTCAGCAAGTGCATCAGGTCACTTCCTTCCTCCCAGCCTCACGTAAACATCCCTACCTCCCTGGTGCAAGCGTGTGTGTGTGTTTGTGTGTGTTTGTGTGTGTTTGTGTGTGTTTGTGTGTTTGTGTGTTTGTGTGTGTTTGCGTGTGTGTTTGCGTGTGTGTGTGCGCGTGTGTGCTGTGAGCGAAGTAATTGAAGCATCAGAGCCGCGGCCGTATGGCCTGCATACGAACGGGGCATAGGGAGGTGAGGTTGCCATGGCAACATGTCTAATCCCCTTGGCGCCCCGGCAGGTGTGACAAGCGTCGGAGGGAACAGGAGAGCAAGTACATCGAGGAGCTGGCTGAGCTCATCTCTGCCAATCTCTCCAACATCGACAGCTTCAACGTCAAGCCTGACAAATGTGCCATCCTCAAGGAGACCGTGAGGCAGATCAGACAAATCAAAGAGCAAGGTACCACCACTGTACAAACTTCAACCACACACCCCCGGTCATGAGCAAAGCAGTATATGAAAACATAGAATTTGACCATAACTTGATTATTGTGTGATCACAAACACAAACATTTATTTTTTTTCGTCTGGACTAAACAGTGAATTTAAGTTGAATCATGTCCAGTACCCCGCTGCAGGACAGATGATGCCAGTGATGAAGTGGTGTGTTTGGTTCGTGGCCAGGCTGCTTCAGACTGACAGCCAGTTTGGCTGTTTGTATCACTGGGGGTAAATGAACACCAGTAATTGAGACCAGTCCTTGTTGGTCATGGCTCAAGGCTGTCAGTGACTGCGTGTATCAGTTAGTGCCAAACCAAGCTTCTCTCTGGGAGACTAACGACACTGGTGACTCAGAAATCAGACCTCAGTGTCGCTCCTATCCCTAGGCCATTTTCCAATCATTTTTTGCAGATTTGACATGATTAGATATGCAAAGGTAGATATTTTCTTCCAGCTTGGTTGAGATTAGATCTCTGAGGTTAAGAGAGAGAGAGACCCAGAGGGTCACAGCTGGCTACTGCTGGCCCCGGCGTTGTGCAGCCAGGTTGCCATAGTTACAGGATGGGAATCATGGAGGGCCTCTCCTTTTTTTTTCTTCTTTCTCTCTGTTGTCCATTTCACACACCTTTCCCTGTTTGCACATCTTTGCTTTTTGCATCAGTTTCTCAGGTGTCCATCATTTTTTTTCATTCACTTCTTTCTCTGTTCTGTTTGCCCATGAAGGCAGTTCAGTTTGAAATGGAGTGACGTGAATCCTGTGACGTCTTATTTGTCGTTTTGCTTAGTGTCTCGCACCGCAGATAACCCTGCTACATAGAGTGAGTGGTATCTAACAAAGCCTCAGACACATGCTGTTTTTAAATATAGAAAGGCATGCTAACCATGCATCCATGACTTGTGCTGCCACCTGGTGGCCAGAAGAAGTGTTTCAATACATTGTATAAATGAAGCTGCCAGCTGTGAATTGTAGAATTGTTGCCTTGAAAATATCACGAACATGATGAAAAATACAAAAAAATAACATCTATTCTGCTGTTGCAGAAAACATACAGGTCATGTGCACTCAAATCTCAAAATAATAGCTTTTTGTGTTGAGCCACACAATGGAAATATGCAAAGTACCTTGTAAAAATCCAGATGCATGGATCATTACTGTAAAATGATAATTCTCTTCATCAGTAGTCATGCTTTATCTGTCCTTAGGAAAAAGCTCTTGCAGTGATGATGATGTCCAGAAGGCGGATGTGTCCTCCACTGGTCAAGGGGTCATTGACAAGGACCATCTGGGACCGCTGCTCCTACAGGTCAGCTTGGGGACAAGCCCTGTGGGGCAAAAGACCAACACCAATTAGTTGCCCTTCCATATGCTGGACCAGTGGTTTGCTGTTATTGCTCACTTGAAGTTGGAAGAAATGTCTCAACTGGTTTATATGAAATGTAACAAGTCTTCCTCAATTCAACTCTCCTTTTTGTTGCCCTGCTGTTTTTAGGCCCTGGATGGTTTCCTGTTTGTGGTGAACCGAGAGGGCAGCATAGTATTTGTGTCAGACAATGTGACCCAGTACCTGCAGTACAAGCAGGAGGAGCTGATCAACACCAGTGTCTACAACATCATTCACGATGAGGACAGAGAGGAGTTTCACAAGAATCTACCCAAATCCAATGGTGAGACACGAGTTTATACATGTGTTTGCACAAACGCATTCAAGATCATACACACCTGAGATGATTGAACTCATCTGAATGCTCTTGTGCACATGTGCTCACACTCACACACACACACACACACACACACAGTCATGCCCATCTGTTAAGCAGTATCTGTTTTGTTTGTTTTTTCTTGCTAGCACCAAATGGGGCATCATGGGGTGGAGATGCGCCCCGGCAGAAGAGTCACACCTTCAACTGTCGTATGCTGGTGAACTTTGGTCATGGTCAGAGTCATGGGTTGTCAGAAGAGAGGCCTGGAGGCCAACGCTATGAGACCATGCAGTGTTTTGCCCTCACTCAGCCCCGGGCTATGATGGAGGAGGGAGAAGGTGAAAGTCATAATTAACAGCTTTGAATGTTTTTTTTTTTTTTTTGTTGTTGTTGTTTTTTTCTAGCACAAAAAATAGAAAATAAAAGAGAATATAACAATTAAATATGTGACAGCAGTGGACATATACTTACTTAACATTGTGTTGTCTCTTTCCTCAGATTTGCAGTCGTGTATGATCTGTGTGGCACGACGCATCACCGCAGTAGAGAGAACAGAGAGGTTTAGCACACGCCATGAACTGTCTGGTGAGCTACCATTGTGTTACGTGTAATAGATCCATGTACTTTCCCCAAGTGTATTCATTTTATTTACACGTGACATGACTGTTGGAAATGTTTTTGTTAGGCATACCACCTTACAAAGGCTTTAAGTCCAACTAGCTTCACCCCTTTAAAAAACAAACATTAGAATTAAAATTTCCCCACTGTTATCATCTTTACTTGTCCTGACATGATAATACGATCTCCAAGTTCTCCGTGTTATTCTAGATATTTAGAGATGTACGCCATAGATTCCTAGTACACTGACTTTGGACTATACACTGCATCTAAAGTTGTCGCCTTTTTCCGCTGTCAACACTAGCCATTATCCTTCGGCTAACCCGGGCTGTGCATCTTCTGTTCCAGGTAAACTGATTGAAATTGAACAGCACGCCTCTCTTCACACCACTATGCGTCCAGGCTGGGAGGACCTGGTGAGGCGCTGCATGCAGATGTTCCTCCATCGCAGCGAGGGACAACCCTGGTCCTACAAACGTCACTATCAAGATGGTATGTAAATGATGTACCTTCCTACCATCTAACCTTCTCTGTCACCATCATTTAAATCATTACAAACAAAAACCCTTAAAGCATCTGGTGCTACATTAGCAGGTGCATGCAATAGCAACTTAAATTTCCAGACTTGTTTTACATGTGAATGGACTACCTAGAATTAGAGCATAGTCACAGACATCGACATGGTCATGATCCATTATTATGGGCACCAGGAGGGCAGCTTTGAGCTTTGTTTAGAAGGCAGCAATCACCAGAGTACACAGGGAATGTACCAGGACACCAACCACCTCATGAAAACATTTGGTATGTGGGATATGGCCCTTTAGATGTGAGCAAGAGCCTCAAGACATTAATAAATAATCTTCATTACATCAGGAGACATTACCAGACAGAAAGAACACTTGACTTTATGGTGTTCAAGAATTGACTTCTTCGGAGTGAACTACATGTTTAATTAAAAATTAACACTTTGTCAGTGGATCCATTTTTAAAAGGGGGAATTATATAAGAAGCAGCTGGAATGAAAAGACGTGACACAAGCTTGTTGCAGTTATGACTTCAAACATATCAACAGGCTGAGCAACGGCTTTTTCTGTGCGCTTGCGTTGCATGAAAATAACAATCCTCTGTATTGTGACAGCATCGCAGCATGTGTAAATCAACTATATGGAAATTCAGCTTAAGTCCTGCTGCAAGCTGTGGCAGCTCCTCATTCTTTTAATGTTGTTAGTGTGCATGCTCTGTCTCATTATCATCTATTTATTGGATGATTGAATTATCCTTTTTTTTCCGCTCCAGCTTTCCATAATGGCCATGCGGAGACCCCACTGTACCGCTTCTCGCTCTCTGACGGCACCCCAGTCACAGCCCAGACCAGGAGCGATCTCTGCAGGAATCCCAACACCAATGAACCACACTCTTTCTTGTCCACACACTTGCTACAAAGGTGCAAATACTCTAAAAAGTAAATCTAGCTAGAGGGTGAATTCACCAAACATAGATGAATGTCTGTCTGCATTGTAGAGCCTAAACTTTGTTTTGTTTTTAATTATTGTTATTTTTCATACTCTCCTGTAGGGAGCAGAATGGATATCGTGGAAACCAGGGAGGAGGCATGAGGCCTCAAAACATGGGTGTGAACAACCCCAACCAACAGATGAACATGGGCCCAGGAGGGGGCATGGGCATGAACAGGGGCTACGGCATGGCTGAACAAGGCAACATGCCACAAAGAGGAATGCCTCCATATGCTGGGGGTAACCGCATGAATCCCATGAACCAGATGAATCAAATGAATCCCATGAATCAGATGAATCCTATGCATCAGATGAACAACATGGGTCACATGAATCAGATGAATCAAATGAATTCCATGCATCCAATGAACTCCCCCATGAACTCAATGAACCAGTTGGGGCCCATGAACCAGATGAATCAGATGAATCAGATGGGCCACCATGGCATGCATCAGCAGCAGCACCAGCATCAGCAGATGGGTCAGTTCCATGGAGGAGGAGGTGGACCTGGAGGTGGAGGGTACGGGATGGGAATGACCAGTCCCCCTCAGGCCAGTCCAGGAATTAACGGCCCCCCACACAATGTCATGGGTTCACCCAGAGTCAGAGGAAGCCCCAAGATGGGTGCCAGCCCCTTCTCTCCTGGAGGTACTAACCGAACTTTTTTTTTTTTAAAAACTTTGCAGGTTATTTAGATGTAGAAAAAAAACTCCTTAGACCAAAATTCAGCTGATTTGTTTCATTCATGAATTGTTCCCATGTCTCTTGTTTGTCCTTTTGCAGGTATGAACTCTCCCATGAGCTCCAGTCACCCTGGTAACTCGGGAGGTGGAGGAGGAGGTACCACCTTCTCCAGCAGCTCCTTGAATGCCCTCCAAGCCATTAGTGAGGGAGTAGGCAATCCGATGCCTTCCCCACTCACCTCTCCTCCCCCTCACAAACCTGACAGCTCCCCGAGTATCAACTCCACCAATCAGTCAGCAGGGGGACCATGTAAACCAGGCCTCCCAGCCTACTCTGACACCAAGAGCCCAGGCAGCTCACTAGGGGCTGGAGGAGAGCAGCAGTCGCAGCCACACCCTCACACCCCCACCAGTGAGGGCCCTCCTGACAAGCCAGACAGCCAGGCCAGCAGAGAGACGGGTCCGACCGGAGGAGAATCTAATCGACGGGTCCCTGACACCAAATGCCACAAGAAGCTTCTGCAGCTCCTCACCTCCCCTACAGATGAGCTGGTGCCACCTAATCACGCATCAAACTCTGGACCCAGCTCCACATCTGAGGCAAAAGATGGAACAGTGGGTGTCACCAGCCCCTCCTCCTCAACAGGAGTATCCTCCTCTACGGGCGGGAGTCACGGTGCTGTATCCTCCTCTGCTGGCACAGGACACTTAACAAGTCAGTCTCTGCAGGAGAAGCACAGGATCCTCCACAAGCTCCTCCAGAACGGGAACACTCCCGATGAGGTGGCGCGCATCACAGCTGAGGCCACTGGAAAGAGCAGCTTGGATTCAGATCCTGGACCTGCAGCCCCTGGAGGAGTTAGGGGATCCGAATCAAAACAGGAGCAGCACAGCCCCAAGAAGGAGAAGCCTCACGCCCTCCTTCACTACCTCCTCAATAAGGACGACTCTAAAGAAGGTGGTGATATCAAGCCAAAGCTGGAGGAGCTGGAGGGGAGAGGAGCTCAGGGGGCAGGGGTCACCAGCTCTGACACCCACTGTATGGATGGAAAGGTCAAGTTGGAGCCATCTGATGAGGCAAGTTTTTTTTGTTTTTTTTTCTCCAACAAGGAAAAACAAATTGTTATATGTAGTTAATAATACCCACTAGAACATGGTATTCTAATCTTTCTTGTGTCTCTGTGGTTCAGACGGAGACCCTGGAGACCATTCTCGGTGTCCCAAGGAACAACTCTGGGTTCTACCCTGAACCAGACTCCAGAGCAGGGAAGGAAGTTGCAAACAAACAAGGAAACATGCCTGACAATTTACATGGTAAGTCAGTGATTAAAATCTAAACTATCATCAAATGAAACACTGGACTGCAAAAATGTTTATGCGTTGTTAAGTATTGCATTAGGTATCACACCATGGACGTTCATGTAGCACCCGTTGTTTCGAATCTGAGAACCTAAATGTGTGAAGGTATTTACGCTCTCCTTGGTACTGTGTGTGTTTCAGATGGGGAGAAAGGCCCCATGCCTCCAGCTCAGCGTGGTGTCTATCAAAGAGCCTTGTCCATGGACGCCAAGCCCATGGGTGTAGAAGGAGCAGTAGGAGGTGGGCTGGCCATGAGAAGGAATGTCCCCTGTCCCACATTGGTCAAACAGGAGAACATGGATGCTCCGATCCGCCCTGGGGTCGTACCCAATGGCTTTCCTGGAGGCATGGGTCTCTGTCCACCAAGAGGCAATCCAACAAGTAATTTAAACACTTATTTCTTCGCATGCCCAAGACAGCCTGGCTTTCTATATACTGTAGACCTGGGTCCCACAGAATAGACAGCATAGGGATATTTGTTTTCTCAGTACTACTTACTTTAAATTTTTTAATTGAACTCCAGAAGCTTAGAGTCCAGTTTTCACTGTGTGGCTAAGTGTACTGATGAAATGCTCAATGTAAATGGTGTTTGTGTTTTTCAGGAGGTATGGGCAGAGGTATGGGAATGCCCCAGCGCCCTCCCATGGCAGGACCAGGGGAGTGGGGGATGACGAGGCCCAGTGGCAGCCCTGCGGCCGGACCAGGTCACCCAGGCATGGGTCGCTCTGGCCCAATGGGAGGACCCATGATCAACCGCTCCAATAGTGTACCTGCAAACACCAGGTCAATGCTGCAGCAGCAACTCATGGAGATGGGTATGTCACTTGCCTCTGCTTTTACCTACTTGGTGCCAAATATGATGAAGCAACGTAGATATGTGAATTAGACTCCTCTCTGAATGCATCTGCAGGTACCAATGAAGCCAATATGAGTATGAGCCCGTTTGGTGGACATGGACCACCACCTCAGTCGCCCTCCTGGCCAGACTCTGCCATAGGAATGGACAGACCACAGAGTAACACAAACAGGTACACAACCCTATCCCGCTTCATTTTTCCAACTTTCTATACCTCAAGCTGAATTCAGAAGTTGACATTAATCACAGTCTCCTTTCTTTGAAGCGACTAAACATCTGGGTCATTTGTTGGTTTAGGGAACAGTTTGCACACCCCCTGGATGAGCTGCTGGGACCCCTGGCCAACAGCGACGGCCCGAGTGATGAACGAGCACTTCTGGACCAGCTGGACTCTCTGCTCAACACTGCAGATGTCATTGCTCTACAGGAAATAGATCGAGCCCTAGGCATCCCTGAAATAGTGGGCCAGGTACAGGACACACTACAGTATAAATTATGTATCGCACTCATTTTGTTAACAGGAGATGATTACACATCACCAGTGTTGGCACTAGAGCCACAAATGAATGTCAGTGGTTCAGTAACTTCACTAATTCTAAATTACACAGTGATTATTGAACAAAGTGAGAGGTATAAAACAATATTATGACATAAAGTGCTTGTTGCTTTATCTATTTAAGTAAATACAAAGTCGGTGAAAAAAAAAAAAGTTCAGAAGCTGAGAGAGTGGTCTTACATCACAGCATACATTTATTTTAGTTCCTCTAATTAGATGTGATGTGAATTTGGGCTCATTGAAAGTCCTCAACTTGAATGTTAGCTTGCGCTAATGCTATTCAGCTTCCAGATTTTCAGTTTCTTGTTGCCTAATCTGTAAGCCTGATGTAGTACATGTGATTCTGATGCAGCTGTTTAATGTATATGTGTGTTTTATGTATGTTCTCTGGCAGCAGCTAAATCAGTTACCCTTAGCCAACCATGTGTTGATATTGCATTACGGTTGATGCAGTCCAAACTAGCATTACATGCAGCTTCTCTGTACCCTAGACCCAGGGACCTGAAGGTCACCAGCAGGGCCAGGATCAAGGTCAGGGTCAGTGCCCACCATCAGAGCCTTTCCCAGGGCCAGACTCCTCCATAGGCATGGACCAAAAACCCATGTATGGCCAGGGCTACCCTGGGCCCCCAGGGCCCCCCTCCATGGGCATGCAGGCCGGTTATGGCGGCAACACGATGCAAGGTCAGTCTCCGGGAGGCTTCAACCCCATGATGAATCAAATGGGCCAAACAGGAGGCTTCCCTGGCATGGTGGGTATGGGGGGCATGGGCAACCCCCGCGCAAACATGATGAGACCTCGCATGTTGGCCACCAAGCCTCTCCGACTGCAGCTACAGCAGAGACTGCAAGGGCAGCAGGTGAGCACAGTGACAAATTCAGATCATGTTTAACCTAAAGGTGACCTTAATATCGTTATATAGAAAACAGAGCAGGTCACCTTGTTTGTTTGGGGGAGTGGGTAGCTTTTTGACTTATGTTGATAATGAACATCAAAATAAACAAACTGTCATAATGAACTTTATCTTGTATCATCCGACAGTTTATGAACCAGACCCGACAAGGCATGAAGATGGAAAATGCCCCCGGAGGAAACCCTGCCATGCGTCCAGGCATGCAACCTGGCATGCAGCCGGGCATGCAGCCTGCAGCCATGGGTGGTCAGGTATGTAGTCAGCACTTCCTCACGTCTTATATAATGTGCATTCACTTGCCATTTTTAATAAAGCGAGTCATGTCACCATTTGACGAATTACGGTGAAATTATTAATGTTTCTCCGCAGCCTGGTTTCATAAACGCACAGATGATGGCTCAGCGCAGCAGGGAGATGATGACCATGCAGATGAGGAGGCAGCGGATGATGATGCTGATGCAACAGCAACAGCAGCAGGGGCAGGGGGCAGCTGGAGGCTTCAGTCCTCCTCCAAATGTCACTGCACCAGCAGGCATGGACAGCCCCATGGGAGGCCCCCCCTTGAACCAACCTGGACAGCAGGGCTTCAACTATGGAGGTAACTATGGTGAGTTGACTGAAACAGAGTTGGCTGACTGTATCGTTTCCTCCTGGATGGTCAAGTTTCACGCTCATGACTGTTCTTTTGTTGTTATTGTCGTTGAACTTGCAGGGATGAACCAGCAGGGGGACCCATCATTCATGGCTCCAGGCAGCAGCCCACCAGGAAACATGATGCAAGGACGAATGGGTGGCCCCCCTCAGACCGCAATGATGCCAGGGATGCAGGGAAACCCACAGGGAGGGCCCATGTACCCGTCTGGAGACATGAAGGGCTGGCCACAGGGCGGCATGCCACGCAACAAGTATGCAACAGCAGGCTTCTTTGAGCAGTAACTTATCACGAATTTAGCAAGATACCCATAAGAGTCTTGTCCATGTGTAATATTTCTTTAGGTTAAAGTGGTAAATGGCTGATGTCAAAACTTATTTTTCTGGTCTTCCAGCTCATACCCCCAGCAACAGTTCCCCCAGCAGGGCAACCAGGGCCAGTTTGGGCCCATGATGATGAACAACTCCATGGGTGGACCTGGGCCAGTCAGCGGGGCCGGTGCAGGACAGATGAGCCAAATGCCAGGACAGATGCAAGGACAGATGCAAGGCCAAATGGGCATGAACCCCATGGGAATGGGTAGAATGCCAATGGGACCTGATCAGGTAGTTAATTGTTTGACACATGGGAGTTTAGTGGCCTTACAAGAGACTCGGCTGAGGTTTTAAAACTCTGTAGAGAGATATAGACATTCCATTATAACCGGTAGAAAGGTTAACACGTCCAACCTTTTTTTCCTGTCTCTGCAGAAGTACTGTTGACGACCTGTGGCTGACAGCAGAATCTGGAGCCTTTCATCTGTGGCAGAGCAGCCTGGGCCAGGAGAAGAGCTGGACTTACACAAACACACACACAGTAATTCTCCAGCGTAAAATGTGACACAGGAGACTCGACGCATCGCACTGCTCATTGTGGAGGAAGTTGGCTACAAGGACGAGCATGCATCAGGTTTCATCACCAACTGAAGCCTCACATGCTGTAGCCGAACTCTATTTAGGTTATGCACAAACACAAAATACCTGTGTGTGTGTGTGTATGTGTATGTGTGTGCGCGTGTGTGTGCGCGCATGTTTGTGTGTGTTCACATGAATGACCCGGAGCTGTCGGGCAGTATTCAGCGTCACAGTAAGGCTGCAGAACGGGACTACGGTACAACTGGCTGTGGCTGCACTTTACCTGGAGGCTTCTGTGTGGAATAAAGATTGATGCAATATTTCTTCATCATTACAGCCTTATTAGAGATTCAATGCCTTCACAACAATGGGTTTCTTTCTTTTTTTTCTTTCTTATCCTTTGGATGCGCCTCATTCTTAAAGTCATTGGAAGCTATAAGCACAGTTTACTATGTTATGCAGATTGGAGCAATAACTCTTGCCTCTATGCTTTAGACTGTAACTGAGCATCATTACCCTGTTCTAAGCAAACAAATGGTACTGCAGTATTAGATGTCTCAAATGTCCTCTGTGAATATGAATTGTAAATATCCTACAAAATATATCAGACATGCTTTTTAAAGGCCCATTATTGCACAAAGTATGAGACCTGGTTGTATTTTTGTGTCCCATAGGTCAATACTGATTTGGTTGTTTTGCTTCTTTTTTTCTTTTTTTTTTTTTTTTTTTGCTGTTGCAAATATTGCAGGTGTGTTTTGGGTTTTCCTTCCTCTGTTTTGTCATTTTCTTAATGCTGTATTTTTAAATTTTCCCAGAAGTCGTGTATTTCATGTTTTAGAGAGGCACTTTTTACTTGTGACGAGGATCTGATGAGTTGAAGGTTTGAGCTTTCACACCGTCAGAGGTTTCATTAGAGGATGGTGACGGCGAATTCTGTCAGGACAGTCGATTACGTAAACTTGTTGTTTTGTTGCTGTGTGTGTGTGTGTGTGCGCGTCTGTGTGTGCGCGTCTGTGTGTGTGTGTACGTGTGTGTGTGTGGGTGTGTGTGTGTGTGTGTGTGTGTGTGCGCGCGCGCGTCTGCGCATGTGTGTGTGTGTGCGTCTGCGCGCGTGTGTGTGTGTGTGTGTGTGTGCGCGTGCGTGCGTGCGCGCGCAGTACAGTGAAGACGGGAAAACACCCTTCAGTTCACCAACAGGCCTGGTCCTAGCAGAGCTCTCTCCCTACCACCAGCTTTGTCTGTCGAGTGTATTTTATTCACAGCATCTTCTTTTGACTGTTATTCTCAACCCGCTGAATCTACCTTTTCAACATGCGCGATCCAAAGATATTTTTCCACATCTCTGTATAGTTTCTGAGGTTTCTGGTGTACATTTTTTATGATATGTGTTATATTATTCTGATGGTAAATGGGTACATATCATTGATCTGTAATAGCATATGATGGTTATGTACTGTAAGTGTATCAGCTATCAGTGCAGGGCAAAGAGGACTGGAAGGTCTCAGTCCCACAGCAGAAAGTTTTTACATCCAGAAAAAAACAAAGCATGTTTTGCTGTGAAAGAGAAATACCAATGGAATGAAATCCACTTGAAGACATATCAATTTCTCTTCTATTTTTCAGGAAACAACTTCATTTTATGTCCAGATTTTGTTACTTCAGGAAAATGGAACTTTGTAGAGTTTGAATGAAGTGCAAAAAGAGGCAAGAGATCATTTGGTTTGTTTTTGTTTTTCTTTGCGTGGAGGTAAGATAAGCTGTCATTTTACAGGATGTATATTACAGATTTTTTTCTTTTGATGTTGATATTGATGTAAATACAAATTTCTATTTAAACACTCTTGACTGTGATTCTCTAATTATATACTGACTGATTATGAGCAGTGATGCATGCATGTAATTTACTCAGTTCTCAGTCTGGTAACAGTTAATATCAGCCAGTATATATAGACGTAATAATCATTCCTGATCAAACAAAACAGATGAGCACTGCTGCAGCTTGTCAGGTTATGAAGGAATAATCCACTTCCATTTTTAGATCTAATATTCTTCTGTCAGAAGAAAATCTTTCAATATTACTCCTTGCTTAGTATTGGAGAAAGGCTTAGATACAATAGCTTCTTTCAGGTTATTGTAAGACCCACACAGTATGAGGCGCTAACATCTAAACAAGTGCACGCACAGACAGTGATGGAAGAACAATTCAGATCCTTTACTTCAGTAAAAATAGATTAAAGTATTGATCCAACTGTATATAACTACTTGTGAAGAGTTGTGATACAGTATTCTGAGGTATTTTAGTTAGCACACTGTAAAATTACAATTGTCCTGTCTTCTAAAATCTGTGCTAGTAGAAGTACAGATGTGTAATTAGCAGAATTTACTTAAATGATCAGAAGAAAAACTACTCATTCTTCCTTGTGACTCATGCATCATCATATATATCATTAGATGCTGATTATCATGTTGTAGCTTTTTGAAGTGGAGCTAGTTTTAACTACTTTATATACAGTTTGGTTGTTTAATCTATAGTTTCCCAAAGGTTGAGCCCATCTGAAGGGTCACAAAATAGGATCCTGAGGATCCCTGTACCCCACTTTGAGACCCACTGCCATAAAGAACCTGATGCCTGCCTGCATTCATTATGCAATTTACTGCCCACTTGTGGTGGCAGCAGGGTATTGACCCTGAAAGCTAGCTTGACTTGCAGCCCTTTTATATACAGTTTATGTTCCAGCCATTAAAGACCATTAGAGTTGGTAATGACTTGTACCGTTCTGAGATCAGTTATGATATTGCAGGCCTAATACACATGCGCAAGGGTCTGGAAACAAAACTTCCGCATTAAGCCTCAAGAAGAAGTAGCAGCAAGTAAACGATCAAATGACTGATTTATCATATCTGTGCAAGATCTGCAGTAAATTTGAGACAGAATATTGTCACAGAAAGAGCGCGGCTCCTTTCAGGAATAGATCAGTACGTGTTCAGTGTGTGTAAAGGGCTAGAGAGAGAGAGAGAGAGAGAGAGCGGTGATACTGGCGACTAGAGCAGAGGGCTAGTTAGTTAGCAGTTAGCAGTATAGCCGTGAACGTACAGTGCCATGTACTCCAGTATGTAAGAAAGTAAATGCTACGACTCCTCAAGACCCAAGTTCCCACGTCTCAGCTGTACTTCAACTACGAGCCAAGAAACGTTAACAATACTGAGACTGGAAAATACAAGATTCTGCAATGTGACTGGAGTGAGTCATTGTCAGTTAATGGTGAATATGTTGAAGATTACCATATAAGTGATATTTTTCCTTGATACTGTAAATTTGATGTGTTAACTGACAGTTCAGAAAATAATCCTAAAACTTCTTCAGCCAGGAAGGACAAGGTTAAGATGTCCAGACAGAGAGCAGCAAGATGCAGGAGAGAGATTTCAGCACAGGAAAAACAGGCGGCACAAAATCATGAGACAGAACAGCCCCTGAATTTAAGAGAGATTTGCTGCTGCTACTGTCATCAAAAGGTATGTTTTAGACTGGTCCATATGTATGGCATTGGTGTAGTGCAGCTAGTGTGTATGTAAAAGTCACTGCACACCACTGAATACAGTATAAATACCATACTGGAGCTTTAGTGGGAAATGTTTAGAAAAAAATGTGGTAGTGTGGTCACATTCTGTATGATTAGATTATTATTACTGAATTTTAATGCTGTATATGTAACAGTCTATCATATTCTTTAGATGGTCATGTTTTGTATGTAAAGTAATTCAGTTGTCACGAAAACATGATGGACTAGAAAGTGTAATATTTTCTCTGAGTATAAGTATGAAGCTAAAGTAAAGCTTAAGTAAAAGTGTTTGAATGATGACTGTTCATTTAATAACAAATGTTATTGCAGTAATGTAGTACAGTACCAAACACCAAACAGTATAAACTTTACCAGAGGGCGGCGCTGTTGTCTACTAATGTCTCCAGCACCTCCATCGCCTCACACAGCAGCTGATACACAAGCTTTTTACTCTGCGAGAGACTGCAGTTCATTCTATGGTCACCAGAGGGCGCTAACTTCATGCCTGACGGACTGGAGGTTTGACTCATGTTTATGGACAGGGATTACAATAATAACAATCATTTGGAATGAAACAAATATAAATTGGATTAAATGGTTATAGAGTGATAAAATAATGGTTATAAATACATTTTTTAGTCGAGAACAGCTTTATTGTGAAGACCAGCATAGCCTGGTCTTCATTTTCTCCACAGCTCAACCAGATTACGTAAGAGATTTGTATCTGCCTTATAGATAATTACAAGTGATTAAGAGTTCAAAGAAGAAAGACTATTATGATTTAGCAGTATGAAAGAAAACAGTGAGGAGTTTTTATATGTTAGACAGTTCTGTTTAAACACTTATTGACACTTCCCTAACGGCTCAAGCAGAGTAGGTTTCTAAAAAAAAAAGTCAAGTGTATATATTAATAGCAAACTTATAACATACGACTGTACTGTGGGAATCTCTACCCGAGAGCAACTCTCTCTCTCTCTCCCTCTCGGAGTGTTGGCGTGGTTCCCGGCCCATCTGCGGCCTGGCCCGTGGATTACTGTTTGTTAATGTTTCAATCAGCTGTGTGTTGAGGAATGTGGAGCTATTTAACCTGAACTTCCCCAGGTGTGCCGAGGCGCCGCTCAGTCTGGGCCCCGCCGCCCTCCCCTGCCCTTGGCACAAAGCTATCACACAAACACAATCACACACTGGCCACGCCGGGGCTGCAGCTGTGCGCATCGCACCGCAGGGAAATGGGAAAAACATTGCACCAGGGAGACAGAATAAATCTTATAACGAGTCGCCTCGCCAAAGCAATTTTAACCCCTGCAGTGCCGGCGAAACTAGAAAACTGTTGATTTACACCGTTACATATTGAAACACCACATTTAAATGGATGTTTTATGAAGTGAAACAAACTTTTATCTTATTTGTTTCATATTTTTCATTCCTAGTAAACCATCTTACATCATTTTATCTATCTGAATAAATGTGTTGAATACACGAAGAATCTTAAATCCTCTTGGGAAAAAAAAAGTAATGACGACGATTTTCTCTTAAACTTTAATTCAAACTCTGTGTTTATTTGCCAAGATCTGTCGACCTGACGATTTAAAGGGAGACTTCCTCTTGTAATGTGATACGTTAATGACCCATAGAGAGGCAAATTACCAATTTAACTGGCTGTGAGCCATTATGTTGACCACCAGCTTTGGTTTTATGTTACCTGAATGACTTAACAGCCCTTTCTTGGTGTAGCACTTTTTTTTTAGTGACGACCACTTTACACTCTCCTAGTACTCAGCTACAAGATAAGCTATTCAGATGTATAGGAAGGCCTGCGATTAATCACAATGGTAATAAGGCCATAACAGCCCATAATAACCACCCAAGTGTTGTCTTACAAGACTATATCCCAGCTGTGGTATATGTTAAGTAATCAGCAGTGAAACCTCCCAGCTATATGATGTGATACTACACTTTAACTCAGACTCCTTTTCTCCCTCTCCCTCCCCTCTCTCTTACACACACAAACACAGTGACACAGTGGAATTCTTGTTCAAAAATAATTGTCTTGTTTTAATAAAAACACCAATAAGGTACATTGTAAGAAAACAATATCTTCACATAATGAGGCATTGTAATATACAATACAGTTTGTCGCTCAGGAATCTGAGAAATTTACTTTTTTTCTTTTACAAAACGTTGAATTCTCTACATGGTTTACACAAGATACAAAGAGCGTGACAGAAACATTAGCTTTCTTTAGAAACTCTACAAGCAACAAGCGGCTGCTGGCTGCACTGAACTTGTCTTGGTCCTCCGGCTAACCCAGTCTCTATCTGGACACTACCGGTCTTCTTCTCTCAGGACCCTCTGATGAATCGAGAGTCGTGAGCGGCAGAGATCCTCGCCGCCGGAGGATGTCCACACAACGTTATTTTTCTAGCATTGGGAGTTTGAAACGTCCCTACACAGTTCAAGGTTTTTTATTGATGTGGTCGAGAAGTCACATCAGGTAGCCTTGTTCGTTCTTGGCGGTGCTCCCTGTGGGGTCATGGTGCGATGCTCCACGAGCTCTTAACGGCACATAATCCTGTCATCTGAGCATCCATTCTGCGGGAAAAGAGAAGAGAAGGGCGATTAGTTCATTTGCTCCGGGAGGATGCAAAGCAGTCACAAAGCAATCTGGTACGCCAAAGGAACTTTTACGCACGCATAATGAAATATCAAATACACGTTACAGGGGTGCACGCAACTCAGTGGCACAGTGAACTGCACTTTGAGAATATAGCAGTGAATATGAAGAGATATTTACCTCCACTGAGATGCTGGCGATCTCTGCGTTCAGGGTGGTCAGCGGTGTGCGGGGGACGTTGCCGGCGGAGTGCTGGCGGCTCTTCTCCGGCTCGTCCAGCTCGACCTGCAGGTCCCAGATGTAATCGATTACGTGCTGCAGGATCTCCACTTTGCTGGCCTTCTTGTTAGTGGGCAGGGTGGGCACGAGCTCCTTCAGCTTGCTGTAGCAGCTGTTCATGTCCTGCAGGAAGACGGTCATCTGCTCGTCCAGAAGCGGGATCTTGCACTTGGAGATGGTCAGACTCTGATCGGACAGGCAGCGCACCACGTCCTCTCCGCCGACTTTGCTCTTCAGGGCGCAGGTAGATCCGACAACCTTCATCTTGATTAGTGTATAAGGTGTAGTTTCCAAGGATGACGAGGAAAAAGAATTGTTCAGAAATAGTTGAGCAACGGCGTTTCTACTCCTCTTGGAGATGTGAGCAAGGGAATGTTGACAGTTTGCAACATCCACATGGGCAAACCTCCTCCGGTTTATAGCAGTGCAGGAGCAGGGGGCGTGTCCGAAAGCTCCTGTTTGAAGGCGGTGAGCCAATCACATTGCTACGTTTGTATTGATGGGTCGGTCCACAACCTCACTCTCAGCCAATGATTGCGCTCGCCTGGTTATCGGGATTTACAATCTGTTTGAGGGATGGCGTTACAAATGGAAACAAATGTGTGTCTTTTATTGGTAATATGTGGGAATCCAGCTGTCCATGGCTTGGGGACTCTGCAGGTGTAGATTGCCTGGGGACAGTCAAGGGGTGGTGAATGCCTGGGTATGTACTGTGAGAATGTGTGTGGGATGGGACAGGATGAATAGGATGAATGGCTAATGATAATTAGGCTACCACAGTGCCCCAGATTTGCCTCTCACAATTGTTGATGGCGCTGCAGATGTTGGCGACAATAGTACAGTAAAGTTAGACAACTGATCACATAGAGAGGCCAAACAATTCTGGGAAAAGATTCACTTTTTATTAACTTAAATTAGTTCAAGATGACGAGGTTTGTTATAGACCCTTTTTGTGAACTGCGTGGAATTCAGTTACAAAAGAGATTAGCAGCTTATTCAATTTATCAGACCATTAGTCTAATAACATTACCATCTGAGGGCAGACTGTTGATCGTTTTGGAAAACATGCTGCGCAGTCATTCCCACACCACTGCTCCCTGGACAAAATCTCTGCCTTCGAGCTCAGAGCTTTCTTTATGTTCTCAAACTGCATTTTTCTCGGAGCACAGACTCTTTTTCCTGCATCTGTGTGCTGAAGGAAGCCCAGTGTGAGCAGCAGCTTCACGGATTCCTTCACATGTTTCTGCAGTGTGTGCTCAGCCTTGTGTGCACACTCAGATCACATCGCCCTGTTCTGAATCTTCCCCCCAGATTGTCCAAACAAGCCCGAGCAGACTGGCAGGCGCCAGCGCGGTGACGTCACCCATTCATCCGAGCCTTGACGCCTGTCAGCCTGGCGCCGCTCGGGCGGTCTCCATGGAGACGTCAAACAAGAGAGCTCGCACTCTGAGCTCCTCCGCTCACCTGCGTGGCGCGCGGAGCCCTGAGAACAAACCGGCTCCGGAGCTTTGTCGTTCATTTATCACCTTAAAGCAGCGGGATGGGATTACCGCCCCGCGCACCTGCAGAGCAGACGCTGTCAGCCGGTTAACAGCGCTGAGGCGGGGGAGGAGGAAGGGTCAGCATTGTGCTGTTACCGCGTTTTAACACTAAATAATAACTGCTGCATTCCCACACACAGCCTGCTTTCACTACTGTATACCCCTGTGGTTAGCCTACTATAAAAAAAAATAAATAAATTCTGTTTCATGCATTTTATTTTTGCTGTATGACAGTTTATGTCAAATAGTAATAATAATATTTATTAATAATAAATTTAACTTGTAGCCTACAGATACATTTCGAAGTAATAATATAAATAAATAAATAAATAATCTAATAAGGAGTAAATACGTTTCCAAAAGACTGAAAAAGTATTTTTCCACAATATTGCAACAACAATAATAAGTTTCTTATTATAATATGATATCAACTATCATAATAGTGGAAGAAGTAAGTAGCCTATAAAAGTAACAACACTGATATACTCCATTACAATAACCTTAGAACTCCTGAATTCAAAAATCTATTGAAGTAAAAGTACTAAGTATTTCAGCTGTGACATAAATGTAGTGGAGCAACAAGTGCATCATTACCCCTTTGAAATACAATGAAATAAAGTTATAAAGCAGCATAACATAGAAATAATAAAGTAAAGTATGAGCAGCTGAAATTGTTCTTAAGCACAGTACTTAACTAAAGGTACTTAGTAACATTTCACCACTGTATAACATCACATGTTATGTTATGGTTATAATTGGTTTTACTGACCAGGATCTGGTCACTGCTTGTAGATGTTTTTTTTTTGTTTGTTTTTTTCAATTTTTTGGGAAATATAAAAAGAAGTTTTTTGGAACATGAATATGCTGGCATTTATACAGACTAACACAGTACACAGTTTTTCACATTGTCTTGAGGGAATAAAAACAGCTTTTTCTCTTCAGATTTGAATATAAATGCTATTTAAAGAACCACTGCTAATATCTGCACAGATGTTATACCAGCCCACAGATAACGTCAGCGTTGCTTTCTTGTAACAAAGTTAACTACCACCGGCACTGTTTCTTCTAGCTCTTGCAGTAGCCTGTAAAAACTTTTTAAAAAACTTTCTTTTTTTCCCTTTTCTTTTTTTGCCCTCTGTCCTAGGTCGCAGCTGACAGGGCGGAGGGAGGGCCGGGTGGGTAGAACAATGGGAGTGCGGTGCAGGGATTGTGGGAGAGAATCTAGGCTGGAGCCACAGTGTCTGGAGCGCCCCTCCACTCCCCTCATCCAGCTTTTGTTCAGCTGCAAAAGCTATCAGCACTTCCTACTGACACCAACAATAACTCCACACAGCTGGGCCCTTTTTAGCCTGTTTACAGCACATCAAGGCGAGGGGAGAGAGAAGACAGAGGGATGAGGCAGAGGAGGGGAAAGAAAAGTGAAACATATTAGCTCCTGATTTTAACTGACAGAATGGCAGTGCCCTCTCCCAGCTCCCCTTCCCTCCTTCATCGCTGACACACAATTAATTTCCCAGTGGACTCGTTATATGTGAGCCGATTATCACTCAGTATTTTATTTCTGCGACAGGCTACTGTTTCTGTCAGTGCTGTTGCAACATCCTGCACCCATCAAACAGCAGAGAGGCAACACTTGTCTTTTTTTTATTTTTTTTTAGGACATTGTGTATCTTGGCTATATTTGTGCCAGCACACAAACCATTTCCCAGTAGCGTTTTTTCAGGATAAACTTTTCCATTTGGTGGAGGGGAAACATATTAGCTAATACGCCCTCTTTATCGCTTCAGCAAATAGATCTACAAAAGCACACTACAGGAAGCCGCAAGGGGAAAAGTTGGTGCAGGAATTCATTCAGAGGAAATGGGACATTCCAGCAATGCTTTCACACTTTTGCTGCTGTTATTATTGCTGTGGGGACAATAAGTAATGCTCATACTACTTCCTGAAACATGAAAGTGACCAAGCAACAATGATGGTAGAGGAGAATAAATGGTTTCTTAGACAGAGGATTTTACTTCAGTATGATTATTGAGATACACTGTTGAAAAGAAACGGGGAGGAATTTGATAATGAGAGGAGAGCACCACATGCAAGTTTTCAACAATTTTTACTCACACACACACACAGACACACACACACATGCACGCACGCACGCACACACACACACACACACACACACACACACACACACACACACACACACACACACACACACACACACCATCTCCTCGCAGCTGTGGGATTAGTTTCCAGTTCCCAGTCAGGCTCTTCCTGTTTGCTTGATAATGATCACACCTGTGTGCAGGTGTGTGGAGAGGCTCATATGAGACTGGGAGGGGTGTGTGTGGTGTCAAATACAAAAAACTTCCACACCACAATGTCACATCTATCCTCGGCTGAGTGATGATTGATTTGTGACACTCAAGACTCATCAGTCACAGGTACAAGTGGAGGAAGTTTGTGAAGAATGTGAGAGTTTGTAACACAGTGTGTCACTGTTTCAGTGGGGGTGTGTTATGTATGTTTCCGCCTGGATTCCTGGTGTGCCTCGGCGTGGCCTGGCACCTCCCTGGGCAGCCCAGCCTCTGTAATGACTGAGGACCCGTGGTTGGGAGTCACTTCCTGTGGGAGTCCTGGTTCAGAGATGTGTCATCAGCAGTGCAGACCGACTGGAGCCTCGCCGCCTGTTGGGTGTTTTTCCTGTGTGCAGGCAGCAGACTGGGTGGGTGGACGGATGCCTCCCCCTGAGAGCCAGGAGCATGTTATAGGAACACTATCTCCATCTGATAGTTGGTGTGCGGCGAAGCCTCACAGAGGTCCTTGAAGCCACACAGGTGTCCTCTGCTCTGTGTCCTTGGCCCCTGGAGGACTCACAGGGACAGCTTGGTCTCTATTTTTTTCTCTCACTTGTGTACATGTGTATGTGTGTGTGCATTCACCGGACCCAAAGCTCACCCCTCCTTTACACCCCTGTGGCCATCTCCCTCCGCCTGGTTCCCACACACACTATCAAAGCCCTTTAATGGCTTCTAATTAGCTCCCCATCTGCTGGTGACAGCGCACTGGTGGCATGCTAAAGCACCCATTGAGAGCATAGGCATTGTGCTCTGGAATACTTTCCACTCCAGTGGCAATTGCCTGGTGAGAGAGCTTTAGTTGGGGGTGTGGGGGGTGCTGGGGTGGGGCTGGGTGAGAAGGAGGAGGGGGAGGAGGGGATGCTGGGTAGAGTTCTCTACGGTCAGGGGCTTGGGGGAGGGCAGGGGTGGAGGGATACACAATGGGAGACAGTGTTACGGCTTGTTGCAAATCTAATAACGCCCGAGTCCCTTTTCCGTCCGCTCATCACCCCCCAGCACCACCAGCAACTATTTCACCCCTCCTTCTACTTCTTTCACTTCAGCAACAGTTTGCCGCTGACACCACACAGCAGACGCTCGAGTGAGCTTACACCGACTTTGCGCAGAGGCTACGGTGAAACCGGCAACACAACCTGATGAGGTGCTCCATTGTCCTGAGGAGCCCCATGGCTATAGCTCCCCTCTTGAACAATAGCTGCACCTCTATAGAAACTGTAAATGTTGCCTAATGAGGCCTCTTCATTAGCAGAACCTGTCTATGTGTGAATGCTGCCTGTTTGTCAGATCCTATAAGGCCTTCTCCTTTCCAGGACTTCCAGCAGGGCCCAGGTCCACCAGTAGCAGAAGGGGAGACCAGCTGTTCCCAGCTGGTAGCCAGGAGATGCCTATGGGGGACAGGCCTGATTGCTGCTGGCCAGCTGCCCCCTGCTGTAGGAGGGAGATGGAGAACAAGCAAATGCTTCTGGGAAACCATCAGATCAGCTCCAGTAATATCCTTGTTCTATTTCCACAGATTGCAAATTTAGATAAATATATATATATATATATATATACTGTATACATGTTTTAATTAAGGCATTTAGCTGACTTAGAAAGGGACATTAAATCCTTAGTCATCATCAACACCTGACAGAAAAAAGGAAAAAGCTACAAATCTATCAGAGTATTTCTGTGAATTTGTCAAATAAGATAGAAGAGCAATAAAAATTAGAGTTGTATAAGAGCAGACACATATTGCGTATTTCTAACTACATATTTTACACATACTATACAAGAACATATGATGAAGTTCTAACAGGAAACTGAACTAATCTCATTCTGGTGTTTTT
Source organism: Seriola dumerili (assembly GCF_002260705.1). NCBI lineage: Eukaryota > Metazoa > Chordata > Actinopteri > Carangiformes > Carangidae > Seriola > Seriola dumerili. The sequence goes on along the minus strand of NW_019174343.1, from coordinate 7,833,358 downwards.
CAGATTCCATGGCAACTGAATGCACCACTTTGAAATGACAAGTAAGAGCCTATGTAAAGGCACGTATTTGTGTGTGTTTCTGTGTGTGTGTGTGTGTGTGTGTGTGTGTGTGTGTGTGTGTGTGTGAGAGACGAATGGTCTGTCACCTGACCTCTCTCTCCGTCCCACACACACACACATACACACACAAACCCCGCACATCCCCACAGCTGCACGGAGGCGTCCAGTCAGCACGGCCAGGGGACATGGGAGCCAAAGCCCAAAGATGGAGCATGGACAGTGGCAGCTGGGGAGCTGACAAAGCCCCATTCAGAGGGCCCAGGCCTGGGGACAATGGCTGGGCCAGGCTGAGCCCTCTCCTCCACTCTTCCACCCAAAGATTAATACTTCAGATGGGCTTCCCAGTGGCAGGCAGGGCTAAAAGGAGAGCCCTCCTGTTTGTCACTGGGCATTGTGCGAGTCGCCTGAGAACCAACCTCTTGGATGGGCTTGACAAATGAGAGCCGCCATTGACAGTGAACAGATTGGGCCTGCCACTTTTGTTTTGATTGTGGAGCGGGTATAATCAAGTTATTTGGGCCTTGGGGAGTTTTTGTTTCTCTCTCCTGATGCTCTTGACACTAAAGTCCCACCTTAACAGTCTATGCTGGCTCAGCTGTGATCTGAGCCTGCTCAAGTTTCCCTCCTTGTTTGTTGTTTCTATTTATCAAAGCTGTATAGAGGGTGCAACAGCAAGAGGAAGTTAATTTACTTGGGTGTGGGAATCTGGCTATCCATTCATGTGGTCTACAGAAGGCAGTGCAGGTGCAACAGGTGTAGGTGTGCATATTCTTGTCACAGTCAATAGAGCTACAGTGCAGCGTTATTGTAATGTTTTCTATGCAGATGTCCCTCGTACACCTGACCTCAATAACGTGTTAAAAGAAACAGCTCAGCCAGGGGACTACAGTAACTAGAGACCCTGTTAGGTAAGGGTGGGGTGGGGGCAAAACGCAGGCTAGGGTTACCCCTCCCCCTCCCCCCCCACACACACACACACACACACACCTCACCCCACCCCTACCCTTCACTCTGTAAGTGCAGCACAGGTGTTTAGCCCCCAGCAAGGCAGCATTTCTGGTTAAACTGTAGGAACGCTGCCCCGCCTTCACACTGGGAACTAGCAGTGGCCACAGAGTACACAGCGTCACACCTGCACACCTGCACTTCCAGTCAGTGTTTTGCTACTGTGATCACATCAGATGATTTCACAACAGGAATCATTCTTCCACAGAATCTCGTCAGAGAAGAAAGTACACATGCAGTCAGCATTTTTTTGTGCAAATGTCATTTTAAGCCCTGTAGCTGAATTAATCTGACTTAAAATTCACTTTCACTGTTTGACAACGCAACAAGCGAGGACTGAATCTTTGTTTTCATGTGCTGTGGCTACAGTAAGGGAGGCCTGGGACCATCTGCCCTGTCTGTCCCGGTGTTATTGCTTTGCATCGACCAGCTATTCTCACGATAAAGGAATGTGCCCTTCTTGTAAACATACATTGACCCCCCGCAAGTGCCACAAGCTTCATTCCCTTTCCCTGTTCCCTCCCATCCCTCCTCTCACGCCTGGGTGTCCCTTCATCCACCCCAGTCTCCATCACCGTCTCATCCACCCCCCCCCGAGTCCTTCTACTGCCAGTGTCTCAGTCCCCTCGGCTGCCTGCTGAAGATCCTCCTCTGGTTCCCACATAGAACTGAGACACACACAGCTAAGACAAGCGCCCTGCTTTTCATCCAGGGCCCTATTCCAGGAATACGCTTGTGTGAAACTTCGATGCAGCAGAAGGTGCCCTACTTTTAAACTTCATTCTTCTCCCTGGGATTGTTTCAGGGGGTTTAACAAAAGGGGAAATAGACTGTGTGCGGGTCAGCAGGGGTGTGTGTGTATGTGCATCTAGGTTATACTCGGGTGCATGTGTTCGCGTGCACGCCTGTGTTTATGCAACAGTGTGTATGTGTGTGTGTGCACGTGAGGGGAGGGCTGGAGGATTATAAAGAGGAAGTGAATGGGAAGTACACACTCAGTGACAAAATAAGAGGGAGACATTCCTTTGCTGCCCCTCCCCTCCTCCTCCCGGCTCCCTCTTTCTCTCCTCTCCCTCTGCTGTGGCAGGGCCCTGGGAAAATCAAACAGGTGGTTTGGGCCTGGCAGGAAAGCTGGCTGGGCCCGGGGTGGGCAGGCCTACAGGCTGCTGGGGGCTATCAAAAGCTCTTAGGCCCAGCTTTAGGCCAGCACTCTGAATGGCCCCGGGCTTCATTATCATGTGAATTCTGGGAACTGCCCCGGGCCCCCAGTAACACCAGTGAGCTGCCCATATGGCGTTCGCTTGGCAACTAGGGAGACCCGGCAACCCCACACCAACCCCCCAGCAACCCCACCACCCCCCCGTCCCTTCCAGTGCTTCTCCTCCATTCCAGCACTCCTGATATCAAAGGAGGACAAGGAGGAGAGGGAGGAGGAGAGGGAGGCAGAGGCCCAGAGCCCCCATCCCCAGCCCTCTCCTGGGGGGGCTGGACCACACAGAGCAGCGCTGGACAGTCCTTAGGGACCCTGGATAACACCGCTGCCCTGTAGGGCACTACAGCTAGCCTGGCTCTGGGTGGATTTAGCCATTGAATTAGCATTAAAGACACATTCTAAAGCTGTCAATTTAGCATCACAGATAAAGATGTCAGCAGCCTCTCCACTTCATGAGGGTTGCTCCTCATCAGCTGCCCTCCTCCTCCTCCTCCCATCGTCCCACTATTCACTGAGGAATTTAGAGGCTGAATTCCCTCTGATTGATCACTATTGAGGCCCAATCACCACAGGAAAAATTCCTAGCACACAGCACAGCAAAATTCATCTGTTGATCTTAGTGAAATGTGTGGTTGTAGAAGTCAGTCACAAAAGCTCTTCCAGTTTCTCTTTCCATTTTTGATTACTCACCCCTGGCATTTTGTTCCCAGTATTGCACATAATTTTATTCAATGTTAATTGGAGGGAGATATTTAAATCATAGTGTGACCAGGCCTGTAGTGAGCCGTAGCAACAAAAATAATCACAGTAAAATTCATACCATCTGCAGTGATATGTTGTAGGCGTACTGGTACAAGCAGCCCCCCATAAGCATTCCAGTTTCATTAGCAGTGACATGAAAAAAACCCAAAGAAATCCATCTGAAGTAAATAACCTTGTGAGTCATCTGATTTTCCTGGATGAGGATGAGGACACTTCTGCAGAGGAGATGTCACTTAACAGCAGTGCAGGAATGCTGCTCCGGCTGCTGCAGTTGGCCACCTGTGTTATAATGTAGTGGGGGTTAGAAGGAGGAGGAAGTGTGTGAGCGCTGTGTGTTATATGCGCCATATGATGTCATGCTGATGAAGAGACTTTGGATGGCTTCGGCATTGTTCATTGTGATTACTGATGTATGCGTATTCATGTGTGTGTGTGTGTGTATCTCTATATGTGAGTGCACCTGTGTGAGACTGGGGAGTGATCTTATATGGCACATGTGGATAATCTAGTCAGCTTACTTCACCACTTGCACCTGTGATAAGGAAGGCGCAGTATGGAAAACAGAAGAGAGCAAAACAAGGAGGGAGGGAGGAGTGAGTGAGAGGGAGAGAGAGGTAGAGAGAGAATTAGAGAGAGAGAGAGAGAGAGAGAGAGACGAAAGTGTGATCTGACTTCTGAGGAACTCTACTGGTGATTCATTCTGTTACACATGGAGCGATTCACTCCCTGTGCAGCTGTGCGGGCCACATGCGCAATATGATTTCACAACATCTTCCCTGTCCTTGGAAATTCCTTTTTTTCATGCAGCCCTCTCACCCCCTTCCCTCCTGTCAATGTGCTGGCGGTGTTATTCTGACAGAGAGGCAGGTGCACGACTTAGTCATTCTTCTCTTCCCCAAATTGCTCCGTGCTTCACTGAAGCTTTAGTCAGCTAGAAGGGCTTGACCAAGAAGCCCCGTCACAGTCATGTGTTTATCATACAGTAGGGTTCACAGTGCTGCTAGTGATGGTGTTGTTGTTATCACTCAGCTCACCACTGCTCCCGTAGGTGTCAACAGCCAGCTGGGAGCAGGACAGTGATGTCTCAGCCACAGAAACTCAAGTGACTCAGCATTTCTAGTTCTCAGTTGTTGTTCTTTGCCCTGGAGTGTTAGTTTATCTTTACAGTATCACCGTCTCTCTTTCTAGGATTCGATCTGCTCCATGTCCAGTCGTGACCCAGGGGAGCGTCTGTGGGATTCCACCCAGGATGACGTATGTGTGCTGGGGACGTGAATCATCCCGCAGCTGCCCCCCTTACCGGCTCCAGCTCCGCAGGAGCAATGCAGCCAACGTTCAAACTGCTCTGTTTAAAACAAACCCGAGCTCATAACAGTGAGGGAACTAAAGTCACTTCGAAGCCACAATGATGTTGTGTTCAATTATGTTCAATTATCCCGGAACATGATCGTTCCGGATAGATTAGGCTGCGCTCACGTGAGACATGGCATCTGCAAGGCTTGATTCTGTTGTCATTGCCTGACAATACACTTCAGTGCAGGAGCTAAGTGTCATAGACAGTAGATTGGATAAACAACTCTGCAGCTGAGACACCGGCTAAATTCAGGTTGAATAGGATTTTAATTCAAGAGGCTCATAATTTATTTTGCCAATGACATGCTTTAATACTTTGAATGCGATCAGGATGCAATAGGGATGTATCGGCAGTGACACTGACCTTATTACGCTGATCTGGTATCAACCGTGACATGACGTTTCCAAATTAAATACAGTGTCTTTGTCAATGTCATTATGTAATTCTGTATTTTCTGATATCAGTTACATCCATTTAGTCAAAGTTGGCCCACGGGTCAGTTCCCTGGACTCATGTTACCTTACATGAAAATGATTCCAGTGTGTTACATAGAAAAAGAGAGCATAAGGTATCGATCAGTGCTCGGTATGAGCAGATACCCCGAACTGAAGCATGAGAGTCAGTATCCGAAAATAAAAAAGTCAGATCTGTGCATCCCTAGAAGGCAATGTGTTCTTCAGCTTTCTCACAAGTCTTGAACATCAACTTAACAACAACATGGGAAGGTTTTCAGCCACTGCGTCTGTTTATGTTTAACAGAATGAACCCACCTGACACAAACACTGATGTCTGCCACAAGAGAGGCTGAATGGGTCCAAATGGGTTACAGAGCCGCATTTGTCCATATTCAGAAAAACAACATCTAAAGAACTAGAAGATAAATTGGTGTGGTGGATGACCAGTGTGACTGACTACATGGAACTTGATAATATTGACGATTGTTACCCTTACCTTATTATCCTTATAGAGACCCTTCATAGAGACAAATAACTAAACACTTTGAACATTAGTAAAATGTTCACTACCAATGTTGCAGGAAAAACAGGTTGTCGCAGCTGAAATTATAGAATGAAAAAGGAATATAACAAGTGCTGTATTTATTGATTTCAATCATAATTATAACAATTTTATTTAGACAAAGTTCTGAACTTTGACCTCTTTTTTAAAAATGCATCAATATCTGTATTGCTTTGGTGTCAGATCTCATAACAATGTCATATCTGTTCTCGCAATGAAAATGTTCACATGCTGCTCAGTCATTGTCATGAAATTACCTGCAACATAATTGGGTAAAATATAATTTGTTGCTGTAAAGTTCAAATCACATCTGGAGGTCAGCACACGTTGTCATGGTTACATCAATCAGGTGGAAAGTATCTTCAATAATGGATACCAGCCTTTAATGAATACAACATGTTTAATATAGATATAGAATTAAGAGCTATAGTCATTGTTTCATGAAGCATTTCAATTCCTAATCCCCCCTCTCCACCTACACACACACACACACACACACACACACACACACACACACACGCACACACACACACATCTCTTATCCCTCTTCGCGCCGAAAGAGCCAGCAGGCGAAACTGAAAGAAAAGAGAATGGGCCTTCGAATGGCGAGGAATGAGAGTTGAGTTGAGGAACAAGTGAGTGAGTTGGAGAATGAGAAAATGAGAGGGAGAGACAGCATGGATTCTTTTCTTTGGGGCCTTAAAGACATGTTTCCCTCAGATGTTGGCTCTTCTTCAGATGCTAATGGTTCACTCTTATTCCCAAGCTGGGCCTTAGCATAACAATGCAGTGGAAGTGAAAGAGCTAAACCTCTGCTTTCTTTAAGAAGCCAAAGCTGGGCTTTTCTTGTGCACTAATGCCCCTCTCTCTCTTTGTGTTCCCAGTGAAAGGCCTGTGGAACGCAAAGGCAAGGTGATCACAGAGTTTACTGAAAATGAGACTGAAACAACACACGGGCCTGGGCTAAAATTGCATTGGTGAAGTCATTGTAAGCCAGGAGAAATGACCAAATATAGAGCAGTGAGTTGGCTGGCCCTGAGCCAGAGTACTCACTCTCTTGAGTATGATGACAGCAGTCATTTTGAATATTATCAGCTTTTGCTTTTAAAGCTGTTCTGAATTATGTCTGCTTGGAGAACTCCAACCCAAATGTTATGACTGTGTGTCCTGTGCTGACTCCAACATGCCAGAGTCCCATCTGAGAAGCAGTTGTGAGCCTGAAGGGTTTTTGGATGAACTGCGGTCTGACCATGACCAGTCTTTAGTAGATACTGTTGTGAGGCCCCTGATAGCCGCTGATAGCAAACTGAGAGCATATGGTTTCCTGCTCTATCATTTATCAGGGAAGAATGAACAGGACCAGAGGTAAAGGACATGCAGGAGGACACGAAGATACTGTACAACTCACACCGGCTGAGCTGAGGCGCGATGACTTCAACTTATCTGTGTTTGTGCTCAGTCAAACTGTTCCTTCTTATTATACGTCATTTAATTTTCTGCCTTTCTGCTAAAGTGGTTCTTTCAAATTTGGAGCGTTCTCAAAGGGCACATTTGAGACGTGGTTTCGCGGCTGGCTGGCATTTTGCAGCTGCATGTTTATGACAGACGCACATGAAAATATTGTACACTGAAAATATATGTTACAATTTTAAAGAGGCAGTCTGCAGCTTTTAACTATTAATACCATAACAGAAATAAAAAAAATAAGAGTATTGATCTGATGCAGGGAGATCAAAGTGTCACATGAGAAAAATAGCTCAAAAGCAGATGCATGGTGTAGATAAGAGGAATGAACTTAAAACAAAGGTACTACATATACCATACATAAATAATACGTGTATATAGTGTTAGAAGAAGTTAGGGTGAAGAGTTAAGGTCCAGTTGCACAGTAAGTGATATGAGTTAAAAAGGTGCTACTGCTGTCAGTGACATGTGAACTCTAAGAAATCCAAATGAGGCTTCATCCGTTGTCCTTCAGACCTCACGATGACAATAGACGACTAAGTACCCCCCAATTACCAGGTTTTAACCCATTAACACCTCTGATGTTCTCCCTCTTCTCTCTCTGTGCCAGTATCTCTCCCTCACCCCCCCCCCCCCCCCCCCCTTTATGCACATAAGCAGTCGGCCCAGGTGCAACACAGAGGAAGTTAGCACCTCCTCACCACAGCTACTCACTCTATTTACATGCAAAACGATGGGCTTAGTCAGAGAATGTGTGAACACAGGTGTGTGTGTGAGTGGGACGTGGTGGGGATGTTGTCACGGGAGCCACTAATCTGTTTGTCCTGACGTGCTCTGTGTTTGCTCAGAAACTGTTGAATCGCGGTGTTGTGTAATTAGATGTTTTGTGGAAACACATTTCAGATTTCTATTGTAAGAGACTGCAGAAGGAGAAGAGCAGCTGAAAATATGCCTCACACAAACACAAGCCTGCATTTACTTGTGCTGAATCGAGCTTTTTGTGCTCTCTCATTTGTGTGTGTATGTGTGTGTAGGTTGAGAGGAAGTCAGTGGTGGCACCCAATGTCATTTGAAGCGGAGCGCCTGGCGCCACAGCATCAGCATCATCACTCACTGGTGCCAGGCTCATTTTTATAAGCACTCACTAAATGACACACAGCTGGCGGCATGGAGACAGCTGTCACTGCCGTCACTACGCCCTAATCTGTCTCTCCCTCTCTCTATGTGTCTTTCCCTCTCTTTTCCTCCTCTCTCACACTCTGGTGTTCAGCTGGAGTTGCCTCCCTTCCTCCTCCCTCCTCCCTCCCTTCAGGATCCAGACTTTGTGGAGCCGAAGCTGCAAAAACTCACTTCCTGGAGCTGGTGTTCACTTCCTTTTCTTTTTGTGGGACTTCCTGTGCTGCCTCTGTGATCAGACCGGTCAGAGCTGACTCTCTGGGAGAGACTTCCTGATGCACAGACAGCTGGGGAGATAATTCTCTCTTTCTGCCTTTGTCAGGATTTTTTTTTTCTATCTCTCTTTCTGTGTCTCCAGAGGTCTTCTTTTCCCCCTGTACTGTTTTTCCATTTACTCTGCTAAGCCGCAGGTTTATTTTGATACGATGCAAAGCGAATCTGATCCCCCAGAGACAGATCATCTTCTGAGAGGGCAGACCTATGAAACACACAGGAAAATGAGCCTAACAGATATCATACATCCTAATGATATCAGACCAAGGCACAAAGCTCAGTTCATACCTGCTGATCTGGAGAGAATATCTCGCAATATCGCACCAGGCTGTCCCATCCATTAGTACTGATGTTCACCTCATCCAGCACCTCGCCCTCCCCTCTGGCTGTGAGTGGAGGAATGTAGTGGGTGTGGGTGTGTGGGCCCTGGTAGCGAGCAGAGACTGGCTCTAGTCGGTACGCCAAGCCCAAGAGCAGGCTCCTGTGATGGGGCAGGCAGGACAGAGCACAGACAGCTTGTAAGAGGGAGGCCTCAGTGGGTGAGTAAACACAGGCCTACAGAGAGAAACAGAGAGCGATAGAGGGAAAAGGCGCATAAGGAGCGAGAGTGTAGGAGGTGTAGGAGAAAATATAGTTTGATTTCAGACGCCTCTCTGTCTGATCTGTTGGTGTATCACATCCTGCAACACATCACCCATCATCCCTGAATGTTATTTTATCACTGTGCAATACTGTAACAGTTTTTATCTCACAAATGTGTCACAAAAAAAAAAAAAAAAAAATGAAACTCCTGGCAAAAGCATCCACTACTCTTTCCACCACTTCCTCTCCTTATGTCCATCTGGCCACCTGGGCCGCTGGTGGCAGGCCCAGGGTCAGGCCAGAGGAGAGAGGGCAGCAGGGAGCAGGACTAGCCTGGGGATGGAGCTAAAGGATCCTGGGGTGCTAGGTGACATGGCCTAAGGAGCCAGTATGCCACCTCGACGTCCCCCCGCACAGAGGCCAAACTGTGAGAGGCTCCTTTGAACCGAAGGGATGTGGCTCACACATGGGCTCCTTCCAGACAGAACACGGTGTGTGTCAGGAGGCTCTGTGCTTTGTGCAACGGACAAATGGGTTTAGTGTGTTGCTCCTCTGTTTGCACGGCTGCTCTCATATGTTTGAGGTTCTCTGAGGGGAATGACCTGGCGGGGGCAATAAATAGTTGGACTGGATAACTAGTGTTGTTTCACCTTACCACTCTAGTCTATATTCAGACAAGCCCAAGGGATACCTATTGAAGTGTACGGGTGCTTAAGGTTTATATCACCTCTGTTAACATCTACACAGATTGTATCAAGGTGTCCAGAATCTGAACTATGCAAACAGCTAAAAACAGACAAGTGATACAAGTGAAGGAACCTTGGAGAGATAACAGTATCTTGTAGCAACCTCTGGCAGTTTCACTTTCCTTACACAACCAAAATAACAGCAGCAGTGATACAATCTCATTCACAATCCATCATAATTAAAGCAATGTAGTTTTTGGGACTCATTCTCTGGGATGGGGGTTTTTGGAGGGAGGGAGGACGAGGCCAGAGCTCTGGGCATGTTCCGACGGAATCCCCCATCACTGCCGTGCTCTGGCCCCGGTCCGCCTGGCTCGGACTGGCTGGCTGTTCCCTGGAGTGCTGAGTGACAGGAGTACACGGCGGCCTCTCCACACGTCCCCCACTTCCTGAGCTACTGCTGGGCTCGGCAGCCTTTGGGAGCTCCACATGGCAGCAGGCTAAGTACACACACAGGAAGAGGTGACATCTGAAACAGCAAATGCTGCAATGGTTTGTTTGTCATCTCTTCGAACTGGTGAAAGTTTTGAGTGTGTCCATTGTATCCCAGGGCCCTCTCCTCACACTGAGGCACATGGCAATGTCCAGCAGTCAAATTCAACATGAATACTTTCATTTTATTTATTTGAAACTGCTGTGAAACACTTCAGTTCGTCCATAATTTCTTTGACACTACGTGAAAGACAGTGACAAACATGGCAACCTTTGAAAGAATACAAAATATTACCAGCTGGCCTATTTATCTAAAATGAAGTTCAGCAAAGAATCCTACATTTACATTGATACATCTAACATTTTCAGTTGGGAGAACAAATGTGTCTCTTATACGCTGATACAGTTATCACAACAAAAGAGCTACAATGTGATTATTTGTCATGCAAAACTTTTATTTTTAGCTTCAAATCATACAAATGTGCTTGATAAGTCCATGAGAAATCTAATAATGAATTCAAATACTTCCAAGGTATTAATCAGCTTAGCCCAGAATGTTTTTTTCATATAAAAGGAGATGCTTTAGGAGAGCTCAGGGATGAATGTGTAATGAGCTCGAAATAACCTAAAGCCCTTTTTTTTCTCTCTTTTTCTCTTCTCTGTGTCCTCCCTCCCTCCTCCCCTCTCTGTCTTTTTTTCTCCTCTTTTGGGAAACATGCCTTTCCCAGCTGCACAGCCCCCACAGCGCGAGGCCAGGCCAGGAGCACAGCTGGCCAGACTTGGTGGAGCCAGTCGACAGGCGCATGGAGCGCAGCCCGCCCAGGGCCCGCTTCCTCCGCAAACATGCCCAGGTGTGGGGCCTCCGAGCTGGGCTTCTGATCTCCACCAAACAGCACTGTGTGTGTGTGTGTGTGTGTGTGTGTGTGTGTGTGTGTGTGTGTGTGTGTGTGTGTGTGTGTGTGTGTGTGTAGGGAGGGACTATGGGATGAGGGATCAAAGAAGGCAAAAGGGAGGAAGAGGAGTAGGGGGAGAGGGGGCTGTGAAGATGGGTGGATATCGGGGGGGGGGGGGGGTGTCCCTGCTGAAGCTGTGTCAACACTGTGTGTTAATGTGTGTGAGTATGTGTATCTGTATCTGCATGTGTTTGTGTTTCGGGAAGTGAGGGGTCACCCCTGGGGGAGACAGTGGGCAACAACAATTACTGCAGCATTGTAGCTAAATTGTGTCTGAATTGTTCGTCCCTGCCCACAGTCAGTCTGTGCCAGGAGAGAAAGGCTTAGAGTGGGTACGTAATTACTGAGCAGTGGTACATTTAAAAGATGCAACACTGCTTGTTAGCATATAATAGAAAATAAATGATCACCTGCAGGATGAGTACACACGCGTGCAGAGCTCAGATGGCTGTTTGAAGAAAGCAATTCTGTGCAGATTACTGATTACCCTCCACATTTAACCATATCTGACTAGATTTCTAGATTTCTGCTGCGCTCCTTGAGCTCTGGTCTTAACACACTTAAACAAAAACACACTTGTGAACGTATCCAGCTCAGGCCACAGCGTTCGCCTGAGTAACTTTCCTATAAATCACTTCATAAATCACTGCACAAATGTACACTTAAACGATTTCAGATTGCTTCGTAACAGTGACATTACCTGCGGCTGATTTGATATGCAACCCCCTCCCTTACCCCTGTTTTTTTTACTGTGTTACAACTGATGGTGACCTCACTCTGGCCTGGTTGAGATCCAATCCAAGCATTTAACATTATAACCAGATTCCAACACACACATGTGCCTTCAAATGCGTGCACTCACACACAGGAACAGCTTCCACACGCTGCACCAGATGAAACATAGTGTAACAGGAGGCGTATGAGCTGGGGTCAGATCAGATAAGGCGAGGCCAGACAGCCTCAGATAAGCTCTTTGAACGGTTCTATCTGCAGCGTCAGGAAGACGCTCTCCCCTCCAGCCGTTTCACATGATGACTGCTGGCCAGGCGGCTGCTGCTGGCCTGTTTGTGGCCTGGCCCTGCTACTAATTAACTGGGAGAGCCCAGGGCCCTCTGACTGACTGCCTTGTCTCTTGCAATCCCCCCCACTCAGGATTGCTCATGCATGCATGCTAACAGACACTCATGCAAATACACACATAGACACACTGATTCCTATCTGTTGTGGACCCCAGGAGGATCTTGGATGGTGTAGGTGGCCCTCTTGTGGTACAGAGTGGAGGCTGTGGAGTATAGTAAGATGTGCTCCCCTTGCTGTTGAATCTTGCTCTCTCTCTCTCTGAAAAGAAGACCACATGTAAGGACAAACATGTCTGGTGTTTCATGCTGAAACTGCTACCTAGGCTTGAAACTAACAATTACTTTCAATCTGGATTAATCTGTCATTTATTTTTAGGATTAAGCAATTCATCATTCGCTCCCAGCCGGGGGTGCTTCTACCTCAGGGGTGACCTCAGCAGTTTCCAGGGGGTCTGTGGAAAGAATCTCAAGCAGTTTTACTAATTTGAAAAATTAGAAATTGTGGAAAATATACATCTGCATCTTGAGTCAGTGTAACACAACTGACTGTGTTGCGATTGGAGTTCAGCTTCTGCCACTCTGAGCGGTAGCAATACAAATGCAAACTTAAACAAAGCCACTGAAAACTGTGCCACTTGTGTATAACCAATAGTGTTAAATAACAACCTTAACAATCCATGTAAAGGAACCCATTTTGAACATGAGGGGTGATGTCAGTGAAGCAGTACTGACTCTGACAGGGCCACAGGGACACATCAGACAAGAGAGGTAGGGCACCACTGATTTTCTAGAGCCTGAGGTGACATCTTCAAACTGCTTCTTTTGCTTGACTGAGGCCAAAACCTAAATATCTGCCGTTTACAGTTACAAAAACAGAAACTCTCATATTAGAGAAGCTGCAATCAGTGGATGTTTGATATTTTTTCTTAACATAGGTTCATTTTCTCTCCATTTATCGTCTCATCATTTCAGCATTCCTACTGACTCATAAACATCCCGGTCTTTTTGTCTGTTTCCTCATGTGAAGGCACATTGTAGGTTCTAACTAGAGCCCGTTGACGTCAAATCTCACAATGGTCATGTTGTTGAATCTTGTGCACTTCATTGTCTAATGTAAGCTTCTGATTACAGTCCAGTCGGAGGTCTGTGCTGCGTTTCAGCAGCGCTCCCCTCCCACGGTGCAGAGGTTAAAGTCCAGTTAACCTCATATGTCCAGGAGCATTCCACAGACTGTCAGCTGTTTTTTCCCTGAAGCGTCCCATTGAGGGTCTGGGCCTTGACGATGGGAAACGTCCCTTTGTATCCCCAAGACAAGGAACAAAACAATCAAGGTGTTTGAACAACCACAACGTGCACACTCGAGCACAAGCACACACACGCACACGCACACACACACCCACACACACCCACACACACTCACATATGGAGGAGGAGGCTGTGTGAGAGCTGCTGGCACTGAAATCTCACCATGAGTAAGCATAGGTATATTTAGGAGGATCAGCTGGGATTTGTGTGTGTAAGAGTGTGTGAATAGGTGTATGTGTGTGTGTGTTTCAGTTACTGTGTTTGTGTCTCGTTGGACTAAAAATGGGGGCTGGCTCACCTGTTCACACACACACACACACACACACACACACACACACACACACACACACATACACTGACCTCCACATTTTTTTCCCTGCACTCACCTGTTTGTTCAGAGGATGTCTGCAGCCTGATCAACTTAAACACAGCGCCAATGTTTCCACGCTACCTGTTTGAACAGCTGAGTGAAGCGTTGACTTTAGCACTTTGCACAATAGCACGGGATTGGTTTGGAAACACACACAGGCCTCCTCCTCCTCCTCCTGTGCTCCCTCTGCTCGCGTGGACTTGCGTGGATGTGATAAACGCTGCCCGGTGACCCACTGAAAGACCCCCCCCCCCCCCCCCCCTTTAAAAATAGCTCACTCTGGTTTGATGGATGTAACATAAGAAATCTGGTTTTAGTGCATGTTTGTGGTCAGCAATTGCTTACTATATATGGGCCGTGCTCCCAGTCCAACTCTAATTATGTGTTGAGCGCGTGATGGGAAAGGATTACACACACACACTCACATCCAGGCAGAATCTGTAATTGTGTTGTGTTAATGTTACTCTGTGGATATTGGAGTGGATGTTCAAGTATGGAAGCAGTGTGCTATTGAAGGAATGCCCTGGTGGCCAGTGGAGACTAGGGAGCAGAGCGGCAGACGAGTTGTGGTGGAGCAAAAAACAGGAGAGAAGGCAGCGTTATGACACCAAGCTGCATTCCTCTTGATCTAAGACGGCAGCTGTACAGTGGTGGGCATGGCAATGTAATTTTGAAAACTACACACATAAACACACACATTAAAAAACAAGAGGCAAAAAAGATATACATGGAAAAGGGTGGTGACTTTTAAAACTTGGACTTTTCTGTCTCATATAGGCAGTGAGGGAGGCTATTACAGGCGTAACGCGGCACACGCGGGCTCATCGGCGTCCCGTCTGTCCGCTGGCCAGCCCGTTTTTGGGGGTCCGGGCCGGAGGGGTTTTGGTGGCTGAGGTGCAGCCTGAGGCCTGGCTGGGCTGATTTTACAGGCGGCGTGGGGACATGTGCTGGGATACTCCGCAGAGCAGCCTGGTGGGGGCCAAAACAGCCACAACTGCTGCTGCTGCACATCTTGGAGTCTAGACTGAAGTGGCTCTGGCCGGCGCCTCACTCCCTCCCTTCTTCCCTCTCCACATCCACATGCCATCCATCTATGCCCTCTGCCTCAAGCTGCTATGTCCCCTCCCAGCCTTCAATCCACACTGTTTGTGTAGCTGCCCACGGGGCTCAGTTGAAATTTAAGATCAGCTGCTTCACTTTTTCCTCTCTCGCAACTCACTTTCCTTCACCTTGTCTCTCTCTTCTCTCTCTCTCTTACCCAGGCCTGCCATACATCGATGAAGGGCAAAATAGTCAGAAAAAATGCGAACGCACAGTCACGGAGGACGCGATGTGGAAGACAGGTCATAGAGGGGATTGGTTTCTTCCTCTCCCTCTGAAGAGCCGGCCTAAGTGTTCACAGGGGGAACCCTCCAGTGATTTTCAAGGAATTGGAGGATCAGGCTCCTGGCCAAAGAGCGGTCATAATAAACATAGTTGGCTCTGTTATCACACGTAATAAACATCAAGTGCGATAAACATGATACCTTGCGTAATCCACTCTCGCTCTCTCCCACACAACCACACACCGAGCACTCGGTATCTTGTTTTAATGGTGGCTCCTGTTGGCTCCTGGTCAGGACAAATGTTCGTTGCTGTGGCTGAAGACCTTGTAAAGATGGAAGACAGCTGTCCGACGTGACACTCCTGTGCTTTCTCCTCCTTCCTTACCGTCTTAATGTCCAACACAAGCACACGCCGATAACAGCATCTTCTCTTCCATTGTTGCTTTTTTGAACATTTTTCTCGCCAGCTGTGTTCCTCACAGGAAGCGATAAGTTTCTTGTGTTGATGTAAATTCTCTCAGTTTTGTCGGGATATAACATCACATAAGAGAGCACTCCATTAGCTTTGCTGGGAGCCATAATGTGAAGAGAGAACATAGCAACATGATGGATGAAGCACTCAACTTCATAAGATGAATGTTGTGTGGTGTGTGGACGGTCCCTTGGGAGTAGTGTTATGAGGTATATCTTCTTGTTCGTAGATGAGACACTGAATTGTTATGCAAATTATCCATTGTGCCTAGATGATTGTGTAAATGTTATGATTGCCTTCATCATCAGGGTTTTCCGCCTTGGCACATGAGCACAATCACAATTGTGGTCTTCCTTTTAAGCAGTGGAAAGTTGTAGGCAGAAACAACCTCTGTCAGTGGATCCAGTGAGGCAGGCGTCAGTCTAGATTTACTGCAGACACAACAGCGACCTCTCTTTCTTTCCATTTGGCCATGATTTCCTCTCCAGCAATGAACATGAGCTTTTTTTTTACTGCCGCGTTCACTCCATTCGAAATTCACACCGTGTCATAACTGCGGGATAAATGGGCTGCGTTCAGCTTTCTGGTGTTAACAGGTCGTAAAAGCGGCTACGTGATACTCTCCAACAGGCCTGAACTGTGCGGCCTGCTCGGCCTGACTGTCGCCTGCCTGTCTCCGCCTCCCCTCAAATGGAGACATATTATCCAGCGCTTGAGTAAAACTCAGGGTAATATTCATTTTTAGATAGAGTAAAGAAAGAAAGAAAACAATCTGGGTAGCACTGGGGTTGGTGTTTGCCTTTCTCTGGAAAGCCATTAGAACAAACAGTGTTCCTACTTTAAACGGTCTTCTCTCACTCTCAAACGTTTCCACTCTGGTTTGAACCTTTCGGCACATCCTCTCACCACCCTGTGGTCGGCTCTGGTCCCACTAGTTTTTGGTTGTCACAGGACAGATATGGATGGTGAGAATCGGGAGAAAGACATAAGATACAAACAGGCATCGAAAGACAAAAGAGAGAATAAGTAGTCGAAAGTGCTAGAGTGGACCTCAGACATCTTCAGATTACATGGGTGCAAACTGCGGTATGGCTCTCAACCTGCGTCAAAGCCAAGATAGAGGAGCTTGAGTATCACAATTGAAAAGGTCGAGAGAATGACAGGTTTTTGCTGGCTCTGCAAATAAGCCACGCAGCTTTGAAAGTTGATTCTCAAAAGTGCCAATTGACACGCCTGATGTGAGAAACAAAAGGTAAGGCTCTTTCATTGACAGCCTAAACATACCCTCCCTTTGTCCCTGACCTTAAGCTTAAAACCAAAACTTTAATTCATAGGAGAACTAGAAATGTTTTTTTGACCTTCCAAACAATGCAGCAGTGGTCAAAACTGCTGTTGACGTACTTATTTTTGCCCCATTGACAGCCACAAATAAGAGCCTTAATGCCAAGTGATTTACTGTAAACCGCAGACATGAGAGGCAGCTGAAATGGGATTTTTAATTTCAAGACTAAGTGCTGAATCATACTGTCCTAGTGAAGACCAAATATATTGCAACAATAAACTGTGTGTCTAAAGAATAGAGGGTGTTTTTTAACTCATGAGTTTTCAACAGCAGAAGAAAGTTTTTTGGGTGACCTGTTGTTGCAATAAGACACCGCTGGCTTACCTGGCGTGTGCTCCATCGGTGTGTCTGTTGAACCTGCAGATTGGCACCATCATTGTGGTGTGAAATCATCAGGCTTACTGAGCGCAACATCACTGTCCAACATCTAGGCTGTCAACGCCACACTGGGAGAGGCTCAGGAAGGGTGCGTGTTGCGGCGAGCCAGACTGGTATTTAGCTGTGTTTGTACTCAGAGAGGTAAGCAAACACAGGCTCAACATGTATCCAGCAGCTTAAAATACATTCTGCCTGGTCATAAAAGTTCAGGCATGAATGAATAGCGAGGCCAGGCTGCTGCAGTAGGTGAGAAGTGGACGTGTATATGATCTGACTGCTGATAAAAGTGGTGATAATAAATGGATAAATAAATGGAGGTGTTGAAGAAGGGCAATAGTTGGTTTGGAATTGCTGCGGCGTATCATACTGGTTTGATAAAAATAGACTAATAATCAAAGACTAATTAATGTTAATGGCTTTTTTTTTTTTGGGGGGGGGGGGCCTTTTTAAATGCCTTTATTTGAACAGGACAGTAGGAGACAGGAAATTGGGGAGGCAGAGAGGGGGATGACATGCAGTAAAGGCCGTCCGATGTGGGACTCGAGCGGGCCCGACTGCAGCGAGGACTGTAAGCCTCTACACATGGGGCCGCCTGCTTAGAACCACCTAGCCACAACGACACCCAATGTTAATGCTTTTCATAAACTAATGGTTTCCATCAATGCCCTTAAACTTTCGGGTTGAAGGAATTTTATTTTTTTTTTGGCATTGCCAGTACCAACAGACTGGCAGCCATTGAACTGAAACAGCAAACGCATCTGCTCTCTGGTCCCATTCAATCAGCTAAGGGCAATTTCTTCAAAGCAATGGACATGAGAATCTCAGTAAATTAAAGTTGCTGTTCCAGTAATTACACATTGTGGCCAGAGTGGCCAATTGTTGAGGCAAAGGTTACATAGTCCCCTTTATAACAGCTGTTTGCTAAGGCAGGAATGTTGCACATTTTATTGCACTTTGCCGCTCTGAATACATACGTATGATGTGAATGGGGGGGGGGTTGTTGTTCTGTTAATAAACTGGCAGTGGACACATAGTCACAATCATAAGACGTGTAAAAGGGGGAGCTAGCATGGGTGGGAACAGTCACCTTGTTTGCGTTGTGTTTACTAGCATAGACTGTATATAAAGATGGACATAGCCTCCTTGACATTACTCACAGATTTCTGAAGAGCAGTTAGTGAAAGCTCAGACAGGGCTGCTCTGTTGTTGCCATCTTGGCATGTGTGACTCCCGGTTAAACTCCCGGTAATTCAAAAAAATTGGGCCAAATGAAGGTGGGGCATGTGTGAAGCCGAGACTTTGGTGCATGCCGGTTGAACAACTGTGGCACAGCATGCACTCCCATTAGCATTTGTTAGCCAGATGGCATGTTGCTCGAGCCTGACCGCAAGCCTAATTCATTTGTTGACTAATTAGCTAGTTAGCGGGCTAAAACTACCAAGCCAGGTATGGTGCTAAACATATAACTATAAAAATAATTCTAGAATTTTCACCTCACTTCAAAATACAGGAGCCAAAACTTCTTTGTTCCTGTTAGTCACTAAACTGCACAGCAAGCTATATTATTAGCCAGGCTGTAAACATGTTTTATTTCTGCTGTTAAGTAGGGCATTATAACATGGGAGTCTATGGTGATTGACTCGCTTTTCGAGTCAGCCTCAAGTGGCCAATTTCGCATGAACTGCTGTCTTTGCACTTCTGTTTTGCTTCATGTTTCTGCCGAGGTTTGCCCCGCATGAGAGTCACGCCTCTGATTCCAAAACAGCGACATGCATTACAAATCACACACTGGAACGGGAATAATGCCCAGCTTGTTTGGTTTCAGTGTAAACAAGCAATGGATGGGCTCTTCCTTAGCAGCTATATAGTGGGATCTCTAAAACGGGGTGGTAGAATGCAACTTTATATAATAATGTTATATTTTAATTCATACTCTTATTATCTTATCTTATTACTCCTTATCGTATATTTTAAACAGTACTTTACATGATTGGCTGATTTTGTATAAATTGGATATTTCAAAAGATCGTGGTCTGTGGGGTTTAAAAGGTTTTCAAGTGATCAAGTGTGAATACGTTCTCCAGAATGCATTTTGATACATTTGATCAAATGTTTTGTTTTGGGGTTTGAATCTGGGAGTAAAATGAAAA
Source organism: Seriola dumerili (assembly GCF_002260705.1). Lineage (NCBI taxonomy): Eukaryota > Metazoa > Chordata > Actinopteri > Carangiformes > Carangidae > Seriola > Seriola dumerili. The sequence continues at coordinate 7,813,900 of NW_019174343.1, read as the reverse complement.
TGAGGAGTGATATGCAGTGGTCACGCTTGTCGGTAGAACCAGAACAAGAACAGTCTTAGTGACAGGAAAGAGTTGGTTTTTGTAGCACTGACTCAGCTGGGTCATATCAAAATAAAGATCATTGCTCCCAAATTCCTCTGTGAGGTCTCAGCATTCTGTGAGCGTGATGTGCATGTGAGTAGCAATATGCCAAACCAGTCCAGTCAACAGCGACTGTGTAAAGTGCTTTACTGTGCATCAGTTCCAGTTGTAAAGTACTCACTGTGTTAACCTGGTTTTGTAACAAGCTGCTTAAAAGTGGTTTTTAAGCGGCTGTGTTAATGAACGTCTCTGAATGGCTTCAGCTGTCTGCAGGTGGCCACTTAACCTTTCACTCAACTTCTCTACCTGTATCTCTCTCCTTCTTTTCCACTCGGGTGGTTGGACCCCATCTTATCTTTTGATTCACTCAGTTTCAAAACATGTGAACTTAAACGATCCATCTCTGTATATATGTGTTCTCTATCATCCACTTATTGTTGCCATCTGTGATCTTCACTTAGCCCGTGAACAGATAAGCAAACATTTGCAGGAGATACTTGCCAAAACTCACAGTAATGCCTGGTAATAACAGCTCTATCACAACAACAACAGAGCAGAGACATATTTAAAAAGATTAATGGGATCCTCTCCTGGGTTGTAGGCTGTTGTTCATGTGCAAAAGATCTACCGTCACCGTCGAGAAAACGTGTAAAGCTTAAAGGGGCAAAGCTGTCATTTTGGTCCTTTCAATGGTTACAGTAGTTTTCAGGACTAAAAATAGGGCAGTTAAGGTAGAGTATCGTAGTGTGGATGAGACGCTGTTCATGTGTATGAGGCCCTCTTTCAAGGAGCTGCAGAGCTTTGGGAAATAATGAAAAATAAACACTCTCCACCAAGCCATTACAACTGCAAACTAAATTGGGAGACATGACAGTAGCAAATCATGCTCCTTTAACCCTGGAGACGGGGGGTGGGGGGATCTATCTGCTTAGAATTACATAAACTCATCCAAGAGCCATGAGGCAGGAGTGAGAGGAGTGCAGTAATAACCTGTGGATCACCTTATCTCTTGAGTCAACAATCAAAGGCTCTTGTTTATTTCTTATTTCCAAAGGCTCTGAGCTCTGAAAAGACGAGGCCTCAATCACACATGCAGCGTTCGTCTCATCCACACTACAATACTCCCTACCTTTAACTGCCCTATTTTTAGTTCCTGAAAACTCTGTAATCCAGAAGACCAGAATGACGCTTTGCCCTTTAACTTACACGTTTTCTCGAGGTGACGGTAGAGTCTTTTGCACATGAAACAACAGCCTACACCAAGGAGAGGATCCCATAATCTTTTTAAAATATGTCTCTTGTCTGTTGTTGGTTGTGATAGAGCTGTTATTACAGGCATTACTGTGAGTTTGGCAGTATCTCCCTGGCAAATGTTTGCTTATCTGTCACGGGCTAAAGTGAGATCAGATGGCAACAATAAGTGGATGATAGAAGACACATATATACAGAGATGGATCGTTTCAGTTCACATGTTGAACTGAGTGAATCAAAAGTAAGATGGGTCCAACCACGAGTGAAAGAAGGAGAGAGATACAGTTAGAGAAGTTGAGTGAAAGGTTAAGTGCCACCTGCAGGACAGCTGAGCATTCAGGACGTCATAAACACAGCCGTAAAAACACTTTTAAGGCAGCTTGTTACCAACCAGGTTAACACAGTGGAGTACTTTACAAACTGGAACTGATGCACAGTAAAGCACTTTAACACAGTCGCTGTGACTGACTGGTTTGGCATATTGCTACCTCACATGCACATGCACGCTCACAGAGTGCTGAGACTCTCACAGAGATTTTGGAGCAATGATCTTATTTGATATGACCCAGCTGAGTCAGTGCTACAAAAACAACTCTCCTGTCACTAAGACTGTTCTTGTCTGGTTCTACCTGACAAGGCGTGACCACTGATATCACTCCTTCATTTTCATTTTACTCCCAGATTCAAACCCAAAACAACATTTGATCAAATGTATCAAATGCATTCTGGAGAACGTGATCACACTTGATCACTTGAAACCTTTTAACCCCACAGACACTGATCTTTTGAAATATCAATTTATACAAATCAGCAATCATGTAAAGTACTGTTAAAATATACGATAAGAGTAATAAGATAAGATAATAAGGTATGAATAAATATAACATTATTATATAAGTGATTCTACACCCCGTTTTAGAGATCCCACTATATAGCTCTAAGAAGAGCCCATCATTGCTTGTTTACACTGAACCAAACAAGCTGCATTATCCCGTCCCAGTGTGTGATTTTAGATGGCATGTCGGTGTTTTGGAATCAGAGGCGTGACTCGTCCATGCGGCAACCTCTGGGGCAGAAACATGAAGCAAACACAGAAGTGCCAAAGACAGCAGTTTCGCGAATGCCATTGAGGCTGACTCCAAAAGCGAGTCAATCACCATAGACTCCCATGTTATAATGCCCTACTTAACAGCAGAAATAAACATGTTTACAGCCTGGCTAATAATATAGCTTGCTGTGCAGTTAGTTGACTAACAGAACAAGAAGTTTGTGCTCCTGTATTTTGAAGTGAGTGAAATTCTAGAATTATTTTTTTTTATATGTTAGCACCATACCTGGCTTGTTAGTTTAGCCCGCTAACTAGCTAATTAGTCAACAAATGAATTAGCCTTGGGTCAGCCTTCGAGCAACATGCCATCTGTGCTAACAATGCTAATGGGAGTGCATGCTTGCCACAGTTGTTCAACGGCATGCACCAAAGTCTCGGCTTCACACATGCCCCACCTCTTTGCCCATTTTTTTGAATTAGCCGGGAGTTAAGGGGAGTCACACACTGCCAAGATGGCACAACAGAGCAGCCCTGTCTGAGCTTCACTACTGTCTTCAGAAATCTGTGAGTAATGTCAGGAGGCTATGTCCATCTTTATATACAGTCTATGCTAGTAAAACAACGCCAGTGACTGTCCACCATGCTAGCTCCCCTTTACACGTTGATGTGACTCTGTGACTATGTCCACTGCCAGTTTATTTAACAGAACAACAACCCCCCCCCCATTCCACATTCATACGTTGTATTCAGAGCGGCAAAGTGCAATAAAAGTGCAACATTCCTGCCTTGAACAGGTGTATAAAGGGGACTATGTAACTTTGCTCAACATTGGCCACTCTGGCCACAATTTGGTAATTACTGGAACAGCAACTTAATTTACTGAGATTCTCATGTCCATTGCTTTGAAGAAATTGCCCTTAGCTGACTTGAATGGGACCAGAGAGCAGATTGCGTTGTGTTCAGTCAATGCTGCAGTCTTGGTACTTGCATGCCAAAAAAAAATAAAATCCTTCAACCCGAAAGTTTAAGGGCATTGATGGAACCATTAGTGTTATGAAAGCATTAACATTGGGGTGTCGCTGTGGCGTAGTGGTCTAAGCAGGCGCCCCATGTGTAGAGGCTACAGTCCTCGCTGCAGTCGGCCCGGCGTCGAGTCCCACATCGGACCGGCTTTACTGCATGTCATTCCCCTCTCTGCCTCCCTTTCCTGTCTCTCTACTGTCCTGTCAAATAAAGGCATAAAAAGCCCCCCCCCAAAAAAAAAAAAGCATTAACATTAATTAGTCTTGATATTAGTCGATTTTTATCAAACATATGATACGCGCAGCAATTCCACCAACTATTGCTCCTCTTCACACTCATTTATTTATTCCATTTATTTATCACCACTTTATAAGCAGTCAGATCATATACACGTCACTTCTCACCTACTGCAGCAGCCTGGCTGCTATTCATCATGCCTGACTTTATGACCAGGCAGAATGTATTTTAAGCTGCTGGATAACATGTTGAGCCTGTGTTTGCTTACCTCTCTGAGTACAAACACAGCTAATACCAGTCTGGCTGCACCACCACTGCTGTTGAGCCTCTCCAGTGGGGCGTTGGACAGGCCTAGGTTGACAGTGATGTTGCCTCAGTAAGCCTGATGATTCACACACAATGATGTGCCAATCTGCAGGTTTCAACACACACCGATGGAGCACACGCCTAGGTAGCCAAGCTGGTGTCTTATTGTGCAAACAACAGTCACCAAAAACTTTCTTCTGCTGTGAAAACTCATGAGTAAAAAACACCCTCTATCTTAGACACACATTTATTGTGCAATATATTGGTCTCACTAGGACAGTATGATTCAGCACTTAGTTTGAAATAAAATCCATTCAGCTGCCTCTCAGTCTGGTTTCCAGTAAATCACTTGGCATTAAGGTCTATTTGTGGCTGTCAATGGGGCAAAAATAAGTACGTCAGCAGGTTTTGACCACTGCTGCATGTGTTTGGAAAGGTCAAAAAACATTTCTATGATTCTCCTATGAATAAAGTTTTGGTTTTAGCTTAAGGTCAGTGACCAAAGGGAGGTATTTTAGGCTGTCAATGAAGAGCACCTTTTGTTTCTCACATCAGGCGGTGTCAACTTGGCACTTGAATCAACTTTCAAGCTGCGTGCTTATGCAGAGCAGCAAACCTGTCTCCTCGACCTTTGTCATGTGTGATACTCAAGCCCCACGGCTTTGACGCAGGTGAGAGCCATACCGCAGTTTGCACCTGTAATCTGAAGAGCTGAGGTCACCTCTAGCATTCAGACTACTTATTCTCTCTTTTGTCTTTCATGCCTGTTGTATCTTATGTTCTTTCTCCCGATTCTCACCATCCATATCTGTCCTGTGACAAAAAACTAGGGTGGGAACCAGAGCCGACACAGGTGTGAGAGGATGTGCAAGGTTCAACAGAGTGAAACGTGAGAGTGAGAGAAGACCGTTTAAAGTAGGAACACTGTTTGTTCTAATGGCTTCCAGAGAAGGCAAACACCAACCAGTGCTACCCAGATGTTTTCTTTCTTTCTTTACTTCTATCTAAAATGAATATTACCTTGTTTTACTCAAGCAGCTGGATAATTTGTTCCATTTGAGGGGAGGGGGAGACAGGCAGGCGACAGTCAGGCGAGCAGCCGCACAGGTTCAGGCCTTGTTGGAGAGTATCACGTAGCCGCTTTTACGACCTGTTTAAACACCAGAAAGTTGAACGCAGCATTTATCCCGCAGTGTATGACACGGTGTGAATTCGAATGGGTGAACACGGCAGTAAAAAAAAAGCTCATGTTCATTGCTGGAGAGGAAATCAGGCACATGGAAAGAAAGAGAGGTCGCTGTTTGTCTGCAGTAAATTAAGACTGACGCCTGCCTCACTGGATCCACTGACAGAGGTTGTTTCTGCTTAAACTTTCCACTGCTTAAAAGGAAGACACAATTGTGATTGTGCTCATGTGCCAAGGGGAAACCCTGATGCATGAAGCAATTATAAGATTTAAAACAGCCATCATCAGGCACAATGGATAATTTGCATAACAATTCATGTCTCATCTAGAACACAGAAGTTCCTAACTACCTCCCAAGACCGTCCACACCACCAAAACATTCATCTTATGAAGTTGAGTGCTTCATCCATCATGTTGCGTATGTCTCTCTCTTCACATTATGGCTCCCATGCAAAGCTAATGAGTGCTCTCTTATGTGATGTATATCCGACAAAACTGAGAGAATACATCAAACAAGAAACTTTATCGCTTCCTGTGAGTGAGACACAGTGGGGCGAGAAAATGTCAAAAGCAACAATGAGAGAAGATGTGTATCGGCGTGTGCTTGTGTTGGACATAAGACGGTAAAGGAGGGAGGAGAAAGCACAGGAGTGTCACGTCGGACAGCTGTCTTCATCTTTACAAGGTCTTCAGCACAGCAACGAACATTTGTCCTGACAGGAGCCAACAGGAGCCACCATTAAAACAAGGCCGAGTGTGTGTGTGTGTGTGTGTTGGAGAGAGCGAGAGTGAGTACGCAAGGTATCATGTTTATCGCACTGATGTTATTACGTGTGTCAGAGCCAATATGTTTATATGACGCTCTTTGGCTCAGGAGCCTGATCCTCAATTCCTTGAAGATCACTGGGAGGGTCCCCCTGTGAACACTTAGGCTCCGGCTTTCAGAGGGAGAGGAATAACAATCCCCTCTATGATGTCTTCCACATGCGTTCCGTGACGTGCGTTCATTTTTTTCTGACTATTTTGCCCTTCATCAGATGTGTTGGAGGCTGGGTAAGAGAGAGAGAGAAGAGAGAGACAAGGGTGAAGGAAAGTGAGTGGGAGAGAGAAAAAAGTGAGAGCTGATCTTAAATTTCAACTGAGCCCCGGCAGCTACACAAACAGTGGATGAAGTGGGAGGGGGGACATAGCAGCTGAGGCAGAGGGAGGATGGATGGATGTGGATGTGGAGAGGGAAGAGGGAGGGAGTGAGGCGCTCGCAGAGCCACTCAGTCTAGACTCCAGATGTGCAGGCAGCAGCAGTGTGTGCTTTTGGCCCCACCAGGCTGCTCTGGGAGTATCCCAGCACATGTCCCCACGCCGCCTGTAAATCAGCCCAGCCAGGCCTCAGGCTGCACGCGCAGCCACAAAACCCTCCGCCCGGACCCCAAAACGGGCTGGCCAGCGACAGACGGACGCCGATGAGCCCGCTGTGCCGCGTTACGCCTGTAATAGCCTCCCTCACTGCATATGAGACAGAAAAGTCCAAGTTTTAAAAGTCACCACTTTTTCCATGTATATCTTTTTTGCCTCTTGTTTTTAAGTGTGTGTTTTGCATGTGTGGTGTAGGTGTCCTCTAATTGACATGATGCCCACACTGTACAGCTGCGTCTAGATCAGAGAGGAATGCAGCTTGGTGTCATAAACGCTGCCTTCTCTCCTGTTTTTGCTCCACCACAACTCGTCTGCCGCTCTGCTCCCTAGTCTCACTGGCACCAGGGCATTCCTTCAATAGCACACTGCTTCCCATACTTGACATCCACTCCAATATCCACAGAGTACATTCACACAATTACAGATTCCTGCTGGATGTGAGTGTGTGTGTGTAATCCTTTCCCATCAGCGCTCACAACACATAATTAGATGTTGGACTGGGAGGCCGGCCCATATATAGTAAGCAATGCTGACCACAAACATGCACTTAAAACCAGATTTCTTATTGTACTCCATCAAACCAGAGTGAGCTATTTTAAAGGGGGGGGGGGGGGGGGGGGGGGGGTCTTTCAGTGTCACCGGGCAGCGTTTATCACATCCACGCAAGTCCACGCGAGCAGAGGGAGCACAGGAGGAGGAGGAGGAGGCCTGTGTGTGTTTCCAAACCAATCCCGTGCTATTGTGCAAAGTGCTAAAGTCAACGCTTCACTCAGCTGTTCAAACAGGTAGCGTGGAAACATTGGCGCTGTGTTTAAGTTGATCAGGCTGCAGACATCCTCTGAACAAACAGGTGAGTGCAGGGAAAAAAATGTGGAGGTCAGTGTATGTGTGTGTGTGTGTTGTGTGTGTGTGGTTTGTGTGTGTGTGTGTGTGTGTGTGTGTGTGTGTGTGTGTGTGTGAACAGGTGAGCCAGCCCCCATTTTTAGTCCAACGAGACACAAACACAGTAACTGAAACACACACACACTATACACCTATTCACACACTCTTCACACCACAAATCCCAGCTGATCCTCCTAAATATACCTATGCTTACTCATGGTGAGATTTCAGTGCCAGCAGCTCTCACACAGCCTCCTCTCCATATGTGAGTGTGTGTGGGTGTGTGTGGGTGTGTGTGTGCGTGTGCGTGTGTGTGCTTGTGCTCGAGTTGTGCACGTTGTGGTTGTTCAAACACCTTGATTGTTTTGTTCCTTGTCTTGGGGATACAAAGGGAGCGTTTCCCATCGTCAAGGCCCAGACCTCAATGGGACGCTTCAGGGAAAAAACAGCTGACAGTCTGTGGAATGCTCCTGGACATATGAGGTTAACTGGACTTTAACCTCTGCACCGTGGGAGGGGAGCGCTGCTGAAACGCAGCACAGACCTCCGACTGGACTGTAATCAGAAGCTTACATTAGACAATGAAGTGCACAAGATTCAACAACATGACCATTGTGAGATTTGACGTCAACGGGCTCTAGTTAGAACCTACAATGTGCCTTCACATGAGAAACAGAACAAAAAGCCGGGATGTTTATGAGTCAGTAGGAATGCTGAATGATGAGACGAATAAATGGGAGAAAATGAACCTATGTTAGAGAAAAAATATCAAACATACAATTGCAGCTTCTCTAATATGAGAGTTTCTGTTTTTGTAAACTGTAAACGGCAGATATTTAGGTTTTGGCCTCAGTCAAGCAAAAGAAGCAGTTTGAAGTGTCACCTCAGGCTCTAGAAAATCAGTGGTGCCCTACCTCTCTCTGTCTGATGTGTCCCTGTGGCCCTGTCAGAGTCAGTACTGCTTCACTGACATCACCCCTCATGTTCAAAATGGGTTCCTTTACATGGATTGTTAAGGTTGTTATTTAACACTATTGGTTATACACAAGTGGCACAGTTTTCAGTGGCTTTGTTTAAGTTTGCATTTGTATTGCTACCGCTCAGAGTGGCAGAAGCTGAACTCCAATCGCAACACAGTCAGTTGTGTTACTGACTCAAGATGGATGTTATATACAATTTCTAATTTTTCAAATTAGTAAAACTGCTTGAGATTCTTTCCACAGACCCCCTGGAAACTGCTGAGGTCACCCTAGGTAGAAGCACCCCCGGCTGGGAGCGAATGATGAATTGCTTAATCCTAAAAATAAATGACAGATTAATCCAGATTGAAAGTAATTGTTAGTTTCAAGCCTAGGTAGCAGTTTCAGCATGAAACACCAGACATGTTTGTCCTTACATGTGGTCTTCTTTTCAGAGAGAGAGAGAGCAAGATTCAACAGCAAGGGGAGCACATCTTACTATCTCCACAGCCTCCACTCTGTACCACAAGAGGGCCACCTACACCATCCAAGATCCTCCCTGGGGTCCACAACAGATAGGAATCAGTGTGTCTATGTGTGTATTTGCATGAGTGTCTGTTAGCATGCATGCATGAGCAAATTGAGTGGGGGGGATTGCAAGAGACAAGGCAGTCAGTCAGAGGGCCCTGGGCTCTCCCAGTTAATTAGTAGCAGAGGGCGGAGGCAACAGGCCAGCAGCAGCCGCCTGGCCAGCAGTCATCATGTGAAACGGCTGGAGGGGAGAGCGTCTTCCTGACGCTGCAGATAGAACCGTTCAAAGAGCTTATCTGAGGCTGTCTGGCCTCGCCTTATCTGATCTGACCCAGCTCATACGCCTCCTGTATAACTAGTTGTTCATCGGTGGAAGCGTCCGTGTGAGTGTTCTGCTGTGTGAGTGCATCATTTGAAGGCACATGTGTGTGTTGGAATCTGGTTATAAAGTAAATGCTTGGATTGGATCTCAACCGGAGAGTCCAGAGGTCACCATCAGTTGTAACACAGTAAAAAAAACAGGGGTAAGGGAGGGGGTTTGCATTCAAATCAGCCGCAGGTAATGTCACTGTTACGAAGCAATCTGAAATCGTTTAAGTGTACATTTGTGCAGTGATTTATGAGAGTGATTTATAGGAAAGTTACTCAGGCGAACGCTGTGGCCTGAGCTGGATACGTTCACAAGTGTGTTTTTGTTTAAGTGTGTTAAGACCAGAGCTCAAGGAGCGCGCAGCAGAAATCTAGAAA